>NC_092437.1:14756667-15356667 GCF_036169615.1 Heliangelus exortis | reverse complement strand
TGAAAAGATGTGGACAGCTTCACACAGCTTTCTTTTTGCCCAGCAGTGCTGTTTGCAAGCGTGAGAAGCTCTTGTTAAGTGTCATTCTCTGTACGTAGGTGCACAAAGTGTGAATCCTCTGAGCTTCTGAATGTCAAGGGTTTTGTTTGTTTCCATCTCCCTCTGGACTGAGGTGACAGTGGGGCTCCAGAAATGGCTTCTAATATATTTCTTAATTAATTGGAGTCGTGGAGCTCTCTAGATGTTGTTTGTGGAGATGCACTGGAGTGAGCTGAAGTGAGTTGTTGTAGCCTGGTGATGATAGTTCAGGCTACTTAGCTGCTGATAGTTGCCATCTGTTGGTCATGAGATGTTCTCTGCTGTCTGTTGATCATGAGTTACTGTTTGTGCTTGGTGTCTTGATATCACCAAAACATTGTTCTAAACCACCTGGGCTGAAGGGACTTTGTTCTTTGAAGGCTGTTCCTTTGCTCTTCAGTGTGTGCTGTGAAGTGTGGCGTGGAAGTGGTGTTTGTTGCTGCTGCCTGCCTGGGTTCCTGTGTGCCCTGTGTTGGCTGAATCTGTCTGCTCTTGGTCAGGACTAGGGAAGCATCTGCTGATGAAAGCAGAATGCAGAGAAGGTCTCACTAATGCTTTCTGGGGAAAGGAAGCACCTCATGGTAAACAAAACCAAGGTAAAAAAGCACAAACAATAAACTTTACTTAGGCCCTGCCTGAGAGTTTTGCCTTGACCTTTCCTTGCTGCAGTAGCAGATCCTTTTAGAGTGTGCTCTGCCTGGTTCTTCATCTCTCCCATTATGAGACTCAGCTGGCAAGAGGGACACAAAAGAAGGGGATGCAAAGTAACCAAATGGTTTGAAGAGAAAAGAGGTTTGGTTTTATTCCTTCCAGACTTAGAAGAGGGAGAAACAGAAGAAATTGGTGAATTAGGCAGGAGAGAGAGGCTGATCCTGGACTGGAGTGCCTCTCCAGTGAATGTAAACCTCTTTCCTTTAGGAGCTGCTTTTGTTCTCCATTTTGTGCTTTTCCAATCCGTCAAAAATGAAATTCTTTTTAAAGGTGGGAATTTTCTATCCCAGCTCTTTTTGCTATGGAAAACACAGCTTGTAAGTGAGTGCTGAAGGGAGCCAGAGAAGCAGAGTTGTGTAGCTGCAGTTGGTGTGTACAAGTTTGTGGTTGGGATGCTGATGGAAGGGGGTGGGGGAAGAAGGGGCTGTCTGGAAGGTGAGGGAGCAGCTGCTTCTGCTGCCCTGTAGCTGGTCTGCCTCCATCTGCCCTGAACTGGTTGGTCCCTCTGCTGTATGGCTGGGTGGAGCAGAAGTACCTACCTAGAAATTACCTGAAGAGGAAAGAGGTCCTGATTGCTGTTAGCATTGAGTCTGTTTGGAGCTGGAGGGGCACAGCTGATGGGCCTTGTGCTGACCCTTCCTCACACCTGGTTGTTAAAGCAGAGCAAAAGGAGAGAGCTGGCAAGGCAGGCAGGCTCTGAGAACTCTGCATTACTCAGGCATTTGCTAAACTATTTTTTCAGTCTGTTTTCTGAGTTTTGACTTGGTAATTGTGAATTTTTCTGTTACTTCTGTCAGTGTCGTAAGCTCTGTTCCTTTCAAGTGACTTGAGAGTGCAAAGTTATTGTTTTCTATGGTTTCTTTGTTTGGCAACAAATTGTGCATGTTCTATTTACGTTTGCTGTGGTAGCCTGAAGTTTTTCATCTCCTTCCTCCTGTGTCCCCAAATCCCAAGCTTGTTCTTTCCTCCAGGAAAGGTGTGAAAGCTGCCATGCAGGCATGCTGGTGGGCATGGGAGCTGGGGAGGAACAACCCCTCTGTTGCTTACTGGTAGCCCAGGGGCACTGGTGGGGTGGGGTCTGTTCAGCAGAGGGGGTGTCTTGAGGTAGAAGTTTGAGGATTTGCAGTTTCATGGAAGGAGAGCAGGGGGAATATGTGAAACCTGCAGCTGGGGGTTGAGGTGCAGTTTTTCCCATCAGCTGGGCAAGGATGGAGTCCTGGGAGCTGGCTGGAGGGAAGGCCTCCCAGCTCCTGGCAAAAGTGGTGACTCTTTTTTTGTTGTAATCAATCCCATGACCCTGGAAGGAACCAAGAAATAGCCTTGGAAGTGTTTTGTGCTTTGACTTGAGCCTGTTGTTTAGGTCCCTCACCATGGGATGCTGGACAGTTGTTCAAAGGTGCCACTTTCTCAGCTCAGTGGTAGGTGATGGAGAGTGGCAGTGTCCTCTGTCTTGTGGAGGGCTTGGAGCCTGAACTGGGGAAAGCAGCTGTATCTGGACAAGAGCTGCATGTCACTGCTTTTGGAAATTACCTGTCTGCTGCATGCCAAGCAGCTGGAGGAATCAACAGTCTCTGTGTAAGCAGTGCCCAGTGTAAATTGTGATGATTCAGTGTTACTGGTATCCCCATAAGAAGAAGAAGTAAGAAAAAAAAAGAAGAGAAAAAAAAAAAAAAAAAAAGAAAAGAAAAAAAAAAAGAAACTATGAGTATCTGACTCATGCTTCAAGTAATTGTCTTTTGTTGTTGCTTCAGATGTGATGTGTTTTCAAAAATCTCCCGGAACACAAAGGTGTTTCCAAACTGCTCAGTAGAGAATGGCTGTCAAAAAGCTCAGCAGCACCAAGCTGCAGCTTTGTGATTATTTTTCCCTAGAACTGCTCTGCTGAGAAAAGAGATGGCTGGACTTGTACCCTGGCCCATGTGATAGACTCAGGCCCATATGTCAGGGAAGTAGGTTGGATCAGGGAACAGATCCAGGGAAATGTTCCCAGCTTGACGTTAGCTCAGGCTGTTGTCAGCTTGGGTACTGCCTCACCCTAACAAGGTAGTTGGTTTGTTTTTTTTTTTTAATTTGTCTGTTTCAGAAAGTGTGTAGGTGAGCTCTGGAACAAACTGGTGTGGAATATGGGGGTTCAGACAGGCCTAGGTGTAACGGGCTTAAAAGAGGAGTCAGGCAACCATGTGTGGGGTAAATCTGTCACAGCTCTGCAGATGCTGATGCCATGGAAATTGTGGCTCAAGAAGCCCTTAAAGCCCAGGGTGCTGGTATTGCAGCTGGCCCTGTGTCCCTGGGTTGTGGTGGAGCTGGCAGAGGGACAGGAGTCTGACAGAATTAACTCCTGGCTGTGTTCTGCTTGGCTCTGCCTGGTGTGGGGCTGATCCTGCAGCCTGCTGGGTGGGTGTTGGGAAGGGGAGGATGTGGTTCATACATGAAATAGAGGTTAAGGTGTGAGGGACTTGGTGACATTGCCAGCACCATCCTGCAGCATTCTGGTGACTTGTCCCACACATCCAGGTTGGTTTGGTAGCACTCCCTGGTTACCTTTTTGTCTTGTAGGTGGTCCTAGTGAGGGTAAAACAGAGGTCATGTTCTGACTGTAATCAGGGCCTGATGATGGTGATGTTCAGATTCTGGAGTTCTCATGAAGCTCAAGAGAAGAAAACCTAATTCCCATCCTGGTTTGTGTAAGGTTGTGCTAAAATCTCTGCACTCTATCATGTGAGTGGCATTTCTTTTTAAAATACTCCGGAAATGGCTAAGAGAGTGCAGGTTACAGTAAACCCAATGTGTCCCTAGCAAAGTGGCAGAAGCAGTGCAAAAGAACACAAATAAAGGACACTCAGAAAAACAGAGGGTGTTGAGATTGAATTAATGTGGCTTTTCCAAAAGCAAACCTTACATGTACAGCTCTTCTTTGAAGGTGGCAGCAGTTGTGTGGGCAAGACAGATCTGATTTCCACAGGCTGCTTAGATTTGTGAAAGCTGTAAGCAGGAAAGATCTGTGCTGGCTTTCTAACAGAGGACAGAATGTAGAACAGCTCTCACTTGCTCTGATCTTGGGAAAAAATGACAGATGACTGCACTGAAAGTTGAAACCACTTGTAGTTTTTACATGGGAGAAGTGAGCTCAGGAGGGGTCAGGTACTTGGTGCCTGAGCAGGGAGCAGGCATGGCTGCTGTGAAGGAAGGTTCTGGTGAGGCTGTACAAGGTGTGTCGGGGTGTTATTTAGGAGGTGTCCAGGAAAGAAGTCCTGTAACCCATCTGCTGGTGATGGGATGACACTCCCTTCCCGAAGGTGTAGGGTTAATATTGTTGATAGATAAGATGTACATTGTTTAGGCTCAAACAGGTGGGCACATGTGAACTACTTGCCACCAGCTGGATGCATTTGGAAGCCAAAAGTTGTCCCCCCTGTGTGACTTGGGAGAGAGAAGTTGGTGTCCTTGGTGAGAAATCTGCCAGGCTTGGCTAGGCTACTCTTCTCTCTTCATGTGTGCCCAGGCAGTGCCAAGTTCCTGCTTGCCATGTCTGGCAGTGTTCTTAAGGCATTGTTCCTCTGCCTTTGTTGTCAGAGGCAGTGGCTCAAGTGCATAAATAAAATGCCTGAAGAATGCCAGTGGCTGTGTCCCTGTGGCCAGAGACTGCTTGCATTATTCCAGAGCTCTGATCTCCTGTCCTGGGCTGCACTGCAAATTCCTAAAGAACATGACTGGGACAGAAAGTTGCTGTGCTGGGACCTTTGGAAACCAGTACCTGTAATTCCTCTGTTTCTGTCCCTGTCTCCTTTTTGCCCTGCTGCCACATCCAGTGATGGTCGGGGTTGTTCCTCCATAAGCCACTTCCAACTTCTCTGGAGTGTGCCTGCACCAGCAAGCAGGATGGTACCAGCAGCAGCAAGGTACAGTCTGTTTCTCTTTGTCAGAGAATCAGTTTGGTTGGAAGGGACCTCCTGAGATCATCTACTCCAACTCCCTGCTCAAACAGGACCAGCTAGAGCAGGCTGCCCAGGACTGTGTCCTCTTGGGTTTTGAACACCTCCAAGGATGGACACTCTTATCACTTCTCTGGGCAACCTATGCCAGTATTTTACCATCCTCAAACTGCTCCAAGAAATAAGCAAACTATCTGTTAAGGCTGAAGATAATGCAGTTTGGGGAGGATACCTGAATTCTCTGACAGTGGTGCATGGATCCCCATGCAGGGACAATATGCTCTGATGAATCTTCAAGTTCACCTGCTCACAGAGGGGAGGGATTCCTGCATCATGAGTGACAGCAAGAGTCAAGGATTATAGGGAGGACCCAACAGACCTGGGTGACTGTGACCCACAGATCAGAGGGATCTGTTCTGGTTGATACAGGTGACACTTTGTCTGGGAGGACAATCCCTCCCTTGGAATGGAGGGATTTTTACTGTCACAGGAACCCTTTAAAAAACAAAGTGGATAGAGTAGGTGACAGGAGAGTTTGAGCCCAGTGCATACATACATGTGGTTTTGATCTGTATCTCTTTTGTGGCATTATCACCCTTAAGTTCTTGTCAGGCATAAGTGTGACCTGACCTGGTGTCTGTGTTTGCAAAAGGAAAAATGAATTATTTTGGGAGTGCTCTGGTGTGTGGGCTGCCAGCAAAGAGGGAAAACCTGAGAGAGGCAAGAAGACCCTTCTTGGTGCTTGCACTGGTTCTTTTGAATCTCTTTTCCAAACTCTTGCTTAGCTTGCTTTTTCTTTCCTTCCCTTCCAGGTGGATGAAGAAGCCTCGATGTGGAGTTCCAGATCATCCCCACCTCCGCCGCAGCCGGAGGAAAAAGCGGTATGCACTGACAGGCCAGAAGTGGAGGCAGAAGCATATAACCTACAGGTATAGCTCCCTCCTTGCCCCTTTCTCTTTGGGGTAAAGAAAAGTCCTTTACTTGTTTGGTATGCAGATTTTATGAATGCTTTTTAAAAACTGGATTTTCCCCATAGTGCCTACCTGAGGCTTTCCTTCTCAGAACGTGGTGCAGGGGAACGTTTCAGAGCACTGGAGTGACTGAGGAGTCTGTGCTCAATTAAACAATGGCTGCTCAGTAAAGGCACCTAAATCCCAGCCTTCAGTTGTGTGATTTTGGCAGGAAAATCCTCGTAAGCCCCTTTCTCTTCCCTTAGAAATCTAAGGCTCTGGCACTTTGGTCATGTCTTCTTTAACAAACCATGAAAGCAGAAGGAACATCGTTGTCTAAGTGTGTGATGCTTTTTCTCTTTACTGATTTTTGCAACATTTTACTTAATATTTGTTTTTACAGAGGTTTTACTGTTGCTTATGTAGTAGAACTCTTTTTATTTTTTCTCCAGACTTAGGCCTGCTGAGGCAATATGCTGAAGGCTGAAGTAGGCTACAGGTGTCAGATGAGTGCTGTGGAGTGATTTTTGTTTCCCAGAGATGTTTTGTTTCAGTCGTTTCTGTCCTTAGCTTCTGAAAGGGAATTACTGAATGATGCCAATGGAAGTTTCTGACAGCAAGAATGGCATTTCAACATTAAACTAAACCATTTCTAGCTGAAAGTGTAGCCTTTAAATTTTTTTTTTTTTTTTTTTTTTTTTTTTGAGAAGGAAAGGAGGTTTCAGAAGAGTGAAAATGATGAATTGGGAATATATGGGTGAATAAACCTGAGAGAAAATCAGTAGTGAAGAGGTAGAAATATGAGTGACCAGATGGGTAAGGTGCCAGAATGTGGAGGAAGAGATATGATGGTGTGAAGGGAAAGAGAATCAGGGGCTGGGGTGCTGGTGTTCCTGCCAAGAGCTCTGGTAGAGGAGGAGGAGGATTCTTAACAGAGACTGCAGGGACCTGGGAGGAACTAGTTCAGAGCTTCCACCATTCCTTTGACTTAAATTGTAAAGGGACACCTTCCCTTTGTGAAGATCTGAAAGTCAGATCCTGCTTCTAGTATTTTCTGGACCTTGGAAAGCACTGGTACATAATCTTACAAATAAAACACATCTTAACTATATGCACAACCACAGGAAGCAGGCTGGCAGATGGCTTCACTTCTGCCATTGTCAAACAAGTAGTTTAACTTCCCAATGTCAGAATTTGTATTGTGCCACTCGAGTGATAGATACCTTGTTTTGCCACTGAATATATCAGTGTCTCTCACCTCTCAATCACTGTGTTAAATTGAGCCATTTTTGTTAAAGACTGAAAGTTGTTTCTATTTTCATTACAGAGATATTTCATGTTCTTCAAGACAAGTTCAGTAGGTCTCAAGTCTATCATGTGCACACACAAGAACCACCCCATGAACTACACTTCTTAAGCTGAAGTTACAATAATGGGAGATTTAGATGCAATTTAACTTTTTTTTTTCCCCCCATAAATTCTGTCTGGGTTGCACAAAACTGGCAGGTCAGTCACTCCTGTGAGCACTTAATTCTCAGGACTACTCAAAATACTTAAACTGCTCATCTAATTAAGGTTGTATAATTTGTGAAAGGTTTTTCAAAAAGAATTTTAGCAGTCAGTTTTTTCTTACACTGGGTTCCATTTTAGTATGATCGTTTCAGACAAAACCTGAATTAATTTACATTTTTAAGCTTAGTTACTTAACTGTCTGCACCAGCATTTGAAAGAAAGATTGTCAAATTTTTAGGAAGTGATGCAAGGTCAGCCCAGGTATTGGTAAATTTTTTTTTAATCAATGCAAATTTCAGATCAGGGCTGTAGTTTTCTTGGTAACTTTATTTGTATCCTCAAAACCTTACATGTGCAAAATAGTGCCTGCCAAAAGTAAAGAGCCTTTGGAAATAGAAGCTGTGTAGATGTGGGTTTTTATTGGAATTATAATGAGAAATCTTGGAGAAAGTCTGCAAATGAAACAACCCTTCTTTCTCATTCACACAGTGTACACAACTATACCCCCAAGGTTGGAGAGATTGATACGAGGAGAGCCATTCGTCAGGCATTTGATGTTTGGCAGAGAGTGACACCACTTACCTTTGAAGAAGTCCCTTACCATGAAATTAAAAATGACAGAAAGGAGGCCGATATTATGATATTTTTTGCTTCTGGTTTCCATGGAGACAGCTCTCCCTTTGATGGAGAAGGTGGATTCCTAGCTCACGCTTACTTTCCTGGACCAGGAATAGGAGGAGACACTCACTTCGATTCAGATGAGCCATGGACCCTGGGAAACTCAAATCATGATGGTAAGAGTGCAGGTCCTTATTCACAACAAGGATAAGTAGAATGTAGACACACCAGAAAGTGTTTGGGTTGTGGAGCTTTTGCCTCCCATGCAATGTTTCAGAGGTTTTCAATACATGTATTTAAATGGGTAAATAATTTTATTAGTGAGTCTATGACTCTGCATGCCCTTCTGCAGGTGTGGATGTTGGGGAGTGAACAGAAGTGTGTGTGCTGGCTTCTTACAGCTCTCAGGATTTGGACTTTGGTTGCTACAGGAGCCAGGGCTCTGGGAGGGAAAAGAGGGTGTTTGAAACATGAACTCCAGATCCTCCTGGAGTGCTCAACAAGTGCAGTTAGAGTGAGTTGTAATGGTGAACAGAAAGTTGAGAGAATGAAGACAATTGAATATCAAGTCAGTTTGATCCATATCTGTTTTCCCACTCTGTGGTGATAGTGACCCCACCAGAGGTTGGGGCTGGCTGGTTTGTTAGGGAAGAATGATGATGAGGACACCTGTTCTTGTGATAGTAAGCAGTGAAGAATTTCTGCATCTTTCTGGCTTGATCTTGCTTTCTAACAGCTATAAGCACTTTCTGATCTATTTTCAAACCTTTGATTGAGGATAGTGATGACTTGTAAAAATATTTACATTGGAAAACCAGAATTTTACAGTAGCCTCATAAAAATACCACTCCAGTTTTCACAGTCATAGTGATTTGAGAAGGCCAATGAGGTCTTTAAACCTTCAGGGATCCAAAGTAATGTTTTGAAACATTTTATAAGGATTAGAAGTTTACTTCTTGTAAAGTGAACTTTACAAGTTAAACATTACTTGGAAGGTAACTCTGGCATGATATTTAAACTGTATAAAAACACAGATGCATTATTGTGGCCATGATGTCTCTGGGGACATCTTCAGAGGTAATGTCTTTCATTAGACCAAAGTGTTATTTGAAAAGGAGAAAAGCTTTCAGGCATGCAAACCACCTTCAGGCCTGGCCTCAAAGTGACAGGTTCCCTGCAGAAGGGGTTGCAAATTGAGAAAATCCCTGGAAGTTTTGAGTCAGTATCAATCAGATCAGCTTTGAAAGGAAATGGAGCTGGCAGGTTCAGTGTGGGAATGCTAATTTGTAGGAAAGCAGCAATGATATGGTACTTGTCTTCTCAGGAGAAGAGAAGTAATGTTTCTTGGCATGTTTAAGTGCTAGATTAGATGTAGGCAGAGACAGAGAGAGGTCATATCCTGTGGGATGTGGAAGGGGGAGTGTGGGAGGTTACAGCATGGCAGAGAAGCACTCTTGTTATCTTGAAGTGGATTTTTATTCTTAGGTTTGTGGCTGGAGGGCAGTTTATGGGTTCCTCTTGAGGATGAGGACTTACAGAGTCTGAGTGATTGCCTCCTGGGAGCTGCTGTTGTGTTCCTGCTTTCTCAGAGGGGGGTTTGGGTGCTGGGGGTGACATCCAAGGGAAGGCCATGGATGAGACCTGGGAGTGCTGGAGATCTGAGGGAGACCTGAGCCCTGGGATAGACCTTCCTTACAGGAAGGGGGGAGGGAAGGTTCTGCCAAGTTGTGCTTGTTGGGGTTTTCTGGTTTTGCTGTAACCTTAGCAAGGTTGGGAGGCAGCTTACAGACTGGCAGGGATGGCTCTGGGGGATGTTCTCTGCTGAGCAGGATGTTCTAACTTAGGTTTATCACTTTTTTTGAAGTTTTTTTGGCACAATTTTCAGAATGGCATTTGAGAGCAATGTATACAATGAGTAAAGGGTCTCTTTTTTATCAAAAGCCATTTCTTATTCAGTACTCATGTGTCTGTTAGAAGAATATGGTGTATTTCTCTACTGTGCTGAGTGGCTGCCATGAGAAGTGTCCTCAGAGTGCCTGAAATTGGTATTTGTGGGGCTGAAGTGCACTCCAAATGTGGAAATGGTATAGAAGAGTTGAGATTTCCATCCCAGAGGATAAATGTCATTTGTGTACCTGTTTTCAAATAGCCATGCTGCACAGACTGGGTGACACAGTTATTTGAATTTTTTTTAAGGGGTTACCAGTGAGGATGGTGAGAATGGGGAGGTTGGGTTTGTCCCCACCACCCCAGGAAGTGCTGATGATAGGAAGGGAGTTCTGTGTGTTGAGGGTAAGAGGGCTCTGTAGTCAGAGCACTTTAGGAGTCTTAAACTTGAGGGATGTGATTTTCCCTGTGTTCTTAGCCTTGGTATGCAAACATGAAAATGTGCTGCCTCTTGACTGGACGATCCAGGCCTTTTTGGCAGGGTTTTTCCTCCTTTTTCACAATCCCTTGTGATTGGAGCTCTCACTGTCTCCAGGTTCTCACCTCTGTGTTTCACTTGAAATGCTGTGAGCAGGTGCTGTGCAGATCTTAAAGTTTCTTCTTGATCAGAGGTTTCCTGCAGTGTGATCACCTCACTGCCTGGTTTTTGGTGGAAACAAGGTGTTAGCAAGGATAATGTTGTGATTTTAACAGGAAATACTTCTTCAAACAGAGTTTTGCTTGTCCTTATGATACGTATTTTGGGGCAATGAGCTTGCTCAGCCTGGACAGAAAAGGAACTGTTTTAACCATTCAGCATCCATTCAGTGATGACTGAAATCTTGAAATAACCATGAAGTAAGTAAAGTATCTTTATGTCAACCTGTGAAATAAATATCACCATGTAAAATCCTCAGTTCCTGACAAGAGCAGTTGAAGGGAAGATTTGATCAGTCTGTCTGAGCCTTGCAGCAGTTGTCAAACAATGGGCACAAAGCTGTGGTCAACAGAGCAGGATGCTGCAGCTGGCACTGAAGGGGCTCAGAGCACTTGGCTGATCCCTTCAGGCTGTATAATTTTCTTACAAACCAGTACAATCTGCAGCTTTACTTTTCCTGCTCTACATTTGTCTTGCTGTGTTGTGGCACCTGAAGAGTTTCAGCAGGTTCATGTTTGGATGCAGCTGTCACCAAACAGAAGAAGCTGTTTTGGAATCTTCACTAGTGGTGCAAATTATATGGATAAAAGCAAGATTTTGCACTAGACAGAAAAAAGGAAGAATGAGTTCAAAAGATCTTTCTATGAAAACAGCTGTCTCTGAATTGTACATGGAAGATGTGACAAACCCTGTTGATGAAAGCTTCTGTCTTTAAAGATACCTTGTGTTAATCCAGTGAGGTTCATTAGCAATTTTATCACACCAGCCACCAAATGGTTAGTTGGGATTTATACACACATTCTCATTTTGCATGGTCATTGTTATCCTCATTTTGCCCCCTGTGGACAGCATGACATTACCATGTCCCTTAAAATTATCAGTATATTCAGAAAAACTATAATGCTGTGTGTTGTCTTTTGAGATGGTGGGGGCACATGCACCAACACTTTTGTTACCTTCTGCTGTGAAGAATAATCCTGCATAGGCTTTCAAAGTGACTGCAAAGTTTCCTTCACCCTGGATCTTAGTCCCAGTTCCACTCATGCTCAGTTCCTGTAGCTGAGCAGGACTGTGCTTTCAGTTCATGACTGATGATTGATCACCTTAATTGTGCTGCCTTCTCTTACATTCCCACAAGCAAGCTGTGGAAAATTACTTTAGGATAATATGATGAGGATATGAAAAAACAGGTAGGAAGTTGCATTCCTGAAGCAGTTCTTGTTCTGGGATCACGAGATACAGAATTCAGCTGCTGAGTTTTCACATGAAAACATCAAAGGGAGCAGCTAGAAGCTTGAGGCAGAATATTTCTTGAAGGTCCTTTCCAACCATGGTGGTTCTGATTCTGTTGGAATTGGGAAGGATGAGAGCAGTGACGTGGCAAAGAGGATGCAGCTGAAAGGGAGAATGAGTGCAGGTTTGTGTTTACAGAGAAATCACCTACACAGCCACACAGAGGGGAGCAGCAGGTACTGGGGACTCAGATGGGGTTTCTTTTCTGAGAGGTGCTCTCCCCAGGAATGAAAGCAGCTCCTGGCCTTCAGCTTATCCCAGACTTGTAGCAGCAGGGGCTCTGCCTTGTCAGACTTTGCTTTGTGAGCATGTGGAGGCAACTGGAGGTGTTTTGGAGTCATTGTGTCCCAGCAGTACATGGTGTGTAGCTGCTCACAGGCCAGCTGGCCCTTCCTGGCTGCTTAGACTCAGAATTTGGCCACTGAGGCCAGTTCAGTGTCCCAAGTGCTTGCATTACCAGAAGTGATGCAGACACCAAGGGTGATTTTGCTCTACTTTCTCCAAGTCTTGGGCTTTTTTTTGCTTGAAATATGTTGTGGAAACAGCCAAGCAGACCTCAGAGTGCCCATGTCAAGGCTCAGAGCCACTGCCAGACGTTGCTCACTGTGGCCAGCAAAGCCTGGGAGAGGGGAAGCAGCCCTGGCCCTGCTGGGATCTCTCTGCTTTGGCTGCCTCCCATTCTTGCCTGATTTGGCTCTAGCACAGAGGTGCTGCATGCAATCCATTATTGCTGGCCAAATCAAGTGTTTCATGTGGAAATAATAATTATATATGTATTTCCAGCAACAGGTTGCAAAGGAATCCCGAGGAGCTGAGAGTGTGTTCCATTGTTTACCCATGTTACACATGGCTGCTTTTACACCCTTCTGACAACTCAAACATTTGTTTAATCCAGGTTAATTACAGGAGGTAAATTTTAATCTCCAGTTTAACACTGCAGATAGTATCAGTGATAATCCCAGGCAAATCTTCTTCATGGTTTTCTAGAAGTAAAAGGCAGCTGCTGTCCTGCATGCTGTCAGCACTGTGCCACTAAATCCCTGCAGGTGTTACAGCTGGGAGATGTGGTTGGGAATGGGTATTGGCTCCATTCCTCTCCTGGAAGTGACACTTTCTCTGTCACCATCACTGCCTGTGTCATACTGGTGCTGGCAGCACCCACCTCCCCAGTACCCCCCCTGCTCCTGCTGTGGGGTTGGGTGACCACCACCACCCTGTCTGTCAGTCTGTCCCTGCAATCCAGATGTCATTCCAAAGCTGATGTCTGCCAGGCACCGTGCTGCTCAGGAAATGCTCTGAAGCTGATGTTGACTTAGAATGGACCAGGACTCATCTAGGGAAGACATTTTCTACAATAAGTACTGAGATATCCATGCCCTGACAGGGATCACCAGAATTTTTTGCTTTCAGCATGCCCAGAGCTGAGCTCTGAGTCCCTCCCTGTTCCTGCTGTGGCTCTGGGAGTGGGACCATGGCCCAGGGCAGCCCCTGCACCTGCTTCAGGAAGCAACCACAGTTATTCTGATAGAGACTTCAGCCTGGAGAAGAGGAGGCTCTGGGTAGACCTCACAGTGACCTTCCAGTGTCTGCAGGGGCTCCAGAAAGGCTGAGAGGGACTGTGTGCAAGGGCCTGGAGTGATGGGCTGAGGGGCAATGGATTTAAATTAGAGAAAAACAGATCTGGATTGGATGTGAGGAACAAGTTCAGTGCTATGAGGGCAGTGGAACAATGGCACAGGGTGCCCAGGGAGGGGGTTGAGGCCTCATCCCTGGAGATGTTCAAGGTGAGGCTTGAGGAGGCTCTGAGCACCCTGATCTGGGTGAGGGTGTCCCTGATACTGCAGGGGTTGGACTGGGGGACCTTGAGAGGTCCCTTCCAACCCAAATTATTCTGTGATTCTGTGACTCTTAAGGTAACTCAGCTCCACATCCAGTCTGATAGCTTTGCAGTTCCCAGGATTCCTCTTTCATTGTCCTGCTATCCAGGTCCTCTCCCTCAGCCTCACACCTGGCTCCAGTTCTTGGTGTAAATGTGTGTTTACCACTGGGACTCTTTAGATGCTGGCAAGAAATGCTGAGCTTTGCTAGCAGCAACTAAACAAAGGTGTAGTCATTACAAGAAACATTTCCCCATAGGTCCTGGTGGGTTCCTCTTGAGGCTTCTTTGGAAAGTTTCCTGTTTAGGGCTTCTGAAGCAAAGCCGACCCAAAAGAGTGCCAGCATTTACAGGGCACTGCCAGAACAGGAGATGGGACTTCATGGCTGCTTTTCAGTTTACTTCTGCAGAAGTTCTGGAGAAAAAGGGCCTGAACCACCTTCTAGGAAGACATCTATTAGCCACAGAAGAGAGGAGCTGGACAGATTTTTCTCTGTGATTCCACCACAAGGACAAGAATTGCTTCTCCCTGGACAGCAGTGCGAGCACTCCTGAAGCCACCATCTGGACCTTGCATATGTTCAGGAACCTGAGCAGGTTTTTCAGGACAGCCAAATACTGTCTGAGCTGACTGATGCAAATGTTCAGCAAGGATCTCAAGGAGAAAGCTTTGATTAGAGTCACTCATTTTGAAGGAGAGTCTTGTGAGCCTGGGGCTGGGGACAGGCACAGCCTTGAGCTTCCATTCAGCCTCCCAGGCACCACGTGCAGGGTGCTCTCTGCACTGGAGATTTCCTATTTTCTGTCCTGTAGAATTAATACCAAAAACCTTCCTGGTTGTTTTGGCATATGTATCCCTGTTCCTAACAATGGGATCCTCTCTCTCCCCTGGATATTTACAGTGGGATTCAGTTGCAGAAGCCAGGCAGGCTTTGGGACAGCCACTCTGCTGTCACAGCTTGGGCCATTCCTTGTTAAAAAATCACATGTGCCAAGTGAATTGGAGCTTGACCCTGAATGTCCTGGTACTCTTTTGATTTCTGCTATGAGTACAAAGTTCTTAAAATGGAGAAGGCACCTCCAGGTGTTCTGCCACAGCAGTCCCTCTGCTTGGAGCCTGTCCCATGGATGACACTGACCTTTGCCTTTGTGCATTTGGTCCATCTTGGGTTCCTCTGGAGAATGTCCCAGGCTTCTGATCCTTGCTGCCTTTACTGTCCCATCTGAGTCCTGTTGTCTGCTCACTTGTCTTCAATACTCTTGAAGCTACCAGAGATCCAGGATGGAGATGGAGGGTTTCTTCTCAAAAATGCAGTTACTCAGCAATGTCATTATACTTCATGGGCTGTGTCTAGCTAGAAAAGGTTCTTCTGCAGACTGTCTCAAGGGATAGGTGTATGGCTTTGCCTGTTCAGGTTCCTGGATCTGGGAGGACTGAATGTCTTTTGGTGTTCTCAATAGTTTGACCTTGAGTGAGAAACAGAATTGAAGAACCATGCTTTTCTTTCTCAATTTCTGGAACTTAATTTGCAGGCTGGTGCTGTAGGTCTCCAGACAGGTACTTGAGTTCTCCTCTCCTCCTGCACAAGGAGCCATGCACACACTTCCCCCCCTCCCTGCCATGTTTTTCCCAAACTGCTTTCTCTTTCTTCCCCTTTGACCCAGGGGAAGGTTGAAGTGCCCACCCTGTGAACCAGCTAAGGGAATGATGTTGTCTTTCTTTTCCTTTCTCCTGATGTGGTTTATCTTATTGCTGCTCCAGCTCTTGGGCCCAAATGCAAGAGTTGTGGAAATGGCTGAGGCAAGGAGAGGAGCTGCTGCCCTGTCAGCTGCACGATGCACATCTTGAGCATAAACCCATAGCAGAACTATTGCACATCTGCATTCTGGGTTGAATTTTGTTTCTTCAAACAAAGTCTCTGCCCACCCTTCTCCTTGCCTTTTTGGGTTTTTTCTGCTTGCTCTTTGTCACTATTTTCATCCAGAAAGCTTTTCTGGTTCCTTAGCTGAATCTTTTTGCAAAGCCAGCTTCACTTCTGCAGCTTGGGGATGGTTGAAGCCAGGGATGTTTACCAGGAATGGAGTGTGGGGTTTGGGGTTCCCAGTGCTGAATGGGGTCAGCAAACATCCAGTGCAGGAGCCCTGAGGTGGTAAGGGACTGGAGCAAGAAGAAAGCAGGGGAGCTGGGCTTGAGGAGGTATTAGGGACAGGACAGAGCCACCCTCTCCTTGGAGGTGAATGGAGAAAGGAGCAAAAAGCAGTGGGCACAGGTACCAGTGAGGAAAACCCCATCTGGGCATGGAGAAAAAGATTCTTCACTGATGGAATGGTGCAACTCTGAGGCTGTGGAAGCTCTGTGCTTTCAGACTTCCCAAACTTGGCTGAATGGTCCCTTGAGCAATCTGATGTGGTTCTGAGATGAGCCCAGCTTGAAGCAGAAAGTTAAACTTGGTGGCCTCCAGACATACCTTTCAGTCTACCTTTTTCTTTAATTTCTTAGCATAAGCAAACAGACAGAATTTAGTTTAGCACATTGCAGTTACTTCTGGCAGCAGCTCTGAGCTGTGTTCAGCTCATAAAATTATCACCAAATTCACTTTTAAAGTCAGGAGTCTCTTTATATTGAGATTCCTCATGGAAGAGGACTGATGGTGCTCCTGGGTGCATAAAGCAGAAGCTAGCAGTGGGTTTTTGCCAGATGGTTGAAGTACTCTTGAAGTACCACCTCTTATTGTTACTTTTTTTTTTTTTTTTGACATGCAAGAACATACAAGGTTTCTGTAATCATTTACATGAGGAATAATGAACATTGAATGGATGTTAGGATACCTAAAATAATAGCTCCCCTAGTATTATGCAGTGTGTGTTAATTTGGCTGGTATTTTTTTTATAAATCTGGTCTGGAAATTCTTTATTATAAAAGGCTTCCAAGTGTTTCCAGTCTCTTTGGAAGCGTTGTCAACAAAACATTCTTTATCCTATCTGATTTGTTTGATTACAATTGTGATGTTTCAAGTGGAGGGAGGAGACCAAGAGGAATGAAGAGTATCCAGTTGCTCTTCTTTTCCTTTGAGATTTGTATTGGTACCACTTTTCCAGGTCAGCTCTGTCTACTTGCAGCCTGCTGGCCTGACTTGCAGGCTTGCTGAGAAAGAACACAGCCCCCTGAGCCCTCTGCCTTCACTTGTCATATTGTTGGACCTTTACAGCCCTTTATCCTCAATCAATTCCTGTTTCCTCTGCATTTTGCCTTGCTTGCTGTCTCATTTCTTTCTTATTTTACCACTTTTTTCCTTGTTCATTTTCCATGGCAATGCTGAGGCCAGCACAGACAACCTCCAAGGTAGCAATACAAGGAGCAAGGTGACAGAATGTGTCCTCACAATGCAGCACAAGTGATCTTTGTGCTGTTCAGCTGTTAAATACATTTTTAATTTTCTTTCTCTGATTTCTTAGGTACAGAGGAATTCCACATCTAAAGAGTTGTGTTCTAACAAATGGCATTTTGAATCCATCATTATTTTTCAGGCTTCTGACACTGTTGTTGAAAACGAGCATCAGAGCTGCTTTGAAGTTACTCACATGTCCTTTAACAGAAGACCTCTTATCTGAAAGACTTGCATATAGATGTTGGAAGTCAAGTGGGGCATAAATGGTATTAAAATTTTTGTGTCTTCTATCAGGCCTTTTTCTGATACATCACTCCACCAGATCATGCTGTTGGTCAGTATTTTTATTCACTGAAGAAGCCCAGTTCAGTGCTTAGTCCCTAGAACATACTCATTTAACATTGGCTTTTTCCTCTACCTGCTTAGGGAGACTTGTTCCCCTAAGCCAGAATGCTCTAAAATCTCATGTTAATATTGAACTAAATTGGAGCAAGTGTGCAGACACCTGGTCTCAGGACAAGCAGCCACAGTAAAAAGCAATCAGATCAGAACCAAGTGGCTTAAACCAGCAACACATTGAGATCACATCCCTTTCATATCAACTCAAAAAGTAGAAGGCCATAAATAGAAAACCTACAAATTAATTTTTTTGCAAAAGTGAAGTGAAGAGAGAAAGGCCACCAGCACAGATGGAAGAGTTCTGTCTTCAGATGCTTCACTCCTGGACAGCATCTCTGTAAGTAATGATTCCTTTTCTTATATCTGCTCTCATTGTGCAGCCATGGGAGTGGCTTTGCAGCTTGGGCAGTCTGGATTTTACAGCTTTGCACTATTGGCAGTGCTAATTCTTGCTGAAATTCATTAATAAGGATTGCCTGCAAATTCCACTTTCAAAACAATGTACTTGTAAACACACTTGGTGTTCACTGGATTCTATAAAGAATATTATCTATTGCTTTGGTCTGTAATTGATACATAGAGTATGAGGAGTTGTGTGAGTATATGGAATCCTGTTCAGTTCTGTGTAATCTAAGTAGAATATTTTACTTCTTTCTACAGAGAATGGGATGCACTGAGATTCGTCAGAAGGAGCCAGTAGGGATCAAAATGAGGTGTCATTCCCTTAAAAAGAAAAAAAAAAAAAAGAAGCAACTGTGAAAATGTCAGGGCATGAGAATCAAGGTGAGCCAAAAAGTCTCTTTTGTAAAGCAGAAAGAGATGATATGAAGTGAGCCAAGGCCCAGCAGTGTAGCTCATAAACTTGCTGAAGGGGAGAGGGGTGAAACAACAGATGTTCATGAAGACAAAGAAAAATTGGTGAATTTTTGAAAAGAGTTGCTGGTCATTTCAGCCAGAGGTGGATTGCAGTGTCAGCAGTGAAGTGAACCCAATTCACTGGATTTTGACATTGCAATCAGGTGGCAAACTTGGGAGGCTTTTTTCTCCCCTGTTTCTGATGAGGAGCACATGATTTACAGACAGCTCAAATAATATTGTTTTCTCTACCCAAATCCCCCAAGATCACTTTGAGGAGGGATTGTCTCATAGCCCACTTCTCTTATTTCTCAGTCCCACTCAGTCTTTACAGCCCCATCAGAAACCTTCTGTAGGAGAGGAGGACAAAGTCAGACTCCTGTCCTAGGTAGAAAACACCATCTCTGTGGCAGAGAGCTCCTCTCAGAGCTCCCACAACAGCACTTTCTCTGTTGCCAGCTCCAGGAGTTAAATTTTATTCTCAGTCTGAAGAATCTCAAATAGCACAAAAGGGCTTGTGCTACTGTCTGTAGACCCTGATGTACTTAAATACCTTAAAAAAGATAAAACTACCAGCATCTTCTTTTCAAGACAGATGGAAAAAAGTCATATCTACATTTTCCTTTTTTTAATGAATATTTTTCTTTGCCATCTATTTTACAGAATTAGGGATTGGTATACTAATATAGGCAAATACAAGTTTTCATTTTGGGATCAATAAATCTTCAGTGTTTAATAGCTTATTGACTTACAGCCTGCACAGGTGAAAAATACAGGAAAATTTTTCAGCAGAACACTCTTGTTACATTGAATGTCAGGCTGCTGAGCCTGCTGAAACAGTCACAACTTCCTCTCTCTCTCTCTCTCTCTCTGACTCCCCACTTTTGCCTCTGCCTCACTCACTCAGTTTTGGTTTCATCATTCCAGATAAATATTTTCTGTTTTTCCTGTGAATTTCTACAGGAGATTGTCCTTACAGTGCCATCTGTGCCAGGTCAGGTAAAGCACAGATTGCAGCATTAATCAGGTCTGTAACACAATGAGTAGACCTGGGCTGCACATTGCTTTTTGAGGAGCAGAAGGCAAACAACCTGTATCCTGTATTTCACCAGGACCCGTCACATACTGCAGTTCTTTGTCCTTCT
Source organism: Heliangelus exortis (assembly GCF_036169615.1). Lineage (NCBI taxonomy): Eukaryota > Metazoa > Chordata > Aves > Apodiformes > Trochilidae > Heliangelus > Heliangelus exortis. The sequence goes on along the minus strand of NC_092437.1, from coordinate 15,337,325 downwards.
GCAGTCACTTGATCTCATGGAGGTCAAGTTTAAAGTGGCTGTGGTACAGTTTCTGCTAAGGCTGCAGAAACTCCTGCTCCTATCTCCAGTGAAGCTGTTAAAGAGTTTTCATGAAGTCCTTAAGGTGCATAATACTCATTGCTATATTAATAAAAATAGTGGTTTATGAACAAAATGAAACCTATGTTTCTTTTTAATATGTGTTTTGTTCCTTTCTAGACAGAAAAGGTGATTTCCAGATCTCATTTGATGCAAGTAAATGGAAGAGCAGTGACACTGCTGCTTCAGGGTCTTTGGAAGATGGAAGAGCTTCTCTTGAGCAGAGAATGGTGTGGAGATGAATGGAGGAGAACAGAGAAATCACAGATCTTCTGCTTTGACAGTTCAGACCTACCCAGTCTGAAGATGCAAAAACCAAGGCATAGCTTAGAGTAGCCCTAAAGCTTCTTTAAGTTGTGCCTGGAAAACAGTTGTGTTCCGTGTGGCTGTTGGAGTGGAAGGGATCATTTTAGTGTATTTAAAGCATGTTTAGTTCATGCCATCTTTTCTGTTATTAACCTGGCATGCTGTTGTCACAACCAGTGAGCTGACTTCTTCAGTATCATTCGTACTTCAATAAAATATTAAAATGTAACCTTTATATGTCTTTTTAATTGCATCTGAGTGAGCTGCAATATGTAGAGGTGTGAGCTTGATGGTCCAGTTCATGAAGTGTCAAACTGCTGTGGCAAAGATCAGTGGTCCAGGGGTGCTTCTGTATTTTTTAAGCAGATCCACAATATTGTTCATACTTCTGTCTTCTCCTGAGCTCTGCCCAGGATTTACCCTTCACTGTGCCAGGAGCTCTACAGAGTCTACCTGCATTCCTTGTAGCTGTATGTACAGCTGTGGTGCTCAGGGGTAAATACTGGCAGTAATATCCCAGCATTGCCAGAAGGGTATCCCTGGGACCTGGTACTGGAACCTGACAGGCATTTAAATGAGGGGTTTTGCCAGCCTCCAGCAATTGGATGCCCTGCCATGCACTGAGTCACTTGGCCAAATAAAGAAAAGGGTCTGATAGAGTTTTTCCTACTTAAAACGAATGAAACTGTCCAAGAAGGCCTGTGCTAGCATTTCCCCAAAGACAAACCTTTCTCAAGATGTCTGTTACCTCATTTAACAGCCATTTTTCCAGCTGAAGTTGAAAATTAAAGAAGCAGAAGTGATGGGGTGTATGACTAAAAGGTAGATCATACATAAACCAGTTTATCTGTGGCTACAGTGTTCTCTGTTTTCTTGCAATAAAATAATGTGTTTCGTGTCTCTGTAAGGAGGGGATGTAGATTAGAACCAATTTGAGTGTTTAACCAAGGAGTCAGGTTTGATGTGTGATTATATTGCAATTTCTCTTTAGTTGGCTCAGCTGGGAGTGCACCAGCTAGCAGGAGGTTTATTCTGAACACAATTTTGAAATCAGAACACAATTAGATTGTTTCTAATTAAGACAGTTCAACTAAAAACGATGCTTCAGGTTGTGTGTTCTGTGTCTGGGTGTGCATGGGGAGCCCAGAGCTTTACACTGAGTGTCAGGTAAGGGCTGTGCTGCCCTGCTGCAGCATCCTGCAGTGCTTTTGTCTTGTTAAAGGTGTGTGCTCCATGGTACCTGTCCCTGGTGATAACATTGGTTTGGTAAGGAAAACCCATCAGCAACTTTAAAGCTCAATGAACTGTGTTTCTTTATGTTTTAGCACAAGGGATCAAACAATGCAGTCATCCAGCAGAAAAACTACCCTCAGTTTTACAGGGTCATCCTCTCTCTGGTGCTTTTTGGTGGACTTCTGAATGCCTCCTGAGAACTGGGAAGGAGAATGCTCAGACAGGTCTCTGACCAGACTTGATTATTTTGTAGAGATGGTGCAAACAAGCAAAAGTTGTTGGATTTCTCTGCAAAGGCAAAGCCAAGGCAGTCAGTTCCTTCTTTCCCCTCCTGGCTCCCCCAGGTGCTGGGTGTACCCCAAACACAACTTTTAGGTGTTACTTGGTCTTACGGGAGGGGCTTGAACAGGAATTGAAGCAAATTTATCTGATTGCCTGAGTAGTAAAGTATCAAGCCAGGTTGTTCTTTCTTCCTCCTGAATCTTTCTCCAAGAAGATGGAAGCTGTTAAGAGTGCTGTTTGGGTCAGAGAAATTGCTGCATGGCCAAGAAGTTTCAGAACCCATTGGAGGGGGACAGGTTCTTTTCAGGACCCCTGAGGATGAGCTGAGTGGGCAGTGTCCAGGGGGCAGGCAGGCAGCTGGGGGGTGGGTGATGGAACCCAAAGCCCATCCCAGCACCCAGAGAAGTGCCCTGTCTGTCAGGCAGTGGTTTTATTCCTTGGTTTTCTCTTTTCAGAGCAAATCACAGCTCACTCTGAAAAGAAAATGAAGAGTGTGTTCTCTTACACACTGAAATTCCCTAATTCCCTACCATTTTCAGGGAACTTCCTGGCTAACAGTGTTACTGACCCCTCAAGAGAAACAGGATGATGAATACAGAGCTGAATTTTTAAGCAGTGTGTGCTTACAAAATGGACTTTTTTTCTCCTTTTCCCATGAAACACATATTGTGCCCACTTTCTCTTGGAAAGTTACTTGGCTGCTTTCAGACTTGGGACCCTCTTGTAGAACATGCAGCAGGGTGGAGAAAGCAAATGGCACAGGTGTGCTGGGCAAAAGAGGACTGTGGATGTGTCTGGGAGGAGGCTGGAACAAAAGAAGAGGTGAGGGATGAAGGTGTGAGGGATCCTGGCAGGGAGCAGGGAGTTATGTCTGCTCCTGCCCTTCCACTGCCAAAGGCTCTGAGATGAGGAACAGCCTCAGCACTGAGTTGTTGAGAAGCAAGAAGTGTCTTGTCCTGCCTTCTGGGGAAGTTTCTGGTTCCCAGAAATTCTCTGTAGCTCCAGTTCATCTGTTCAGCCACCACCTCCCAGCACATGGATGCTCCTGCAGGATGAGCACTTTCCTGCTCTGGTGTTGATCTCTGAGGCTGTGCTGGAACTGGGAATGTTCATTCCTTGGTGAGTCCCTTGCCTCCAGATGCAGGGAAGCAGAGCTCCCCAGCCCATTTTCCATGCTCTTTGGCTTCCTCAGACACCAGTCTCAGTCCAAATGATGTTTTAAAACAAGGCAGCAGCAGCAGTTCTCCACAGCTGTCTGTATTTCCAGGGTGTTTCATAAGGATACCAAGGAAAAGGGGCATTTTTCTTGATAATGGAAGAGTTGCTTGGCCTGCCTGGTTTGCTGACATCCTTCCTCAGGAATCTCAGAACTGCTCCTAGTTATGGAACCAGCAGTGACAAGTGACCTGCTGGACCTGATCCTTAAATTGGCAGAACTGGTGGGCAGTGGGAAGCTCAGGGACATCCTTGGCTGCAATGACTGTGAGGTGGAGTTCAGGAGGTGTCAGAGGGGTCAGCACTGAGATCAGAGCTGTTTGACATCCTCATGAATGATCCCAGTGATGAGGGCAGCCTCAGCAAGACTGAAGAGGAGCCCCAAAATCGGGAGGGTTGGTTGATGCAGTGAGCAGTGATGGTGCCATTCAGAGAGACCTGGAGAAGTGGGCTGGCAGGAACATCATCAAGTTGAGCAAAGACCTGCACCTGGGATTCTTGGTGGCCAAGAGACTGGAAAGAAGCTCTGCAGAGAAGGCCCAGGGTGTCCTGGTTGCCACCAGGTTGAAGTTGGGTCAGCACTGAAAGCCTCCAGCACCCTTGGTAGAACATTTGGGAGATGATCCATCCTTCCACTCAGCACACACAGTGCTGTGTATGGGGCTTCCCAATACAAGAAACATGGAATTCAGAACCTGGTGGGACCTGGTGGGACACAGCCCTGGACAAATTGCTGTACCTGACCTTGCCTTGGGGCAATGACCTGGACCAGAGCATCTCCAGTGGTGCCTTCCAACCTCAACCATCCTGGGAGCCTGTGGGCTGGCATTTGGTTTGTGTAGAAACAAGTGATTGAAGGTTCTTTAAAACTATTTTAAATTAGGATAGTGTCTGACCTTATGCTCCTGACAAAGGTTTAGCACATAAAGTAGATTTTTATGTAGACTTATGTGGAGACAGGCTGTGGACATGCTGCCAGACCCTTCAGATACTTCAGCAAGGAGGAAAATGTCACTGCCTTGGTCAGGGAAAGGTCTCTCCCTCACTTGGCATGGACACAGCCCCTCAGCCTGGTCTAGAAGCTCCTTGGTACAGAGGTGACTTCTCTCAGGAGAGCCAGGTCTGCCCCAGGTGAGTTTTCCCATGGGCTGCCCTGCCTGGGTAGTGCTGGGCACAGTGAAAACTTTGCTTTCATGAGCATTTCAGTGATAGAGGAGAGTAAGTTCATTTGATTTTCAACAGAATTTTGAGTCATTGAATCTCATTTGAAACTGGGTGGATCTTCAAAGCTTGGGTGTTTTTGAAAACCCGTGAAGAGCAATCAGTCCTCCAGACCTGACCATGAAATTACTTCATGCATTTCATATTCTGCTGTTAGATATTTTGTTAATATGCTGTGCACACACCAGATTTTTCAGCAGCAGATGAGGAAAAAATATTAAGTCCCCGTTTGGATTTCTTCAATACAGAAATTATGGAATTTAAATACACATGTGGCTAAATTTTAGCCCACATTTGGTTTTGGACATTTGTATTTGAACACTGATCTGAAACGTGTGTGATTATTTGAACATTTCTTGCATATTCAGGTGTTTACACCCCTCCAACCCCAATGTTTGGACAATTTAACACTTTTGGTGTGGTGTGGCTGCCCAGCTGAGCACTGTTTGGTACTGACTGAGGTGCTGGCAGAGCTGGTAAGACTTACAGAGCTCTGACTTTACACTGTGGTGTATTTATGGATGTCAGTGAAGCCAGGAGTCATTAAAGTGTGGAGATAGTTCTGGAGGAATCACTGCTGCAGCTCCTGTCCCAGGGTGGTCCCTGTAGGATGGGTGATGCTGGAGGGGTGGGAACAGGAGCTGCAAAGCACCCCCTGAGCTCCTGTGCCAGGGCTCCTGCTCTCTGCCTTGCAGCAAAAGCAGAGGAGCCAAACTGGGGCTGAATTTAGGGCTCAGGCATTTTGTGGGCAGGAGGAGACTCCTCAGTCTGTCCTTGTTGGCTGTGTCTTCATCCCTCCCTCACACAGCAGTGCCTGTGTCACCTCCCATCTCAAGGTGCCAGGACACCCAGGGACCACCCTGGATCCAGGAGAGGAGGGACCCAGACCCATGGGAATGAAGAGGAGTGGGTGCCTGTAACTAGAGCTGAAGGTACCACTCCTGACAGCCCCTCAGGGCTCCTCAGCCCTTTCTCTTCCTGTCAGAAACATTTCCCTTCTTTCCTCCCTCCTCTTTCTTCTTCCTGACATTGGGATTCAACCCAACCTTCCCCTGTGTGGCTCTGCCTCCTGCAGGATGATGCTGCCTGAGCTCACCAGAATGGTGCTACCTGTGCTCACCAGGATGGTGCTACCTGAGTTCACCAGAATGGTGCTGCCTGTGCTCACCAGGATGGTGCTGCTTGAGCTCACCAGAGATGGTGCTACCTGTGTTCACCAGGATGGTGCTGCCTGAGCTCATCACCTGCAGGATGGTGCTACCTGTGTTCACCAGGATGGTGCTGCCTGAGCTCATCACCTGCAGGATGGTGCTACCTTTGCTCACCAAGATGGTGCTACCTGAGCTCACCAGGATGGTGCTCACCACCTCCTGCAGATGTGGCAGTGCCAGGATTCCAGCAAATAGAAGTCAGCTGAGGAGCCTGTGGCAGAGGAGATGGGGCTGTCCCAGGTGTTATGGGGGTGTTAGTCTTGGTATTCTCTGTCCTTCCTTGGCCTTGCCAGGTGCCTTGCTGATCTCCAGCACTGAGTGGTCCAGGTCAGATCAGAGCCTGGCACCAGAAGACCCAGGAGGGGAACACCACCTCTTTCCCACCATGCAGACTGGCAGTGCTCCCACCTCTCCTGGCAGCAAGTGATGGCATCACAGCAGCCTCCTTGGTTGCCCATGTTCTGTAAACTCTCTACAAAAGAGTCTTCAGTCAGTGTCCTGTCATTCCAGGCCTGTTCCACCTGGTCTGGGGTGGGCATGGTCCTGGGGTGCTGATGGGCTGGGAGCCTCCAGCCCAGTGGCAAGGACTGGGAAAGCTGCACAGACTTTCAGGAGCAGAACCATCTCCAGGGGCTGCTGTGCCATAGGACAGCAAAGTGTTGGCTTCTCAGTTTGTGGGTTGGTGGGGCTTGGGATTGCTGGATCTCTGCACTAACCTGGCTGTACCTTCCTCCTTCCCACAGGGAATGATCTCTTCCTGGTTGCAGTCCATGAGCTGGGCCATGCTCTGGGCCTGGAGCACTCTAATGACCCCAGTGCTATCATGGCTCCTTTCTACCAGTACATGGAAACACACAACTTCAAGCTGCCCCAGGATGACCTCCAGGGAATCCAGAAAATTTATGGTGAGCAACACTCCCCCCTCACCCATTTACACTCAGCTGGAGTCCAAGGAATGCTTTACAGACTCAGGGAGCCCTCAGAATGCTTGGAGCTGGGGGTTGGATTTCCTGCCCCAGGAATTCCGGCTGAGCAGGGAATTCTCCACTCCCTGATCCCCAGCCAGGTGCCAGCTGACTGTGTCCTGTCTGTGCACAGCTTGGGTAACCCAACCCCTGTGATTTCACTGCTGCTCCATCCCTCACTCTGTCCCCAGTCTCAAGGAACACTAGAAAGGGAAAGCCAGGCAGTTCCAAGGCTTCTCCATTAAGGAGCAGCCAGTGCAAATAGAGGGGAAGAAGGTGGAGAACATGGAACATCAAGGAAAGGTAAAACGTGTTTATGCACTCTTTTTTTTTTTTTTTTTTTTCTGTGTATAGAAGGTAGGGAAAAAAGTTTGGATCTGTTCAGGGAGCACTTCACTTCTTTTAATTTCCAGCTGAATATTGTTGTACAATGTTTGCCATGAAGAAAAGAGGGAGAAAAGGGGGCAGAGGGATTATGGGAGAAAACCAAAAGGCTGGAGATGATGTGATGGGATCATGGATATCAGGATGTGAGGAGAAGGACTTCCAGAGTATTATTGGCTGAAGAAGACTCTGGGAGCAGAGGGAAATGCAGGTTTTAAGAGCCCCAGTCAAGGGGAGGCTGAGCTAGAAGAGGGAAATGAATCCAGGTGGTGGCAGCCCCTGGGAAGCAGGTTTTGTCAAACATCCCTGATAGAGAGGTCACTGAACAAACAGGGAACAACTCTGCTCTGTAGCTCTGCAACATCTGGAGCTCCCAGTGGAGCAGACATTCTGTGAATTACACCTGAAAAACACCCATGTGAGATGATGTCAGTGGGACAGTTGGTGTTTCTGAGGGATCAGTGGCAGTCCTGACACTTGCCAACATTTACATCACTGATCTGCTGGTGAATTTTAAATTACTGCTAAGAGAATTTGTGCCAAGACCTGTGAGACTCTCCACAGCACAGGAGGACTTCAGAGCTCTGAACTGTGTCAGGGGCTGGAGTCTGATCTCAAATGTCAATGCCTACAGAAGAGAGCTCTCTCTGGGCTGGTTTTGCTGGCTGGGCACTGGGAAAACCAAGTGTTTGGAGAGGGAGGCAGAGTGCCAGTGAGGTCCAACATTTCAGATAAGAAATAGACCCAGGGGAGCTGGCTCTTCCCACTAGTGCAGCCGAAAATTTCTCTTTGTTGTTCATTACCAGGATGAAATTGCATGTATCATTTCTTTCTGCATATGTTAACCTAGTGTGTAGTCAAATACTCAGGGTATCAGAGACTCTGGATGGTTTTGTGCTGGAGTAAGTATTAAACTTTCATTAAATAACATACTCAAAGTTTCATTTCCAAAAGCAGCTGAAGTGTCATTACACTGTTTCTATTTTGAAATGTTGGTTTAGTTCCTGTGAGCTTTGACTAATAAGAGAGGAAAAAAAAAGAAATTCTAATTTACTGCTGACAGTGCAAATGCAATCAAGAAAATATTACTGTTTTCTCTGTTGTCAGATACCTTTTTGGGAAGGGAGCAGACATGGGATGGCAAAATGCTTCTGCACACTTGTGGTTCAGGCCAGCATCACTTGAGCTGAGCTGGGGACCCAGGGCTGAGCTGAAATGGGGCTCCTGGGCCTGCCAGTGGGGGTGCTGGGTGACACTGGTCAGGGTTGTGAAGACTTTTTAGTGTCCTCAGGGCCCCAGTGGTTGGTGAAAATTCTGCAGAGCATCTGTACAGAGCTGGGACAGAGCAGAGCTCAGCACTGCACATGGCAGCACCACCTCTGAACTTCACTTCTTCTTCACCTGCAAAGGGACACAAAACCTTAGCTCCATACTCTGTCAGGATTCTCTTTTTGCAGTATAATTTGCTTAAAATTTTAACTCTGTTTGAAAAAAAGCATTAGGAGTGATCCTGGTGCAGATGGTCTTTGGGAATTAGTTTGTTGGCTGTGATGGAATCAGGAAAGGGTCTTCCCTGGGCTAGGGAAGGTGGTGGTGGCTGTAGGGATAACTACTCCTAGGAGCAGCTGCTGTAGTAGGAGCTTTATTCCCCAGGCAGAGATTTCATCCCTTAGAGCAGAGCTGCGGCCCCAAACCTAAAGTTTAGTTTTAAATTAGGTTTTATTTTTCTGGTTCACAAAGATAGAAAATGGAAATGGAGAGATGAGACGAGATTGATCCTTTCATTTGAGCTTCTTACAGCTGGGAAGGGATTGCTGAAATGTCCTTCTTGGAGCTTGAGCAGGAACATTCCCCTAAATGAGCCAATTCCACAGGGCCAAGCTGCTTCACTGCACCTTGACAGTGCCCAAAGCTCCCCTGCCAGGGCACCTCCCCAGGACCCAAACCCTGCTGCTTCCTGGCTGCTCTGACTGCAGCATCTGCTCAGTGTCTGTGAGTTGGGAACCTGTATGCAAAATAAATCAGAGAGGCAAAACCTTGCCTGGAGCATCCTTTAAAATCATTTCAATTACAACTCCCAACTTTTTGTTCCACTGAAGTTGATACAACAAGGAGCAAAGTCTCTACTAAAGCCTGAATCTCTTTTGTCTCCTTCCTCTGAAAATAATGAAGTCTGAATGTCTTTTTATGTTGTATCTGTGTGTGTCCATTAGAAATGTTTAAACCTTCCATACAGTGAGTTGTTGAATTTTCAAGTTCTTTTCTGCTGAATTTATTTCCAAACTCAGCTGAAGAGTCAGGTGATTTGAACTCTTGTTTGTGCTCCATGCTGGCTTAGGGTGAGGTCAATGTTTCAAATGTTATTCCCACTCCTGAGCTCATGGTGCTGGAGCAGTGTGGCAGAGCAGGCTGTGAACCAAGTCAGCAGCACTTCCATCCTCTTGTAGATGCTGCCTGTAGCATGTTCCATGACAAAATACTCTGACTGTTCTTTAAAGGGATGCTTGGAGCTGGGAAACCAGACCTTTATCTTCAAATCCCTCTCAAATCCCAAGGCCACAGGGGAATGGTCTCCTCATCACTCAGAGATGGACCAAATCATTAAGTCTGGAGACAGTCTCAAGGATCTGGGTTCTCCCAGCTCTCCCTGAGGATGTGACAGCCTCACACATCTTTTCTGCAGCTCAAGAGGAGAGGTCCCAGGGAGGTTTGGGGTCCAGGGTGGTCATGGAACCCCACCAGGCTCTGCCCAAGGGGCTGAACAGCACCCAGGACCAGCTGGAGCAGATGGCACCTTCTGCAGCCTCATTGCTCCTTTGTACCAAGCAGGGGTCTCATTATCCCCCCCACCTTTTGCCAGGGGTGGCCCACAGAGCAAACCCAGTGTAACCTCCATCCATGCATGAGATTGGTTGTGATGAAACAGCAGAAAAACCTGGTACAAAATGTGGTATCCATGTGGTGATGCTGCATTGGGAGTGGGACCATCAGAACAAGGTCTGGTGTTGGCAGGACCTGCAGGCACTGGGCATGGGCCTGGTTTCTGATAATATCCTGGATGTGAGGAGAGAACAGAGGAACAGCCAAGACCTCAGCTATTGAATCTCCAAGGTCTGGGACCTTTGGATCCATGCCCCGTGGTGCTGAGCTTGTAGGAGGGCAGGGGAGGGCAAATGCATGGCAATAAGAGAGAGCTGGAGGAGTCTGCTCTGGTGCCACCAGACACCAAACTCATCCTCTGTGTTGCATCCCTTCATTTGCACCTTTCCTCCTCTCCACAGACTCTGTTGGAGCCATCAGGAAATGTCAGGGTCACCTCTGGTGCATCCTCTGAGCCTCATCTGCCATGTGCCAGGGGGTGGCTGCCTGGATCCCAGTGGTGTCCTTGGGGAACCTCTGACTCCAGGAGGACTCAGCCACCTCAGCCCTGGAGCTGCAGATGTTGGGGTGAGAGGAGGATCCTGCTGATCCTGCTGCCTCTGGACAAAGAGGGAGCTGAGGGGCAGCCCACCTCTCCTGGGAGGTTTTTCAGCTGATGGAAAAAAAAACCCACTGCTCTATGTGGGTTTATGTCCTGGCTAGGACATACTTCTCTCAAAAAGGTCTGTTTTGTAGTGGAGCAGATGTGAGGTTTCCTGCATTTTTTTGCAGAGGAGAACTGGGCTGGAGCATCTCTCAGAGTCCCAGACTGTCATCATTTGGGGATGTCTGGGAATTTTGGACCCAACTTTCTCATACCCAAAGGAAAAAACCCTACCCGGGGTGCATCCCATTGCAGATCCAGGGGAGCATTCCCTCTGGTTCACAGCAAGGATTTCAGCCCCGGACACTTCCAGGTGGCTGCTCCATCACCTGGGTGGCAGTTGGTCATTCAGAGGCTCAAGAAACCCTTCCTGCCACCCAGTGGTGATTTATGTTTGGACTTGTTCTTAAAGGGCTTTTCTAACCAAGAGGTGTCTGTGGTTCAGTATGGATGTTGGGAACCTTCTGACCCCAGAAGTGCCAAGTACTCTGTGGCCAGGACAGGGGAGCAAGGGCCATGAGTCCTCCCTGAGCTCAGAGCTGCTGTGGATGGGCAGTCTCTGCTCCCTGAGATGCTTTTTGGCATCAAGCTCATGGACCTCTCTGCACTGCCCTGGAGGCTGCAGAGCTGCCAGTTGGGCTTCTCCTGCTCTCCCTGCCCCATTTGGATCACAGACTTTGATCTGGAGCTGAGGACCCTTTCCTGGTCCCCCTTCCCTGGGGCAGCGGGTGCAGAGTGTGCAGCTCAGCTCTGTGCATCTGAGCCCTCCCCATCTGCTGTTCCCAAGTGTCTCTGCCGGCTGGAGTCTGGGTGGCAGATTTATTCTTGGAGTGAATGTTACTGGAATTACTCTTGGAGTGAATATTTGTGGCTGCCCCATCCCTGGCAGTGTTCCAGCCCAGGTTGGATGGGGCTTGGAGCACCCTGGGCTGGTGGGAGGTGTCCCTGACCATGGCAGGGGGGTTGGAACTGGATGAGCTTAAGGTTCCAATCCAAACCACTCCAGGCTTCAGATCAAGCCAGCCCTTTGTTTGCTGGTGGATCATCATCTCCCCTGAGCTGAAGCATCCTCTGCACTGGCAGCTTGGAGAGCAGCTGGGTGTGCAAGGTGCTGAACCTCCAGGCAGGTGTCGTGCAGTTGAGGGAACACTCTGTCAATAGCCAGGAGGACAGCACAATTATATTTTGTCCTCAACTATCGACACAGTGGCTCCTAAATGCCTCCTCTCTCTGTGTTATCTTCACAGGTCACCTTGGTATTCAGATGGTCTGCGACAGAGGAAGCATGAAGGGAGGAGGCTAAGTGCCAGTGGTGGAAGTCACACTCTGAAGGTGATCTGCTGTGACCCAAAAGCTTTCTGACATTCTTTGACTTGGTTGTGATAGAGAAGAAGAAAGTCTTCTTCTCCACACAGTGTCTGTAAAGTTCCAGCAAGCTGTTTCCCTCCAGAATGTAGTTTCCAGCTCCAGGAGGTTTCTTCCCTGCTTCCCACATGGAAGTGGCTGCAGGTTGAGCCCCGGGGGGGGTCCAGCTCTGGTCACACTGTCAGTAGCTGGATGGGTTCAGGTCCAGTTGGATTTCCATGCAGGAACCTCTCACTCAACTTTTCTCTCAGTGAGCTTTGCTGTGACTGATTCTCTGGAGTTGCTTGGAGTTGCAGTGATGGAGGCTGTGGTGTGGCTGAGCTCCTGCCAGGTTTATTCTGTCAGGGGTGGGTGTCAGGGGTGCCCACAATAAACACCAAGGTGCCACCTTCTCATCAGGAACTCTCCTCTTGGTCATCTCTGCTGCTGCTGAACCTGCTACACCCAACCTCTGCCCATCTGCTTTGCAGGCTGGTGACTGTCAGGAGGTTCTGGAAACAGTGGCAAATCAGGGTCTGTGCATTCTGCTTTCCTACCAGGTTGTGCTCTGGAGTGGGCTTAGGAGACAGCATCTTCCTTCAGGGGGGCCTTGGGACCTCAAACAGCCTGGGCTGGTGGGAGGTGTGGGGTGGAAGTGGGTGATCTCTGAGCTCCCTTCCAGCCCAAACCATTCTCTGATTCAGCAAGGGGGAGGTTGTGCTGCTGCTTCCCAACCTCCCTAAGGAGACCAAATTCTGCCAGAGGATTTCCAAGGGATGTGTGGGTTCCTCTGCTCCTTCCATGTCCATCCCTGCTGCCACCCTTAGCTGTAAGTCCACCCTCAGTCAGTGACAAAGCAAAAGCAGCAATTACAATAAAAATGCAATCTCTCTAACCACAAGAGGAGACAGGACTTCAATTGGGATAAATGAGAAGGATTGGAATGCAGAAAAACAAGGAGTGAAAGATAGCAAGGAAAATCCATAGCTGGCAGGAAAAAGTAACAGAGATATTTTAGGTGAAATGACAGAGTCTGTATCCAGGCAAGTTGCAGTTCCACCTGCAAAATGTGTTTGTGGTTCTGGGAGCCTCCCTGGAGCAATGTGCCAGTCCTTGTGTGGGCATTGCCAGAGCAGAGCCACAGGGATGATCCAGGGGCTGGAGCAGGAGGAGAGGCTGAGGAGCTGGGATTGTTCAGTCTGAGAAGAGGAGACTCTGGGGGGACCTCAGAGCTGCCCCCCAATCCCTGAAGGGAACCAGCAGGAAGGATGGAGAGGGATTTTTCGTCAGTGTCCAGTGACAGGACATGGGAAAATGGATTTAAACTGAGGAGAAGAGGTTTAGGCTGGATCTGAGGAAGAAGTTGTTCAGTATGAGGGTGCTGAGCCCCTGTCCCAGGGTGCCCAGAGAAGCTGTGGCTGCCCCATCCCTGGCAGTGTTCCAGCCCAGGTTGGATGGGGCTTGGAGCACCCTGGACTGTGGGAGGTGTCCCTGACCATGGCAGGGGTGGCACTGGGGGAGCTTTAAGGTCCCTCCCAACCCAAACCAGTCTGGGGTTCTGTGATTCTATGTTAAATTTGTAGCATATGAGCACATATGTATTATGTATGAGTATTATAGCCCCTATTGTGCACCTTGCTGTCAGATTCTCTGCATCTCTGTGACACATCAGTCATTGTTATGTTCTTTAGATATTACTCCTATCTCATTCTTTATTTTCCTTTAAAAGAGAGAAAGGAAAAATTAATGTCACCTTCTCATCTTACTGCTCATGGTCACCTCTATAAAACTCTTATTCTGGGTCTCTTCTCTCCCCATGTGGAGGCTTTGGCTTCTTATTTCTGGAAATCCAGAACTGCTGTGGGTTTGAGTATCTGTGTCCATTTGCTGTGTCTGAGAAGCAGAACCAACCCCACATGGCAACCTCAAGCTCCTTTTCCCACTCTGTCCTTCCCAGGGAGCAGTTTGCAGGTGTGACACACGGTGACTTCCTGACCATTCCCTCTCACAGGAGCTTTTTTTAGGTTGCTCCCTGTTCCCAGGCAGCTTCTCCTTGGAGTCTTCCTCACAGTCAGGTTATGAATTTGTTTCCAGCTGCTTCTGACAAGGCAGGGATCCATTCTGTGCTGGTGCTGGTGTCCATCCTCTGCAGCTACCAAGCAGCTCTCTGATGAGGTTGCTCCACTCTGCCAATTCAATTAAACCATGAAAGGAGCTTCTCTGGTCCATCCATGGCAGCACCAGAGCCTCTCTGCTGCTCAGTGCTCCCTGCAAAGGGAAGGAACAAACAACCCCATCTCTCTTGTGCTTCACCAGCAGCATCTGAGGGGCTCATTTAGAAAGGTGATGCTGGTCTGAGTGTGTTGGCAGGGGAATCCTGTCATGTAGGACATGGATTAGGTTTTTTCAGTGCTGTTTCCATCCACTCAAAGCCACGTGGATGGCAGCCGAGGAGCTGGAGGATCCCACTGCTGTGCAGCAGATCCCTGCTGCTTGCTCTGCTCAGGTCCCAGCCAGGACTTACAGTTCCTCAGCACAAACATTTCCTCTCTTCACCAAGCATGGAAATGGTTGGGTTTTAAACTTTATTTATTCAGATACTCTAAGTGGCAGCAGGTGCCATTTTTGTCAGCCACAGCAGGAGCTGTACATGGCTCCTGTGTCCCACCTGACCAGAGCAGAACCTCAGCTTTCTTTGTGTAAGATCCATCTGGGACTCTTTCCCTATTCCCAACCCTCCCTCTGCAGCATGTCCCACCACACTAATCCAGTCCTACCTCCAGGAGCTTCCCAGCAAGAGCCAGAATTGCCAGCTCACTGCCAGCTGCCTGGAGATGCCTGCCCAGCCCCTGGCTGTGTTAGCAAACAAGGTCTGTGCCTCCTACCAAGAATAATCTGTAGGTGCAGCAGGTTTTAGAAGTGGTGTTAAGTAAATAGCTCAGGCCAGGGGAGGGGGGGCTGTGTGGCTCTGGCTGTGCCCTGAGATGTCTGCTGGCAGCCCTGGCATATTTGATGCTTCCCAGAAATGCATCTCCAAGGAGAGCTTTGTGCAGAGGAAATGCCTTTCAGGAACTTCAGTGGGAACCAAAGCCCAGAAACTGCAAATTCAGGAGCATCTCTTCAAAAGCTGAGCTGAAACCCTGCTGTAGATGCTCCCTGGCTAAGGAGGGGTCCAACCCTGCTGCTCCTCTGGCAGGCACTGCCTGGAGACCTTTGCTGGGGAGAAGGCACATATCACCAGCAGCCACATCAGCTTGGGAATTTGATTTGAAAGAATTTTATGGTCTGCTAAGATACTGAGCAATGAACAGCCGAGAATGGAGGGGGTGAAAAATACACAGAACTACACAAATGAACAAGCAAATCCCATTTAATTACATCAGATATAAGACCTCTTGCTTCTAGGAGCCCTCTGCTCATTGCCAAACCAGCTTGTGGCCTTCTCTGAGGAGCAAGAAGAAATCTGTGACTCTCAATTAGATTTGCTCCAGATTTTATCACTGTTCATGAAATCATCCTATGGCAGAGTCAGTTTGAAAGCAGACCTCTGCCCCAAGTCTGTTCCTGGTGGTTTTATAGCTCCTTACACTCCTGCAGCCTTGTCTGAAAGCTGAGCTGGGTGAGGCCCCATGGGGAGAGCTGTGGGGACATCCCCTGAATGCCACCATGGTCCCTGCTCAGCACTGCCCCCAGGGCTCCCCTGGGCTTCTGAGAGCACTTAGACTGCAGCATTGGTTTTCACACCATTTTTTTCCTGGTTTTCCTTTGGTTTTACTTATTACTGTTTTCGTTTGGGGTTTTTTTGTCAACTAAATGCATCTATTCAAGGGTTATTACCTTTCATTTTAGTTGGGAACATGACTGGGGTGGCTTCTCCTTCCTTTTAGCTCCAGCCTCCTTGGGAAGACGTAGGAAAACAGACTGTCTCTTCTTCAGCTCTTCTCACTCCTGTTTTGGGATGTCTTTCACATGTGGATGCCTCTGGTTCTGCTCCCCATTTCTAGGGCAGGAGCACAAGGAGAATGTAGATCCCTGGCAGAGCTGCTCATCCAGCCTGTTGCCTTTTAAAAACCTGCCAGGGCAGCACAGGAAATCCAGGCTTGTTCTCTGGGCTAAACATTTTTCTTTTCACTTCTAGGTCCTCCTGTTGAGCCCCTGGAGCCAACCAGGCCTTTACCAACTCTTCCTGTTCGCAGAATTCACTCCACTTCGGAGCGGAAACACGAGAGGCAGCCCAGGCCCCCAGGTCCTCCTCTGGGTGACAGACCATCCCCTCCTGGCATGAAACCCAACATCTGTGATGGCAACTTTAACACCGTGGCTCTCTTTAGAGGAGAAATGTTTGTTTTCAAGGTACTAAGAATTGCTGCTTACCCACCAGTCTTTCTTTAGTTTTATCGCTGGATCAGATTAATAGAAGGATGAGGTGGTGGCTGTGAAAACAGCTCTGGTGCTCTGAGGGATGAACAGTGTTAGGAGGAAAGGTGAGCAGATTGGCTCTGTAATGTTTGGAAAAAGATCCTGATGGATTCACAAGATCTCCAGGCAGCACTGGGCACTGGCAGAGAATTCAGACACTACTAAGCTCAGCAAGGAGCCACTAGCAAAGCCAGAAAGCAAACCCAGTTTCTAACCAGGGATTAAAGCTTGGTGCCTCCAGAGATGGCAGGGATCAAACTCTGGGCTCCAGGGAGCACTCGGCTTGCCTGAAGCTCCTGGGGAATTTGGGACAGTCCCCTGTACCCTGCAGCCAGGGAGGAAGGAGCTGCTCTGCTCAGTAACCCATGCTAGAGAGTCTTGAATATGGCAAATCATGGTCCTTTTCCAAAACACCTGTAGCTGTCCCTCTGCCCAGTCAGTGTGAATGTGGAGAGGGAGAGAGGGAAGGTCATGAAGCCACATCAGTTGCAGAAAGAATAGTTGCTGAGAATAGTTGAAGGCTGGGGCAGTATCGGGGAAAAGTGTTCCAGGCTCTGTCCTGCTCTGATCCATCCCTGAGCATCCACTACAACTTGAACTAATGATCCAAAGGGCTGTTTAATCCCTCCTTTGTGCCTCTGGACGAGTGCTCCATGCAGTCAGCAGGTGACATGAAGGCTGTGTGGGTCTCCTGTGGTCTGGGAGCTGAGCACCAGAATTCCAGGACAAGTGTGGCATCCCTGGGAGGCGACCTGGAGAGGTCACTGTCACAGAGCTCATAATACCTAGAGCTGTGGCCTTGCTTCCCCCTGATCCTTTTTCCTGCTCCTTCTTCCCACCCTTTTTCACAGCACCAGCAATCAACTTCTCACCCTTTTGGCTGCCCTCTTCCCCACAAGGTGCTTCCCTTGGGCCGGCTTGGAGTCGCCTCCTCTCCGTGCGGTGTCTGGGATGCGGGCAGGGAGCAGGGGATGCTCGGTGCCTCACACCCAGCCTGGCTGGGTGACAGAGCCCTGGTTCTGAAGCAGGTTCTGTTTTCCTCAGGATCGTTGGTTCTGGAGGCTGAGGAACAGCCGGGTGCAGGAGGGGTACCCCATGCAGATTGAGCAGTTCTGGAAGGGCCTCCCCGCAAAGATCGACGCCGCCTACGAGCGCTCCGACGGGAAATTTGTTTTCTTCAAAGGTAGAGTACAGCTGGGGCAGCTGGGACAGTTGGGACAGCTCAGGACAGCCCCCAGCCCACCCCACACCTCTCTTGTGCAGCGTGGAGATAGGGAAAACCATCTGGAGAAGAGGAGACCTTATGGCTCCCCCTCCGCTGCCTCAAGGGAGGCTGGAGGGAGGAGAGAAAGAGCCCCTGGTCCTGAGGGATGGGATAGGAGCAGAGGGAATGTGCCAGGGGAGGTTTAGGCTGATGTTAGGAAACATTTTTTTCCTGAGAGGGCTGTCAGGCATTGGAATGGCCCAGGACAGTGATGGAGTCACCATCCCTGGAAGCATTTAAAAGGCATTTGGAGGTGGTCCTTAGGGACATGGGTTAGTAGTGAGATGATGGTGTTGGTCAGAGGTTGGACTGGGTGAGCTTGGAGGTCTCTTCCAACCTAAACATCTAAGTGTCATGGGGGGACATCTAAACATCTAAACCTCTTCTGTGAAAAGAGGTGCTCTGCATCCTTATCCTGTTTAATGGGGGCACTTCAAGCAACCCCTGATACTTAAAGAGTAGTTCAGGTGGGATGGCCTTACCAGGGCAGTCTCTGCTCATAGTGAGTAGTGGAATTATAGAATAACAGATTGGTGTCGGTCAGAAGGGACCTTAAAGGTCATCTGGTTCCAACCCCCTGCCATGGGGGGTGCACATGGGCATGGAATCACAGAATCACAGAACCATCTGGGTTGGAAAGTACCTCTGAAACCCTCAAGTCCAACCCTTGATCCACTCCCCCCGTGGTTCCCAGCCCATGGCACTCAGTGCCACATCCAGGCTCTTTTTAAATATCTCCGGGGATGGAGAATCCCCCCCCTCCCTGGGCAGCCCATCCCAATGTCTGATCACCCTCTCTGCAAAGAATTTCTCCTAACATCCAACCTAAACATCTGAAGCTCTGCCAGGAGAGGTTTAGGTTGGATATTGGGAAGAAATTCTTAAGCCCGTGGCCTCTTGTCTTGTCTCTGCCTGGGAGCAGAGCCCAACCCCCCCTTGGCTCCAACCTCCTTTCAGGGAGTTGTAGAGAGTGATGAGGTCTCCCCTGAGCCTCCTCTTCTCCAGCCTCAACACCCCCAGCTCCCTCAGCCCTTCCTCACAGGACTTGTGCTGGATCCCTTCACAGCCTCCTTGCTCTTCTCTGGACCTGCTCCAGCACCTCAATCTCCTTCCTGAGCTGAGGGGCCCAGAACTGGACACAGGACTCAAGCTGTGGCCTCCCCAGGGCTGAGCACAGGGGCAGAATCCCTTCCCTGGACCTGCTGGCCACGCTGTTCCTGAGCCAGCCCAGGATGCCACTGGCAAGTTGGCTTCCATGGAACTTGGCTTCCGTGTGGTAACAAGAAATAACTCCTATTTCCCAGGGAGTCTTGGTCTCCTGCCTATCTCCTTGAGCATGGTTTGGCAGGGAATTAGGGCCTCTTCAAGCACAGGGCACTCCCAAAACACATTTCTGGACAATTGTCTCCTAAAGAGACAAACTGACCAACCTTGTGCCCACGTTAGCACTTTGTGGTGTGACAGTGTCTGAACAGGATCCTGTAACTGGAGAGCAAGCTGTGGGCAAGGCAGGGTGGCTGGAAAGCAGCAGCATGGCCACAAAGTGCCTGCTCGTCTGGATTTATGTCTGCAGCTTCAGTTCCTCAGCTCAATAAACTGTAGTAAAACTTGAGAAAGCTCAGAGAAAGGGATCAAAAAGTATGAGCTGACCTCCTACAAGGATTTAGTGGTTCAGGTGGTGTAGGACTGATGGTTGGACTTGATGATTTTGAAGGTTCTTTCCAATCATGATGATTCTATGAGGAGCTCCTCAGCCTGAATGATGGCAATGAGAGAGGGCTCTGAGCTCTTGACTGTCCTAGAGAAGGGAACTGGGACAGGGCTGTGTTTGCAAGAGATGTAAATCTCTTCCAAAAGAAGAGCTGAGCAGCAGCAAATGAATTCAGGAGGTTTCAGGTTCCAGATGAAGAGGAGGAGCTGCTGCTGCACATTACACAGGATCTGGAGGTTTCCACCATCCTGTGGTCCATGCACGTGCACATCACGTACATACGTGTGCTCAAATCTGTTTCTTCTTTGTGTCCTGGTTCATCTCTAGGAGATAAATACTGGGTTTTTAAGGAGGTGACAGCAGAGCCAGGGTACCCACACAGCCTGGTGGAGCTGGGGAGCTGCCTGCCCCGGGAGGGCATCGACACGGCGCTGCGCTGGGAGCCCGTGGGCAAAACTTACTTCTTCAAAGGTGACAGGTACTGGAGGTACAACGAGGACAAGAGAGCCACAGACCCAGGCTACCCCAAGCCCATCACCGTGTGGAGAGGGATCCCTCAGGCTCCCCAGGGAGCGTTCATCAGCAAGGAGGGCTGTACGTACCTGCAGGGGTACCCGGGGGCACCTCCCTGCCTTGGGAGTGGGGTTGTGGGGTGTGTCTGAGTTTTGCCTGAGATAGGACTCAGAAGTCCTGGGGTCCCCATGACACCTGTGAGCCCTGGCAGGCTGAGATCATTCCTGACCCTCATCCCACCCCATGTTCCTCCTCAGCTGCCAAAACACATCATAGTGCCAGCTGTGGGTGAGGGGAAGGGGACTTTGTCAGGTTCTGCTGCCACAGCAGTCCCCACCTGAGTTGTCCTGGCTCCAGGTTGCCAGGATGCTGTAATTTACATTTTCCTCTTAGTTTCCCACCTGTAGGAAACAGAGTGTAGCTCCCTCCCTCTGCTGCAGGCTCCTACTTGCCTGTTGTACTTTGAAGTTATCCATGCTCTGAGCAGGAGGTTGAACCTCCAGAGGCTCCTTTCAACACATTTATCTCTTATTTCAAGATCTCTTCCTCTCCTTCCACATGAGGAAAGAACTAAAAGAGTCTTGTGCTGTTGAGAATGGGTTTGAGTTTGGGGCTGTGCTGTGAGATGAGGGTTGCAGGGCTGGGCTGGAGGAGAGCACTGAGGAGTCACCCAGCTGCAGGACAAAGGCAGGAGACAGCTTCTCTTTCTCTTTTTTCTTCTCTTTCTCTTTCTCTTTCTCTTTCTCCTTCTCTTTCTCTTTCTCTTTCTTCTCTTTCTCTCTCTTTCTCTTTCTCTTTCTCTTTCTCTTTCTCTTTCTCTTTCTCTTTCTCTTTCTCTTTCTCTTTCTCTTTCTCTTTCTCTTTCTCTTTCTCTTTCTCTTTCTCTTTCTCTTTCTCTTTCTCTTCTCTCTTTCTTTCTCTTTTTCTCTGCTCTCCTTTTTTTTTCCCTTCTAATCACTTGAGTGAACAGGAGATCAGTCATCTGAAGAAGTGAGGGTACTTCAGAGAACACTTAGCATAAACCATCAGCCCTTTATCAAAGCAAGGCAAGACTGCTTCTTAACAGAGGCCAAATCTTTTGGATTCTGTGGCCAAAAGGACTCATTCAGTGTTTGCTCCCCAAGGCTGAGTGAACAGAAACCTTCAATATTCTCTCAGACACTTTTGCACCCAGGCACACACTGTCATTCTGCAGATGACTTTTCAGTGATGTTGAGCCCATATTTACAGGTGCTTTGGCAAGAAAAGTGGCTCACTGCACACCACTTGTAGTTAGTTGAGATTTTCTCCTTCACAGCTTGTCTTGGCCAGGCTGGAATGGTGCTCTGTGGGCAGCACTGCACCCTCAAGCCTGAGCTGTGGTTTCTCCTTTAAATCCGAGCTCCAAAGCCACCTTCACTTCTCCAGAGGTTTGGGATGTGAATGGGTTTTGTTGGGCCAGGCAGGTGGCTCCTCCAGCCTTTCCAGCTCCCTGCACACCCTCAGCCCAGCACAGCCCCTGGGGCTGGGCAGGGGGTGGGTGCTAAGACCCCTTCTCCATTGTTTTCTCCTAGTTTACACCTACTTCTACAAGGGGAAGGAGTACTGGAAGTTTGATAACCAGAGGCTGAGCGTGGAGCCAGGCTACCCCAGGTCAATCCTCAAGGACTGGATGGGCTGTAACCAGAAGGATGTTGAACGAAGCAAGGACCGACGCCTGCCCCACGACGACGTGGACATCATGGTGACAATAAATGATGTGCCCAGCACTGTGAACGCCATCGCTGTTGTCATCCCCTGCATTCTGTCCCTCTGTATCCTCGTCTTGGTATACACCATCTTCCAGTTTAAAAACAAAGAGGTGCAGCAGAATGTTGTGTATTACAAAAGACCTGTGCAGGAGTGGGTATGACAGAGCCTGCTGCACGGTGCCACTCGTTGGTCTGATGAGGACAATGGACAGAAAAAAAGAAAAGGAAAAAAAAAAAAGGAAGAAAAAAGAAAAAAAGGAAAATAGAAAATAACATTCAGAAGCCTAGCAAACGAAACTACTTCAGCAACCTACTCGTTTTGGACAGCCTGGGACTGAAAGAAGCAGGAAAACTGGAAAAAAATACAGGCAGCCTTGCAGTGTGGAGCCTCTTCCCTTGGTACTGCCCGAGTGGCAGTGTCAGCCCTGCAGTGCCACAGGCTCACAGCCAACAGCAGAGTTCTCAAAACAGGTGTCAACTGACCTGGGAAACCTCCTTCAGTTCCCTGCACCAGTGCTCCCTGTTAAACCCAGCATTCTCCAGTGTAGCTAAAAATCACCTCTGAACAGAACCATTTTTTTAATAGCTGTCTCATAAATGAATTAAGATCATGAAACCTATGAACAGGAACAATTCAGTATCTTAAGCAGAAGACATTCTGATGCTGAACCATTCTAAAAGATCTTCTTAGTTTATTACAAAATCCAGGGAATGACCTGGATACAATTTTCCAATACCTGCTGGTCAGATGTTTTGTACATTCATAACAAACCCACGCTGCCACTCAGCACAGTGCATGAGGAACCCCAGCACCCTCCAAGAGGTTGAGCAGTGCAGAGCAGGAGCTCGAGAAGCACCAAACCAGACACCAGAATTTACCTGGCAACATCAAGCCCTAGACTGGGACAATCTGAAGACAAAATAATTGGGTCTAAAAAAACCAAAAAAAACCCAAACCAACCAACCAATCATGGAAATACACATTTTTGTTTTGGGAGCCATTCATGAAAGAAATATTTAAATGGCACATGATGGTGTTTTAAGCTCCCATCAGTGAGAAACAATGAACCAGTGTTTACTGAGGTCCTGAGAAACATGTACAGATGCAGACTGCACTCTGCCCCTGATAAGATGCTGGGAAAAGATGAATTGTTGTTACGTGGCATGTGTAACTAGGTTGTGGAATTTGTATGTTGGGTTTTGGGAGAATGGAAATGTTTGTTTGGAGTGCAATCATGGTTATATTTTGCTGAAATAATCAAGGTACAATAAGAATTAGGCCTGTTTGTAAAACTAAATCCAGTCCCTGTAGATGTTACAAACATTGTATGCCTTCAAAAATTTTTTTTTTCTTTTTTTTTTTTCTTTTTGTTTTTGCTCACTTCTTCACAGGCAAGTATTTGGCAAGGCCCAAAGCAAGCGTGCCACACGTTAGAATGAGTTCATCACAAGCCCCATTTTGACATAAAAATCAGGTAAAGGTTAGAAAAATATCTGAATTTTCAGCTAGTAGCTTTTCACAGGTCTCTTCTTGCAACAGCAGCTTCTGCTCATCCCTCTGACAGCTGTGAATGGTTTAGGTCCTAACCACAAGCTCAGCCCATTTTGCTGCCAGTGCTGAAGTTTCTGTTGGGTATTTCTTTGAGTGAAAGAAGTTTCTTGCAGTGCAGCTGCACTGTTCAGCCCTCTCCAGAACTCGTGTGAGCACAGAACTCTCTGCAGGCTCACCCCAGGGACCTGGTGAGCAGCCTGAGCCCTCTGCCTATAACTGAGTTTCACTCAGTGCAATGGAAGTGCAATGCATAGAAGTCAGTAGGGAAAAAGTGCAGCTTTATTACATCAGACCTGAAAAAAAAAAAAAACAACCCCAAAATGAATCCAAGAATGACCAACATGCTAGAAATATTCCTAATTACCACGATGAGGAAGGAAGAAACAGGAAGATTGTCAGCATTCTGATTTTTCTAACTAGTGCTCAAATATTGCCATGGGGAAGCAGGACAGACAAACAGAGCCCACTGGGACTGCAGACCACGTGGTCTCCAACTGTATTTTGTCCTTCATAATCAATTTCCATAGCCAAGCTGTTTATTGTGTTTAAACATTAAAAAAAAAACAAAAAAACCCATACACCAAACCTACAAATGTTTTACAAAATAAGACAGAAGCTGATAGATGCAAAACTTTGAATTTTAGTGACAAAATGTGATAAGGTCTCATGATGGGTGGAGTGCCAAGGACCAAATCTGAGCTACTAATCAGAAACCCCCATGCTACCCTGTCCATTTCTAGGTGTTCTCCAGGGGTGCTGGGATGCACATGCCCACCACAGCCACATCTCTGCCCTGCCATCTCCTCTGGGACAGCCCAAACCTTGGAGCAGCTTCCAGCAGCCATCATTAAACAAACATGGAAAAAAATTTACAACCTGGAGAAACACCTGCTGCTGTCTGTGGTTTGTTTGGGGTTTTTTTAAACTCCTGCCCCAAGGCGGATTTTCACAGAACCATGGAATGTCAGGTTGGAAGGGACCTCAAGGATCCTCTGGTCCAACTCTTCTAATATTATAGAATTATTATTATATATTCTAATATTATTATTTACATGAGATGTCTCAGCACCCCATCGAGCTGGGACTTCAAACTTTCCAGGGTGGGGGAATTCACCCTCCCCTCCCCCTTGGAAACCATTCCAAGGTCTGACTGTCCTCAGAGTGAAAAATTTTCTTCTTGTGTCCAATTGGAATCTTGCCAGGAGCAACTTGTGCCCTTGTCTTGTCCATGGGACTCCTTGGAAATAGGGAGTTCTCCATCTTCTTTGTAGCTGCCCTGTAAGTTCTGGAACATAACAAGATCTCCCCTGAGCCTTCTCCAGGCTGACCAGTCCCAATCTTCTCAGCCTCTGCTCACATTCCAAGTGCTCTGAGCATCCTCGTGGCTCTTCCCTGGTTCCTCCTCAGTCTCTCCACATCCTTTTTGTGCAGCAGGGACCAGAAGTGGATGCAATAGGTGGAGCAGCAACTGGAGCTGTTCCTCAGGCAGCTGTGGGGAGCTGGGACCCTGCTGCAGGGCTGAGCTTTCCCCAGAGCTGGGGAAAGTTGAGCAGAGTTGCTCCAAACAACCTGAGAAACCTTTGGTGTCCCTGAGAACTGCTCCCTGTCTGCCCCCTGCTGCAAATCACAGAATCCTGGAATCCTTAAGGTTGGCAAAGACCAAAGTCCAACCATCAACCCAGCACCACCAGCCACCTAAACCATGTCCTGAAGTGCCACATCCACGTGGATTTTTGGGCACTTCCAGGGATGGGGACTCCACCACTGCCCTGGGCAGCCTGGCCCACTGCCTCACCACTTTCAGTAAAGACATTTTTCCTCATATCCCATCTAAGTGTTACAGACCTGAGCTTCCCAGGGGTGTGAGGTGCTCCTGTGGGTGTTTGAGGAGCCAAGAAAGAGCCCTCAACAGTGACAAGTGACAGTGATGGTGAGGGGTGACCCAGTGCTCCCCAGCACCATCCCATTCACCCCTGGAGCCAGGCACAGCCCCAGGGCCCAGCACCTGCTGAGCAAGGGTCCCGTGGGCAGCCACGGGCAACAGCAGGAAACACTCCCTCCTTCCCCCCAGCCTCTTCTGGACTTTTACTTGACAGAAGGCCCAAAATTTAATGAACAACAAAGTAGAGACATATTAGCTAAAAATATATGGGAAAGCTTGGCACCCACTGTGCAACACTTGCATCTCATCTACAGGAGATAAAGGTGCACCACAGATTTACAGATGTTGCTTCATTTGAACTTTCTTTTCCCAACCAACTCTGTTGTTTGCTTTTTTGACCACTACTAAGGGCTGAGCACACATCTTGGTTCCAACACCTACCTTCAGGTCAAGAATTTGCTCTCCTGCTGCTCAGAGTTCAGCACTTCAGGGGTGAAATTTGGACTCTTGACCCCACCAGGCTCCACACCACGTTCAGCTCCACTCCATCTGCTTTGTCTCCACCCATCAGGCAGGATGGGCAAAGCTCCTGCA
This sequence comes from Heliangelus exortis, assembly GCF_036169615.1. Classification (NCBI taxonomy): domain Eukaryota; kingdom Metazoa; phylum Chordata; class Aves; order Apodiformes; family Trochilidae; genus Heliangelus; species Heliangelus exortis. Next base: position 15,311,877 of record NC_092437.1, on the reverse strand, counting down.
CTGATCAGCAGGACACAGCAACCTGAACTCCCTGGCTCCCACCAGAGCTCCCTGAGAAAATCCTGGGAAATGGAACCAATTACTTTGACTTTTTTTCCCCATCCTCAAGCCTTGTTGAGAGTTTCCCTCCCATCCCAGGGGATCACTCACTCAGGGTCCCCCAAGAGCCCCTGGAACAGAAACCTGCCAAATGCCTTCAGGAAACACAAGTAATGTTACAGCATCTCCAGACCTCTCTGGACTCAAGACATCCACAGGTCTTTTAAGACCCAATTTGCCATAAAAACACCAAGGTTAAACTCCCCCATACCACGTATCCATGACTTTCCCAATTCCATTCTTTATTATAGTGTCTGTTCCCTTGTACATAGGTCCATCTTTTTAGTTCACAATTCCCAAAACCCCTCATTCAGAACAGGGATCCCTTTTACCACCTCCCCAGTTCCCAGACTTCAGCTTTTGTGAGGAGCCACCCCAGCCAGCAGCTCCCTGCTCTGCTCTCCATTACTTTGCAGATCACAGTCCCCAGCCTGGTGCCAGCATCTCCCCCCCCGTAAGGATTTGGATTACTCACAGACTGGGTGATTTTTTCCATGTTAACACACATCAGATCACTGATACAAACCAGGGTCCCTGCCAAGCAGCCAGAATGCATTTACAGCCATTGAAGAGAAACATTTGCAGCCTTGCTCATTTCACAGCTGCTGCAAACACCCCAGCACCAGCAGTGAGTCACTGCCCCCCTCTGAGGTGGCCAAAGGAAAGCAGCTGCTCACTAAACACTGAGCTCAGAGGAGGAGACCCTGCAGTCAGGTGCCCAGGAGGATCAGTCCCCCCCTGCCAGAGGGGCCCCAAACACATTGCGAGGGGTAGGAACAAGGAGCCTGTGAGCCATGGCACAGGAAGGTTTGCTGAGCTGCCTGGAGATGGCAGGCCCTGGCTCAGGTACCATCCAGACAACACAAAAAAAAAAATTTTCTTTGTTACAAAATCTGAAACACCAGAGGGGGAAAAAAGAGCTCCTGCCACAGTGCCTCAGGACAGTGCTCCTCAAGAGAACTGAGGGGAGGGCTTCTGAATCAGTGTGTGGCAAGTAACTTGCTGTGGTTTTGGGGCTGGACATGGAAGGAGCTCTCATCTACAGCAGAAACACCACCCTGGGAAGAGAGGGCAGTGCCAGGGGTGCTGAACCAGGCTGCTGGGCAGCACAACCCTGATGTGAAGGCAAAATCATCTCTAATGATCAAGAGCCACAAGAGTAAATACCAGGAGCCAACTGGAGGGGCTCAGCCAGCATCACAAAATGAGAAAGCTAAAGAGCTGGAGAATGTCAGCAAAGGGATAGAGAGCATTCCAGATTTGCAGTTTATGTGCACAATTTGTCAGGTTTTGTAATAATATTTAAGTTTACAAAAGCACTAGAAAGAGTTGGTTTTGTAGCCTCTTCCTTGGGCCTGCAGAAACATCAGGAGGTCCAGGTGGCTGTGATCCAAAGTGCAGCTGGACATTCCACTCCTCAGGAGCTTTCTGGAAAGCAGGGACCAACACTGCTCATGTCAAGCTGCAAAGACAACACAAAGGGGTCTCAGAGACAAGCACAGGAGGCATTTCAAAACAGTGCCAGTCACCAAGGCCCAGTCAGAATTTCCCTTCCTAGAACACAAGGGTGTTGCACGAACCGAATGTCGTTGAGAGCGGGAGCTCAGAACCGAGACCGGAGACAGGAGCTATTGGTGATCTTGGTTAGCAGTGAGGACTAACAGCAACCAGCCTAGCACCAATCCTGCTCAGGAATGAGCTGCCTGGCTACACCCAGCCTCACCTTTTATTGGCTCTAGGTCTTGAGCATGCCCAGTGGGGCCAGCCCTAACTGGGCACAGGTGAGACTGATCACCGGCCTGGCTCATTTCCTGGCAAGTCCTGGCACCTGTTTCCTACACAAGGGTCTCAGGAAAGAGGGAAACTGACCCAGTGGCTGCTACAGCCAGCTGTGAGAGCAGAGCTGTCCAGCTGGCAAAGGCAATGCACTCAGTGCCTGGGTGGTTATCACAAGCTCAGAGCAAGTTTACCTTTGGCTGTGTGCTCAGAGACATCAATTGCCAAAAAACAACTGGTTTCAGGATTAAAGGCCAGGTTGGATGAGCATCAACCCCCACTGGGAGGTGTCCCTGCCCATGAGCTGGAACTAGAAAATTTTTAAGGTCCCTTCCAACCCAACCCGTCCTGTGACTCTGACAGTAAAAAGTTGCCTGTTCTGGTGCTGTCTGTGCAGAGCTGGAGCCTCCTTACCTGTCGATCAAGGAATCTCTCATGTTGGTAGCAATGGTGCTTGGCTGAGCTTCGTTGAGTTTGAAGATGCTCTCAATGACAGAGAGCTCAGTGCTGGTGGTGTCCAGGCCACAGAAGGCACACCAGTCATTGACCACCATCCCTGCTGCAATCACCTCACTGCCACGGTTCACAGTCCCAGCCTGGCAGAGAGGGAGCAGCCAGAGTCAGCAGCACAGCCCTGCACTGCCCCAGCCCCCCTCAGCACAGCCCTGCACTGCCCCAGCCCCCCTCAGCACAGCCCTGAGGGCAGGAGGAACAGGGAGGCCTCAGCCCAACACCCCTGAGAAGATGGAAGCTGCTGCCAGCACCCAAGTTCTGGGTGAGGCTGCACCTCGAGTGTTGTGGGGACCACAGGAAGGACCTGGAGAGGGTGCAGAGGAGGGAAATGGGGTGAGTGGGGGTCTGAGGAAGGGGCTGCATGAGGAGAGACTGCAGGAGGAGGAGGAGGTTGAGATCTTATTGCCCTCTACAGCTCCTTGAAAGGAGGTGGTAGTGAGGTGGGTGTTGGCCTCCTCTCCCCAGTGACAGGGCAAGAGGAAAGGGTTTCCACTTCTGCCAGGGGAGGTTCAGACTGGATCTTAGGAAAAATGGCTTCACAAAAAGAGTGGTGAAGAACTGAACAGGTTGCCCAGGGAGGTGGTGGAGTCACCATCCCTGGGGCTATTAAAAAAACAGCTGTGGTGCTCTGGGAGAGGATTCAGTGGTTAAGGTGGTGTAGGACTGGCAGCTGGACTCATCCCTTCCAACCAGGATGATTCCATGATTCTAAGTTACAAAAAATTTCAGATAAAAAGATTAATGGACAATCTTCAGTCTCTAGAGAGAAAATTTGTCTGGCATTCTGTGAAATAAAATCTGACAAGGAGGAAGCATAAAGCTGCAGCAGTCATGAAACTCACAAATCCAATGGAGCAGGCACTGGACTGATTACCCATTTTTCTTTTTTCTTTTAAACCCTGGCTTTGGCCAAAGCACAGACAATCTCCCCTTCTGTGTGAATCAACTGGCACAACTGGGACAATCCCAGCAGACCAATGAGTAATGGTGTCAAGCAGGAAAGGTGTTAAGGGGAAGGGTCTTGGCAGACTTGGCCTGTTCAGTCTCTTCATCTCCCACATGGAACAACTCTGGAGAGCAAAAGGATCCAGCAGCCCAGGAGATGTGAAGTGGGTTGGGTGGGAGTGGCAAGAGAAAACACAAACCCACAAGAGTCTTACCACAAGTGGGACCTGGAGCAGTGAGGAGAGCTCATCCTGATCATCAATGGAAGTTTTGGGGTGTACAATTCCTCCTTGGTTACTAAAAACACAGTAACTTCCCACTAGCACCTGATCTGCTACTGTTTGTCTGAAAACCTCCACCTTCAGAACATCTGCCAGGATCTCTTCTGTCTCCTGCAAACAGGAAGAGAGAACAAAGCCCTCAGAAAAATGTTATCACAGCAAGTGAAGTCAACCAGTCCCTGCAGGCAGCCCTCACTGGGACCCTTTCCACCCATGGAAAGCCCCTCAGGCTCTCACAACCCATCTGTTACAAAATGGCAGAGCTGGGCCTCCCACTGAGCACAGCTCCAGCCCTGCAGGGACACACTCACTGCCTCCTCCCTGGGCTGGAGGGCATTTTGGCAGCAAAACCCCTGGGCATTCCCAGCCCTTTGCCCTCCCCTTCTCTGCAGCTCTAAGAACTTCCTGCTCCTGCACCAGGTATTCACTGTGAATCATTTTCATTTCCTCCCCACCCAGTCCACCTGCACTTTCACACTTACTAAATCACAACATGCTGCAAAGCCCCTTCCCCACCCCCTTGTTTCCCCTTTGCACTCTGAGCACCAGGTCCCATTTCCTCATCACCTTCACACAAACTGAAAGGAGGCTGCACAGCCCCTTGCTGCCCACAGCCACACCACACACCTCTCCCTCTTGCTACTCAGTTCTCAAGCAAAAAGCAGCAGCAACTTTGCCTCCTTTGCCCTTCTTGTGCACATTCACAGAAGAACCTCCATTTTCCTTTCCTCTCTCTGCACCCACAGCTGCTTGCAGCCACCACACATTCCAGCCAGCTCAGCAGGAGCTTTAACCCCTGCTGGGCTCCTGACTGAAATCTTCTTTTTTCTCTTGTTATCACACACATTTCCACTCACTTCTCCATCCAATTTCACACACCCGAGTTGCACCCAACCCCACACTTCCCACAAGGAGCAGCCAGTGCAGCTGCTGGGTGTGAGGGCAGGGTCCCCAGCCCCCAGGACAGATAAATACCCTGTCCAGGTCAGGGTGGACAAGGGCCACGTAGTCATTGCAGGTGGTGACGTTGCCCAGGGCCGAGAGCCTCTCCTCCACGCGCTGGATCCGCACGGACTCGGGGAGGCTGTTCCTGATGTGCTGCAGCTCCTGGTCTGTTGTGCTGCTGGGGACCAGCAGCCCGTGTCTGTTCCCTGAAATGAACCAAAAAAAAAATCAGTTTCCCCAGGGCTTCCGACTTTCCTGATGGTCCCGGAGCAGTGTGAGCTGCCCCTGCCCCCCCACCCCTCCCAGGGGAATGAATGAATAAATAAATAAACAAATAAATAAATAAACGATGTCCCTATGGACAAACACAGCCCCGAGGGGGGAGGACCCCAGGCTGGGCAGAGCCTCAGAGCAGGGATGGGTGAGCAGCACCAGCTTTAATCACCCCACTTCTGCATCACAACTAAAGGAACCCGGAGCTTCTCCAGGGAATTCCTGGACTGGGAATTTCAGTCTCACCCCGGAAGGTGCAGATGCTGCCTGAGTGTGCTGGGACAAAGCAGTGAGACCGAGGGGCAAAGATGTTCTGTTCAGAGGAACCGAACCGCGGGCAGAACCCCGTCTGGCTGCCCAGGCTCTGCCCAGCAGAGGAACTCCCTGACCCGCAGCTCATGAACACCTCCCCGGGCTCTGCTGCTCCCCATCCCTGCCCCAGAGACACGGCCCTGCCCACGGACTGGCGCGGCTTCCAGTCCCCGCCAGCCCCACGACACAACCCCCCTCCCCCTCCCCTCTATTCCTCGGCGAGGTTTAACTCTTCCGCTTTCGCTCTTCCTCTTCAGGCGCTTAAAGACAGACAGACAGACACAGACAGACAGACAGACACAGACACACTGCGGGGCGCTGCCCGCCGGGCTCTCCCCGCAGTCAGACCCCGCGGAGCACCGGGGGCCGTTTCCCCGCTGCCCCCGGCCCGCCCCGCACCTACCCACACACATTCTGCCGATGATGCGGCAGCCGGCGATGGAGGCGTGCACCACCGGGATGGTCCCGAAGAGTTCCCCTTCGAAGACGCTGCAAGGAGAAAGAGCCGTCAGGGCCCTGCCCGGGGCTGGCGGGGAGCGGCAGGGCCGGGCCGGGCCTCGGGGCTCCCTCACCTGTAGAAGTTCTCGGAGCCGCCGATGGCCACGAGGCAGTAGGCGTTGGTGAGCTTGGCGAAGCAGCCCAGCTCGTTGTTGTTCTCGAAGCTGGCGCGGACAGCCATGGCGGGACGGGACCGAACCGGACAGGACCGAAGCGGCGGGGCCGGGACGTGAGGGGAGCGGCGGCCTCCACCTCCCGCACGCGGCGGCACCCCTTCCGCTTCCGGCCCTGGAAGGGGTGGGGCAGAGCGGCTCGTGCCGCGCCTTGTGGCCACAGCGCCACCCCCGGCCTGGAGGATCGCGGGAGGCTTCGGGGCGGGGCTCGGCCCGGGGCTGCGGTACCGGTACCGAACCTGCCCCTCCCAGGGCACCGCACCCGCCCTCCTCCCGGTACCGCACGGGCACCGCGTGCCCGGGCACACCCGCAGAGGCCGAGGCCACCCGGGACTGCAGGGACGCGGCACCCCGGACACCCCCGGGCACCCCCGGCCGACCCCAGCTGGAGGGACCCCCTGCCTGCCCCCTTCCTTACCCCTGCCTGCCTGTTCCCTGCCTGTTCCCTGCCTGTTCCCTGCCTGTTCCCTGCCTTTTCCCTGCCTGTTCCTCCCGCCGATGTCCCCAGGCACAGGGACCGCCCTGGTCCCGGTGTGACCCGTGGCACTTCCCCGCTTGCCCGGTCCCTGCCAGCACCACCCCAGAGCTGTCCCTGTGTCCTCCTGGCAGTGCCAGAGCTCCTGACCCCCCAGAGCCCCTTCCTGTGACTGTCCCTGTATGCACCCCCCCTGCAGCTCCTGCACAGACAGAGGAAAAGAACCCGGGGTCATCCTGGAGACCTCTGTGGCCAGACGGTTCCCAGCTGTAGCAAAGGGTTTGCTGGAATTTTTCTTGGGGGGAAATGGTTCTCCTCCCAAAGGGTAAGAAGAACACAGCAGTGTGGGTTGTGTTTACTGTGTTCTCTCCTGCTGTGATCTTGCAGACTGAAAATGTTGCTGGACCTCATCTGAATCAGGCACCTGCAGCTACCAGAAAGAGCACAGACATCTTTTAATAGGAACAGTTTGCCACCCACATTTTGATTTTAAGCCCCCGAGATGACCGGGGTTGGTGGGGAAAAGCAACCACTTGAAACTCATCCCAGAGGCCGGATGAAGGCCCAGGTCAGAGCTCGAACCGGCTGTGTATGTGTTTGGATTTCAACTTGTTGTACTTGGTGATCAGATCCAGCTTGCTGTGCCCCAGAGTCATCCTTTTCTCAGCCCCATAGGCACTGTTCTTTGCCATCAGGACGTCCTCGGGGAGTTTATCATAGCAAGGGACCACGGGCTTCCTCTCCCGTTTCAGCTGGCTGTACGGGGCCAGCAGCTCCAGTTTTCCTTCCCCAGGACTCTGTCTCTTTTCCATCCCATAAAAAGCGTTGTCAGGTTCTGCTATTGGTTCCCCAGAGGTTGCAGTCGCCCCTTTCTGCTTCAGGCTTGTCCCATTGCTGCTGGCACCCTCGGACAGGGAGAGCAGTGGCTGCTCCTGTGCCAGGGGGGAGCAGTGGCTGCTGTTGGCTTTGCTGTCCCCTTGATAACCGGGTCTGGGGGAGCTCGGGGCAGGGGAAGGCTCGGGCTGCAGGAATATCCTTGCTGTCATGAGATTTGGTTTCTGATACAAGGCCGGGGTGGATTTATTTGGAGAGCTGTTCAGCAAGTCTGGGGGTTCCCCTGGCTGCTTGGGGCAAGTGGGTTTCAGCACTGAGTCTTCATTCCCCTTCTTAGTACCAGAATCAGAGCCTGAATCCTGCTTCTCCTGGTGCAGATTGCAGCTGGAGCTTTTCATATAGGGAGACATCTTGATGCTTCTGATGCTTACATTGGAAAGGCTGCTGGAAGGGCTTGAGGTTTCAGCATCGTTGGCCTGTGAGGGTTTTAAAAGGTAACTGTCAACTTTGGAGGTATTGTGAGAGCAGGGAGATGTCCCAGGGCCTGGCACACAGAAGTTGGTCACTGCTCTGGACTCTGCATACAAATACCGAAATTCCTTCTCAAACTCTGCAACAATCTGCCCACGGAAGTGGGTCACCAGGCCAGTGTGGACTTGGCTGCAAAGCCAGGTGAAACTGAAAAAAAGAGAGAAAAACCACACACGTAACATTAATTCACAGAGTGCCAAGACCCCCAGCACTGATTTTAATACTCGAGTGATGTGTTGCTACCCAGTGGATGTCATTAAAACCTTTCCTGCAGTCTGAGGTCACGTGGAAAGATGGATGGACTTGTTACCTGATTACAAAGGAACAACCCCAAAGCACTCATTTAATGTCAGCTTGGGGATGTGATGGGCTGTATGAAAACATAAACAACAAACAAAACATACCAGAGGGTTTTTCTCACCCTTTGGGGGATGTAGAGCAGCAACTGGTCCCTGCCTGAAAAGCAGAGCAGTGAGTTCCAGGCCTTTCCTTCCCCCCTTCCTCTTGCCAGCCCACAGGAGGGGGAACCCCAGCTCCCCACCCCCCAGCCTGGGCAGGGGTATCCCTGGATGTGGTTTGTATGGAGCAGGCAGAGCCCCAGCTGCCTGGAGGTGCTGTGGGACATGGGGACACTGCTCCAGGGAAGCCCAGGGAAGCAAGAAACCTTCCCCAGGGGTGAGGAGGGGATGTGGGGGGTTTCAGGGCATGCCTGGGCTTCTGCTCCTTCCCCTCCCCCAGCAGGAGCTCAGGTTCTCAGGTTCTGATCTCTGCAACGTGGGACAGAGCTGAAGGAGCTGCTGGGGGGTGAGGAATGGTCAGTGCCCCAGTTCAGTGCTGGGCTGGACAGGGATTGAGCAGCCTGGACAAGCAGAAGCTGTCCCTGTCCCTGCAGTGGGGTCAGGCGGGTGACCCTCCCAGGTCCCTTCTCACCCCAACCATTCTGTGAAGGAAAATCTTGGGCACTGCCTTGAGCAGAGGGTTCCTGAGCCCCAGGAATTCCTCCGGACAGAAGGGTTGATGCTCTCCATCAGTAATGCTGGGAGATTCCCCAGACCCTTTCTGTCTTTCCCTTGGCACCCAGTTCTGGGATGGATGGGGTTAAACCTCCTGTGGCCTTTGTCCAGCCAGCCCAGGGCCTGCTCTCACAGTACAAGGGCTTGGGATCATTTCTGGAGATTTGGGATGTTCCTCTTAAAATTAATTTGGCTTTGCCCCAGCTAGGGAAAACCTTTCACTAATTGCCACTCTGCATCTTTTCCTTATCTGTTTAACCCTATCTGTTGTTTGTGCCAGAACTGTAACTTAATTACCTCTCTCAATCCTCATTTTCCCAGATTAAACAGAGGAGGTTGTTCTACAGAGGAGGCTCCCCGGGCTCCTGGTGATCCCAGTCATCAGCTAATTCTTTTATTCTTGCTGGAGTCAAACCAGATTAGCAGACCAATTGTGTTAATTAATCCAGAGCCTTCACAGAGAGAAGCAGCAGCCTAGGGCTGCATGATCAGCTGCTAAAGCAAGAACCTGACTCTGAGAAGAGCAGGAGGGAATCACAGAAACTACAGGAGAGGAACTGTAATGGGAAATCCCAATTATTCTCAGCTAAATGTCATTTCAGGGCAAGATGCTGGTACTATGTTTTGGTACCTTGTCAATGCTTTCTGCACAAGGCTTTGGAACATTTCACAGGAAAAGCAGCTCCTGGCTTGTTCCTGAGCCACATGCAGCTCTGGTGGCTCCTAATCTTGTTTTGAAGAAAGCAGTATATTGACACTCAGCATTCACACCCCTTTAAAGAGCAACATAAAATAGAGCAGTACTCTTCTGCTTCATATCAAAACAGGTAAATTAAGCAAGAATGAAGAAGTAAAAAAAAAATGAAGAGTGGCATGAAGAGTGTCCAGAAATACCAAACTGGAGGCTCAGAGCAAATGCAGACAACTCAGAGAGAGGCATGAGAAAAAACCAAACCAAACCAAACCAGAAATATCTGTGATGGCCAAATGACAAAAGATCCTATTGAGAGCAGACAGCTCATCTGTCAAAACACTTGGATCACACGTTGCAAAAGGCATAAGAAAGAATATTGAGGTCTCTGTGGGACAGCACCTGGTCCATGTGGTCAGAACTGGGATGGGCACTGCCCTGAACCCACCCTCTGCACAACATAAGGGAGGACCAGGCTCAGGTTGAGATCTTTGTAGAAGAGATGAGAAAACATCAACAAAGCAGCAAGGACCAAATTGGGAGGACCAGGTAGGAGCAGGTAACATTAACCCAAGAGCACCAAAGGAATGCAAGGATGAAACAGCCCAACTGCTCACCAGGATGTGTTATCTCTCACTTTGAGGTGCCTTGGTTATCAGGAGAGTGGGAGGTTGATAATGAGATATGATCTTTTTTATGTTCCAGACTATTAAGCCTCATGACTGCACAGCACAAATTAGTAGAGACTCTTCTGAAGAATACAATTAATGGCCATAGAGGTAAATCTGGTGTAATAGGAAAGGTGGCTTTTACAAAGGAAAGTTATCTCTCACAAAGCTGGGAGAGTTCTTTGAAGAAACCCAGGAGTCCAGACAGGGGAGATTTTGTGTAGCCCGTGTTGACCTTGTCCCAGGGGCATGGAGAGGCTCCTGGGAATGCTCCTTTCCACCTTGCTGGCAGCACAGTGGGTGCACAGCTCTGTCCCAGCTCCAGGCCTGCTCCTGACACACAAAGCTCCCCTGTCCTGAGGGACAGCTCTGCACCTCTGGCACTGGGAGCATCTTCTCATGAGCTGTGAGAAGACACTGCCAGCCCTGGGGGACACTGCCAGCCCTGCCTCTTCACCCAGACAGAGCTCTGCAAGTGGTGGTGTCGATGCCCCTGGCTCTGGCTGGGAGGAATCCTGGCTCAGACACAACCCCTGGGATGCTGAGCTGTGATCAAGGCATCACCACAGCTCCCACCAGGGACCCCCAGCCCAGCAGCAGGCACCCAGCAGCTCTGGCTCAGGTTTCCCTCCCTCCCCCTTCTCTCTTCACCCTCTCACCCAAGCAGTGACCTTGCAGAGACACAGGAGGGGGTGCACCCAGCAGCTCCTGTTCCACACCCCCCATCCCTTCCCCTGCCAGGGAGCAGCCCCACACCCAGCAGCCCCCCATGGCCCCTGCCTCTCCCTCCTGATCATTCCTCTTATGGCTCTTGCCCCAGTCCCAGCACCACTGGGTCCCAGTTTCCCATGCTGGTCCAGTGGGCCTGCCCGTTCTGTGCCATCTTGGGAGGAACCACCCAAGCCCCTGGTGGCCTCCTCTTTGCCATAGTCCAGGACAGGACCAGGGGGCTCTGCCAGCCAGGACCTTTCCCAGTTCTGATGAAGGTTTTCCTGGCCAGGAGTGGGGCTGGGGAAGCAGCCAGGGAAAGGCCATGCTTGGTCTCTTGGTATAAAAATGAGGCATTACCTGAAGTTAAGGTTAGAGCTCCAAGAAGGACTTCAGTGCACAAGGCAGCACACAGAGAAGGTGTGAAGCTCCTTGCTGGGGACACCAAAAGTTCCTGGGAGTTTCTAAAAGCAGTAGGATATTCCCACCATTTTTTTTTTTTTTTCATTACAACCTGCTGCTCACAGGGATCCCATCTCCAGCTCTGGATCACTGTGGGGCACAAGTGACAGAAGCCTGGGATGGGATGGGATGGGGTGGGACAGGGTGGGATGGGATGGGTGCCCCGGGGCAGGAGCCTCCAGCAGCCCGTGCAGCTCAGGCTTTGGCCAGGAGATGGAGTTCCAGCATCAGTTCCAGCATCACCTCCAGGATCGGGGAGCCCAGCCCAGCACCCCGGCCCCGAGCAGCACCCAAAGCTTCATCTCAGGTCAGTTCTGCTCCTGTTCTCAGGGACCTTTCTACAGCAGGACCCTGCAGGGGACCCACAAGTCTTCCCCACAGCTCCTGTCTGCTTCAGCTCCTCCCAGCTGATGAGACACCAAGTTTTAGCAGTTTTTTGCTTCTTGGAGCATTAATTTTTGTTGCTTTCCTGTCCCCTTACTGGTCAGGGCCATTCCTGTCTGTGTGCCAACTCCCTGTGTCATTTTTGCTGCTTGCTAAACACAGACACTACAGAACACTCCTTACTCTAAGACCTTTAATTCCAGTGACATTTTCTTTGATAAGATAACAATACTCTGACTTTATTGCAGTGAGCTCTTTAAGATCTCTTCCAATGCACTTGACACCATTTTCACACCTCATTTTTCATCTTTGTTGGGACTAAGAGCAGTGCAATGTATTCGGTTCATTTGGGGAACCCATTTCAGTTATCTCTGATGTCTTATCCCTCCTTACAGCAGCCCTGTCTCTGCCTTCTGGATTCACTTTATTCTTCCCCTCTTTGCTTTCCATTCCTTGAGCACTCACTTTCTGCTTAATTATAATTTCTTTCTTGAGGTGACTCCTATCAAGTTAGATCTGCAACTTTCCCCTAAAAGTTCTCTCTCCTCACCTGGGACATGGATACCTGAGCCATGAGGACCTTCCCAAGCCCCCTCCAGCCTCAAGCCTGCCCATTACCAAACATCTCCTGAGTTTTTTCATCCTCTGGACTGGAGCCTGGCACAGACCTTTTGCAATCCCTTCAGTTTTCTTCTCTCATTTTTCAGCTGTCCTCTCAGCTTCACCCCCAAATCTTCTGTTTCTTTCCCAAGAGTACAGCAAGCAGTGAGCTCTGTGCTCTCTGGGCCAGGCTGGACACACACCCAGGCTTTTTCCCCCTCTTCTATTTGGAGCTGGGAAATTTAATCTCCTCTAAGGCAACTCAAACATCCCTGGAACTGCCTTTCAGGCTGACACCACCTCTTTTCTCTAGGCCCAACCTGGCAAATGTTTACTCTTGTTTTCCTGTTCAAGAGCCTGTTTGGCTGTAGCCCCATTGGCCCTCAGGCTCTTCTCATCTGCTGCATTACTAAATATCTTCATATCCTTCATTATTATGTTAAATAAGTGCTCAAACAAACATACTATTGCTTCTGGTGCCTGGAATGGCACTCAGCAATGAGATATATAACTATAGTTAAGATTTTAGATTATTGCTTTTTCTAGATGTCCCTAGAGGAACCCTGCTTTCTCCTTGTCTTTCTTTAGAGGAACTATAAAGTAAAAGGTGGAAAACACAGGGAAATATTTAATCATTAAATACACAAGAGTGGAGGGGTCTAAAGCAATTTGCCTATAGTAGTTTAAGGTAAGAGCAGTGAGCTTGGTTCCCATATTTAGAAAAATCTCCAAACCCATCCCTGACTCATACCAACAGGCAGCAAGATAGCAGGATGAGTTCAGCTTGCCAAGAGTATTTTGGAAAATCAGAAGGGCTTTTACAAAACCATCCAGGAATATGTCAGCATAGAGCCCAGTGGGGTTCAGCATGAAAATGTCACCATGCATGGTGATGGATGCATGTAACACTGCACCAAGAAGAGAGAATCTGATGGCTAGAGATGTGACTAGAGACTGAAAACGGATTTGGGGCATAACTGAAGGTGCATTTGAGGAGAAAAAGTCACTTCTTACAGCTGAAGAAGTCAGACACTTGCTATACAGGAATAGTGTAGGGAAGATTAGGAAGGCACCCTCTGAAAGAGAAGATGTGGAGAGACAAGACACCTGGGCTCACTGCCAACACAGGAGGATGTGTGGGCACTCCAGAGGGTTCAAACCTCTTGGCTCTGGTGCTGTCCAATATCTTCATGAGCAGCTTAAATAATGGGAGAGTGCAATGCTCTTTAAATTGCCAAATCATATCCAACAGAGAGGGACTGCACAGGTTGAACCATGAGGTTGAAAAAGGTCCTGAAAAAAAATGGATGCAGCTCAACACAAAAATCTTGCAAGAAAATACATTCCAGGCAGTTGTGATGAGGTGTAAAAATAGGCTGGAAAATGAGTAGGCAGCAGCTCTGAGGGTCAGAGTAAGTCTTTAGGAAAACACAAGTCTGTAGTTTCATAGTGTGGGGCAAAAAGGAAATGTGAACTCCACTGTGACCTACAAGACACGTGCAGTCCTTTCACTTGACTTGAACCCTCTGAGGAACAGGAGATGTGGAGTCTGGAAAAGAGGCAGCTGGGGGTCAGTGGGGTAACCAGTCCCAGGCTGTACAAACCAAGGTGCTGGGAAGGTGCTGAACAGTGGTGGTGAACTGAGGAGACAGAGAACACAAAGGTGCTGCCCTCCAGGGCACAAGGATGAGGCAGGATGGCAGCAAAGAATGAAGAGTGAGCTTGTTGGGATGAAGGACAGTAGAGTATTTGGATTTAAATTATGGAACATTATGGAGAAGCCACTGGTCAATGTCTTTATAGGTCCCATTCACACCAAAAGAGACAGGATGATGAATCTCAGGGGTAAATAAAATACAAGCACCTAAGTATGAAGCTAAAAAAGATCAGGATTTTCTTGGTAGCCTTAAATGCTTGTTCTTCCATGCTTAGAATGGGACAGAGAAGTAAAAGAGCATTTCAGGACATGGCTATGGGAATTATGTTAGGGAAAAGGTGGCAGAATCATAAGGCAATGGGAAGGAGTAGGAATGGACTGACTCTAAAGAAAGCTGGGTTCCATCTGAGCCTAAATGAAACCTGACTGCTGCACAATTCACTGCAGGAGACAAAGGGAGGATTTCCAGTGAACCTGGGGCAAAGCTGGGATCTGCAGAAGGCCACACACCCTGAGATTGCCCACTTTACCTTAGGAATAAAAGCAAGAAAACTGCATTCTGATCTGAGGGCAGGATGGAAACCAATGGCACTTAGGTAAGAAATTAGAATTGATGAAGAACATCTGAACAAAAAAACCTGGGTATAGTAAAGTGCAAGGTAATGAAAAAGCAGATCAGATACAAATGGTTATGTGCACACATAAATTGAATTAATGAAGAAACAGAAATGTTGTGAAATACCTCAGCTGCAACGATGGTTCTGACACAGGAGGCACCTCAGAGACTTTCTGGGTAGAAGAAAATTAAGGAACAGCAAAGGTGGAAATGATACAGAAAGGACACACAGAGGATAATAGGGGTGGCACAAAGGATTAAAGAAAAAGATTCAAATAAGATAAATGATATAACAAATGAAATATGTTCCTGTTGGGTTAAAATTCTACTCCTAAATAGGGAAACCAGAGCATTATTTTGATGCTGTGAACTCTCTGAGCAGAGTGCTGGTGGTAAATCTGCCATGTGAAGGAGATGTTGAGAGACTCAGCAGAAAGCAGAGGAAAAAGGGGAGATTCAGGTACAGCCACGCTGAATGGGAGCCATTGCCAGGAGAGCTGCAGAACCTGCCTTTTAGAGACTAAAAATGAGTGCTTTTTGGAGAAACTGACCAGAAAACCAACAAAAGGAGAAATAACGTTACCAGTTCAGACAGGTTCTTTAGAAAGGCCACTTGGCAAAAGAAGAACCATGATGAACCCATATCAAAGATTCTTTCAGGACCCAAATAATCCACAATAGTAACACTCAAAAGAGAAAAGTGATGAATGCTATTTAAAAAATGCTATTAAAAGAAATCTAAAAGAGTAACCAAAAAGGTTAAATGCTTGAGGCAGCATGAAGAGTGTTTAAAGATGCTATATTAGAGTCTCAGAGAAAATGTACCTATAAAAATGAAAACATTTTAAAACATCCAAAAAGTCACTGCAGCTAAAAGAAACATTAAAGGAAAATATTAAAGTAAACAGCTTTGAAAGCCTGAAGTCAGCAATTTCCCAATTATTAACCAGTGAATAACCTATCATTTAAAACTGAACATAGTAGCAGAGGAATGGAAAGCAGTAAATGTGAACCTTCTAAAGGGCTCCTGGAAAACTACAAACGAGCCACTCTTATTTCCATACTGAACAAACTGGTAGAAGCAAATAGAGAGTAAAATGATTAGATGCATAAATAACTATAATCATAATGCTGAAGACTCAGCATGTTTTTGTGGAAGGAAGCCATGCCTCAAAAGCCTCTTCCAGGTCTTTGAAGCAGGCAGCAGGCACACAGATGCATTTTATCTGTTTGATACTTGAATTTTCAAAGAGATTTCATGGAGCAGGGACTCTTAGAAAGATTTAGTGGTCATGGTACAAGGGAAGGTCTTCCTGAGGTGTAATTGCTGATTAAAGGTGGGATACAAATGCTACTAATGGTTTTCTTTTACCCAGTAGAATCCCACAAGGTTTGTGCTGGGATTGAGGCTACTCAACATATTCAGAAAAATATATTTTCAGTCCTGAAAAATGGTAGAAAGAGTCCAGATCAGAGGTTGTGACAAAATTATTGTGAGGGGTCAAAAGAAAACTGGATAATCAGAAGCCACAAGAGGATCTCATGGTATGGGGTAAGTGACACAGTGATAGGCAAAACTTGATGAATGACAGAATCACAGAATCTGCTGAGCTGGAAGGGACCCATCAGGATCCTCAATCCCAGCTCCTGTCCCTGTGTAGGGCACCCCCAGAATCACCCCATGTGCCTGGGAGCATCATCCCAACACTTGTTGAACTCAGGCAGGTTTGGTGCCATAGCTGCTTCCCTGGGGATCCTGTTCCACTGCTCAGCCACCCTCTGGCTGAAAAACTTTTCCCTAATATCTAACCTGGACTTCCCCCAGCACAGCTTCCTGCCATTCCCTGGGGTCCTCTTGTCACCAGAGAGCAGAGGTCAGTGCCTGCTCCTCCTCCTTCCCTGCTGAGGAAGCAGTGAGCTGGGATGAGGTCTCCCCTCAGTCTCCTCCTCTCCAGGCTGAGCAGACCAAGTGCCTTTCCTGCTCCCCATGCAGCTTTTCCCTCTAAACCCTTCCCCAACCTCATTGCCTCTGGACACATGATGCTCAACAGCATGAAAATACTGTGGGAAAGAGCTGGAGGTGGAAAACTCAGAATCTGGTAATAAAAATCTGGTACAAGAACAGTACCAAACCCCCTGCTCAGAACAGGCAACAGTAACTCAGGGTACAGAAGCTGCAAATTTAGGACCAGGAGTAACAGTGGGAGATTTCATCCACCCAGGTACATACTGGGGAAATGCTTCACTGGGATGAGCTGTGGAGAAAAACTTTTTGGAAGCAAGAAATGATTGCTTAACTAGTTTAAATTGTTTTGAACCACAAGAAAAGATGCTATTCAGGATGTGGTCTGGAATGATGCACAAGACTTGGTTCACGAGGTAGAAGTGGAAAAGCCCATTTGTAATAATGCTCACAACACAATTTTAACTCTGTAGTAGGAGAGAGCAATCTAAATAAATACAGCACATGGATATTCAATTTCAAGAAAAGTAACTAGGTAAAAATGCAGTAATTACTCAAAAAGGGTTGAAAGGAGCACCCTGAAAGATGTCTACAGCTCTGAGGTTGTTCAGAGATGCTGCACTGGCAGGTCAGAAGTTGGAGGGATTATTTCACCCCTGTGGCTCCAGAGGGACATTCAGAGATGGCAAGACCATGGCTGGGGACCTCAATTAATTCTTTGCTTATTGCTAATGCTGGTGGCACTGAGATGTCTTTCACTCCTGTGTACCAGGGCCACCACAAAGGCTGCTTTGCTGAGGACTTGGAGATTTCCAGTATGATCCCATTTACAGAGAGGGTTCTGGATGTCATCTTGTGGACCAGGTACCAGAGAAGTTGACCTCCAGGCTGGGACAGGGCAGAGTGTGCTGGGAAGAACAGGATGACTGATGGCATGGAGAAGCATGAAAAAAGTTCAAGCCTCACAGACCTGCTGGAACTTGGTGAGGGAGCCAGGAAGCACATGGATAAAGGGAGCAGTCAACTAGATATTTTTGGGGGTTTCCAAACAGCCTCTGACAAGGTTCTGCACCAAGGGCTTTGAGCAGCTAAGTCACCATGAGCATGGAGGAAAGGTCTTGTTATGGACTGAGAGCTGTTGGAAGCAAAGGATGCATAAGGGAGGGCTCAGTGGTCATTTTTCAGCACAGGGAGGAGTCACCAGCATGGCCCCAGAGCCTGGTTTTCATCCTACAGGTGACATCAGGCATGGAGGGGTGTAATGAAATCCCCAGGTTTGCAGAGGCTCCTCAGTTCCTTCTGGTATTTGGATACCTCACTGAGGACCTCAGAGGACTGAGCAAGTGGACAAATAAGTGGCAGATGAACTTCAGTGTAGGAAAATAATTTTAATAATTTAATAATTTAATTTAACAATTTTTTCCCATAGGGAAAAAATACCAGGTTCAGGCCTTTCTGATGCTGAACCTGGAACAAGTCAGGAATGAGCTTGGAATTAGCATTTACTCTTCTCCAAAATCACCAGCTCAGGGTGCAATGGCAGCTAAAAAATCCAATGAATGTTGCCCACAGGGGCTGTTCTGGGCTCAAGAATAACACAGGTTAGAGAAAGAGAATGAAAAGTATGGAGGAGATGCAGCAGCTGTATGAGGAGAGGCTGAAAAGGCCAAGGTCTTCACTTTGGATAAGAAAAGAGCAGGGAAGGTGGAGAAGTTGGAGGCTTGGAAAATGGGGAAGATGCAGACTGAGTGTGGGGCAGCTGCTTGGGTCTGCAGCACCAGGACCAGGGGCACTTCAGTGAATTAGGAGAGGGTTGGTTTGGAAAAGACAATGAGTTCAGGCAGATTCGTGGCCAAGGGGAGCAGAGCAGGAGCTGAAGGAGCAGGCAGGGATGTGGGCAAGGCCTGGGAATGCTGCAGGGGCCAAGAGGTGGAGCACAGGTCCCAGCTTGGGCTGCTCTCCCTAAACAGCATCAGCTGGAGACTCTGGGCTAGGCAGAGTCATCTCACCTGGCAGAACATTTTTTACATTTTTAAGAGATGAAGCAATACTCAGAGAGATGTGTCCAGGCAGTAGTGGTGGTGGCAGGCAAGCAATTAATGGTCTCTGAACAAAAAGCAAAGCTAACCAGAGAATGGTGCAGAGGGAGGTAAAGCACCAAAATTAAACCTGACATTTATAAGGGGAAACAAAGAGGAAAAGCAGTGTATCATTATCATGGGGAAAATAAAGCTCTACATTATTCCATACTGTGGTAATTAATATTTTCTCAGTGTCCCCAGTCTCAGCCACAGTCATTGCTATTTTTTCCTTACCTATATGTTCCAGTAAGAACTTGGTCACAATCAATCAGGACAAACTTCTCCAGAACTTGGCCTGCAAATTTCTTGCCTGCTTTGCTGTAGTATGTGTCTCCACTCAGACATCTCACACGCATGTTCTGAAACCAAAGCAAGCCAAGCTGTGAGGACAGGTATTTAACTAAACCAAAGCTGTGCTCTCCTGCAGCACTGATGGACTCCCTCAAGCAGGAGTTCTGGGGGTAGAATGTAGCAAGGCATGAAGTATTTCCTGGTTTCTACATACCAAATATTTTGTCATACTCTCTGCTTCTCTAAGGTAAAAATGCCAGCAGCTATTAACAAGCTGCACTGAGGTACAAATGCTGGTTTGAAAAAAATTTGGAGAATCCTATGAGGCTACAGGTCCTTTGTGGGGTATGTAAGACTGTTTGGTTTCTTCCAGGTTACTGATAATATTCAACTAACCACACTTGTTGAAGTTTTGACCCTTAACAACTCACCAGTTTCTAATTGCATGTGATTTTCTGATTTTATCCAGTGACAGGCTTCTTGAAACCAGAATACTGCTGAATAAAAAAGATTTGCAGAGAGCTATAACTGCACTTTAAGAAATTGCTTTTATCAGTGAATTTTCAAATGCTCAACATTTTCAGCTGCTGCACTCACATGAAACAGAACTGATCTCATCTGCTTTAAAGACTGCAAAGACCTTTTCTGATGACTTTGGCCTTTAAAACCAACTGCCCACTGCAAAATGGGAAATAAGGCTCTTGCTGCCCATCAGGAGCCTTTTTTGCAACATGAGGGTTTTAACCATAAGAAAAGTTATTTGCACCTTAGCTGGGGAAGACAGGAGAGAGGAACAATCACTGGAAACCATTGCTGGCCTGGTCTGTCTGATACAGAGCCAAACAAAACATCTTGTACAGAAAAACCACGTGTAAGGCTGCACCCAGGCTGCCCAGAGCATCCCCCACTGGAGGGCCAGGACATCTCCCCTGCCACCAGGACCTGTGCCATGCTGTCACCACCTGCTTTGGGCCAGGAAGGTCCCTTTGGGGGCTGCTCACCCCTGCTTAGCAGCAGCCCCACAGGGGACAGAGCCCCATGGCAGCTGGGACAGGCTGCACAAGCCACTGTGGTCCTGTCTGCTGGGGAGGTGGGAGATGCCTGGGGGAGGCTGCAGGAGATTTCTGGCCAGAGACAGCAGTTTCTGACAGCCCAGGCTGCAGGGAAAGCACAAGGAGGAACAGCTGGGATTATCCCAGAGATGATCCCCACAGGCTGCAGACACAGCCCCCTGCCACCCCTCCAGGATTTGCTCCTGGCCAGGGCTGTGTCCTCTCCTCCCATCAGCTCCCCAGGCCACCTCTGGCTTCACCTAAGGTTCAAGTTGTGCCCCAGGGGTGAGGAGCACCAGGCAACCACCCTGCCACGGGTGACTCCATTCCTGATGGGTTTCCTCTGCTCCAGGTCCCCAGGAGCATCTGCTGGGGAGGCAGCAGGGTGGGAATGCTCCAGCTCCCAGGTCACTGCCCACCCACCCCAGGAGGAGCATTGCCTGCAGGGCTTCTCAGGAAGCAGGAGGAGATCTCCTCCAGCCTGGGGTCCCTCTGTCCCTCACAGAGGGCAATGGGAGGAAGACACTGATGTGGCTGCCCCTGACCTTGCTGCTGACTCTGGTTTCTCACCAGGGGAGCCCGAGCCTCTTGTGCTTTGGCTTAGTGGGAATTTCCCCTGGAGTTCTCCTGCGAGTCCCTGTCCAGTCTTCTCTTGAGTTCATGGAAACTTTTAACAGGGGCAGAGCTGAAACTTGACTTTCTTTGCACTGCAGCTCTCACTTGGTGCCTTCTTGTGTCCCAGAAGATGTCCTCATCTGTCACCTCTGAGGAGGGAGAAACTTTTTCCCCAGAAGGGCAGTTGTGCATTGAAAGTTACCCAGAGAGCTGGTGCAGGCTCCATGCTTGCAGATTTTCAAGACCAGAGCAGGTAAGGCCCTGAGCAGCCACGTCTGACCTCACAGGTGACCTCTTGGACAGGAGCTTGGACTCGGTGACTTCCTGAGGTCTCTGCCAACTTCCATGAACCTGAGATACTCTGAAATGCCACCACAAGTTGCTGATGCAGAACAAGATCCACTGGATCCTTGAGGAGTGTTCACCTAATGCTGTTCCCAGTCAGAACTGGGATGTTTTTCTTCCAGTGCTGAGGTTTCAGTGATACCATTTCTCACTGGGAGGAGCTTCATCCACTCCTCATCACTCCCACCCCAGGAAGCTAAAACAACTTCAGGTAATGGATATCACCAGAGTATTTCTTCACTCCCTCTGTCCTTTCCAAGGCTGGGTGATTCTGAGATCTGGCTCATTTTTTCCATCTCTTTCTTCCTCTTGGCCATCCAGGCCCTGGATTGTGCAATGAGATGAGAACCCTGGAGTCTCTCGGGAAAGCCAGACTGCCTGGTGCCACTCTGCTTGTGGGTTCAGGTCCAGCAGACAGCAATTTGAAAAAAAACCAAAAAACCAACAGTGAAGTTTTCTGCTGTGACTGCTGCAGCACTGGGGATGTGCTGGGGTTCAGCACCAGGACTGGGTGCCAGCGGGCTCACACAATCTTCTTCAAAGTAAGGTGCTGGAGGGGCCGTTGCCCCAAATTCCCCATTAAGCCCCAAATTGTCACCAATTATTCCAAATGGAGGTTTGCCACCACATCCTGTAGCAGCTCAGAGCCAGGAATAAAATGTGTACACTCATCCCCCCTCGATGTGAGGATCAAGCATGACCATCAGCACAGTGCTTGAGGTGCCTCAGCAGAGGAGACATTTGTCACCAGCCCTGGCACTGAGTCACTGGATGGGCAGGGAACTGCTCATTAGCCATGCAAGCACCAGATGTGACATCAGGACCAGCAAGGAGAGGTGGACATCTCTGGAAGGTCAGCAGATCTCACCAGGAGATTTCTGATGTGGTTTCACATTGAGGCAGGGCTGGGGCTTGAGGGACACCCAGGTTTGGCATCAGGACATCTGAGGGGACTCAGTGCTTCCCTTCCCCACCCTGCACCACAGCAGCTCTGCTCTAAACTGAGCTCAGGGATCTGAACTGTTAGCAATTTGTGTCTTATCACTTCATGTCCTCCAGCAGGGGCAGTGAGGGGACAGGGATCCATGTGGTGCAGACCCAGGTGGGGTTTCTGCTCTCCCTCTGCCTGCCCACCTGCACCAGCCCAGCAAAGCCCTGAACTGCAGCTTACTGACCCTCACCTCACACTTCTTGTGTGTAAAACTAAAATGAGGACAAAACACCAAGTTATGGGACAAAGAGGCTCCTCCACTCCTTCCCCTGTGCTTCCAGACAGATCTTGGTTTCCTGGCCCAAAGAGGTCTCATAGCCTGGGACAGGGGGAGAAGGATTAGGTGCTAGGGACCAGGCACAAAGAACAGGGCAAAGGGTGCACAGTTTTTATCAATTCCCAGACCTCTTTATCATATTCAGTGACTGAAAACTTACTGGTAAGTTGTCCTGAGTAAGAGCCATTTTATTGCACATTTCCATGAAATGTTTCAAGTACTCTTCATCCAGGATCAGGTAGACAGGGACGTGCCTCCTGCTCGAGGCCTCCAGCAGGTCACAGAGGAGTTCCATGTCTGTAAACAGATCCATCACAATTGCTATCACCTAGCCAGGAGAAAAGAGATGGGGAGGGGGGGGAAACCAAGAGACTGTTGAGACCTCACACCCAAGTAAATTGTTCTTGAAACTATGACTTAGGTATTCAAACTTCCTGAGTTACTGAGAAGCTGCGGCCACATGAGTGGAGGTTGCTTCTGGACCTTTGTGTTCAAGAGCCCTTACCCCACCATGGCAGATAAAATTGCTTTTATTAAGCATGAACACATTCCCCACCCAGCCACCTCCTGTCCCATCTGTCATTCACAGAAAGAAATAGCTGAAAGGGCCCAAAATCTGAATATCATAGAATCACAGAATGTCAGGTTGGAAAGGAGCTCAAGGATCCCCTGGTCCAACCCTTCTAATATTATTATTTATGTGAGATGTCTCAGCACCCTGTTGAGCTGAGACTTCAAACTTTCCAAAGTGGGGGAATCCACAACTTCCCTTGGGAGACCCTTTCATCATGGATGCAACAAGTATGCATTGCCTTAAGAAAATATGCCAGAAATACAGTATAGAAACAGAAGAGCTGGGATTGACCAGAATAATTATCCTATAGGTATGAGTGAGTCCATAGATAACCAGCTTTGGTAGATGATTAGCTATTGTAGAGGATACTTCTGTATTAATATGAAGAAGTATCTTTTTTTTTTTTTTTTTCTCAGGAGGAACACACTGCCAGGTAAGAGAGAGGTAACTTGATGAAGTTTGCACATCTCCTTGTTCCATCCCAGGGGCAACAAGACAAGATTGTAGAATAATGTGTTTGGGTAGGATCCTCTCCCTGCTGGCAGCCCAGGGTGCAGGGGACAGTGAGGAAACCCAGCAGCAGGAGGAAGGAACAACATTAACAGCATTTCAAAAATCCACAGGCAACAAAACCTGCCTCAATAAACTGAAGACTTGCAAGATACAAGGACCACAAGGCAGGAGTTTTAAAAAGGAACCTAATTTTAAAGAAAACTGCCAGATTTTTAAACAAGACTGAAGAAGTTCGTAGCAACCCATGGAGATGGGATGGGAGGCAACAGACCATCTGGGCTAAATTAGTTCTCAAAAACCCTGAAAGGAACATACAGAAAATGGAAAGTAGGTCATGACAAGTGCCTGCTAGAAGCAAGTTGAACAGAACTAGAAAATTCAAAGTACAGGATGACCCACAAGCAGAGCAAGTGATTAAGGGAATTGAACCATAAATAGAGTGAGATGTGACTGGAGAAGATGCTCCACTGGTCCCCACTGAGTAAAGCTGCCAGCAGACAGCACCAAGGCAGTCATTATTTGGATTAGGAGGAGACTGCTGGGATCCATCTGTTGGCTGTCAGGGACAGGAACCAAGAAGACCTTTGGAGGAGGAACAGGCAGGAGAGCACTTGCTGAGCTGGGTGATTTGTCAGCCCAGACACACCTCACCTCAGGGTGCTTGCAGAGCAGCCTGGTGACTGAGACCTTGAACCATCAACATTTGACACTGGGGACTCAGGAAAGCTGCCAACACGTTGGGGCTGAACAAGGCAAAGCAGAGGAGGATTTACCTACAGGCCAACTTCATTTCAAAAGCTGAAACAATAATGGGATGACTGACCAAGTACTTCAGCCCCAGACTTTCCCATTTCCTAGCAGTAAATGAGGCAACTCCTACGTGTAAGTTGTGTACATGACTCTGAGTTTGAGTCCTGCACCTGGCAGGGAATGCCCAAACAAAGATGCCCCAAAAAGCACTGAGCTTTGGAGGGAAGTTCCAGTGGCCAACCCTGCACTCCACCTCAGACACGAGATGCAGGGCAGTTTGTTCTGCTCATTGTGCACCTGGGGAGGAGGTGGGAATTCCCACACACCTCCTGTCACCTCTGAGGAGGGAGAAACCTTTTCCCCAAAAGGCTTTATTTTGAAGGGGTTTTATTTTTCTTTTAGTAATAAAGTTTCTAAGTCGCTCAGGTGTCCTGTTCTGCAGCTGTGTTGCTGTTTTATTCTTGCCCAGATGAATTAAGAGATACCATCATCCTTTCTTTTGGGATTAAGAAATCTGTCTGTTGCTTTTCCTTCCAGGTTGGCAGCATTTTGCATGGCATGTTAGATCAGAGTTTTAGGGAGAGTACCATAGGCAAGCAGCAAGGAGTGAAACTGGTCACAGCTGTACTAAGGAACTGTGATAGACAGAGCACAGCCCTGACTCCAGTTCTCCAGAATCCCAATGATCCCATGGAGCCATCCATGCAGGGGCAGCTCTGCTCTGCCCTCCTGCTCCCCCCACAGTGGGATGAGGAGGAGAGCTCGGGCTGGAGGTGTAAAAGTGGTTCCAGCTTCCACTAGGAACAGGCTGAATCACATCCCCAGTTCTGACCTGGAATAGCTCCAGGGAGGACCAAGTGTCAGTGTCCTGGGAAGTGGGGACATACTCATCCCTCTGCTCACACTGCCCATGCCCCATGGCTCTTCTGCTCTGTGGTTGTTCATAAAATGCCTCTTCCCAGGCTCACACTCACAGCCGAGGTGCTGAGTGAGGCAGCAGCCATGGGCACAGCTTCCCCCTGCTCTCCTGCCCTCTTTTTCCTTGCCAAGCTGCCTCCCTTCTGCCTGCTCACCCCATGGAGAGCCCCTGGCCCCAGGGCAGGGCAGAGGAGGACAGCAGTGCTGCAGGGCTGCTCCTGCTCCCTTAGGGATTTATCCCTTTTCCATCAGGACAAGATTTCCTGCTTTATCTGATTTGTCCCCAGAGACCATCTCTGTGACCATGCCTTGCACACTGTCCTCAACATCTTACAGGCCCAAAGCCCATCCCAGCCCCAGGGTTTAGGGAAGGACCTTCCTGGGTGCTGGTGTGATGCCAGACATCCATGTTGAGACACAAGACCTAAAAATCCTTCCTACTGTGTCCACCCTCTCCCCCTGGTCCTGGGAGAGAGTCTACAGAGTCTGACTCTGAAGGACACCTCTTCTGCAGCCCCTCTGGTGTTCCTGTTCCCTTCCCAGGAGATTTATGAGTCTCTGGCAAATTCTTCCCTGCTCCTGAAATGTGTCCCTCTGTCATGGACAGCAGAGTCAGCCCTGGAGGAGCTCAGAAAGCAGTGAGAAACATCTTCAGCTTCCCAAATGGATGTTGCTGCTGGGCTATCAGCATTAGGGACCCCCCCAGAAAAGAACTTCTCTGGATCTTTGTACTTGGCCTTTGGGCAAAGACCAAAAGGAATTCAACCAAGAGACTCCCATGGGCCACCCATGCTCCAATGGAACACCAAGGAAAAAGCCACATCCCAAACCCTCTGCAAGGCCTGAGACTTAATCCCTCTCAGCCACACTTGCCTCACTATATTCCAGCTCATCTCAGGCTTGGGTCTAGGGGCAGGATTGGCCTTGGAGACAATCTAAACTTGGCTTGGGAAGTCAATATGCTGGAGCCAGGACAGACCAGTGCTCCTCTGTCCCCAGACCCCAGAGGCTGAGGCACAGAAGGTCCACACCATTTTGCATTTCTCTACCCATGCTCACGGGCTCTGGCAGAGTTTGGGGCTGTTGCTTGCTCCCAGAACAGCAGAGTGATCCCACAGTGCTGTGAGAAGGATGGTGCTGAGCAGGCAGTGCTGTGGCAGCACATGGCACAGAGTCACTGGTGGCACCTTGGTGTCTCCTGGCAGCCTCATGGCAGGGCCCTGGCTCAGCCTCAGGCACTGGGACAGCTGGGAGGAGCCCTCAGAGATGGGCAGACTCAGGTTTTCCTGAGTGGGTCTTTGCTTGGCACCAGGAGCTCACACAGTCCTGGCTCCATTCACAGCCTCCTCACTTGTGATCTCTTCTCAGGAGGAATTTGGGTGGAGATTCTCCTGGTGGTGCTGGAAAGCACCCAGAGCAGATGCCAGGTGGGAAGGCTGGCATTCCCCTGGGCAGCAAGGGGCATCCCTGGGAGGGGACAGGAAATTCTACCCCACTACAGCCTCACGTGGTGGAGATGCAGGTGCCCAGGGTGAGGCTGCTCATCCTGAGCAGGGGACACCACAGGACAACCCTAAGGACCACCCAGAGCACCTTATCCCCTCAGCAAACAAAGCAGGCACCTCTTATATATAACATCAGCTCAACCCCAGAGCCAAGAAGATCCTGAAAGTCTTCCCTTGAAACCGTGGGGTCTAAAGTGAGGTCTAAAGCCTCAGAGATAATCTCCAGCAGCTCTATACAAAGCAGTTGGGTACCTCAGCACCATCTCCAGCTCAGGCTCCTGGCAGCTCATGGCTCACACTTAAAAGCCTTGGGCATTTCAGCCAAGCTGCCTTTACAAACCCAAGGGATGTTCTGCCCAGTGCCTCCAGCCCCTCAGTTCCAGTGGTGGGAGCTGCAAGGCTGGGGCTGACTCAGAGCATCCCTGTTCCTCACCGTGCTGATCTCAGCCCTGAGCCCAAGGCAGAGCCTCGGCAAGCTCAGGAGGCTGCAGAGACAGAGCTGCCCCACAGGCTCGAGAAAATTCACCCCTTGCCTTTGCAAGGGTGATTATGAAATGAAATAATGAAATAATGAAATAATGAAATTCCTAAATCCACTTCTGGAAAGTCACAATTCAGCAGTTACCACACTTATCACTCGGGGAAGTAGAGCAGTTACCAGCACCCCACTGGGGTTGCCATCTGTCTGTTTCCAGCCAGCACAACTGGTCTGACTGGTATTTGCCAATAGCAGTGTGGGCTTGGTCATTACTGTAGGGTTGTCACCAGAAGCACCACATTGCTACCCTGGGGGACCACCAGGGACCCTGCTGCCATTGCACGGAGAAGCAGACACAGAGCTGTCCAAGAAGGGGAAAAGAAGCAGAGTGGACAGCTCAAAATGGATTGGGCCCCATCCAACAAAAGTAAAATTGTAATAGGATTATCAAATGCAGGCTAAGGTGTGGCTGTGCTGCATCTTATGTCTGCGAGGAGAAAAACTCAGCTCTGAAAATGCATCTTCAAAGCCAGCTGGTTAAATACAGCCAAGGAGAAAGACAAACCACAGCAGCAAAAGCAGCAAAATAAAACCAAATGTCCTTTCTGCTGCTTTGTCACTACCAATGTGCTGCTGCAAAATACTGGTGCTGGTGCTGTTCTGTGAGGCTGTGCAGGAGAAAACAGTAAACAGTATTGCAAGACACACACCTTCCTCCTACAGGAGCCAGGAAAAGCACTCAGGGA
Source organism: Heliangelus exortis (assembly GCF_036169615.1). Classification (NCBI taxonomy): domain Eukaryota; kingdom Metazoa; phylum Chordata; class Aves; order Apodiformes; family Trochilidae; genus Heliangelus; species Heliangelus exortis. The sequence continues at coordinate 15,284,324 of NC_092437.1, read as the reverse complement.
TCTCAATATCTGTCCCACATCCCCCCCAGCACTGCATCCCCTTCTCTGTCAGCTGCAGGTGCACAAGAGGAGAAGCCCTCCAGGGGAGGGATGTATGACAAGAGCTTAAAGTCCAGTGGAGAAACTATCTGAAAAGCAAAAAAGGAAGTGGTTCTCTGCACTCCCAGCAAAAGATGTTTTTACATCTGGTTGCTCTTTTGTCACTAAAAGACACACAGGTAACATCCTTTTGGCTGGTTTGTTGGGGAAAATGAGTCAGTAGCTTAAAGCTGTGTAAGTGGGGTTGGGTGAGCTGGCACTGCCATCAGTCACAGAGTTAATCAAGGGAAGCACTGGCCAGGGCTCCTAACACAGAAGCCAGTAAAACACCAGCAATAACCAGTAAGGTGGCTGAAATCTCATTCTCACATTTCACATGACAGTCAAAGACTCCCTGTGAAAATCCCTCACTGGAACTGTCTGGAGATTGTCAGTGCTTTTAGAAGCAAATTAAAAAAAAAAAGTAAAAGGCTCAAGCTGCACTTAAAAGTACAATAAAGCACCAACTGCCTGGGCAGCCTCCTCCCAGCAAGAGAGAAGTTCCTGTGACCTGAGAAAGCAGCAAGTTGGTTTTCATGTGGTTTAAAGGATCATAATATGATCAGAGATCTGGGACAGCTGCCAAATGACAAGGGGACACTTCTTGGCTGCCATTTACTTTGTGCCTTTCTGCGGTGACTATGTCTTAATCCCCGTTGCTGGAAGGGCTGTAACAAGTGCCACAGGACTTCTCAGATCATTTAAAGTATCATACATCAGGTCCCTGCAAGGACAAACAAAACTTTTTGTCACCTACTTCCTGTATTTTGTCTGCAAAGGTGAAGTAGAAGTTCAGGTGTTAAGCAAGGGCTGCTTACAACTGAGCAGTAGCTTACATGGCAAAAGTCATCTTTTGGATTAAAAAAAAAATAAAAAACCACCACGTTTACCTCCTATTATACCCAGATCTCATTGCTATGTGGCTGTTGGATGATGTTATGATGCTGCCCAGCAATCTGAGCTGCTGCATGGCCCCAGCTGGGGACAACACAATTTGGTTTGGTGGTGACAGCAGCTGAGGCTTTGCTCAGCCTGGCTGGGAATTGCTCCTGTGCCTGGCACAGCCAGAGCAGGCTCAGCAGAGCTCCATCTCCCACCTTCTGCACTGGGAGGTAATGAATTTAGGGTGTGACTGCAGAGTTAAACAAGGAACTGCTGGAGTGATACGAGACACTGCACAGAAGCTGTGTGGTTAGAAGTGTACTTTGCACCAAAAGTTTACTCAGAGTTGCCAACCCACTGAAATGAAATACTACAAAAGTATTGAACACGGAACAGATGAAAAAATCCATAGAGGAAAAAGTCAGTAAGAGCTGAAAATGTGTCTGAGATACTGCCACACCATAGGGGCAAAAAAAAAAAAGAAACAAGAAGGAGCATGATTTAGTAAGTGCACAGCAGGACAGGGCTTGGCAAGACACTGTTGTAATCACCTGGATTTTATGAGATCCAAGGGCTGGCAACCTCTACCCACCCGAAACTGGGTGATGGGACCAAACGGGCGGATCTGAAACCCAGAGAGGCACAGACACCGAGTCCAGAGGATGTGCTGATGTATTCTGACTTAACCACGGGCAGGGCTCTTCAGCCCCACTGATTTATTCAGGCCCTACGTTCTCCCACAACAACTCACCAGAGGTGTCCTCTTGTCCTGCTTAACACGATGTCCCTGGGGAGGGACAACCCTGGCAGGGGACCTGGGGACAGCCACACGCTGGCTCCAGGCTCTGGGGCAGCTACAGAGCCCTCAACGGGCACCAAATCCCAGGTGGAAAGAGATTACAGGAAAGAAAAGGAGCTGGAAGAGTTAGAGATCTGCTAGAGGAAAAGCAACGACCTCAGGAGGTTGGAGAGCGGGGTGTCCGTGTGTGGGACATCACCAGAGCTCTGTACCTACCATCCGCGCCCGGCTGATCAGGGACCGCAGCAAATCCTTAATGCTGTTGGCTTTGTTCCTTTGGAAAATGACAGTGGCTTGAGTCTGGCCAGTGACCGTCAGGAGGGGTATCCCCGGCCACCCCAGCTCCAGCTCTGGAGGGTGCACGTCAGACATGAGAGGAAAGTAGGTGCCGGACGTCAGCTCGGAGTCGAGGGAGGCCCTGTCCGCAGGGTCCTCGTCGCCAGGCTCAGCCTCTTTGTCTTTCGTTGCAGTGGGATCTGGAAGGCTTTGGTTCCTCTGCTGACTGATATACTCCATGTCCAGGTTGGAGAGGAAAGGCAGTTCCCGTTCCTCAGTGATGGCACTCAGGTAGCCAGGCTCCCCCTGCTCCAGGAAGGCGTCTAAGGCCAGCCTGGCCGTCTCGCTGTGCTGCAGCACCAGGGGGGTGAGTTCCCGCCACCACGGCTTCTTCAGCTGCTCCAGACGGCTCCTCAGGGGCCCGGACACCCCTTGCTGTGCCCCATAGCTGCGGTGGAACTGGGGTCTCACCTCTGCTCCCAGGTAGTTGAACATGACCCGAGGTGTTGATGCCCAGGAGCACCTCTCCAGCGGGGTTAATCCTCTGTCTGACTCCAGCTCTTTCCTGGCCTCCTCACACTCCCGAGTTCCCCCCACCAGGTCCCCTCAGCGCTCCGCATGAGCTCCACTCCTCCCCTCGGGAGTTAATCACCAGGTGCAGCCTCCACCCCTGGGGAGGAGCCGCCTCTCCCCACATCCCTCTGCCCTTCCTCAGACACACACCTGGCACTTGGTCCTCACCCATCCCTTTGGATGAGGAAGGAAGGGGAGGAAGATCGGCTCCTTCCCTTTCCTTGTACCTGGTTCCCGTACTGCCCTCCCCATCCCTGCTGAAAGGTCCCCACCCTTAGCCAAGCAGGCTCCAACCTGTTTTGTCCCTCATTGTGCTCACTGTGGAAATGCAGATGCTGAAACTTGTTCCTGCTTGAAATTTGTTCCAAATAAAATATGCTTCTCGGTGTCAGTTACAATGAATTACAAATATCCTAAGTGGGTCATCAGCCTTAGCCAAGAAACTTACTCCTCCCTGAACCATCACTAATGCTCCTTAGCACTGCCCCAAACCCCATCTTTTCTGATAGCTCCCAGTGCCTGTACACAGCTCACACCCCTGGATCCCTCAGCCTGCAAGAGCTCCTGTGGCCTTCAGCATCTCCCTGGAAGGAACATTCAGACTCAGGAGTCTGGTGCTGGATGAAAGATGATTCTGTCCATACTCTCCATAGGTTGGAATGAGTTCATTCCAGCTTCCCCAAAGCATCATGGAGATACTTTCGGAGAAACAATACAGGCAGGTGTTAATACGTGATTTAAAATACTGTGTCAGGAGTGTACCACCCAGGACACCATTCAGGAGGTGAAAAATTGTGCACAGGAGGCACCCTGGGGTGCTCAGGCTTCAAGATGGATCCCCCCACCCCAATCACCTCTCTAACCCTGGGGCTGCTGACCTGCCCAGAGAACACCCAGAGAGTGGAGAGCTGGAGAGCTGATCTGAGCAGAGAGAGAGCCTTTTACCTGCAAGGTCCAAAATGCCTGCAGCTTAAACTCATCCTGGCTGAATGAAGTCAGCTAAAAGCTGAATCTCTGCTGATCACTGGGGCAGTGGAGGGAGACAGCCCAGGTGTGAACCACCAGGTCCTGGCACCAAGCTCTTAAGTCAGCCGGGATGAATCACGTCCCCAGGGGACTGTCACTCCCCAGGGACCACAGCCTGAGCAGGATCATTAGTTTGATTTGCTGGCTGAGATCCCTGAAGTCAGAACCAACCCTTACCAGGACTGTGCAGGCTGCAAGAACAGAACTCAAGGTTCATGGAATAGAGAGTGGCAGAGCTGTGCTTCTCCCCAGCCAGCAGGAGCAGACTTTGCAGCCCTGGGTAATAGATATGGGTCAAAACCATAATGAAACTGCTGGCATTGAAGTGTTACAGGTGTAAATAGGTGTTGGAGAAGAACAATAGCTCCCAACAGACCCAGAAAACACAGCATAAGGAAGCTGGAGGGAAAAACAAAGGGAAGGGGTTATGCGTGATGGGTCTTTTTCTGGAGCTGCTTTGCCAGGGTGATAATGACACTTGGGTGAGAACATAAAGGCAAGGTGACAACACCTCACTCTTTGCCTTCCTGCAGAGCTGAGAGGAGTATGAATTTTTAAAAAGTGATCAAGCAGGTGTTTTCTGCCAGGTAAACAACTGCTGCTGATTCTGGTGCTTGGTAATGATCTACTCTCCCTCCAGTAATTTCTCATGGACCTCAGCACATGAAAACACATGGGATGTAAACAGCTCCTGCTGAGCTTGTCAGGCCGGGCTCCCCCAGAGCTGGGGGGGAGAGGCAGAGAGTTCCAGGGAGTTGGTTACCTCACCCTGCAGCATCTCTGTCAGATAGAGGCCAGAGGAGATGGATGTGCCATGGAAGTGCTGATGGATCCCCACGGAGCAGAGGAGAGCTCGGGGACAGAGGTTTTCCACGCAGACATCTAACATTAGATGAAAAGTCTCCTGTCCCTGCCATCTGTAAGTGGCTTTCCACAGACTGATTGGCCAATGTGGGATGTGGGAATTGCATCAGCCCATTTTTTGCCAGCTAAAAGCAAGGATCTTATCTGGAAGTGTTGTCTACACAGCTTCTGCAACAAGGGAGAAAGCCAAGGGGAAAGCTCCCTCTGGCTCAACACACCCCACACACCCCCCCAAGTCCCACTTCCAAGTCAGCAGCTACACTCTGTCTGGTGCTGGGCTCAGCCAGGATCCAGGCATTAGGAAATGCTTCCTTGTGTCCCACTACAGATGGTTTTGGAGCTCACAACTCTAACACCTTGTCTGGGCTCTCCACAAAGCACCTGCTGCTTCCTTGCCAAGCACAACTGGAAGGGGATCTGCCAACTTGTTTTGTGAGAGTCCAGTTCTTGGAGAGCACTCACCCAGGAGCACCAGGAGCCAGATTTGCTTTTTTTCCCCCCCCTTTATTATTTTTTTTCCTCCCCCCTCTTCTCCTTTATTTCACACCACAAACCATCACGGTGCTAAAACACACTAATTTATGGGCATTTCTGGAGGGCATCTGCATAGCAATGTTCCACTGGGCAGATGTAGACAGCAAGCACAGAGAGAGGAGACAAGTCCAGATTTTAGTGACTGCCCCAGGTGAGCACTGAGCCCCCAGCCTGAGCAGTGCACAGCCAAGGCTCCCAGTTTGCTGTCTGGGGTTGCTGTCCAGGGCATTACAGGATCCCTCATCTGAACACAGCAGCAGCACACAAATCCCTTGCTTCATTTTTTTTTTTTTTCCTTTCACATGTTAAGACTTTTCCAAATCAGGGGTGAGACAGCTCTGCAGCCCTCTGAGTGATGTGAGTGCTGGTGTTGGCAGGGAAGGGGGGCAACCTTCCCTCCTCTGCTGTCTCCCTGTTCTTCCCAGTTGCCACCCTGAGGTCCCTACCAGCCCTGGGCCATGCAGGGAAGCCAAAGTGTGGCCATGGAGCCTCTGTTGGCTCTTGGAGGCCCATCCCAGACTCACTCCAGATGTTGCTTCACAGCTGCCATGAGGAGGACCAGAGGGTGCTTCCTCCCTGTACCCAGCCTGTGGAAAAGCACAATCAGACACCTCTTCTTTCTCTCCTTCCAAAGGGAACACACAGAAACGAGCTGGGCATTATCACACCACTGGGCCCAGTTCCCAGCAGGAAGAGGGAAGGGGAGGAAGGATGTGGGACCATGAGGAAATCCTCCCAAGGTGCCTCAGCTTTGGCAGGATGTGGAGCAGCCCAGGAGGCTGGCAGGTGGGATGAGGAATGAAGGAGCCCAGCTCACTCTGTCAGTCAGTGAGGTCATTGTTAATGAAGGCTTTGCACATCCCAGACTCCCTAAATAAGCCTGAAGGAGGGAGCTCTTACCTCTGGCAGAGCTGCTGCAACATCCAGCCTCAGCAACTTGTTGCAGGGTCCTCCCACATGGACATCCCTGCACAAGGTGATAAGAACAGCAGAGTGGATCTCTCTGGTTCTGAAGCTGTTTACACAGTCTGACCCCCAAGCTGATCTCTTGCCACTGGACCTGAACTCCCTGGTTACTCCCAGCACATCCCATCTGGAGCAGCTACTGCAATGTAACAGCAGAAGGTGAAATCACCCCTGTGTGAGCTCCTGCTCTGCATTCCCAGTGGAAGGATGAGGCCCAAACCTCTCTGCTGCCCCACAGACAGGCAGAGCAAGCTGCTAAGCAGGTTGAATGACTGTAAGCAAAACAAGTTCTCCCTCAACATGTTCAGCAGCTTTAGGGAGAACACATGTAGGATGCACAGGACAGCCCTGAAGAAGGGGCAGCAAAAGAATGTCTCAGCAGAGGTCTGGGAAGGATCAGGAGACCATTAATACACAACTGCCCCATCCCAGTGCCCACAGCCCCAGGGGGTGACAGTCCTGCAGGCAGAGGGCACTTCAGAACTGCCAAAGAGCAGAGCCTCACACTCCATCCTCTTCAGCCTCAGGGGCTTTTCTATGTCCTTGCCAACTTTCCCAGGCTCCTGTCTAAGCTTCTGTCTTCACCTTGACTCCGCAGACCTTCAGGAAAAGACACTGTGTCGAGGGCCAGGCTGTGCAGACACAATATGCCCAAAAGATGGAGATATTGCTCCCTCAGGCAGGCTGCAGAGTGGTACAAGTGGCACCACCAGGGATGCTGGAGGTGCTGACCCAGCATCAGGACACTGCAGGTCCTGGCAAGCCTGGTGCAGCAGTGCCCAGCAGGGAGTGGGACACAGCCTCATCAGCTTCTTGTAGAGAAATGAGAAAAAAGTCTTGATTAGAGTTTATTATGTAACAAAGCAACAGAGATCAGACAAAGCCAGGCAAATCTGAAGAGGCAGATGAGGAGGGCAGTAGCCTACCCACTGGGGTGCCTACTGACAAAGTAGCTGCCCCCAGCATCATCCAAACCCCTCCATGTGCTTGGCTGACCACAACCAAACATTTTCATTGGGGCCTGAGAAGATGGAGAACATCACAAGAGGTCACTGCTGTATTCATGGCACAGAATCACAGAATTGTCACAGCTGGGAAAGACCTCTAAAATCAGAGTCCAACAGTCCACACAGGAGAAAAAACAACCAACCAACCAACCAATAAAATACAACCAAGCCAATTTCCCCCAAAATCCCCCCCATGCCCAGCAGAGCATGTCCTGCAGTGCCCCATCTGCACAGTGTTTGAAACCCTCCAGGGATGGTGACTCCACCACCTCCCTGGGCAGCTGTTCCAGCACCTGACCACTCTTTCAGTTAAGGAATTCTTCCTAATATTTGGTCTAAACCTCCCCTGGGGCAGCTTCAGGACATCTCCCCTTGTCCTGTTGTTATTCACATGGGAGAAGAGCCCAGCACCCACCTCACTGCAGGGAGTTGCACAGAGTGAGGTCTCCCCTCAGCCTCTTCTCCAAACAATCCCTGTTCCCTCAGCATCCTCACAGGGTTTGTTCTCCAGACCCTTTCATAAGACTGACCTTCTCTGGACTCACTCCAGCAGCTCAGTGTCCTTGCAGTGAGAGGGGCCCAGACCCAAACACAGCCCTGCTAGAGCTGCAGCCTCACCACTGCCAACTCTGCTACCTGGGGAGTCAGTGCTAGGTATTTACAAGTCCCAGCACATGCTCAGGATTAAACCAGTCCCACAGAAATGCTACAAGTAGACTGCACCAGGTCTGTGTTGATTTCAATTTCTGAAGGAAGACCTCCCCTGCAGGGTTTTTGCAAGTGGGAGAGTGTAGAAAAATGCAAGAGTGGGTGACAAGGTATGATTCAGCACCCACTGCTCCCCAGTGGTGCAGTGCAGTGGCACCCATCACAGGGACCATGCTGCCAGCACCTCCTCCCAGCTCAGCTGTACCCTCCCAGGGTTTTACTGTTCTTCTTCTAACTTACAATGATTTCAAGTTTTGTTGCAAAAATTTCCTCTTCCTTAGCCTCTGCTTACCTGATTGCCAAGCCTGAGGCAGGGCCAGGGGGAAGCCCAATGCCAGTCTGACCCCAGGGCTTGGGGTGGCAGGAACATGACTGGAAAGTTCACGTGGTGGAAGGTGAGGCGAGGAGTCCAAAACCTGGGAGGTGGTAACTGCACTTTCACAGGGTTTAGACCCCTGGGCAGCCCGGGAATTGTGGAGCTCACCAAGGATGCCTGTGGGAGCAGGGGAAAACCCTGGGGTACAAATACCAAGAGGTGGGGTGAACACAGAAGCTGAGATGACACAGAAAAACATTTAAACACCTAAAATATGAAGCAGGCGTTGAAGGGCACCAGGTGACTCCCCCCAGACTCCAATACATATCAGAGTATCAGTCAGAAGCCAGAGATTTCCCAAGTGTGACCCTGTGGGCAAAAGATGAACCTCCTCTGCTGCTGGTGCCAAGCAGCAGGGAAGGAAGACATGGAGAGCTGGGCCTTCTTTGCTGCTCCCACAAACAAAGCCAAGATCCAGCTGAAATAACCAGTGCTTCCCAGATGCTCAAGTCTCCTGATTTTAAGACATCTGGGAAAGTTTGGGGAAAAAGTCCTTTGGAATACCAAGCTATGTCCACATCCTGCATATGAGAGAGGAGATCAGGTTGGGTGCTGAGGTGCTCAGCAGAAATGTTCATGCATATATTAACCTAAACTATAGAAAGTGGCCACAAGCTGATGCTCTGAGTCCACTTCCAAAACACCCAGCAGCAAGAACAAGGAACTGTCCATAAGCAAAGCACCTTCAGTCATTCCTCCTGCCAAACCACAACAAGGAGAAAAGATGGGCTTCAGTGTTAAGATAAGCTGTGTCCTGCTGCACTTAGAGCAGTGCTGTACCAGGGTCACTCCTGTACCTCGGGTCACTCCTCACTCCTCTCTGGAATACTTGCAAGGTGCAGATTTTGCTCCTGGAATTAGTGGATTCCCCCACTCTGTAAAGTTTGAAGTCCCAGCTTGACAGGGTGCTGGGACATCTCATATAAAAAATAACATTAGAAGGGTTGGACCAGATGATCCTTGGGGTCCCTACAAACCTGACTTTCAATTAAATGACTTTATGAATGGACTCTAAATTCTGGTTGCAAAGATGCTTTAAAATCTAAGATACTGGCAATGGCATTGTTCTAACCTATTGGTGTGCACCTCTAGAGTCAGAGGGGTCATGTTCTACATCCAAATCCTGTTTCCAGTTAATTAAAGGCAGGGAGGCCAGGTCCTCTCCCGTCCTCTGCAGCCTCCAGCTTATTTTTCCTCTCCCAACAGATCACCCTTTGAAATCACAGACAGTTCCAGCCTTATTCTCTTCCCAGGCCCCACACTCTTCAGCCCAGAACACGCCCTGGCTGCTGGCTCAGGGTGGCTGAGGCCATTTCATGGACCAAGTGGGGAGCCACGATTACAGCTCTTTATTCTCACAATAAAAAGGGCACCAGCAGATGCCAGTGACCACAACCTGGCACTGGAATTTCGGGAGCCTCCCGCTCCTATCCGTGGGGAAGGGCTCACTTCTGAGCACCTGGCTGTCCCAGCTTCAGAGGACAAAAGGTGTTGGCACCTACAGCCCCGTGGTGCCAGGAATCCTCCCAGAGCAGCAGCACCAGGGATCCCACAGGGTCTCTGACCTGCAGGCAGCTCCAGCCTGGCTGATGGTGCACTCCCTGTTCCCATGGCGTGGATAACATGAACCCAGGTTTAAATTACAGAGCTGGAAAGGGGTTAAAGCTTAAATGACTGTTTTGTATATGAATTAATGTATGTAGCTTTGAGCCAAAATATCTACCATTAATTTTTCCACCTATTTCAGGAGCAGTAAGATACACAAAGTAAAGTTTATTTTGGTACTTGGTATACTTCACTCTCATTAAAAATAAATTAATCAGCAAATTCCTACACAGCTCAGCCTTCTTTTATGTAAATACAAGCCAGCTGTAATGAATTACAAGGTGTTATTATCTCACACACACTGTATAATACTTCACACATAAGAGGTTTCTCTGCTTAGCTCAGCTTTCAACAAAAGCATCTTAAATAAACTGCAAGCAAGTTGTATGGTCTGTAATGTTTTCACAGAGAAGGGATACACCTCACACATAGAGGGTTTCTTTACATGACTCATTTTATAACAAGTTCAACTGAGGAAGTTCGCCTTGGAAAAAAAATAACAAAATGCCTTTTTTATACAGAGAAGGCTCCCTAAGAGAAGATTAACAAAAAAAATGCAAGCCAGTGTTTGGGAACCTATATTCTGCATCCCACTGCTCTTTACACAGAGAAGGGATGTCAAATATTCCCCCCCCAGACACACCACATGAAGAAAGCAGCCTCAGGAGGAAGAACAGTCCCAGTCAGACCCAGTCAGACTTTCACCAGATTAAGGATTCACAAACTAAGGATTAACTTCACAAATTAAGGATTATCACCTTTCACTTCTGCTTAATAGTTTTACGAGGAATAAATCCTGATGTTATAAGGTTTAATCTTATCAAAAGCACACGTCACAGAAAACCCAAACACATCAATTTTACCCAGACTGACATTTATTACTGACTAAGGATTTTAGAAAGGAAAGAAATGAAAACTGTTTTTGTCACTGACCTGGAAAGAGCCTGGTGAACCATCCACCTACACAGTACACCTCAGCCTTGACTGATCTAATCAGTGGAGCTCTTGCTCCCATAATTACCAGGTGGGTGTAATTTGCCAGCACAGCCACAGAAAGATTTCACTTGGTTGCCAGGTCTCTTTAAAAAGCCCTGGACCACTGCTTTGAGTGGATGGGGGACAGCACAGTCCTGTCTCCTCAAAAGCCATGGACAGAACTGGGGATGTTCTTTCCCTAAAAAATTCATAGGCCCCAACTCTAAAAATTATAAGGAAGAATCAAGGCAGACTGAAATAACAAGTACTTGGAGGCAGCTTTTAGTGACAGCCTGGCCATATTTTGGACTTAATTCTCCCTAAGAAGGCTGGAGTCACAGAAGAATACTGGGGACTGTGCATTATTCTTTGCATCCTCCTCTTGTGCAACAGAGCAGAGAGTTCCTAAAGAGGATTTTCACAGAAAACCCTTCAGAATCTGTTAAAGCAATGCTTAACTCCACTAAAGCAAAAAATAGACCATTCCATTTTCATATCAGGCTTTTAAAATACATTAAAATCTAATATGCAAAGCTCACATTTGCATTCACACCCATTCAGTGAGCAGAGGAACACCTTTGGGTCTCTGTGTAGCAGCTCTTCAAATGAGGCAAAGGACACAAATGTCTTTGTGAAAAAAATACCTTGTTTCCTAAAGACAGAAGGCAGGTCTTGTCAGCAAGGACCACTTAGTGCCAGAAAAAGGACAGAGGTTCTCAAACCAACTAACATTTATTTGTGGGTGAACATTCAGAAGAGTGGGGCTGTCCTGCCTGCTCCTGAGTCACCCCGGCTGGGTACCTGATTACACCTTTGCTTTTCAGCAGCAGCTTTTCCTTCCTGAGCCCATCTTCAGCTTCAGGCCTCTGCTCCCCAGGCTGATCTGACAAACTGACAGAAATCTCAGGAGTCCTTCAGAGTCCTTCATCATTGTAGACAGGGGCAGGAGGTCTGAGGATGCTGCGGGCGTTGCTCTCCAGCAGTGGTCTCCAGGACACCTCCCCGGTCAGCAGCAGCTCCTCCCCGCTCAGAGCATCCAAGTGCTGCACCTGTGAGGACAGGGAGTCAGGAAAGGGTCCCACCACCCATGCAGCTTCCTCAAGAGGTACCCAAACACCTTGCTTAGTATCACACAATCATAAATTGCCAGGAGTTTGAAGTGACCTCTGGAGATTCACCAGTCCAACCCCTCTGTCCCAGCAGGATCCCCCAGGGCAGGACACACAGAACACATCCAGGGGGGTTTGGAAAGGCTCCAGAGAAGGAGACTCCACAACCTCTCTGGGCAGCCTGGGCCAGGGCTCCTTCAGCCTTCCAGTCAAGAAGTTTCTCCTCATGTTGAAGTGGAACTTCTATGTTCTAATTTAAGGCCATTATTCCTTGTCCTATTCCTGGGCACCATTGAAAAGAGACTGAGCCCTTCCCATTGCCCCCCACCCTCAGATATTGATGGACATTCAGCAGATCCCCTCTCAGCCTTCTCTTCTCCAGGCTGAACAGCCCCAGGGCTCTCAGTCCTTCTTCACAGCAGAGATGCTCAAGTCCCTTCATCATCCTCAGAGCTCTCCCTTGGCTCTCTCCAGTAAATCCCAGTCTCTCCTGAACTGGGGAGCCCAAAACTGGATCCAGGATTCCAGGTGTGGCCTCACAGGGCAGAGAAAGCAGAAGAGGGAGATTTTAGTATACTCTGCCATATGTGTGACCCAGACCTAAGGAGATAATTTACATCTGCTCCAGCATCACAGAAGGGTGGGAGATAAACATCTGCAGATCCACTGGAGGTAACTGCATGAGGGCTTCTGCTGACTGCTTGGGTAATGCTTCCTCTGAAAGTTTGGCAACGGGACAAAGCAGAGCCATGCAAAGCTATCATGAGTAATTTCTTCTCTTCAGCAGTTAATTCAGATGACAGACTCCTGGTACCATCACCTACACGGAGTGCTCTCATAAAACTGGTTTCACAGACCAAAGCTTTTCACTACAGAAAAAAAGAGCCCAGCCAGCAGGGAACACTTGAGATTTATAATATAAGAGCACATGAGCTGGAGGAGATGATCATGGAATGAACACTCGTTCTCACTATATAAGAAATACTTGGGATCAAATGAAATTTTAAGGTACAATGTAAGCAAATTAAAAAAAATTCTTGTCACAGAACACAGGATCACCTCTAGGTCATCCTGCTTCAGTGAGAGAGTTGGACCAGATGATCCCTAGAGGTCCCTTCCCACTGACAGTTCTATGATTCTGTGGTTAATTTGCTGCCACAAGATCCTGCAAGAACACTGGTGAGGGAGAGGGAAAAAAAAATACAAAAACATTCCATTAAGGGTCAGTAAGAGGCATATCCACCACCTCTGGCTCAGGAAGTCTGTGCAGGCAGCAGATTGCTAGGAGAGCTGAGCAGGGAAATAGTACACATGCTTGCTCTATTACTATTGTCTCCCCTGGCATCCACTAATAGCTGCTCTTCAGGACAGGATCAGCAAGAAATTGTGAGAAACCCTCGTACACAATGCTCACTGGAAACATAAGGTAATTTGACAAGGAGTTTCTCAGCAGAGGAAAGAAGACACAAATGGCCAGAGAGGGTCAGCCCAAAGAGCCACCTGAGCACAGTACCCTGGTTCTGAGTCAGCAACAGCAGAGGCCCCAGGAGGAGTTAAATACAACGCTTGCCTACAATGTTATTTCCTTGTTTATTTTTCCTCCCTCCCAAAAACTGTTAGTTTGGAGATTTTGAGCCTGAAGCAGTTGTTGTGTTTAACAGCCCCAGACAGAATTCTCTTCCACAAACATTGCCAGTGGCTTTGGAACCCATGTGGAGTTGTGGCATCCCAACCAACCTGTGGCAACACTGCATCTGTTCCTCTGTCAGTGACAGCATCTCCTTGCTCACCTTTCATATCCCTTCAAGATTTCCCAGAGCTGTTTCATACTCTTTCTCAACTTGTTTTTAGGCAGGGGATCCTACTCACTGCTAGTAAAGGGGCTGTTTTATGTCATCCTAACTGCTCATCCATGAACTTTTCTTCAGTTCATTTATCTTTCTTGACAGTCAAGAAAACCTTACACATTATTCAAGATGACAAGGGTGCCATGGATTTAAAATGTGGCATGACACCACTATTTTGTTCTCTATTCCTTCCTTAGTACTTCTGAACCTTTGTTTTAACTTTTTTAAACACTCTAGAGTGCTGCATTCCCATTTTCATAAACCAATTATAACCTCAGGGACTCATTTCTGTGTGGTAACAGTTTGGAGCTTACTGATATGTATTTAAAGCTAGGACTGTCTTTCCCAAGTGCAACACCTTAGAGCTGTCTGCAGTAATGTCCTGGCTTTGCAGCAGCTGTGCCAGTTCCTCTCCTGTGTGTCACATTTATCTGTGATTACTGTTTCCTAATCAGCTGCTGATAGCTCTTGTCCTGTCTTTTGCTTGAATACACAGAAGTGGGAGTTTTAAACTTTTCTACAGCCTCACTGATGTTTAGCATCACCAGCCATAGGCACTACATGAAGTCTGTCCCACCTGAGAAGCCCTTCTAGCATGCCAAAAGGATCTTCAGTCCCTTACAAAGTCAAGCTTTTACTTTCCATACCATTTTCTCAAACATACAGTGAAATACAGTCTCCCCAGGTCTCTATCTGGTCCTGAATACAGTGCTGGAAATATTACAGAGAATGCTGCTGTGGAGGTTCTGTTCTTCAGTTCCCTGCTCAGCAGCCTAAACTTCCTCCAGAATCTCTTCACCCCTTTTCTTTCTTTCTTTCTTTTTGTACACACCTGGGCTATATCCCACCAGCATTTCCTAGGAACCTGGTTCATAAACCTCCTAAGTGGTGTTTGTCCTCTCAGCCCTTAATAATGTTTCCTCCAGGAAAGAAACAGAACTAGTAGGTAATAACTGAAAGGAACAGAAATAATTCTGGAAACACCACCTTTCACTTCTTTCCCATAGAGATCACCAGGAACCTTTCAAGCTTGGTGTGCTGTTTCATTATGAAGGGGATCCCAACTCTGCAACATTAATAATAATTCTAAAACAAGTTGCAGCCCATTTCTGACACATTTTGTCAAGCCCCTCCATAGCACAGGGCCAGAAAAAGATCAGCAAGATTATTTCCAGTATTCCCTCGGTTTCTCTACAGAAAATTTTCACCCAACTGCAGTTATCAACCAGTGTTGATATTTTTACCTTTTTCTCCTTCATCATTGACCAGCAATCTCTGTGACACTTATGAGGGGAACTCAGTTACACCCCATGCCCAGGAGCCAAGCCCCCATTTCGTGGTGTAAGCAGGGAGTGGGGCAGCTGCTCTCGGTACCTGTTTGCGCACATATTCCACCAGCAGCTCCAGGTGCCGAGGGTCCTCACAGTTCCTGTTGAAAAGGTTCCTCCAAAGAGCTGCTGCCAGAACATGATCATCAGACAAGATTCCCTAAAGGAAGCAGAGAGGGGGATTAAAAACTGCACGTGGAGAGGGAGAACACAAGACAACCACATTACTCTACTTGGCAACTGAAGATATTGGCTGTCGCACAGCCCGCAGCTGCTATGGACTCTACATATGAAAAGGCACCAAAATCACTCTTTCCCAGAATGGAAAAACAAGCCTGGCCTTAAATTAATTTACAGAGCAGCTTGTAACAAATGTTCTGGCAAGTTAATTTGGAAAAAGCCTGGGTGAGTGTATTCCTAATGTAGGAGCTGACAATTGCATTTCTGTGTTATGAAATTCTTAGCCTTAATTTTGGCCTTACAGAGAAGACAGAACCACCTCACAGAATTGTGTGAAGCCCATGACAGTTGGAAAAAAAACCCTCAAGGATATTTAATACAATATTGCAGAAATGTAGTCAGGACTTGTCTATTTTGCTTTGCTTTTTGATTTTTCATTGTAGAGGAGAGAAAGAGAACTCCTCCTCATCAAGAACTATCTAGATTTTTCCAGTTAAATCTAATATTGAATTTGGCTTACACATGAATGACATCCATGAGCAGTTTCTGCCCAAATTCTCTCATTTTTATTGTCTTTTAAAATTATGTGGTGTTACCACCAGAGTCTTGTAACTCCTGTCTTCTTCTGACACGTTTGCTTTGCAAGCAAGGACTTTAAAATATTCAGCTATAAAAGGTCAACATTTGTCTTTAATTTAAGTAGACATCTTGCTTCCAAAAAGAGTGTCAACAAAAAGAGTAAAGAAAAAGAAAACAGACACAGGCAGTCACATCCTGGCTGCACTGAAAAGCAGATGAAAGACTTGCATGCATAAGTGTCCACAACTCCATGAAGTTCTACATTCAGAAGATTTTCATAATGCAAATCACTGTGCAAAAAGTAATATCAGCATAAAATAGCATCTGAGGAGCAACACCCACTACAGCAAAAAAACCCCACACTACTAGAAGTGATGCTGCAATTGTATTTTCTTCTTGAAAGCCCTGCAGACACTTGTGCCCTGGTGGTTTTGCCTCCCCACATCATTAGATACTTCCTATAAATATCTTCTCACACAGCCTCCCTGTGAATCCTCTCCTTGCTCTCAAAGTACAATGGGATTCAGAGGAGGAAATGATTTATTGGTGACCAAACAGTGACAGTGAAGCAGAGCAAAGCACATCCCTCCTTCCATGTCTCATGGTTTCCATCAGTCTGTTGTCTGCTTTCTTTTCCTCTATCCCACTTGAATTCAAGGCACAAGATCATCCCAGTAACTCAGACATACCATTTCTCCAAAGAGATGTATGGCAAATGTTTCAGCCACTTGGAGCACTCTGTGCAATGAATTAGATGGTCTGTTTGTTCTTGCACGTTCTGTGAAAACATCCATCTTACCTCATCATATCCAAATAGGGCTGCATAGAAGTTTTCTACCATAATTTTCATATCTTCCTTTAGGGTAACAGAATTAAGCTGAAAAATAAACCAGAAAACCATCTGTATAGTAATAAAAAATTGGTATCAGTTTCACTCTGAGCAGGCAAAGAAGAAACAGTGCCCTGGTCCACAAAGGTTTGGATTTCAGCATTAAGTGACCTGTAACACAGCTCTGACAATGCTGTACACAGATGAAAGTCACTGTTACTCTAAATATATGAATGACAGAAAAATATCCTCACCACTGATATACAGATACATGAAAAAAAAAATCCATCTAGGGAAAGAGTGAAGGCAAAGCTGTCCTTCCCATGGCAGCAGCACAGGCTAAGACAGTAAGGACTCCCCTTTATTGTAAGTATGAAGCAGGTTTTCCAGACCCTGAGTCACTCACACAGGCCTTCTAGAAGCTCAGAGGGTTCTCAACATTTTCTCAATAATTTTTCTAAAGCATGGACTCCAGAGCTGGATGTGCTGTTCCAGCAAGAATACTGGAATGCTGAATTCAGAGGCACCATCCCTACAACTGCTCCTTCCTCACTTGTCAGTGGTGACTTTCTCACCCAGGACTCACATGAATTCTCTTTCTACATCCCCTCACTAGAAGCTCAGACTTGGTTTTGACCATGACTAAGAGTTTGTGATGATCCAGCTACTTCCCCCTGTGCTGGAAGTGTGACTCAGTCCAAAGTTCCACACTGACTTTTAACTAAATTTAACAGTTGCTTAAATATTTGCTGGTTTGGCCTAAGCCACCTCTTGGCTTGCAGAACTGACCCCAGGAGAGCTTAAGACAAAACCAAACGAGATCAAATGCTGGGTCCAGAGCAGTGGTTGGGACACCTCCTGTGCAGCTCCCTCACACCATCTCTCTGTTCCTTTTGCCTTTTTAATTCTGTCACCAAACTGATTTAATAAACAGTTCCTGTCCCGAGGGCTAAGCTGCACTTCCACTGGGGAAGCTGCTTCTTTGAGGGATCCAAGAGATCCTGAGCATTTCTTTTCTGGCATAGCACACCTGTATAACTGACCAGAATCATCATCTTCATACCTGCACACGAGGGCAGCACTGATGTATGAGACTGCATCCTGGGGACAGGTTGTGCAAACCAGAAACTGCCAAGAGGACAAGAGCAGAGGCCTCAGTTCTGCCAGGGAATAAGCACTGCTCAGGGCAAGGCTAAGGAAGAGCTGGGAAAACTCCCATCCCTAAAATCCTAACACTGCAGACAGTGTGAACCCCGTGCCCTGGGCACTTCCTCAGCACCCTTGGTACTTATGCAAGAGTTTTTCTACCAAAATAAGAACCAGTGTTTTGCCACTCTAGCAAATATTCTCCCACCAAACCATTATCTTTCCTCGTCTGTTGATTTTTATAGAAATGCACATAGAGCAAGCACAAGGAAAATTCCTTTTATGTCAGTTACTCATATTTTTCCATTAATATAAACTATGAAAATTCATGCAGATATTTTATAGGCTATAAGATTTGGAGACTGTTATTACTGAACGTTTAAAAAAAGAGCTAAACATAAGAAATCAGAGGGTTAAATGATGACTGCAACTTCTGTAATGACTTAATTAAATTTTTATTGAGTACATAAACTATGATGTCATTTCTACCCAACCATGCTCAAACTTTCTATGCATGTCAGAGATCGTGGTTTTTCTCAATAGAAGGTACTTCTAAATAAGCTGCACTTCTACAGGTCTAATAAGGGGGAGCAGGTCTCATGTAACACACTCAATAAATTATCCTTCCATTTTAAACAAACAAATTCCATGAGTTATTATATATTTGCCACGCACTTTTTATGACATAATAAAAATGTTACCTCAAGGATTACTTAACACATACTACAAATGTTACAGCAGGCAACTGCAAGGGGCAAAGAAAACAAACAGTCCCATTACAGAGACAAGTCCTGGACTATACATCCCTAGGGAAGCAGCTTTCCATACTAAAAACAAAGAGCAGCAGCTTTAAGTTAGCAAGAAATAGACTGATGAAGGAGATAACCAAGTTAAACAAACATGGCAATAAATACATCTTAAAAGACAAACAGTTTAAAATATAAAATATTACTTTGGGGATGGAGCAGTATCCTAGGCAATAAAGTTAAATTTAAAGGAATAGTGGAGTTTCTGAAGAATACAGCCTGCATCAGGTAAGTACAAACATCACAGGGAAACAAATTCTTTTTACAAACCAAAGAAAATCAGTAAATCCAAAGCAGCATCTGTTGGAAATGCTTCCTTGTTTGAAGTTTGTACAAGTTCTTACCACTGACAAGTTTCATCACCTGGCTGGTCATGATTCTGCTGACTCTTCCACAATTTGTTATTAAAAAGAAAAACTGCTACACAATTCCAGGAGAGGAATTGGTAATAACAAGAAAAAACCCAGTAACATCTGGAGCTCTTCTGAGGACTTAGCCCCTTCGCCTTCTTTGGAACAATCCCCTGCAGAGCAATGACCAAAATATATTTATGTACCATCACCTGAACTGACACACAGATCTATCTTAGTTCAAAAAAAGGAAGACATTTTTAGTACCTCTCTCACATTTACAAGACCTTGAAAAAAAGGAAATGTACAGCTAACAAATCTTCCTGCTCCCTCTCACAAGTTTTTATTGAAGGGCTCCCTGACCCCACAGCAGGCACCTCCTGCAGTGTCATTATCACCCTGCAGTAAGAAACCTCATCTTCACCCTCAAGGGCTTCAGTACCTGTTCCACAGCCACCTGGTGATGGTTACTGCTCTACCAATTTACAAGAGAGTCTGAGTTTAGGTTTCATCCTCTAACAAAGTCTCTAGGAAAGCAAGCACACTGTTCTATTGACACATACAAAAACACCTTAGGTATGGGCACAGGTTTTGAAGTGAAAGCTGCCATGGGATCAGTCCACATGAATGCCTCTTGTTGGATGGAGAGCATTCTTTTGTCACCCATCTCCTCCTCACCCCCCTTCCCATGCTTTGGTTTTCCCTGCAGAGGTCTCAGGGTGCACAAACCAACAAAGGGGCTCCAAGGCTCCCTCCCTGCCAAGGGTCTCAGCCTGGGACCAGCACAAGGCAAGGATCATCCCCATGGAGGTGGGGCCTGGAGCATCAGCTTTTGCACTCAACAAATGTGTTCCTGGCAGATCCCACCAAGTGCTGGCACAGACACAGCTGTGATGTCCATGGGCCAGACTACTAGAAAGCCCTTTAATAAGAGCCTCTCTCTGCTGCAGCTCTTCCCAGCTTGTGTTGCACCCTTCAGCTACTTTAACATATGAATCCATCCATAGACTACAAAGCCAGAAGGGACACTTCTAACTGCACCTGCCACAGCCACTACTCATTGAGTTTCATGCAGCAATTCCTCTCTTTAGGTCTTAAGTTATGGTTGAACTAGATTTTTTTTTTTTAATGAAGAAATTGCAGCCAGAAGTGATTAGGTCACAGAACCTGACCCTCTGCATATCGCAGGCCATTACATTTCCCCGAGTTCCCTCTGTACTCAGTAAGTTGTGTTTGGCTAAAGCTGATTGCCCTCACAGCTGAACATGTGTATCTCATTTCATATTTGCATTTTCTGGCTTAAGTTTCCACCTCCTCATTCTCATTTTACCATTCCTGCTAGAATAGAGCCTCTTCTCTACAATGGGTTTGCTCATGTACCTGTGTACAGCAGATGTGTCAGCACAGTCACCTCTCCAAACTAAGGCTAAGGAAATGTTTACACTGATAAACTACACACCCCAGCACTCCTGGAGTGGCCAGAGCTGTAACAGCAAAGCAGTGGTTTATGCTGATACCAGAAAAATGGATTGATCTGGTGCAAAACAGGTCGGGCAGGTATGAGCACACCTGTGCTGTTATCACCAAGTCTGCTCTGGGGACTTCTGTTGGCACTTTTGATTACTGGAGCATTCCAGAAGTTCCTGAAGGAGACAGAGGACAAATCTTTAATGATTAAAAAAAATAAAATAGCATCTTTCTTCAAACACTTAGGGGTTTTTTTATATCCCTTCTCTCAAGATGCATTTGGAAAGAATGACTTATCATATACAGTTTACATTGGTTATAGGTAATACATACCCACATCTAGTTAGATATGGGCCTTTGAAGTGTCTGCTGCCCTTTTAATAAATGCAGGACATTAAATGGGAAAGCCTGCATACAGCCCTTTTATTTCCTCCAGTAACACAACTATGTTGAAAAATGACTGAGACTGTAGCTAGGACCAAAATGACTAACTTAATAAAACAGAATAAAATTATTTTGTAGCAAGGGGGCCAGAAAAGGCCAGTTTCTCCAGGCAATCTCACATAGTTGTGAAATGACAAAGATACTGCAGAAATTACTTTTCCAATCTTCATGTTTGGAGTCTTCTATTAACTACTCTCTTCCTTTGCCTGCAACCCAGCTCACTGACTTGTGAGCTGTGAGACCCCATGCACTTTAAAATATGAACTGTTCTGATAAATTCCCTAATTTTCTAATAAAATTGGTAACACCCGTCAGTAGGTAATAACCTACATAAAATATCTTCTAAAGGCTTCCTCAGTGTTCAGTGACAACCTACTCCAAGATTGTATTAACCTAGAAAAAAACTAAATGTCAGATCCTATCAGAACCAGCTCCTGCCAGAATCTTCAATCCACAAAAACACATTAATGGAAGGAGTTTTTTGCATGCTCTGCTACCTTCAGAACAATTCCATAAGCAGCAATAACACTCCTTAGGGGATGGTTATTTCGAGCAGGCAAAGAAAAGCAAGCTACACATTATCTATATATTTCAGCAAAAACAGATGGTGGCCCCTAGCTGTCCAGTGTCAAGAAAATGAGGAGTTTTTCTATCTTGCAGTCTATTAATTTGGGAAGTCTGCCATGGTAAGAATTAAAGATGCAAAGTGCATCACAGCACAATCCTGACTGTATTAAACATATGGGGGCTAATTCCAAATTGCTTTTTCTCTGTAGTAGGTGGCTGGCAGAGCTGACTGAGAGCAAGATGAGGGGACAGAATCGTGGTGCTCTCAGTCTTCTGCTGGCTCTCTGTAAGGGTGAGCAGTCACAGAGCTTTTTTCCTGTAATGCCTCTTCTTAAAAACTACTGCTAACAGCCTAAAACTGATCATGACCTGACCTGAACACACCAGAATCAAGCATTTAAGTACTGAAAGTAAGTTACACAACCCAGCTTAAAACAGGCACTTGGAGAAGACAGTGGTAAAGGTGAGTAGATAATTCACCAGGAGGACTTCCAGAGATCTCTTTAGTGAGACAAAGCTCAGGAACTGTCAGAAAGTCACAGACAAGAAACACTGCACTGGGTCAGACCATCTAACCTGGCACCTTCCCTTCAGCAGTAGCAGAAACACTGAGAAAAGCAAAAAGACTGCAAGCTGGCACATGCTCCTCTAAGTATTCTCCCTGTCAGTTCCTGCTCTGGATGATTCTCAACCCTAGATATTTATTTATGTAGTAACCTTCAAAATGTCTCTGTCAAGCAACTTTTCCAGTAAACCTTGTGCATCCACAAGATGCTTCAGCAAGAAGGACCCTGGTCTGCTCCCCATGGGAACCAACTGCTCCTTTTGGTTCTGCTGATGGCACCTGGTGGCCTGGACAAACATTGCTCCATCTTCTCACAGCACCCAGGGTGCCAAGAGGTGCCTCCTCTCATGGGATATCATCTGCCCACAGGAAGACTTAAGATAACCTAAAAAAAGTCAAGAGCAACAACATCCCCTGGGATCATAAGGGATCAATGAAAAGTGTTAGGAAACATTTAAAAGGGCTGCAGAGCCATCAAGGGAGGTATCTGTTCTGTAAAGTATTTCAGCAGAACCAGGTAAGTACAGATTAGTAGAAAATAGTATAATAAGTGACAACAACAATCATGGATAATTATGAACAGTAATATTCAGTGCTGATAAAGCTACTAGGAGGAGGTGTTAAAAAAAGAAACAAAATTTATATAATATGTGCACACACAATTTGAGAAATAGATATTAAAGAGATTTTGTTGAGAAATCTTAAAAATTCCATTTCAACAGCTCAATAGTGAAGAATGGGCAAATTAATTTTAGGAATATAGAGCACGAGACAAAACTTTTCCATAAATCCATAATTTGCTCACATATAAAATGCTTCATGTGTTAATTACCTTCTCATCACAGAACAAAGCTAAAAGAAAAAACACAGAGAAGACCAAGGTGATCAGACATACAGGGAAACACCAGTTATATTCAGAAAGAAATGAGGAGGAAGATGGTGGAGAGAAAATAATGAATGTTATCAAGCAGGTAAACAAGGAATTACTGTTCCCTGTTTCTCATTAAAAGTATGGAGAAAAGAAGCTGATGAAATTACTCTAAAAGCAAAAGTACTTTCTCATACAACACAATTAAGTGGCAGAAGTCATTGCCATAGGGAATTCAAGAGCAAAAACAGGAAAGGAGTAAAAAAAGGACTGGCCACTCATTGAGGATTTCTGTAAGTGGATGCTGAATATGAAGAGCCCCACACAAGTCATATTCTAACACCCTGCCCCAAATACCTCTGGTCACTGCTAGGAACAGTACACTGCATGTAATCTGTCATTAGAAGAGTGACCCCTGAGCATGGTCAGTGCTGTTCATGTTTGCTGATCTATGCAGCTATGGGGGGGTCTCTCCTCTGCATCCCTCCCTGTCCCCACCTGCAGCAAGACACCCACAGCTCAATAGATGGGCCTGGATCCCACCAGTCATCAGGTCACTTGGCTGATATCACAGGAATTTCACCTGAAATATGCTAAAAAACCCTGCTACCTCTGCCATAGTGTGTAGTAACCTCGTGGGAAGAGGCTGCATTTTCTGTAGAAATAAGAGCAAGAATGCTTCTGCTCATACTAAACAGATCTTCCTCCCCCAAGGAGGGA
This sequence comes from Heliangelus exortis, assembly GCF_036169615.1. Classification (NCBI taxonomy): domain Eukaryota; kingdom Metazoa; phylum Chordata; class Aves; order Apodiformes; family Trochilidae; genus Heliangelus; species Heliangelus exortis. Next base: position 15,260,850 of record NC_092437.1, on the reverse strand, counting down.
AAAAAAAAATATTTTTTTTTTCTCCAGGACTTTGAGACCAGAACAAGTTTCTGTTGGACAGGAAAAGCAAGTTACCTGCCTGATCTGCAAAAAAGCAAATCACATCTCCTCTCCTAAAAAATCACCACAAACAAAAGAAGTTTATTTCATTTCAAAATGGAGTGAGAACTGCTCAAGACTGTACAATTAGTAAGCAAGTAGCAAACTTAATCCTTGATGCTAGTGCCTGGTACTGCTACAACCTTTATCCAGTGACTGAGGCCAGGGCACATGCAAATATTCTTATTATCTCACTTTCAAATTCATTTTTTGTAGCACCCAGCAGACTTATTTGTGCCTGCTCCATCAGGCTCTGGCTATTTCCTAGCACAGCCCTGTTCATATGTGACCTCTTTGACATTCTCCCATCAGTTCCACATTTGGATAAAATTCTAATTTGAAGTCACATTGCTTTCACCTTCTACCAATATTCTACACCTTCTGGTTTCAATCATAAGCTGAGAAAAACCCGATTTCCCCAAGCACTCCTCCTCCCCAGGGCTTCAAACACACGCATGCCACAGAATAGTTAACAGTTAAATATTTTCTTGCCAATATTTTAAGAGTGCAGAAGGTTCCAAATTGCTGGTAAAATAAACAATGCCAGACTGTGAAAACTCCTGCCTGCCATATACTCTGATGTTAACAAGAGTTTCTTTATTACTGTAACCTTTCAGAAGCGAACAAAAATTATTTCTCTACCTTAGTTCTGCCCTCGAGTAAAAGGCAAAGGAAGAAAGTGAACCATGAAAAAGCTGCATGGTAAGATACTGGGAGTTTTCCATCTTACTTCTGTATTTCATTCAGACTTGATGCTGCTGTGAATAAATAAACATCCAGAAGATCCTAAAAGTCTGGGCAAGGATTTTTAGAAGCAAAACATTTCCTTATGTGCTGTTTCCTGAATAAACCTACACAAGGGCCATCTTCCTCCCTGCAAGTACACAACAAACTGGGCAAATCTGGGACACTCTCAGCAAGCTACACTATTTTCCAGCTCCTTGGTATGTAGCCCTGTCCTCTGGGGCTTCAGCCCTGGAATTTCATCAATTACCAGGGCTCTGCCATTTCCTTAATTTTAAAAAAATGAAGTCTTCAAATAGCAGCTACAAACAGAAGGAATGGCCCTTCGAGCACAAAGGAGACAAACACACAGTCCAGGGGACACCCCTTAAAATCCCTCATCATTCACAGACCTGACAAACTTCTGTTACAGACCAAATGTCTTTGGAGTGAGGGGCTCCATGCCCAGGCCATCTGAAAACCAATTCAGCTCAGTGTTTCATGAACACCAAACCTGACCCCATCATCCCTCCAGGATCCCCACACCACCAGGACATCCCCTTTGTTAGGGCAGCCAGTCCTGTGCCTTGAGCTGCAGCACAATGAATGGATGCTCTGCCAGCAACAAATGGAGATCTCTTAAAATACATCAGGTATTTTGGTCCAATCTTTTGGAGTCCTGCATTATTTCCTGCCCTTCAAATATAAAAACAACATTCAAATTCTTACAGAAGTGTAACAATAATTAATTAGTTAATACTAATAGAGCTACAGTATTGTGTATGCCCAAAAACAGAAGAGGAAGACACAACAATTGAGGACAGCCAAGGGAAAAGAAAGAATCCACAGAGATTCCCACATCAGAATGGAAAAAAGAAAAACACATCAGTTTGCCTAAAAAGTATCATATGCCATTGCTTACAGTAATGTAGTAAAAGATATCAAAGAAGCATCAAGCATGAAAGTTGGAATTACTGACTGTATTTCATTTCCACTCCTGATCATGACCACTTAATGTTTCTGGGGGAGCTGCTACCAAGAGTAGTCAAAAAGAAGGGCTCCATAGAGCTGCCAGTTTTATAAAAGGATAAACTGGGCCAGAGAAGTCAGCAAATGAAGTAACAAAATAAACTGAGTTCTAACAGGAAAACATTTGCAGCTCACCCACCTGGCCAGGCTGCAGGGTGAAGATGAAGACATTGGGTGTGCAGCAGGATTTGAGCCTGGGCTTTGAAGGAGTTTGACAATGAAAGGGGCACAGAGCTGCCTGCAGGAGAGGCTGATGCAGACTGCCAGCACACTCCCTCAGGACACACTACTGAAGCAAAAAGAAAAAAAAAACACTGGTGGAGACAAGAGAGTGGAGAGGTGTAATGCAACAAGGCAGAGAGATGATCCCTGCAGCCCTTTTTGGAAGACATCCGAGTGATATCTAAGGCAGAGAGAGAAAAAGAAGAGGCAGGAGGATGCTAATGGGAGAAAATGCTGATGATGGCAAATAGACAGCTGGGAGTGAGGATGGGAAAGCGAGAGTCAGATAAAGAAATACAGGAATGGAAGAAGAAAAGAAAGATCTGGAGTTGAAGGAAGGAAAGTCATGAAGATGCTTCAACATGCAAGGGTGGGTCTGAAGCAAGCAGGCAAGAGGACAGATCCTGAGCTTCCACTGTGGAGCTTTGAGAGGAGGCTGCTGGATGAGCACTGGTGAATAAAGCCAGGACAGGGTGGCAGCGTTCCAGGGAGGGGGAGCAGGCACAACTGGCACTGCTGGCTGTGAAAAGATTAATTGAACATCAAGAAACCCAGGGGAAGGGAGAGCAGTGGAGGTGTGAGCCTGCCAGACAGAAAGGGGTCCTGAAAGGAAAGAAAGAACTAACCAGAGGGATAAGAAAAGGTGGAGAGATAAACTGCTATCTCTACAAGTTAGGAAGGGAGAAGTATGTGACACACTGACAGAGGGGAAATGTGAAAACACTTGCATACCCTGAAAAAGGAATTGGATACAAGCTCCATCAGGTGTCAGAGTAACACAAAAATGATCAAGGACAAGGAGGGAAAAGAAAGAAAAAATTCAGAAGGGGTGCAATGAATTAAGACCTGAAATAATGTTTATGAACTGCAAGTAAATGCCAAAATTAGGCATCCCAGAAAACAGCAACACTGTCAGCAAAGCAAGCAATGCTGCACCTGATAAATCAAAAGCATCAAGTAAGGAAGGCAACCCAGAGAAGAGGCCCATGTTCTTCTGACAGGATAGCAGGACTGAGAGAGAACAAGATTCATTAACACAGTTGTACAGATACCAGGTTAATGAAGATCCTGTCAGAGAGAAAGCAGAAAAGGATTTCTCTTGTACACTGTGCATCCTTCTCTCCTGGAAACAAACACTGTAGCCAGTAAAACTACACAACAATACTAAAGCTTTCCCCAAAATAAAAGTTAAGAGAGCCCAAGCACTCAACAGACCTCACTTGTGACATCTGTGCCCTGTGACAAAATTTGTACAAAGTACAATGCTTCAACCACTCCCCAGGTCAGCCAGAAGTGTCACTGGGAAGCATTCAGGAGGAGCTGGGTGTGTACAGGAGAGCAACCAACCTGTGCTGCTCAGCAGCATCTGACACCCCGAGCCAGGAGGTGCCACGGGGGCTGCCCAGGCTGCCAGGGGCACACCAGGAACCTGTGTCTGGAGAAGGGAAGGAGCAGCATTCACTGCAACCTTGACTGATGCTTGTGTCGTTATCTTCAGTGACAGACAGGCAGCAAAAGCATAAGGAAAAGTTAAGTTGTTCCTTTCTGAAGAGGAAGCAGAAGAAACCAGCAGCAAAAAGCACAATCAACAATACAACCAAAATGTGTTGGGAACAACCCAGAACCTCACAATGGTTTGATTACTCTGACTCTCAGAAGAGGCACTGGTCTTGGTATTTTTCTGTATTTATGAAGAAGCTTAAAAGCACACTCATGTTTTCACTGCAGCAGCTCCAAGTCATTAAAACAGATTTACAGCCCCGACAGGAGATACCTTGGCTTCCAGGAGCCACAGGGCTGAGCCAAGCAGCCCAGCTGATCTCAGCTGAGGAATTCTGGGGCAAACTCCAAAAGGACAGAAAGCTGACGATGTAAATGTGCAAAATCCATAGCAGAACAACACGTTACTTAATCCTGCACTGACTGCAGGCAAATCACAAAGTGGATTGTGAGTGACCCACAAAGCATTGGCAGGAGCCAGGTGACAGGAGAGCTGCTGCCCGGTCTGCTGAGCCCAGGGACTGCAGCAGGATCTGCAAGGACCATTTTCCTCTTTCCACCATCATCTCTCCTTTGTCAAAATAAAAATTAGGCAGTTGTGGTGAGGAGTAATTTCATTGCTCAACGTCTGAATGTTGGCAACTCTGCAATGTTCTGGAGAGTTTGAGGCACCCGGGGCAGCACTTAACACCTCCAGGCAGTGCCTGGTGAAATCCATTTTGGTGTCTGAGTCCCACTGGTGCAGAACATGAGAATAATGAGGAAAGTATTTCTAAAAAAGGTGCTGTAAGGCAGCTTCCAGTGTACTTCTTGCAGACACCAGAGGGAAGCACAAAACAGACCAAGGACACTGGCTTACAGTAACAGGATCCAACACATCTGGGAAATTTAAATTGATTTTTTTCTGCCAGACTCTGCAGCAAACTGGAGCAGGCCAGTTGAAAAGAACCCAAGCATGTATTATACCTGATGTATCATGCCTGATTTCAACACCAGGCATGCCCCAAACATGCCTCTGTTTCAGAGAGCAAGTGTGTTAGTTCCAAGGGTGCTGATACCAGAACAACTACAAGAAAAATACCACGAGACAGACTGCCCTGCCAGAACACTGCATCCACCTTCCTTCTGCCCCTGCTCTCCCAGGACAGTGTTGTTCCTGTCCTGTGCACCCCAAATTGACTTCATGATTTCCCACCAGATTTTGCAAGTGTTCAGTTGACACAAAGACCAAGTTGTTCTTTAAAATTCTCTCAATTTTAAGCCCTGTCCTCTCATCTTCTAAAACCATTCTAGAGTCTTACTTGTCTCACTCTGACCATGACTTCTGGGTCTGTAGTTAGACCTGTCAGACTTTATGTTCTCCACATTTAAGCTGAATTGTATCAAGAGTTTAGGAAGTTGTGCAGCTGCTCTAGGGTAAAATGGTATTTTTAGCCACCTGAAAATTTCTAATTGTGATAAGAAAAAGGTGTTCAAGTTCACAGAGCTAAATTCTGCTCTCAGTTACATGAACCCTGTTATTGATCCTGATGGTTTTGCTTCAGATGTGCACAAATGTACCTGGGAGCAAACCATGGGTCCCTGTATATAAACAGCTTTAGCTGAAAGTGTAACAAAGGCTGCATTGTGCCACCTGCAGCAGAGCTAATAGGGAAACTCAAAAGACACCTAGATGTGTTCCTGGGAAAAAAAGGGGCAGGGGTCTAAGTGGTCTGCTGGGAAAACAGGAAAGTGAGCTTAAGAGAAATTAAACCAGTCTGCCAGCCCCTCTATTCCTAACTCTCTTGCAGCTTTCAGAACATGTATGGTTATAAAATTAACTGTTATTTTGCATTGAAAAAGAGCTTCCTCATGTCAGAAGCAGAATGCCACCACAACACACAGGACAGACACAGTTAAAATGAGCACACAACAATGTACAGGCACTGGAATAAAGCTGGTGGATCTTCCTAAGGATGCAGTTTGCACCCAGAAGTATTAATATGGGGCTCTTGCAGGAGAGAACAGTGAAGGGGTGTTGGATTTTTTTGGTATTTGTTTTTTGTAACTTGGTGGGGTATTTTGAGGTGGGATTTTTTTAATTTTTATTTTATAAAGTTTGTACTTATTGCCTAACTATCAGCTGAAATCCCATTCCAGGGAACTCCAGCATCCCCAAGTCCTTCCAGCCAGCTCTGCAGCTGTATTTAAGGGGATGAAAACTCACTTAACCTGTAACAACCACTTTTATAGACACCCAGTGACTGAAGCACAATGCCCAGGTCAGCAAGGATAACATTCAGGTTTCTACAGAACTCTGTTAGGAAGACAAGTAGCAGCAATTCCCAGTCCTGACTGAATTCCCCTAACACTCTGATTAGGCAGCTGCCAGCTTGCCAAATATAAATCTGTTCACTGGAAGCCACAAGGTGGAGATCTCTGGCAGAGCAGGATCCAAAGGAAGTCTTTTACCCAGCCTAATGTTACTATTAACACTTTGAGCCATTGCATCAAGCCAATTTTTCTGTTTGTTTTTAAACTTTGATAGAAATGTCACTAGTGGAAAAATTAAGTAAAGAGCACTGGTTAGCCACAGAACTGGACACACCTGGCTGCAAACCTACCAAAAGAAACTGACTTCATTAGTACTAGGGACAGCAGAGTAAAATTTATTTCTGAAATATGCCTGCACCAGTAGAATTTGCTGAGGCCACAGGCTCTCCCTGTGTTTTTACAGCTGTGTCAAGTTTTGGTTTCTGACTCTTGCCGACATTCAGGAGTGCTGAAGGAGCTCAGGCTAACAGGTCCCAAAACTTTGTAGCTGAGATTTAGATCTCAGCAATTTTAACAACCAGGTTTTGAAATAATACAAACTCCACTTGGAGTTGGAGCTGATGTAAATTAGTAGTTAAAATGCCTTACATTCTATCACTTTCAGCTCCAATGAACTTGTATATTTAAGAGCAGATGGCATATTTTAATCAATATCAGTTCAGGAATATAGCATCCATTTTCTGCATCAGCCATTGGAATTGTTGCTAGATATGGAAAGGAGGTGAAGAACTGTAGCTTTGTCTGTCAACAAGTTAAAGTAACTGCATCCAACTGGCAATTTCCTACAGGTGCTCTGTCACTTCTACCACCATCCAGAAATGTACCCACTGGAGCTAAATAGTGACCTTTGATACTCTGCATGAGAGAAAAAGCAGGGCATAGAATTTCCTAACCTTCTAGGAGCTATGCAGATGATAACTTTGAGCCTTAAAAGTATTCAGCAATTTTCTTTTCATTTAACTTGCTTCTGGAAAAGGCACAGACATTGACTCTGAAAGCACCAACAGAGAAACATTAATGTCATCATCTTTGTATCTAGGATTCTGGATATCTTTAACCACCTTCTTTTGGAGGTAGAATATAAACTGCAGGACTAAACTACTTGAAAATAAAGAACTGCTACACATATTCCTCAATCAGTTCACAAACCTTTTGTCATTAACTCAGCTTCATTTCAAATTAACCATTGGGGATAAACACATCAAGTAGATAACCAGTAGGGATAAACACATAAGTGGAATCTCCCACCTATAAATATCATTTAATATTCCTTGCAATTGAGGTGTGAGAGACAGCTCAATCAGGGTACATCTGTGAGAAGGGGAAGAAAAGAAAAGTGAAGAGTGAACAAGCATGGGAGAAACAGAACTGTCATGCAGGGGCATGGGTGAAGTGGGATAATGAGCTAGAATAACCTGCACCAAGGAAGGAAAATAAAGTAGTGATAAGGAGCAAGAAGAATCAGCCTCTTCAAACATCAATGCATAAATTATTTTCAACAAAAATACAACAAATACTACCAGAAAAGACTAAACAGTTTCATTCATCTTTACAAAATAATGACTGAAAAATTAGGAATAATAAGACGGAAGAAAAAAAATATTACTAGAAGTTTACAAAAGTCTGATGCCTTCACAAACACTCTGGGGAGAACAGTCCTAATTCTCAAATTTACAATCCAGGAAAGTTCACGATGACTTCTCACACACCCTTATGCCTGCTCTACTTGGCTGTTACCTCAAGTTCACATTCTCTCACAAGAAGCCTCATTAAAATCAATGGGCCTCTGTGCAGCTAAACTATATTAAATATACACACAGATGTAACTGTTTGAGATCAAGCCTTTAAATGTGTACATACTTGGTTTAAGCATCAGCTATTGCCACATAAAAGCTCTGTTAACACTAGGTTACAGTCCAAAGTATATTATAGGAATCATATTATTGCAGACTAAGCATGCTCATTATTAGATTGCACGATCATTCCTACAAACAAACACTGTGAAATTTAAATTCAAGGATAACTGAAAAGCTGCCTACCCTGCCAAGGCAGAGAATGAATGGCATTCAGACAACTTATGATCTCCTTACAGTTGCATCACACAGCACCCTTACTGTTACAATATTCATGTATTAACATTTGAGGCTCCAGAGTGGATGAAAACGTAAGGACACTGGTGGATTATTTTTTTTTTACACTCTGAGGAATCTTGAGAAGCAATGGAATAGATTACTTCTCAGAAATGGAAACTCTGCTTCCTTTTACAAAGAACTGACAATAAGTGCTATCTTTTTTTTTCCCTTGAAGTTTACTGGAAAAAAATCTTGATCCAAGTCTAACTTATACCAAACTTCACTTTTGAGTTCTGCACAACTGTAAGGGTAGCAAACAGATAGCTTTGCTTCTCTGCTGCTTGCTGCTGCTTCAAATCCTGCAAGGAAAACTCCAAGATGGCATGTGAGGTTAGTTCATATGACACAATATTAGGGCCAAAATTAAGGACAAAAATGCCTAAAGTATGTCATTCAATCTTTTTCTCTGGTACTATCATCTAATTTATCAAGATTCACCCGTGCTGCCTGATAGCATCTGAGCAGGAAAGTGGAGATTCCCACATTGGAATTTCTGTAAGCCCATTAATACAGTGAGAAATTTGAAGATACTTGAATATAGATTTAACTCAAAAGAAGATTAAGAGGATGATCTGTCTTTAAAAGCAAGCTCTAACAAAGTAAAGCTACAAATTTACAACTCAGAAAAAAACCCACTACTGATGGAATCACTGAAGTTACACCAGAGTCAATGCTTTGTAAAACCACAAACAACATAAAACTGACTTTATGAATATGCTCAGATACCAAATCACAACTCACTGATTGATTCCCCTGTTTGTCACTGACAGGAACACCCGAGCAGCCTCTCCTCTTGGTTACCTGGCTGAAAAGTAAGACTTGTTGATAAGCCATTATTGAGATATCAAAACTGCTACTCCTCTACCAGTCGAATTTATTCTAATCACAAACCTCTATTCAACCACTGAACAATTCTTTTCTTTCTCCCCCCCACAGAGATTTCTCCTAGCTCTATTCTCCCACTAGAAGTGCCCTGAACTGTCATTGCAGAAGTGCATCCTCAACTGTACCAGTTCTCCCATCACCACCAGGATACAGGGTCCTACTTGTACTGCTTCTGCACAGCCTCCTCTGAAGACTATCACCAGCACAAGGCTGGTGAAACACAGACATTAAGGCCAGAAATCACCATTACAACTAACTGGCAAAACCTTCTTCCAAACAAGTCAAAAAGAGTCATCCCTGTTCTTCCTTCAAACTCACACAAAGCAACAGATCCTTAGAACTTCCCTCTCCTTACAATGCTTCTTTTGTGTTAAAGATTAGGCATACTAAGAACCCAGCATGAAAAGAAACTAATGACTAGTTATAATAATAATCTACAGAAACTTAACATAAAAAAAATTGTTCCTTAACTTTCCTTTCATTCACCATCTAGAGAAAACTCAAAAGCTTTGCTGGCATTACTTAAGGTGTATTACACTTTTGGCACCAGTCATGTTTCTCCCTACCTCAGCTGCTTATTCCTATCCACAAATGCCCATTCTGCTACAGCACCATCTGTTTCTGCAATCCCACTGGCAAACCACGTGGAAAATTAATTACTTTCAGACAAATCAGTATCTTCACCCAGGCCATGGCACAGTTTCAGAATCCAACAGGAGGGAGCGGGCAGGAAAGAGGACAACACAGACCAGGTTAAGCTCATCAGGGAGAAACAAATAGCTGCAGGTTGATTCTTAGGCATTTTTCTTGGGTATGCAAAGTTGGAAAAGCATTGAAATACGTGGATTATCACCACCAAAGATGACTTACTCCCATCACCTTGCCACGCTGCTCAACATCCTCCCACATGCAGTGCACGATGTAGCGACACATGTACTTCCCCGTGCGACCCTCCTGCTTCATGCGCACCAGGCACATCCTGCAAGAACACCAAATTCCTGACTTTTAGGGGGTTTTCACTGGAAGGAGCACATTAAATGCATTTCAGCTTATTGAGGAGTCTCTACCATATGTACTTTTTATGATCAAAACCCTGGTTTGTTCAGCCTTGAGAAGGGAAAGCTCGGGGCAGACCTTATTACCATGTCCCAGTCCTTGAGGGAGGGCTACAAAGCAGATGGAGAAGCACAGGGACAAGACAAGGGGCAAGGGGCACAAATCCTGACTAAATACAAGAGGAAAAATGTTCCCCATGAAGACAGTCACACATGGGAATGGTCTCCCAGGGGAAGTGGTGGATCCCCCCACTTTGGAAAGTTTGAAGTCTCAGCTCAAGGGGGTGCTGAGGCATCTCAGATAAACAATATTAGAAGGGTTGGACAAGATGGTCCTTGAGGTCCCTTCCAACCTGAAATTCTAGGATGAGGGAAAAAAACTATAAAAGATTTTTACTTTTTTAAAAATAAACTATCACTAACTTTTTTATTCTGTACTAAAGAACTGCATCTGCTGGATTTTGACCAAACCACCTATGGAAGAGTGACAGTGGACTCTATTCTGGGTGACAGCTCTATAATCTAGTTAAACAGCACTGCAACCTAAATTCCTCAGCCTTAAGAACATCCCACCCTATGGAGCAGGAAAAAATCTCTTGTCCAAGCCCAGGCTAGCAGCCAGCTGTAACTCAGTTTGGTATAATGCTCTGAACCAGCCAAGCTGTGAAAGCTTTGCAAGTTTGACTTCATCCAAACTCACATTAGCACTGTCCTAAATTATTTCAACTACAGGGGTCTTTGGATCCATGTCCAACCACTTCACAAAAAAGCACAGTATATGCCAGAAGATCTCAGAAGTTTGTAAGGGCATTGTGGGATCCTAATGAGAATACCAGGTTCAGTTGTTTTACTTTTTTTTTTTTTTTTTTTTTTTTAAGCATTAAAGCCACTTGAACTTTGTTGCTGCTGTTCTGCCTAAAACATAAATCATCAGAACAGAAATTTTATTTTGCCTCCTTTACAACATCTGTAAACATCATGAACTGAAATGCAGGCCAACTCCTCACTACTACTAAGACTCCAGTTCCCCCACCAGTCCCACCAGCTCTACCTCCCCAGTCAGTCTGTTCCTCTGGGCCAGACAGGCCCCTCCAGGACTGAGCTGCTGGAGCTGAGGTGATGCTCAGACACTGGAGCTGAAAGAAGTGACTGCTCCACACAGAGATGTGGCTGCAGCTGGGAAACCACTCACAGGAAATTCTTCTTGCAGCTTTTGTCAAAGCAACAGAGCAGAGGTTCCACTTTTATGGGCATGCTAACAATGGCCAATGTGCCACAAGAGGGTAGAGGTAAAAATGATTATTTTTATCTGTTCATTTCCTCAGTGGACAAAAGCTCTGAGCCTCTCTACACGCAGTAAAGTAGCTGGAGCTCTGGGAATGCCAGCTCAGCAGGGAGAATCTCAAACACTTGAAGCTCGTCCCTTGAGCTGACCTGTAAAATGAGAGATACCAATCTTTATGATGGATTCTATTTTGTTTAATGATTAGTAAAGGCAAGGCAGTTTTTAACCTGCAAAGGAAGAAAAACTTATTGCCAGTCACAGGGACAAAACAGACTGAAGGTAACAAAAATTGCCTTAGTCCTAATCTTTATTCCTCATAAAAGGGCCATTCAGCTGAGCCACCAAAACTGAAAGAAGAAAAGCTCAAGGATCTGATTTCTAGATGGAAAGCTTCTGAAAATGACATTGGGCAAACAAGAGACAGCCCAGGCTTCAACACAAGCCAGGTGGAATGAGGTCAGAAGACTGAAGAGAGGGACTGAGGGATGGGGAGCAGTGATGAAAAGTTGGAGTGACTGAGAGAAAGAACTTGGGGAGAGAAAGCAAAGGGCAGAGAGCAGCAAAGGGAACACTGGGGACACTCTGGCAATTTCTGTCTCAGCAAACAGAGCTGTGAAAGGATTCCCAAAGTTTGCATTGTCCCCAACAGCACCACTGGCCCAGCAATAAACAGCATAGTAAATGTAGTAAAGGTACAGAATGACCAGCAATTCAGAAAATGCCATTTAGATGGTATCAGGAAAGGAATCCTTATCTTGCTCACAGAAAGGTAACAAAGCTTTCTGCTAAGACAGGGGTCCAGAACTCAGAGAACAGCTGTGCAGTTATCAGCCTTTCCACAAAACAAATCCATAAAGAGCTTAAAACTTGTGTGTTTTACTCCTACCACTGTCAAAACCTTTGTTACTCTTGTGCATTTACATAATTGAGCTGTATGAAGAAGCTGCAGTAAGAGTTACTGTATCCCAAAATTTCACGTGCTCTTAACAAGTGTAAAGACTCAGTTTAAAAGCCTAATTTTGGGCTAAGAAAAGCATTTTTATACTTCCCTCGCTGAATGCGCAAACTTGGGGGGAGGGAAAAAAGAGTTCATTGGCAAGAAAACCTCCTCCTGAGCTTAAATCCTGGTTCCTCTCCAGCCTGGCTCCAGAGGTGGTGAGGCAGGAGGAGGGAGCAGGGCAGAGACCAACAGCTAACAATTGGTTACTGATGAGCAGGACTGGAGGGTGTGCAGGGTAAAACCTGCTGCCCACAAAGCCTAAAAGGCAGCTCTGTGTCGGGATGCAGTGCTGTCACAGAGCTGTTCTGCAGCACCAGCAGTGAGATCATGGAACTTTGCAGTTTATTTGAAAAGTTGGTAGTTTGTTACTACACCTGCCCTCTGAGGCTTAAAAGACTCTTAAAGACTTTAAACCTAACGAGACCAACAGAGTGTGAAACATTTTATCGTGTCACTACAGAATTTCCTCTCTAGTTTTGTCAAATACTGACTCATCTTCATCAAACCATGAAAGCAAAATTAATCCAAATTATCTTTAGAGAGCTGTCTACCTGACATTGCTTGGGTTGGATAGAACCATAATTTATGCTGTGTTGAATATATGCAGAGAGATTGTGTTAGAAGAAAATCATATGACAGGATGCCTGAAAAGGCAGAGGAGAACTTGATCCATTTTTGGGGAGATGTAGCAGTTTCTCATTAAACAACTGAGCAACAGCTGCTTGCCAGGACTCCCATAGTGCCAAACAGACTGGCTTAACACCCCCAGTGGTAATCAACACCATGCTGCAGACTGCTGGGAGGGCTCAGAAAACATCACTCAGAGCCTCCTACTGCCCCTGACACCTGACTACTCATTCCTGTTTCCTCAGTTGCTCCAGAGTAACCATCTCTGGGACTATGATTTAGTTGTACAGATAAAATACTCTGGCTTAACAACAAGTATCAACAGCCATTTCAGAAGGCTTTATTCTGTTTAACCCAGTCATGAATGGGCAGCACCCTGGGGAACAGGAGAAGAAAGCTCCTGAATCCACTTTCTCATCATCTGTATGTTGTGACCTGAACTTCTAAGAATAATGGTAACAACCAGATTGCCAAACTCTTCCTAATTAGGTTTGCATCTTACCCTGTGCCCCAGCCCAGCAAGCTCACCAGGTGCAGTGTGTACAACCATGCAGAGGTCTTGGCTGGGACAGCAGCTCAGATCCATGCCTGCTGCAGGGCTCCTCTCCTGGCTCATTCCCTTGTGTCACAGCAGCATTAGCTAAAGACTAAGAGATCCCAGGTGAACTTGTCCTTAAAACCTCTCTCAAGCAGGACTCCTCAGGTGTCATCTGAAACCCTTTTCTCCCACGAAACATGGGGTTTATTCCCTTTCTTCTGAAGCAGCACATCTCTAATGGCACGGTCCCCAAAACCTTTTCCTGCAGGAATTGTTTTCTACACACCTGGTGGTTCTCATTCTCCTCTGGGCCACTTTCTCAGGTGCAGATTTCCTTTTGAAAAACAATGTTTAGAGGAATTTTTGCAACATATCTTTGGGACTTTGAAAAAATTATTGTAGCACCACTCTCTTTTGATCCTAAAAACACCGTAATTGCTGCAGTGAAAATATGAAGGGAGCTCTAGGAACATCCCACACAGAAACATTTCTTAGCACCAAGTCATCCCTTTTGCAGCTTCATAACAGCTCTGGACACAGCCAATGATAAATTTAGATTACCACTGCAAGGGTAAAACCAGCAGTGGAGACCAAGAGTTTATGATTTTTCAAAAGGTCTGAACTTCTTAGTATACAGAAAGAATCTTTCTGACACCAAAGGTGTAAAGAAAAGGCCTATAAAACCATGACATCAAGGAAAGATTACTAATAGGTTAATTTTCTAAAGTACAATATTAGCACTGCATTGGAAGGCACTGGAATGTATCTAAAGGATCATTATCTTGAAATAGTGAGTGAAAGCAGAGCTAAATATAAAAGCCTAAATTTTCCTCCTTTCTGATGGGAGATAAGCAGGAAAACTCTGCACATAGACAAGAAGAAATAACAGATTCAAACAGAGGACCCACCAGGATCTATAACACAAGAACATACCTTCTGATAAGCACCTTATATCTATAAAAGGTGGGACACAAAAATTCAGTTAACTAGAACACAATGGGCAATGGCAACAGCAACCATGGAGGTGAGATTTACTAACCTAGGAACAAGTCCTGATCTTCTCCATATCCCAAAGACACTAAATCAGTTGAAACTAAACCTTTGAAGAAGGAAGGAGTAAGTACACCAGAAAGTGATCTAGACTGCACTGCAAGGGAGAACAGGAATGCAACCTGACAGGTGGTCAGAATCTATACAGCCAGGTCACTGGTGAGCAGACTAGGAAGTTTCTAGCCTTTCAGGCAAAAGGTTCACCAAAAAAGACAGTTATTGGAGCCTTCAGACCAGGGTAGGATGTCCTTGACCTTGCCAGAACTAGAAGAATCAAGTATTCTGCTAGCACTTTACTGAGGTCAAACTGATTAAAGAGAGAATCACAGAGAAGAGAGCAATTACCTGACTGTGAAAGCAAAATTATGTCATGGCAGGATCCTGGTCACTGAGCTGATGACAAGGAAAGCATCTGCAGCATTTGCCAGAGCCACAGGCAGCAAGCAGGCCTATCATGGCCTTCCCTGCATCCTGGAATATTAATCTGGATCTCATTTGTGGTCCAGAATGACAAGGCTCCTTAGGTCAAGCTGCCAGGAACACGGAAGAGCCAGACACATAAACCTTGGAAAAATTAACCTTTAGTGCTCCACAGTGGAGTTCTCACTGCTCTCATCTGAATTACAGGGATTTGGATCCTTCCTGCTTATGTACTGTATTGCTGTCAACTTGTCCACCTACCTTGAACATAAGAGTACTTCAATTTCCCTCATTAAATGCCTCCCCACTGTCACCAGCTCAAAGGGTGGCAGCTCCAGTGCAGCTCTTACCTTAGGATTTTTCTGTCTACCTTATATTAATTTCATCTCTACTACAGACCCCTTTATTTTTTTATGCCTGTCAGGAAAGAAGATTATGCATCTTGAATTTGATGCTGTGCATCACAGGGTACATTTTCCTGTCAATATGAAATAAAGATGTGAAAAAAAGTGTTCTTTGCAGGTCCATGTTACCCCTCTGGTTTTGAATATTTGGTTTTGAGTATTTATTGCAGCAGTTTTCCAACTATCAATATGAAGTAATAGCTAATCAATTTCTTTTACAAGCCTTTTTTCCACAAGGAACAGTAAGAAAAAAACTGCAAATCTCCAGGGTCTTCCTTATTTGATTCCACTGATTTCATTAACTGATTATAATTTCAATGGTTCTGCTAATTTATTCCTTCTTTAGCAAAATGAGCTGCCTCATCTTTCAATATATTGAGGAGACAGGAAATTAAAATGAGGGAAGGGGAAAAAAAGGTGGCAAGGAAATAAGGGGCCTATGCTTAAGTGCAGCTATTTCAGTACAAACTTCCTTTCAGCCTCTGGATAGCTGAACATAAGTCTATGGACTTCAGTTTCCTGCAAGATCTGGCACTTAAAATGACTGTACTCCCTTGTGCATCCCTCTGACCTTTACAAGTATGTAATGTTAGATGAAGATCTGATTTTTTTGGCTACTATTTGCACAAATGAAAAAAGGAAAAAGCTTAATGTTTAAGGTGTTAAATATTTTTACATGTAGCCAAGCTGGCATCCACCAACCAGTGGGTGCCTTTCAGAGGTTGAAGAATAAATGCCAGTGCTATAATTTGTTAAAAGCTTCTGACGAGCAGCAACTTCAATCATCACAAATTCTCCCAATTTAAACCACTGTTACATGAATTTAAACTTTTCCTAAAACACCCAAGTAAGATTTTTTCCACACAGACCAAGGAAGGCTTTTAGAAAACTCATGGCAAAGCTCATTCCACTACTGAGGAAATTGAGTGATGTGAAAGATGTCAGCTTCTCTACCAGACTTTTTGTTCTTTGGTAGAAAACTGCTAAAATTCAGTAACTAGGAAACTGAATAACACTACTATCACTAAGTGGGGAGACTACCTTTTCTCACATTGAGGCACATATCACTCTATTTCCAGAAACTAGTTATATTACTATTTCACTTTTCACTTACCAGACATGAAGCTGGGCTACTAGAAACCATGAATTCAATGTATCAGGCATTTGGCATCCTTGATGGGAGGGAAAAAAACAAACAAAAAAACAGAAACAAAACTAAATATTAATATGAATTTCATCACATTTTGCACCTAACAGATTTTCTTTACCCCAAAATCAAAATACGTTTTTGTAATTTATTTTCTGGCCCTAAGCAGTGCATACATATCAGAACCAAACATCATTTAGTGTCACACTTGTTCTTAAACTCTCAAACGTGCAGCCATAGGACACCGGAAGTTCCAAAAGATTCCATGTGTTTGGAACTCACTAAGATAACATTTATGGGGTGAGGGGGAAATTGCAACACGGAGAATTAGGAGTGGCTTCTGGCTCAGGAAGTCCCAAAGCAGTAGAGAGCAGCAAGGAAGTATCCATGGATGTGTTGCTCCTTTCATACACTCTGCCTTCAGCATGTGCTGCTGCCAGGCACAGAGCACTCTGCTGGCTGGGGCTCTGCTCCAGCTCTGCTCTTCTGATTTACTACACAGCTGCACAACCCACAGCACTCTGAGCACACCTCTGCTCCAGCCACTCTCCATTAGCATTAAAACCACCAACCAGCCCTTGAAACGACTTCTTTCCAGATTTAGCTCTGCTCTGACAGGCTCTGGGTTTCCCAGGGATGGTTTGCCCATAGGCACATTCAGACTATGGATCTGCAAGGCTGGAGGCTCAGGCTGTGTGGCACAGAAACCATACTCTTCCTCTTCTTCATGCTTGAAATGGGGTTATGTGCACATTAGGTCTTTCAGCTCCTCTCAGCCTAGAAAGTCCTCCTCCTGTAGCCTCCTGGAAAGTTTTAAGGGGTGTCCTGGCCTGCCCAGCACTTGGTTTTGTCTTCTGGACCATGCAAGCCTGAACTGCAAGAAGGTCAGAGAGTGCCCAGGAACGGACTCTCCAGCCAGATGTGCCCCAGGGAAGTCAATTTGGTTTTCTCTGTGTTGAATACATTCTTGACAGGTGTTAACGAGGAGATTCACCTGGATTATAAAGTCATAATTTTCACAGGCTCTTTCTCCTTATTTGCCAGCTACAGTCAGGCAAGCCCCAGAAGAGCCAAGCAGCTCATCACTTAGCCCTCTCTCCTCAGACCAATGACTCCTAGAAGGCACCAAGCTTCAGCATCAGTGCCCATACATCACCTCTGCCACTTCTGAGACACTATAAACACACTGACAGACTATGTTTGGAGATTAAACACAGGTTTCCCTCACCCTTCTCCCCTTTTGGCTCTCCCATTCCTACTAGAAATGACTACTTGGACCTAAAGGCATGCCAAGGCATCTCTGACCAGGGCAAGAGCTCACAATGCTTGCATTAACCAAACCATTCCATTAAATGAGGGTTCTATAAGCAAGATTCAGAGCAAAACACTTAGCTCAACAGAGAGAGGTTTCTGAAGGAGAAGTCACCATGTATCAGTCTCCCACCACAGAAATCACTCCTCAGTGGAAAGCAAAGCTCACACCTCTATGACTGGAAATATGGAAAGTTTTTAAAAACCTATTCAGTACCAGGAGGGAAGAACTTTTTTCTCTAACTTTCCAAGTGTTCCACTTCTATTTTTATAATTCATTTTTAAACTTCTATATTAGGACTGTCTACATCATAAATTTAAAAGAGGGATAGCTCCATTAAAGCAACAAGCTTGCTCTCACGTAACAGCTGCTTAAAAAGAATTAAGTTCTAAAATCTGAGGGTTTGGAACACCTTATTCTGGGAAACTAACCAGGGAGAAAGATCCGTTCTTCAGTTAAACAGTAAATTATTTCTTTCAGAATTCTGATAGAGAAAAAGTCTGATGGTAAAGCTACCTATGAAATTACTGGGATTATCATCACCTGAGGAATAAATCTGTTCTGTCCACCGAACACATTCTATTCACATGTCTGTATATGATATGAGACACAAAGGCTCGAGTTTGAGGACATACCTCTTCCTCCAGTCATATTCTGCTCTTGAAATTCATCAGTTAAGGTACAAAGCTTGACTGTGAGCTGCCATTCACCACAGATCATCTTTGCCACTACCACAATTTTAGGAAGGAGGCAATGGGACAATACCCCCACATCCTGCAAAAAGACAGGTGCACTCTTCAGTGTTCCCCTGAGCATGAGGGAAGTGCCTCCAAGGCACCTGATGGGCTATGGGAGACTTAAAGAATCCAGAGTGCTGGGGGTGAAATCCCCACCAGGAGCCATCTGAGAGGCTGTTCTGACAGGATCAGCTCCTCACTGCTGCAGCTGCATGATGGTGGAGCAATTGAAGTATTTACAGTCCAAAGTAACCCTACACTCCATGTTCATCAGACAAACTTCAGCTCAGCTCTCAGTATCAACTGATCCTAAAAGCTCTTCTGACCTTTCAAGTAGAAGGTTAGGCATGAAGCATTCTCTTCACATGAGGCACCTGCTTCATTCTGGTAGAACTACCCAAGGTCTGCAAGCTTTGTGCACAGAAAGCCTGTCACCAGTAATCTTGCTACTCTCCCTGCTACTCCTCTGTTTTTTAAACAAGAAACAACTGAAATCCTAAATCAGCTCCACTTTCCATAAAAGCAGCACAGTCCAGACATTTGGGATGTTGGCTCTAAAGCACAGTTCCCAAGGTTCTGTCCATGAAGAATCACAATACAGGGATGAGGAAGTGGCAGGCACAACAAAATTCCCTGCAGTGTCATACTAGAGAGTCCCAATTAAAGCACCTCCTCTGTACACTGCAGCAGCCTGGAGACCTGTGGGTCTGCAGCCCATGTTTTGGGAGATGCAGTTCTAAGGCATAACACAAAGAAAGGCAGTTCACAGGGCTCCTACTGCACAGCAGAAATGTCTCTGGGTATCAGCAGAGTTAGCAAAGGAACCTGTAAGATGTGAGATGCTGTCCTGGTCCTCAACAACATCCTGCCCACTCTCTACAGTCTCTGTTACCTCTGCCAGAGAGCTCCCTGAAAGTCTGCACAACAATCCAAGTTCCCTCAGCTCACACTGCAGTTGTTACTCGTGCCACAACCACAGCACAAAAGCACATCCAGAAACACCAAGAAGGGCCTCTGAAGAACTGGTTCTGGTCACACAGGGTTAATGAACCCTGTGAACAAACAGTTTTACAGATGCAGTTTCCAAGCCCAGCTCAGTAGGTTAACAACTCTTACAAGCAGCAGAGAAAAAGCTAATAAGCTCTCCAGAGACCAGAGCTGACTGCACAGTTCACTTGGAAATCTCAACACCACAAAACTAGAGCCAAAAGTGCAGGGGCAGCAAAGCATAAATACACTGCTGGGTCTCCACACAGCTCAGGCAGACCTGAGCTGGGTCCCATGCAGCACCATGACCACTCCCAGGGCTCCTAAGCAGTGCAATTTATTTATGTGGGTGCACAGCACCCGCAGCAGCATAGCCTTGGGCACCCCTGGGCTTGCTGCATCTCCAAGGGAAAGCTGAGTTAGTGAAGAATTTGTTGTTTCCAGTTCCTGCCACTCCCCAGGCTGCTCTCTTTGGGAGTGAGCTGCAGTCCTGGCTTAAGTGATGCTCATTTGTATTTGAAAATAGAAAAAACCAGATCCTGGCTGACCTAGTTTGATGAAGACATGGTTAGCTGAACAGAAAGCTGGGTAGCTGGCTTCATGCATGCTCCCCTCTCTTAAGCATGTACTCACCACCCACTGCATGCCACAGCTCCTGTCCACAGAACCTGTCCAGAACCTTCAGTTCACCAACACAATAAACAGACTGCTCTGATTCCTTTCACTGACCTCAACAGTTCCCCAGAAGACCTGATGATTGCCCAGCCCAGAACACAGGCAGAGGAAGATGGAGAACTGAGCCTTTTCCCTTGGACCACTACTTCAACTCAGTTGCCCAAGGAAACACAGCCTAAAGCTTCTTCATTGGCAAAAATCAATCTAAAAGGTTCCTGCCCATCCCACACTCTCTGTGTTATAGGGGAACTACCTTTTAAACATGGATCACATGCCTGTTACATTTTAGAGATAATGCCCCAACAGCTGCAGCTGTAAGGAGATAGAAGGAACAAAAACTACTTCTCTCTGGTTTTCCATGGAAGCAATGATGTCTTTGGAACCAGAACCACAACCCCAACACTCTCCTGTAACACCAAGGGAGGCATCACCCACTCTCAATCTCAGCAAAACAAACTTTTCCCTCAGTAAGAACACCCTCAAGTCAGTGCAAACAGAGGTTTCCCTGGGTGGAAGTTCAGAGAAGGACTGGCTACAGCTTGCACTAGGGAGCAGAAAGATAAAAGCAGCAGCAAGGACCAGCTGGAGAAAAAGGTGAAACTTCAAAGAAAGGCTCCCTGCAGTTTGTGGTATGTTTAAAGTGAGGGGGAGCTCTGGGAATTTTCTCTTTAAAACAGTAAGACAATACTAAAAAATCCAACTGAAGTAATTTTACTCAGTATTGAGCCTGAAAATCTGTGCCAGTCTCTTTTTCACAGACGTGTTTTGAAACTCCTTTAAATTTTAATCCAGAGCAACATTTAAATATCTTTGTACAATTAGCCTGTTAAGCAGAGATAGTGAAACACCAGTTAAAAATAGCAAAGCCTCTGTTTGAGAGGCAAATATGACAAACAGAAGAGAACTTATCTGAGAAAGCCTGCAAGGGCACAGAGTGGGGAGAAGTGTGTGCACAGGAAAAATGAGGTTCTAATTTTTTGATCAGTAATGATGAATCCTACTGCTGAGAGAGTTCTCTGAGTCCTGCAACCACTGAAACCACATCACAGTTGTGGAAAACCTTCTGAAAACCAATGGAAAATCTTGCAGCAGCAACACAGTGTACCAAACCACCCTCAGTAAGCTCTCTGAACTAAATGAAGACACAAAGATCTCCCTTCAGCTGATCTCCCAAGAGGCAGCAGCAGCCCCAGCCTGTGCTGTGCATTGCAAAGCTGTAAGAAAGCACCTGGTAACTGAGGAGTTTGGGTGACAGGCCACATCCAGGCAATGGCTTTACTACCAACTAAATCACACTGACACTGGAAATAATTCATGCAAGAGTTAAAATATTATTGCAGCTTATCTAAGTCTCAGAACAATGTATTCCCTATTCACCAGCTAGAGGTGATAAGAATAAAAGCAGCAACAGATCTTTTAGCTACTAAAGAACTGTGGGCAACATGGAAAAGTCATCCCAATTCAAGCCAGTATTATGCCTATATACTTAAAGGATGGATTTGTTTCTGTTCTGGTCATTCTCTCTACCCAGACAGGAGATGTGTCCTGGTTTAAAGCTGCCATGGTCAGTGAAATGCAGGATGTCTCTAAGTTGGACCCAAACTTTCCCCAGTCATGAGGAACAGACAGAGAGGATCCTGAGATCTAACTGACCCTGTATTATAAAACAAGTTGTGCCTCAATAGACAGGGATGGTTCTCAAGCCTGTATCCCAGTTATACTGGACCTTCTCATAACTGGTCATGGGACAGGGTAGGACAGAGAGACCACATGATGACAATAAAAAGGGAAGAGATACCTGGAATCATAGTTTATTCCACCCTTGGTAATAAAAAAGGCAATTTCTTTCTAAGTCCAGGATATTCTGGGTTTTACCTTCCCCACCAGTGGGACAAAATGCATCAATCCCAGACTCCAGACCTGCCCTTGCACCCTTCCCTTCAGAGTGTAGCACAGCCAACTTCCAGCTGCTCATGCTCTGTTTGGGTCTGAAAAGTCTTTTTCCTGACATATTCAGAGGTATAAATCCATCTGTTGAATTTTCATCAGAAGTCCTCTCACCAAACACCATCAAGTCCACCACTTACTGTTAAAAAACTCCTCATAGTCAGTTTTCTCCACGCAGCACGTGTACATGCGCAAAGCTGCTACCTTAATTTTCTAAAGAAAAGAAAAAACAACACTTCATCAGAGCTGCTGAACACTCCTGGGGTTGTTAAATACATTTGCTATCATTTTCTGAAAAGACTTCTTTTCAGAATCACAATCATTTGAGATTTTCAGGAGCACATTCAACTACTGCACCTCTAGGAAGGACACAAGTACAATGAATCTTTCCAGGAGGCAATGAAAGTATTAAATGGGTTCTCTAATACCCTTCCCAATCTAGTTCAATACAATATGGTCATTGCAGAAAAATAAATGAAATGGTTTTCCTTAGAGAGACTCCAAAGATCTCAACACACAGTTGCTGGTTTCCTCCATTAACTTTCATTGATTTATACTACTCAAAGTGCTTTGTATAACTTAAGTTTGAAATATTAAAGAATTGACATAATAGGCATCTCCTAAAAATATTATTTTTCCTTACAAAAATTAAAACTGACCAACTAAGCTTCACAGGTGATTAAGGATTCCCAGATTCTGTATGACATGAGGTACAGTCTGGTGTTTTGGCACTTCTGATTTTGTTCTTGCACCAGAAACACCTTCAGTGCATTATCTACAACAAAGATACTCATGCTGGAGCTGCAAGGAGCACAGGAACTGACAGCAAAGTCCTGAAAGAAGAGAGCTATCAGCTCTCAGTATATAGCTCCTGTTTACTAACATCAAGGGGAGAAAAAACAACAAAAAATTACAACTGCAGATCCCATTACCCTACCTAAGCCAGGAAGTAGCATTGGGTTTGGGTTGTTTTGTTTTTTGTTTTTCCTTTATTTATTTGTTTGTTTGTTTTAAGTATAAATCTAAGGGGTCAGCTCACTGGTCACAGACATGAGCACTATACCTGTTAAATGATAAATCAAATTACCAAAGCAATTTTTTGTGTATCCTCCAACTAAAAGAAAAATAAAGAAGTTTCAACTGACCTCCTGCTGTAGAAACTCAGGAGCCTTTATTTTTCATATTCAATAATCTCAGTAATTTCTCCATCACCTCAATAACTTCCTATTCAATAACATCTCTTCATTCTCTCCAGCAATCATGTATACATCAAATATTGCAGTCAAATATCTTACACTGTTTATCAAGAGTTCTGAAAGTTCCCTTTTTTAAAGGCAATGCTGCTTGGCCTGGGAGTAGAGACCTCCCCTGTGAAAGCCCCTGCCTCAGACCAGGCTCTACCAGACATGAAAACCATGACTGGAAAGACCAGTCCCTGCAATCCAGCCCTTAAATAAGGCAGATAACACAGGAGAAACTGGTGAAATTGAATCATCCAAGTTTCAGGGTGTAGAAGAGGTGCTGGGGGAACTTCCCTAAGGTCTCACAGAGAGCACTGGCAAGGCCAAAAGTGATTTTGGGTCTCTTGGGCCCTAACCACAAAATAACTCTCCAAGCCCAAGCTGCCAAGCCAAAAGCAGGCAGTAAAGAGCAGTAATTAAGGAGAACTCTGAATCAACACTTTGAGCTAATGAGAATCTTTATTACAACAACATGTACATGGGAGAAAAACTGTCCTCTCAGGAGGTTTAGCATCACCTGATGAAAAGCAACTGATTTTAGCCAAGATACCTAAAGACCTTAAAGTGTCTGTTACCTGTTCTTTACATTTCCTGTCTTTCTGAGGAGGGATATGCAACCAGCAACAGTTTCAGATCAGACTTTGAGGAGGTCCACTCCACCCTCCAGATACCCAAAGCACCTTGCAGGTTTTAATTCCTGGACAGTTGGACTCAGCCCCTATTTAGGCTCTTTTCCTCTCACTCCTAATGTACTGTGGTGAAAAAATTTGGAATTTCATTGATTTTTCCTTCTGCATGAGGAACTGAGGGTGTCTTTTACAGAACTGCTCTACTTCACTCAATGTGATCAGCTGCTTTATGAAAGGAGTATTTAAAAAATGTCCAAGAGGAGGACCTGTTTGTCACTGCCTTAGTCACCTACAACAAGGATTCAAAGAGCAATGGTAACATCTCACTCCTGTCACAGACATACAATAATACACTGAAAGAGGTTCAGTAAACAGAAATCAAAACAAGAGCCTCAAGAACAGAAACAAATTAGATTAAGTCTCCTTACTCCAGAAAAAGACTAAGTTATTAAGGAATATATGAATCTATAAAATCATCAGTGGAAGGGAGAATGTGAATGTACATTCCAAGGAAAAAAAAACCAACTTTTTTTTTTTAAGTACTAAATTTAAAGATACCAATTGTAAATAATTGTACTTCTTCCAGTGGATACTCAACCTATGGAACTCCCTGATATTGAATGCTACAGATGCTATAAACTTACAAGAGTTCAAAGTGCAACTGGGCAAGTTCACATAAGAAAAATCCACCACTAGGTATGAAACGCTTTCATGTGGGAACTTCTGAGACAAATACCACACCCTGCTTGTCCTGTGATTAAATTCTTTCTACTTTATTATTATTAGATTATCAGATGATAGTATGGTGGGTGTTTGACTTAGATAATAAGGCTGCCATTGTATTCTTTGATGCACAAATGAAGTGAAAAATAAGATATCTGAAGAAATTCAAGAAGGTTTAAGATTCTACAAATCAAATACAATATTCCTGCTTATATCAATGATGTCAATGCACAGATCAAAGAAAGTTCAATATCTGGATTATTATGCCTCTAACCCCAAAACTGGAATTCACACACCTAATAATTAGAACTTTTCCATAAGAATTACTCTGATCACAAGCAAAAAGCTGTTGGGTTTTTTTGCTTACTTTTCAGAACTCTGAAAGTATGAAACCAAGAGAATTATTAAATTAATGCTTTACCCATCTGCTATACTTCAGTGGTCCTGTGAAACCCATTGCTTCTATTATCCTTGTGAAAGTGCCCACTTTCTCTTCAGATGACTGCATGGAATCTTTTGCAGCATGGTGCTGTAAAAATGAAATATTACATAGTTCAGTCCTAGCAAATAAATCTGAAAAATAATTTCAGTTAGAAAAGCTACAAGTTGCATAGAAAATTTTAGGTTTGTTGTTGATGTTGTTCAACAAAACAGATACATATTTATACATATAATACTTGCATAAATCTAGCTCAGGAAACTATTTAGTCCTCACTGACATGCAGAGTGTGCAACCAGGAAGATGAATGTTCTCTTCCAGATTAATTACACACCTTGAACACTGCTGGGCTGATAAAAATCTTCATGGCCTTTTGCCTCTGAGCATCCCAGCAGGAGCAATCAGCAATCAAGACCAGTGGTAATCCAGCAAACTATTCCAGTCAATTAATAATGCAATATAAACAGCTTGTTATCAACAAATTACTTTTAACCCAACTCACCAAAATCTAATGTAAGTGAGTCTCCTACATATACGTGAGAGCCATTATAATGTGAGAAAGTTCCCAGACCAAAGAAATGTTAAATAGCTTGAAGTTGCTTGAATTTTACCCTAAACATGTCCTCCTAGGACATGAACATATTAACAAAATAATTTTCTTAGTAGGGAAGCAATTTAGCAACATAATGACTGCCACACATGACTAGAACAAAAACTTAGATCAGGATATCAAAATAAACATTTTTTTTTTTTTTTAGTATTTAACTCTACATCAGAAAAAATACACAATTAGGCAGATAGCTAACTGGGACTGTTGCTTTCATTCAGGTTTACCCATAAATCTCTAAGTTTCTTTTTCCTTCAGGCCTCTCATTTCTCATGCACACATCTCATTATGCCATTTTCTTCCCACTGTGTTACCAAGAGCAGATCAGGGGATGTATCAGCTGAGAGAAGCTGACACCCTTGGGTCAAGTCCTAAACTAATCTTATGGAGATGATTCATGCTCCAGGAAACCTCTATTCCCTGACAAAAGACAACAAATCTAAGAGATGCAGATAACACAAATTAACAAAATAGTACACATGAAGAGTAAATAAGTTATTACTCAATAATTAGTCACTCATAATTAGTACACTGCAAGACAATCTTTAGTCTTTAGCAGATGACAAAACTATTGTTACACATCATTCCCAAGCTGAGCAATCAGGAAGCATCTTCTCACTTGGAATGTTTGTTTTTTCCCTTTCTAGAGGTGAGAAAGCAACACCAGCCCCCCGTGCCCATAACCACTCTCCTGAACTTTCTTCCTTGCTCCAGGTTTATCACTGGGACTTTCACCCCAGATAACCCATAACTGCACCTTCCTGTGCCACCACTTCATTTTCTGGAAAGGAACAGAGAGCACGTTGCTAATTATTGGAACCATTGTTCACACTAGACTGAAACATTTGACATCAAAGCTGAATCAACCCCTGCATGTTTTGAAAAGCATTTTGTTACTTGTATCTGCATGAACCTCAGCACAACCTGTGCTCTGACAATAGAAACACAAACTCTTCTAACCTTGTTTGTATTATAAAACCATCTGGTTTGCTGTGCAATGGCTGCATTGTCTTGGATCAATCCACCACAGGATTTAGACAGTTGGGACTGGCCAGCCTTGTGTCTCTAGCAAAAATGATAAAAGAAGAAAATTAAGAGACCATTGACTTGTTAACACATAACTTTAAACCAATAACCCTTAATTTGCTTCCGAGTCAATTACAGTTCAGTCTAATCCTGAAAACCTCTCTATGACACAAACCACAAATTTATTACCCATAACTATGACAAACAACATGGTTGTCCATGCTTCATGCTCCCCAGCACACATTTTCTAGTATTCTGTAAATGTTCTGATGGAATGGATGGGCAGGACACTCCACTCAAAAACCACAGGCTATCAGCTTTGATTTTCTCACACTATTTCCAATTAAAGGTTTTGCTCCCCAGTAAAGAATAATTATTTTTCCTGGCCTTGCAGAGAAACAGAGTTTATGCTATTTTTATCTACAACTTTATACTCCATTCAATTGTTTTGGGGCCAGGACTCAAACAAAACAAATTACAGGGCAAAAGTTATCATTACAGCCACTGTACCTTCACAGCACATAAACTCTGTCACAGAGCTACTGCACAATAAAGAAAACTCTTAGGTAGGAGTGAGTGGGATCTCCAGGTAAACACACAGAACAGAACAGGTCCCAGAGGCTGCCAGCACAGCCAGCTTAGCAGTAACTTCTTTATGAATAAATTCAGCCCAAGAGAATTTCCTGGTTTGTTCAGAGCAGTTACCCCTAGAAGTCTGCTGAACCTCCTGGTGGCTCAGAGGGAGCCCAACTCTACCACTCAGCATGGCACTTGCTAAGACTGGGGCTGGGGCTGTATGGTTGGGTCACAAAAACACTGGGAATCTTCCCTTCCTGGGACTGGAGGGTGACATCCAAGCCAAAGAGCTTCCAGGGAAGTTTCCTGTGACTCTGACACAAGTTGTAACAGACAGGAGGACACAGAAGAGGCTTCCTCTCCTCTTATTTAACTGCATGGAAGAAGGAACACCCAGAAATACACTTTAATTCTGTTCTGCATAGTAGCCTGCATCTATCCCCATTTCCTACACATTTTTCACCTCCTTACTTACTGCTATTACACAGTGCCTCAGTTAATCTCCTATGGACAGAGACAGTTTGGACAGAACTGGAAGCAAACCTGCAGAGCTGTGCACTGACTGTGGTGCTGTCTGGGTGAACTCACCATCAGGTCTGCAAAGTCCAAAGCTGCTGCACACTGGGGACATTCTATGAAATAAGGGGCTTGGCATTACAGCCAGCCCTGAATAGCTTGTAACAGCTGCTTTGGGAAAATGACACCTACATTTGGACTTCTGTTTGTAACCTACTCATAACAAATCATTCAGAGACACTAAAGGGCTCCAGAGCTGCCATGAGGATCAGTAACAGAGTGGGAGCTCAGCTCTGAACAGCAGAAAGCTTTTAAATGGCTTCATATTTCAGCAGTACACAGAGCAGGGATAACTTCTGAAAGCCCCTTTGTTTAAAAACCATATTTTCTTATTTATTTACACTTATCCCACTGTTTACTCACTTCAGCATCCTCTGACATCCTACCTGGAAGAGGCCACAGAGCATCCTTCTACACTGGCCTTGGACTGCAGTTGTCTGTAACAATCCACTGCATGCTGCCATCCACTGAGCCACTCCAGCCTGGCAGATCTGCAACACAGGGACTGGCAATGAAGAAAAGAACCCTAATATGCAGAAAGAGTTTAACTGTCCTCCTGCTTCCACAAGTTTTATTCATTTAATTCCCAACTTGCACTTGACAGAAGTATAAATTTGGATTAAATAAAAAAAATCAATCTTCCCTTCCAGTACAAACACACAACCAGAGTCTGATGGCAGAAACAGATCAGTCAAAGGAAGTGGTGGGCTGTCTACATCCTAAAACTACACCACAGTTTTTATATCTAGACCATAAATTCAAATGCTTGAGAAGCATTCAACTCACTGATCTCTCAAAAGCCCTCATCCAGCTCTCCACTTTTATGTGCTTTGTCTTACTTTGCTCAGGTGCAGCTGATGTTTCAAAAGCATACACTGTCCCAGTAAATCTCAGTGAAGATAATTATTTTTGATAATTAAAATGACAGATAATTTGGAAAAGAGGCAAAGTTTCCTTTGCATCTTTCATTTTCTGCAATGCTCAAATTAGAACAAGATTTGCCTCCTTCATCCATGTTCTACATTAATAGTGGAAATAAGGAAATAATGTCCGTATTATATTAGTAGGTCAAATAAACCCAGCTTTTTGAGTGATGATGAAAATGATGATTAGGAGACTGATGTGTCCACATAACTGGAGAAGTTTAGCTTTGAGGAAAAAAGATGACTTCATGGAAATCTCAGACAGTGGTCAATGGAAGGGATTCTCCCCCTCTGCTCTGCTCTTGTGAGACCCCACCTGCAGTCCTGGGTCCAGTGCTGGAGTCCCCAACACCAGAAGGACACAGAGCTCCTGGAAGGTGTCCAGAGGAGGCACTGAAATGCTCAGAGGGCTGAGCAGCTCCCTGGGAAGCCAGGCTGAGGGATTGGGGGTGTTCAGTCTGGAGAAGAGGAGGCTCCCAGGTGAGATCAGAGCAACCTTCCAATATCTGAAGGGGCTGCAAGAAAGCTGGGGGAGGGCTTTGGACACGGGGGGGGTAGGGAGAGGAGAAGGGAAATGGGTTAAAACTTGGAGAGGGGAGATTGGGGTTGGACATTAGGAAAAAGTTCTTTGTTGTGAGGGTGCTGAGCCCCTGTCCCAGGGTGCCCAGAGAAGCTGTGGCTGCCCCATCCCTGTTCCAGCCCAGGTTGGATGGGGCTTGGAGCACCCTGGGCTGTGGGAGGTGTCCCTGACCATGGCAGGGGTGGCACTGGGGGAGCTTTAAGGTCCCTCCCAACCCAAACCTGTCTATGATTCTATCTGATCAGTTTGCATTGATACACCTGATGGGTGGGCACTCAGAGCCTTCTTGGTGGTGCCCAGGAGAACTCTGAGATCAGGGGATCCTCCCAAAGATTGGGAGAAACAGACACCAAACCAACCTGAGTGCTTGCAGTATTATTGTCCCACAGGGGCAGAGTCCAGACACCTCCATCTGTCCCTTGGCAGCTCCTCCCAGACCTGCACTCCTGATCCATTAAGGGAACTGACTGAAGTTTTTACAAACTGTGAGGGAGAGGTGTCCTGCCACAACAAGAGTGATTCATGTTCACCACTCCCACACCTTCCCACTTCTGCTGTAGCAAGACCACTTGGTTCCTGCTCTTTCTCCCTAACATCACTACCCAGCAAGTAAAGTCATAAAAATTATACATGTCTATCCAAAAAGACATTTCACCTGAGTACCACAAAGTAATTCCTGGGGCATTCCAGTGCTCTGAGACAAACAGTTTAACAACCACTTAAATGAGAAAGAAAATTCAGAACTTTTATAAATAATTCCCAGGCATCAGACAGAACATTTTTGAGGGTTTTTCTTTGTGATAAGAAGGAAAACACACATAGGCTGCAATATATCTGAACATACACTGGGGTTTGTAGCTGCTGCAAAGCACTTCTGCAACAAAACTGCACCCCTGAGATATGAAAACATAAAATAAACACACACACATCTAAAATATGAGATGTGACAAGCAACCAAGGAACAAATAAAAGACAACAACAGAAAGTGACAGAGTAACAGAAAGGGAACACGATGAGCTAAGGAATCTTTCCTCCACCAGCATCAGTTTGCAGGATACAACCCTCCCTTCAGACTACAAGTGCTACTTTAAGTTCTCCATTTGGCTGAAAGAAAAAGTGCAAAGTGTAAAGTGAAGAGGATTACTCAGGAGTAGTCTGCAGGGAGGCACCAGCACCTCCTGTGGCTACTGCCTTGTCAGGACACAGATGGAAGAATGTTTCCAGGGTCTTCTAAACCCTCCAGACAACCCTCAGGAAAGCCTCGGGTAGCAGACACACTGTTCATCAGGATGTCTTCTTAGGTAAGGAACAACTGCACCATAATGGCCAATATTAACTGCTAAGCTGAAATGTTTTGACAACAATCATGACTGTATTGTGTGCTGTCAGCTCTTGGGAAGGCTTGAAGACAGGAGAAAATAAAATTCCTTTCTTATTTCCAGTACAAGGAAGAGACACTGGAAGTTTGAAGACTTATTCCCATACCATTAGGCAACTACTAAATTCTAATGCAAAAGCAGATGCTGGGAAACAGCAAGGTTCACCAAAGCTTGAGCAGAAGCACAGAGCTGCTCTCCTGTGACCCCCAGCTGTGCCCTCCCACCACTTACTCCTTCAGGTCCTTCTCTGCTTCCCAAGTAAAGCACTCCAGATCACAAACATGGCAAACAGCTCCATCTTCTCCCCTCTAAAAAGAAATCTTTCTGGTCAGGCTGAAAAGTTGTACCAGCTGACTGTGCCATAGGAATGCCAGAGGCAGCTGAGAGAGGATGAGCTGCCCAGGGACAGGACAGAGCAGGAGACAAACCCTTCCCCACCTGCAAGCAAGTTTCCACTGCAAAGCATCCCCTGGGGGTACAGCTCCACAGGGAGCTGAACCCATCCAGTGACTCACTGCTGCTCCACCACCTCCCTGCTCCCTCCTGCCTGGGTCCTCCCTCCCTTTTTGCCAGCAATTGCCTCTTCAGTGCATTAAAACTGCAGGAAACTATTTTTATGTTGCTGCAGCCTCACTGCTCCAGCACCTGGAGCATAGAGGTCAAGCAAAATCCTGGAGGAGGCAATGGTAGGCAACTGTGCAAGGACATGAGGCAGGAGAAAGAGCAAGAATGGGAGGAGGAAGCAGGAACTCCAGGTGAGTGCAGCTCAGGGATTCTCACACAGGTTTGCCCTGTTGCTTTCAGCTTGAGATGAAAGGCCAGGGCTGACCAAGCTTGTAAAAACCACACCCTGAGACATAAATTCCAGGCACTTAGTGGATTAATTATCTAAGTGGGTATTGCCCTGACTAAAGGCTTTTCATCATCATAAGTAGGAAACAAGCAGCTAATTGGACTTGTCCAAGGTTACAACACGAAGGTGTAGAAAGCACAGAGGGACTTGATCTTGAAGTCTTTCCCAGCCAAAGGTTGGAAAGGCTGTGACAAAACCACCTTGCTGGACAGCCCCGTGTTTGTCTGGTGAGAGAGCATCAGCCCCATGCACAAAGTGCCCTTTCCTGGGCTGTGTGGGGTGCTCTGCAAAGAATGGCAAGGTTCACAGAGGGGAGAAAGCACAGAAATGCAGGAGAAGGAAGGAAGGAAGGGGCTGCATGGTCAGTGACCCCCTCACTGCTTCCCAGGAACCCAACCTCTCCCATCCCACATGGAAATGGGAACCTCCACGTTACTCTTGTCACCGGGGAGCTCTGCAGAGAGCAGGGGGACAGCGAGCAGGGGACAGGACAGGGAGCTGGGGGACAGGACAGGGAGCTGGGGGACAGGACAGGGAGCTGGGGGACAGGACAGGGAGCTGGGGACAGGACAGGGAGCTGGGGACAGGACAGGGAGCTGGGGACAGGACAGGGAGCTGGGGACAGGAGAATGAGCTAGGGGACAGGACACTGAGCAGGGGACAGAACAGGGAGCAGGGAGCAGGGCAGTGCCCGCCCGACGGGGCGCACCCGGTGCCCAGGGCCGAGCAGCCCCGGCAGCAGCACCCACGGGCGAGCACCGACCCTGAGAGAAAAGCGCGACCCATCCGTCCCCAGAGCCCACTGCCGGGAGGAGAGGACGGGAACGGGGCGGGAACATCCACGGCCCCGCAGACACCGCGGAACGGGCCCGGCCCGACGCGGCCCGGCGGCACGGGGAGAGGCCACGCTGCGGAGCAGCCGCGCATGGGGCGGCCCGCGGGAAGCGGCGGGACCGTGAGGAGCAGCGCAGGCACCGCGGGGGATGCTCCCGTCCTCCCGCTCCCTCAGGTGCCGGGGGAGGCGGTCCCGGTCCCGGTCCCGGTGCCACTCACCGCGGCTCGCGCCAGTGCCGCCATCAGTCCCGGGCGCCGCTTCCGGCGGGGCCGCCGCTTCCGCCCCGCCCACTGCGCGTGCGCGAGGAGGGGGCCAGGGGATGCGCGCGCGCCGTGAGCCTCTTCCCTGAGGGCTGAGAACGGCCCCGGGAGAGGCGGGAAAGGGGAGTGAGGGGGAAATAGGGGTGTAAGCGGGTAATAGGGGGCCTGAGGGACTGTGAGGGGGTAATAAGGGCTATTAGGGGGGTCTGAGGGACTGTGAGGGTGTAATAGGGAATATTAGGGGGTATGAGAGGCTGTGAGAGGGTCTGAAGGGGTATGAAGGGCTGTGAGGGGGTTTGACAGGCTCTGTGGGGCGGGGGGGGGGGGGTATTAGGGGCTGTGAGGGGCTCTGAGAGGGTGTGGGATGCTGTCGGAGAGCGGGGCTGGGAAGGGGAGGGGAGGGGAGGGGAGGGGAGGGGAGGGGAGGGGAGGGGAGGGGAGGGGAGGAGAGGGGAGGAGAGGGTGGTGTGAGGAGGGAGGGGGTTTGTTTCAGAAAGGTTGGAGGTGGCACGCCCCTGCCTGCCCGCCGTTGTCCGTCCTCTCCTGGGGATGCCCCGACCCCAGGGGGATGGGGGTTGTGCTTTCAGCCGGGCAGCACAGGCGTTCTCAAGGGCGAACGCCACCGTGGTTTTCTCTGCTCGGTCTGACTGCCCCAGGCTGGAGAGACATCGGGTGAGGCGGCAGAGGTGCCAGCTGAGGGTTTCAGGGTGGTGGTGCCAGCAGAACATGGCAGAGCCCCTCAGGGCAAAGGCCCCGGAGCGATCCCGCCCGTCCCTGGTGCGGATTCCCTGCTCCTCACTTCTGGCAGCAGCTTTGGTGAGGCTGCAGAGTGAACCTGAGCAGTGAACCCGACAGGATGAAATGAGCTGGCTTGTTTTGCCAGGTTAAGTCTTAATCTGGATCACATCCACATCACCTCACAAATGTTGGTGCCGGTAGACGGGCGGCTGGTGCAGATGTGAGCAAGAGCAGCTGGGGAGCAGAGCCAGACTGCTCTTTTCAGCAGCAGGGCTGCCTTCGAGGGCCTGGGGAACTATAATATTCTCCTCTTCTCTTTCCCAGCATATTTACTGGGATGTCAGCTTCTCAAGAGGGCAGTAGCAGCTGTTTTAATGGCCCTGAAACTCCACAGTAGTCCTTAGAAACCTTTCATATGTTCTTAAATGTCAGATCTCAGGGGGCCAATGGAATCGCCTACTTGGACTTCCTTGCCACAGGCATCCCAGACCCCTCTGCCTGCAGTCAGTCTTTTCCAAGATGTTCTGACTCAGCTATCTGCTGAGGGAGGTTTAGCTGTGTCTGACAATCTGTCCTGACTTGGGGTTGGATGTAGAACGATGCAGGGAACTGCAGATCTCTGTCAGGATGCTGCTGCGTTTCATTTCTGTGCCTAATTCTAGGAGGCAGGTTAAAGACAGCTCTGCTTCTTTTTCCTTAGCTGTCCTCCATGTATTAGACTCAAAGCAATATTAAAAACCATTCTTAACAGCAGGGTTTTTTTATGAGAAGGCGGTAGAGGAGAACAAAACACTTTTCTGAAACCTCCTCTTTGCCAATAATGAGAGAGTCATTAAAAGTGGTGCTGAAGAGCCCCGACAGTGCTGCTCCTGGTGACCTGGACCATGCTGTGCACCCGTGCTGTGCCTGCACAAATGGATCCACACGTGTCAGGATGGGGGGAGAGCCCTCCCTTTGCTCTGGTTCTGTGGGGCTGATGGATGAAGTAACAAAACAGTTTGACAAAATAATTAAGCAGCTCAAATTAGCAGTCACTGAAAGGAGAGGTCCTGCCCCGGGGTGTGGTAGCATTAGCATTCAGCTAATGAACCCTGAGCCAATGAGCTGCCTGAAGGAGCAACAGAAAATTGTCTTTTTGTTGTGTTTTGCAGGATTAATTTTCTGTGAGCTTAGCTCTCTGAACCAGCTCTCCTCAGGATAGGAGGGAATGCCAGGAATGTGTCTGGGGACAGGATCGGGAGGGCAGCTGGGCTGTTTGCCTGGTGTCAGCTCTGTCCTTGTGTTGGTGATGGCATCGGTTCCTCCCTGCAGGAAACAACAGGGGGTAAGTAGCAACCATCACCCTGAAGAGCTGTTCTGAGACGTGAAGCACAGGGAAACAAAACCCTCCTGCCCGGGTGGCCTTTGGAGACACCAGGACACGGGGACTGCTCTTGAGCTCCTGTGCTGGCATTTGACAGCAGAGCCCAGGCAGCCACAGGATCCCTTCCCAGGCCCTTTGGGAATCGTTCTGTCCCAGATGTGGGGAATGAATGACCCTTTCCTGAAGCTGTGCAAGAGCAGACACTGTGCTGGGGCCTGGTTTAAGTTCAGTTTGAGTTTAACTTGGGCTTTCTAGAGCACACTGGGTCCAGGCTCAGGCAGTTGTGGTGGTTGGCTTCATTCTGACAAATCAACTATTGTGCAGAACAGGAAGGGGGAAAGAATTCTAACCTGGGAGTTAAAGCAAGCAGAGGGGGAGTGTGAAGCTTATCCTGACTTGAAAAAACTCAGGGAGGGAAAATTCCACATCCACTGTTACACAAATGTGTGGAGATAGGAAAAGGGTCCAAACCCCCTCAGAGCCACGAATGGAGACAACAATGGACAGTGATTTTTAACTTTTAATTTTTTTTTCTCAGCCCAAAAGCAGGAGGGAGCTGGCATTGAAGAGCTGGGCATAAAATCACATAGGAATTTCTTCACTGTTAAAATACTACACCAAAACCAAGTGGATTCACAAAACTGAGCCCTTCAAAACAACTGAGAGGTCCAGGTTGTACTTAACATATCTTTTTAACAATTTTAATTCAGTTCAGCCAGCGTAGGAATTTTTCTCCTCTTACTGCTGCTGTGGTCCAGCCCCAGGTGGCCTTTGCCTGCCTGCCCTGTTTTTCAGGACCACAGCCCCATTGAGTTGCAGGCAGAGTATCTGCTGAGTATGTGAGGAAAAAAAGAGTTGTGCATTATCACCAGGGAGCCTGGGACACCTGATAATGAAATATTTATCAGCAATGAAACTGATTCTCTTCTTCAGTGAACAGCTAATTAGTGATACAAAGTCCCACAAGACAGAGGAGAGGCCTCTCCAGCACAACTGCCATGACCACCCTTGGTGTAAAAAATTCAGATCAAAATCCTGTGCTCTTTCTCATGGCAAAGCTTGGGGACTGGGGACACTGGAGAGCAGGAGCCCAGCCCAGCCCACACTGCTCACCACGGGGGAGTGGGACAGAGGCTCTGGGTTACACCCTGCAATCCCCAGCTGGTATCAGAACCCAACCTTACCAAAACTGGGTGTTTGCCTGCCCCCAAAACTTCAGTTTTGAGAAACTCCTTTTTACATGAAGAAACATTCCCAAAATGTTCCGGGCTGGCAATGGTGCTCAGAGGATTTGCTGGTTTTAAAATGTTTGCCCTGGGTATCCTGGGCTGTGATGGAGGCAGAGGCTTTGGTTCTGGGTTGTTACATTATTCTGTGGCTGGCATCATTAATTACAGGCATCTGTAATCAATCCTGTATGTATGCAGCTAA
Source organism: Heliangelus exortis (assembly GCF_036169615.1). Lineage (NCBI taxonomy): Eukaryota > Metazoa > Chordata > Aves > Apodiformes > Trochilidae > Heliangelus > Heliangelus exortis. Next base: position 15,224,584 of record NC_092437.1, on the reverse strand, counting down.
ATGATCATCCAGACCATCCTCCACTTCTAGTACTAAATGTACCTTGATCTCTCTGGTGCTTGTTTCTCTGACCTGGCACCTCAACATTTCAGCAAGGGGATTCCCAGTTTTCATGAGAAGCTGTTCCACTGTGAAAGTTTTCTGGTACCTGGCTGAAGATGCACAGTGTGAGCCCCATTCTTCTCTTTTGATGTCAGATTCCTAAGGATATTGGGTAAGAGCAGTCTGGGCAGTGCTTTGAGGCATCACCCTCAGGCCATTTAGCAGGAGGAGCTTTGCAGAGCTGTGGAGAAACTCGTGGTTGGCTGCTCAGGAGATGGGGCTTCATAGCACAGCTCTGCAACTTTATTTTTTTATATAGCCTTTATCATATTGCTTGGGTTTTTTTTCCACTTATTTCCGTGTAATGAAAGAGAATAAAATAGTTTTAATGTGTTTTTTAAGCTGATTCTAGTGCCACCAGAAAGAAGCAGCACCAGTGGGTCTGTGGAACTGTCCTGCCAGACAACAGGAGGCACCACAAATGTGTGGAGCCAGCAGCCCCTGTCCTGTGTGGGACACTCAGGGCTTTCAGTGGGGACCACACAGCACTGAGCAGGCAGAAGGGCTGCACCTAAGTGTTGAGCACAGTGAGCAGCTGCCAAGCTGGAATCACCAGCTTAGATCTTACCTGAATTTTCCACTTTTCAGACTTCAGACAGGCCCCTCTATGGCCTCTTCTGGTGTTTTTTACTTGCCACATTTCCTCCTCTCCAGCAGTGATGATGTCCTGTGCAGACCACTCTGCAGTCAGACTTTCTGTGTGTCACTCGCCAGGAAACAGATTTTCTGTGTGGTTTTCTTTTTAATCTGTGTGTTTCTGACCACTCTGAAAGGACTCTCCCTGCACTGCTCTGAGCCCCTGGGCTGTTGTGGTCCTGAGCATCGTGGTCCTGACATTACTGTTTCACCTCTCCCAGGCTGGGTCAGTGCTCATTCCTACAGTTCTTTTTCTTTTTTTACTTACTTAAAACTACAAATGATAAATAACCTTTTAAACAAAGGCATTTAAGAATATCTGGTGTTTCCATCCTCCCCGTTTCTTATCAGCACATAATTTTATTTCAAACACTACCACAGAATGTGCTTTCTCCATTTTCAGACAGCAAAGCAGACTGATGGTTTTTATGTAGGCCTGTGGCTTTGTAATTTAAAACATAACTGTGCAGGTTAATCACTGTTTTGAAATATTCTAAATACATAAAACCCAATAGCAATTTCTTACATTTTTATCTTTCGAGTCACATGAAGAATCAAAATCAGCCTGACAAGGGCAATTGTTAGCTCAGTGTTTGCTGGGGAGAGCAACCTCCTCCTGAAAAACAAACACACTGTAGACTTTCAACTTCAGTCTTTCCTCTGCTCAGGCTGGAATTCCTGTCTGAGTGCAGATTTCAAATTATATTCCTTTTCCTTCTTAACCACCTGCTCCTGCTTCTGCAGCAGAAACCTCAAAGGAAATCTCATCCCGTGGGGAAAGGGGATCTCTCCGTGCCCCTGGGACCAGTGGGGCCGAGGCACTCCAGGGAACAGGAGGGCAAACTGTCCAGCTGGGTATTCCAGGACCCTCTGGAGATGTTGCTGAGGAGAAATCCAAGTGCACAAACTCAGTCCAGGTCCAGCAGGTCTTGTTAATTCTGGTTCAGGGCCAATGCTGCAGGATGCCAGCTGGCCCTGCAGCTGCTGCAGTGTGAGTGTCTCTGCCAGGTTCTGAAAGGGCCTTGTGTGTCCCAGAGGAGCCGGTGCAGCTCTGGAACTGGTGCTTCCCTCATCAACCTTTTAGGACTTGCAAGTGTAGGTCAGGGCTACCAGGCCCGTGGAGCCCTGGCATAGGTGGACTGAGTCCTTCCGAGTGTACCCGGGTATCTCTGCGCTGCTCTTGCCACAGCTCTGAGCTCCAGAAAGGCACTGAGGGGCCATCCAGCCCCATGGGGAAGCCCAGGTCCTGCTGGGTTTCTGCCTCTGGCAATCTGCTGCAGGAAAATGGCATTTCTAAGGTTGATCTGGGAGCTCAGAATAAGATTGTCATGCTTTGTTTTCTCCTTTGCATCTGGACACTGAGACCAAGTCCACCCTTAGGATGACATTGCAAGCTGAAAAAGGGCTTGTAATGGCAGCTGATTATTTTTTTAGCAACCTAAAGGTGCTTATTCCTCTCTGTAAGGATGAACAGTCAGGTTGGGCTCTCAGTGTGAATTGCACACATTTGCTACTCCTGTTGCTCAGGATAAATGCTATTTAAAAACATGAAAATAAGATAATTTTTCAATAAATTGCAACCCTCACAATGCATTAGGGACCTTGAAAGGTTTGGCAAGTGTAGAGTTCAATTCCCTGATCTGGACTTACTTGGCTAGGGGTGCAGAGTGGTCCTTGCTCTGGTTTCCAGGGGGCAATTACCCCTCTCCTGCACCAGTGCTGCCCGAGGAAAGGCAAACGTGCAGCAATTTGCTTGGTGAAGCCTGGCAAGCAAAACCTGAGCTCTAGCACTGAACTGTTCAGGGGAAGCAGAAGTAGAACCTGATGACTTTTTCCAAGCTTCTGTATCCTGGTGGCTGCTGCTACTGCTAAACCTGATCAACTCCTGTTTGTTCCCAGTGCTCAGCACCGAGGGACAATTCCTGGACATTTCCCTCCCCACCTGTCAGCCCTGGAGTGTGCTTTGGCACTCTGCCACCCCAGCTCCTCAACGACTTCAGCAGACCCACTCCAGAAACAAGACATCCCAGTCCCCTAAGCTGCCCCAGCCTCAGGAACCTTTCTTCCCACCTGAATGCTTTCTGAAGAAGAAAGTGTTCGCTGCTCCGAGAGGTTTTCCACTTGTGCCTCCTTTGGCTTTCCATTCCTGCCCAGAGGTTACGTGGGGTGCAGGGCTATACACTGTGCTGTACTATATGCAGAGGTGTTCAGACTTAATTTATTCCCTTCTCCTGGATAAAGATTATTGCAGCTGTGTGTTTTGGAAAACTATCAATGAAGGGAGTTCAGCTCATACAACACACTTTCAATAGGGTACTGTACTCTATATTTCCAGGTTCTGTTTTAATTACACTTGCATATTACCTCGGAGGAAGCTGAAATCTGGAAAATGTTTTCTCATATACCATGTCTTAAACCTTCCTGACCTTCTGTTTTATACCAAGTACATTTATGTTTGTGATGAAAACCATATAACACGGGGCAAGGTTTGGCTATCCGGGATAATCTATCAGGGCTGTGCTGTCAGTCCTGCCCAGCAGAGGCTGAGCAATTTTCAGTAAGAAATGGCCCCGTCATCCCCCACCCCCCCACCTTCCTGCAGACATTCCCTCTCCTCTCCCTTCCCAGGGCTCCCAAGAAGTGGCACAGGAGTTGGCTGAGCTGTGAATGGGGCAGGGCCCCTCTCCTGCTCCCACTGCTCTGAGGAACCCCAAGGGGCCGAGCAGCAGCCTGGCTTGTGCAGTGCCCATATCCCAAAAAACAAAACAAAGCATCCCAAGGGGCTTTGTCCCACAGGGCACAGCAGCTGCTGAGCAGGAGCCCTTCCTGTGCTTCTCCACACCCCTGCAGGCACTGCTTGGAGCTTTCCTACAGCCTGCCAGGGACAAACAAACAGCCCAATATCCAGACTGGAAATCTCCTCCAGACACTGTGTGAGGGGAGCAGGGCACTGGGGAGAACTTTTGGGTGCCACCTGTCCTCTGGTTACAGGCAGGGTACAGAGCTGCAAAAACTCCCTGCAGGGACCAAAGGTGCTCAGCAGAACAAGTCCTGGGTGAACAGGGGGCTGCTCCAGGGCACCTTGAAAGTAACCTTGGAATCTGTGCCTGAGAGAGCACAGAGGGATCTTCACATCCTTGGGATGTCCAAGAAATGCCCTGAGGGAAAGGGTTTAGCAAATATGTGTGAGCAGCAGAGGCCCTGTCAGTCCCCAGCACAGAATAGTTTGGGTTGGAAGGGACCTCTCAAGGTCCCCCAGTCCAACCCCTGCAGTATCAGGGACACCCTCACCCAGATCAGGGTGCTCAGAGCCTCCTCAAGCCTCACCTTGAACATCTCCAGGATGAGGCCTCAGCCCCCTCCCTGGGCACCCTGTGCCATTGTTCCACTGCCCTCATGGCACAGAACTTGTTCCTCACATCCAATCCAGATCTGCTCCTCTCTAATTTAAATCCATTGCCCTCAGCCATCACTCCAGGCCCTCTCTGCTGCCCTGCTCCTGGAGCTCAGCCCTTCCACACCCAGGGTGTGGGTTGCTCTCAGCATCTTTCTCCTGTGAATGTTGATGATCTCCTTGCTACAGGGGGACAGGGACAGGAGGGTGGTGAGAGAGGTTTCTGCTCCTCAGTCTCCACTGACCAGGCTTCTGAGGTTGTGCCTTTATTTGTCTCAGTGCCTCACCCTAAAAAGCAAAGTAAATTTTACTGCATAATGAATAACAGGAATTATATAAATCTTGTCAAGCAGGAACTTTTTAGTGGACTAAGCTGCTTTTTAACTCAACTATAAACAACTATGGGGCAAGAACTTATAACATGGAAAGTTTTTCATTAGAAAGCAGTGATTATGGCCCAGCAGAGTTGGACATAAGAGATGGCTGAGTTTGAACTCCTAATGTGATGCTGTAGCTGGGAGGGAAAGCTGAACCCTGGATTGTAATGTTGGAGGAGAGGAGAGGGGCAGGGGAGGGGAGGGGAGGGGAGGGAGGGGAGGGAGGGGAGAGGAGAGAAGAGAGAGAGAGTGAAGAAAGAGAAGACGAAGAGAAAGAGACAGAGAAGAGACGAGAAGAGAAGAGAAGAGAAGAGAAGAGAAGAGAAGAGAAGAGAAGAGAAGAGAAGAGAAGAGACAGAAGCGAAGAGAAAGAGAAGAGAAAGAGAGAGAAGAGAAGAGAAGAGAAGAGAAGAGAAGAGAAGAGAAGAGAAGAGAAGAGAAGAGAAGAGAGAGAGAAGAGAAGAGAAGAAGAGAAGGAAGAGAAGAGAAGAGAAGAGAAGAGAAATCTGGTAAGGAAAGTGCACAGCAAAAGCATTACCAAGTCTATCTACCTCTTCCACAAAAAAAAAGAAAAGAAAAAATTTCCTCACAGTCTGCATAGGTAGAACAATGCCCATGGGAGTCAGTTTTTTCACGTAGCACACAAAGAAGCCAATTCACTGATTTGAAGTGGAAACTGGACAGTAGGTAGAAATAGCTGCTTATTAACAAATGAAGTGCTAATATTCACAGAATTAGCTTAGGGCTGAATGTGGTGAGCTTTTTAAAACTTTTGGTCTTTAAATCAATCCTCGATCTCTCTTTCCAGAAGCATAATACCCACCTATTACCTCGTGTCATTTACTTCCAAGGAACGTTAAAAATAGGCTTCCTGAAAAAAAAAACCTATTCGTGGGAAAGGAGGGACCACAGGAGGAAGCCATGCTTCTCCACCAGGACACTGGCCAGAGCCCTGCTAAGTCCTGCTCAGTGGATGAAGCCAGGAGGTCCCACTCCATTAGTTCACTGCAAGTTTTGGGCTGCATGCAGAATGTAAGAACAGTTCTGGCAAGTCAGACCATGGACCCATCTGGCCCATCCCCTGCAGGCAACAGCAGATCCCTAAAAAGGAAAATAAGGAGAGGACAAACATGGAGAGAGGCTTTCCTGGCACTGCTGCTCGGTGGCTCAGAAAGTCCCCGGACTCATGCTCAGAAGCTTTTCGTGGGTTTTCTTCCATGAACTCAGTTTTTTGAACACAGGCAGACTTGGAGCATCCAAAGCCAGGTGTGGCAGGAGTTCTGCAGCTGGGCTAAACCAGAGGAATCAAGATCTTTCTGCTTGTTTCAGACCTGTTCTGAACTGGTTGCTTTTCTTGCACTGTGTTTCTTGTCTGGGAGAAAACTTACTTACATTACAAGTTACATTCTTTGTCCCCATCACTTTTCCTTCTTGTTCCAGTCCCTCTCACTCCAGCCTTATCTCATTACTCTTCTCCCAGTGCTCTTCTGTTCTCCCACTCCTTCTTATTGCCCTTCTCCAGCTCTCCTGAATCACAAAGTGTTCAAGGCAAAGTCGCAGTCCCTGGAGTGCCTGCATATTTTTTTTTTTTTCATTTGTTCTTTATTTCTCTCCCAGTCATTTCTAAAGCTGCTTTTGCTGCCCCGTTTGCTTTAAAAACTGGGCTGACATTTCAGGGACTCAGAGGGAAATTTTTTAACCTGGGGCAGGCAGGATTCACCAGGCTAAATGATCTGAATTGTTCTTCCTGCTCTTGTCACTGTGAATTAAACCACCATTCTTCAATCACATTATAAGTTCAGTCAGGATCAACAGCCCCATAATTTGCTTGTAATTGCTGGGTCAGCACAGTCACCCTTTCTAGTACTGAATTAAATTCCTTTTCTCTTGAGTCTCCAAACCTCTGGAATTTCCCCAGAATTCCAAGATTTATTAAAATCAGTAGGCTTATTGGTGCAGGGTAAATGTTTTAAACTCTGACAATGCCAGCACATGCTCCTCATCACTTTCTTATCTTACTGGCCATGGGAATATTTCATTACTGTGGCAAGAAGTGAATTATTTCTTATGACTTTTCTTTTACTAAAAACATTCTGAGGTTTTGGGAGACAGGTAGCTCCACCATGGTTACATTTTGAGATAAATAGCAGGTAATTTTTCTTAGAAATCCCAAAAAGCAATCTGTTTAAAAGTTTCTATGCCTCAGAAAGATTCAACTTCCATTTTCTGGAGCTTTTTGATCAAGTGTTATTCATCCAACATATAGGAAAAAAGTGAAGTCATCACTAAACTTGTTCCTTTTCTGTAATATTTCTGCATCCATCTGAGAATCATCATCCCTGACCCTCACCCAACTGCCCTGAAATTCCAGTATAGATGGATGAAGTGAAGACACATGGACTGGAGGCACTGGATGCTCAAACATCTCAGCCCTGGCAGAGCCTGGGCCCAGGCTACAGCTCAGGGATCTGTTCAAATCCTGTGCCATGGCTCATTCCTGGTGTGGGTGACACCTTCATGTGCTGGAGCAGCTCTTTGGATACCTGCCCAGAGCCTGACAATCAGCTCAGCTCCTGCCAGTCTCTCCAGTCCTTTCTTCTCTCCCTCCCTCCTCACACTCCCTATTTCTTGCCTCTAGGACTCCTCTGGCAGCTGCTCCTAAACGTGCCTACAATACCAGGCTGTTTACCTAAGGACCCAGCAGTAAAGGGAATCAGTTGAACGTGGAATAATTTACTCCAAGTCCTTCCTCTGTGTGCTTTATGTCAGAAACTCAGGTGAGCAACCCCGGGTGTGCTGGGGTGGGTGCCCATCCCTGTTCCTTTGCAGCCCCTGAAGGAATGGCCCTTTCCCCAGCACCCACCTGGATGCAGCTGTGCAAGGGGAGACCTGGGGCTTCCCCCTCCTGGTGCCTCCACCAGAAGAGGTAGAAACACAGCAGGGAGAAGGAATGGGGCCCAAGTCCCCCATATCCTGGGTAAGTAAAACAACCAAACCAAAACCAGGGACTGCTGTGTTTAACAAGAACCTCTCCACTGTTGGTTTTTTGTTTTGTTTTTTCACTGGACATGAGTAAGAACCTCTCACACCTACAGCTGAATCCCAAAAGCATGGAGGGACCCAACCATGCAGGTACCCCAGGGAGGTGACTGATACAGACTGAGCTATGGGGGGTGTTCAGCCTGGAGAAGAGAAGGATCTGGGAGACTTAGAGCACCTTCCAGTGCCTGAAGGGGCTCCAGGAAAGCTGGGAGGGACTTGGGACAAGGCCTGGAGGGATGGGGTGAGGGGGAATGGCTCTAAGGTGAAAGAGGGGAGATTTCGATGAGATATTAGGAAGCAATTCTTTGTTGTGAGGGTGCTGAGCCCCTGTCCCAGGGTGCCCAGAGAAGCTGTGGCTGCCCCATCCCTGGCAGTGTTCCAGCCCAGGTTGGATGGGGCTTGGAGCACCCTGGGCTGTGGGAGGTGTCCCTGACCATGGCAGGGGTGGCACTGGGGGAGCTTTAAGGTCCCTTCCAACCCAAACCAGTCTGGGTTCTGTGATTTGGGGCACTGTGCCTGTGGTCACCCAGCACACAGATGTTTCTCTTCACTCTCCCCTCTGACTCTCTGGGAAGCTGCTTAATTCACTGCTCTGAACCAACCTGTTGGAGCCAGGGGCTGCTGCAAAAAACACCAAAATGCCAAAGTTTGGCCCTCAAAGTAACTGTCCAGGGCTGCATGATGAGTCTGTCTGACCTCAGGCTGCACAGGACTTGCAGAAGATGGGCTGCTTTTCTGCCTGTGGTCCAGCCCTGAAATTCATGGTCTGTCTGAAAACCTTGTAAATCACAGAGTCACAGAGTCAGTAAGGTTGGAAAAGACCTTCAAGATCATCGAGTCCAACCATAATCCAACTACCACAACCACTAAATGAGAGATGTCCCTGAGTTTAAACAGAGTCCAGAGCAGACCAAAGCCAGAGCAAGTCCTCCTCTTCCCTACAGAGCACTGGCTCTGGCAGCAGAAATGCAGGTTCCTCCTCACCCAGACTTGGGTTTCTCTGCTCTGTTGCTTTGGAGCTCCCAGCATGGCCACGGGCAATCATGTGACCACAAGCCTTTCCTGGGCTTTAGCAGCTGCTCCTGCCCTAAGCCTCCAGCAGCTTCTGGGCCAAAGATCTGAGGAAAGCCCTGAAAGCCACTGGCATGAGGACAGGCACATGGAAAGAGAGAATTACTCCCGAGAAGCCTTCAGGAAAAGTTTATTTTTGAGGTGGATACGTCTGGTCCCCCCACCAGCACTGCCACCCATCCCACCTCTTGCTCCACATTCACCCTACACCTGTTCCTATCTTCAGTCCAGCTTCTTGTTCAGTCTTTCCCCTCAGCTCCCTCAAGAGCCCCTTTTCCCCAGACCTTTTCCCCAAACCCTTCTCCCCAAACTCTTCTCCCAAACCCTTCTCCCAAGCCCCATTCCCCCATGTTTCCCCCTCCTGCAGTCTGTGCTTCTCCCCGGGCTACCCTGAGCCTTTTATCCCCTCTGGCTGGGTTCCTGTAACCCGATCACCAACCACACGAGTTAATGACTTCTTTGCCATCTAAATTTTATGGCTTTTCTTGCACCTTTGCAGAAAAGAGAGCTGGGGTGAAGATATACGGCCCCTTCTTTAGCCCGCGGAGGACCCGAGTTGTGTTTCTCTTTCAACATTTCTGGAGAAAGATTAATGTTTTGAAGCCATTTGCACGAGCTAAATGAAAGGCACCTGGTTTTGTCAATAAAAAGGCTCATTTCTGACTTTATGCCATGATAAATGGCATCTTGTAAAGAGCAGGCAGACAGTAACTGGGCATGCAGGAGCAGTACCCCCATTTTCAGGACATTTCTCTGGCAGTACAATGGGCAGAGGCCGCTCGGCCCGGATTCCCTGGATGGCAAAGTCTGGCACAAGATATTAGAGCAAAGAGACTCTGAGAGAAAATCCAGTGAAAAGAGCATTTTCTGTGTCCTGGCAGAGGGTCAGCCAATTAATCACTCTTATTACTAATGGAGTCATTTTTTTCTTGACAGCTGTGCCCTTCAAAATGACATCAGGGAAAACTGAACCCATTTGCATTACTTCAGCCAGGCAAAGGATTGCAGAAGGCTGAAAGGAGTTCTGAAAAAAAACCCAAACAAACCAACCAACCAAACCACCCCCCCCCAAAGCAAAAACCAACCAACAAACAAACAAAAAAAAACCAAGGCAGCAAAATGGGGACATCAGTGAACTCAGAGTGACAGAATACACGGGCTTTTCTGAGCACTTGGCAAAGTGTATTTACTGCACCCTATTTACGTTTAAAAAAAAAACCTAAAGATTTCCTTGTTTATTAAATTTGCCGAGAAGCAATGAAATCTCAGGCAATTTTATTTTTAAATATCATTTTACTACCCAACAGCAACAGTAAATTCATAAAATAACACATGATTGACCAGGACTATGGAGTCAAAAAAAAAAAAAAAAAGAAAAAAAGATTGTTTGCTTTGTACATTCTTATTAGTCTTGGCTAAGATGTTATAAAAGCAGTATCTTTTAACACCTTTTATTATACAAGGGTCAAGGGGTTTTTATGTTTCTTAAAGACAGCTTCAAATAGCCCACATAGAGGGTTACTGCATCTTTCATATGGCTGCTGTATAAACAAGGCTGTTTTACACAGGAAATGACATAGCCATGTAAAAGTGTACATGGAGTTTAGGCACATATTCAAACACTAATGGGAATGCATTGTTTGAAATGGCAAACTTTTATGTTTACCTATTGAGCTTAGGACCCAGCTTTTAGCCAAACACAACAAAAATTATCCACACATACCTGTCTTATAGTGTACTGTTTATTTGAAATTTGGACCTTCACAAAGACTCTCGTGGGAGAGATAATGACCCTAGAAAGTAAATACAAATGAGGCATTCTCCGGGAGGGAGTGAAACCTGCCATCATAAAGGTGGAAAGCTGAACTTTTAACCTGTATTGCTTTACAGCTCAGGTTTCTCTACGTTTCTGCCATCCAGTTGCTAACAGCCCCTCAGCCCCGGGATGAAGGCTGTGCCAGTCCTTGGGGTGTCTCTGTGCAGGGTCTGTACTGCCCAGGCTGGAGGAAGGGGTGTCCAGCACCTGCAGTGTCAGGGTCCTCTGCTGCTGGCCAGTTCCCTTCCTGTGTTTGTGTCCCTGTCCCCAAACCTCTGTTCAGGGAGGGAGGAGAATTGAGACCCCCACCTGGGCCTGGCTCTTGTGCTTGTCACTGCCACTGGGTGTTGGTTCCTGTTCACCCACCCAGGAAATGTCCGTCCGTGGGTTGGTTCTCACCCTGGGTAACTGACTGCAGATTTCTGTCTGAAGTCTTGAGAAGGTTGGTGATAGTTTGTGAGTAGAAACTCAACAGTTGTGTGGAATTCAGTACAAAAAAATAATAAGCTCACTGTGGCAGCATCTTTGTGTTGCTATTGATATTTTAGGTTAATTAAGGGTAACAGCAACTGTTTTGAGAAGAGCAGTGAGAGAGGTCACTGCCTTCAAAGATGTAGATTTAAGTGGTGATAACCATTCAGTACCTGTCCTGTCATTAATTACAGGGGAGGTGGAAGTCTGTGTCGGGTGATCCCAGTGCTCAAACAACACAGAGAAAGCACCTATAGTCTGGTTTGCATTCACAGCACACTGAGAGCCAGTTGGCATCTCCAGAATAAACCAGCACTGGCCTGGGATTCCCAGAGACATCAGGCAATTTTAATGATGTAAAAGCAAAAGGATCCTGGTTTATCACCAGTGTTGGAAGCTGAAGGTGCTCAATTTGAGAGTTAAAGTGAAGACAAATCCCCTGCCCCTGCCATCTGCTCTGCCCACCAGCAGGAATTCCACACCTGGATCTGGACCAGAGCTGAGCAGTGCCAGGACTGTCCCTGGGTGTCACCATCTTTGAACTCCCAGCTAAGCAAAGTGATTGTCATGCTCATGTTGCCTCCTCGCCTGGACTCCTGAGCTCCAATTGCTTCTGTTAAAGCCAGACCTAATATCTGGCAATTTTCATGCTCTAATAATCAATTCTAATTCTGGCATTTTAGTGTCTGTAGTTTCAAATTTGTTTAAACTGATATTGAAGACCTACTGGTGGTTTTTTAGGGGTTTTTTTCTTTGCCTTTCAAGGTATAATGACTACCTAGCAGAATTCTGGGTTTTGAACCATTACCAAGGGCTGTTTTTAAGACTTTAGAATGTCAGCATTTCTTTTAATTTTTCACGAGTTCATACTGTTTCCATTGGGATAACTACAAAATCTTAGCAGGCTTTTTTTTTTTTTTTTTTTTTTTTTTTCCATTTAGGTGCTGATACATATTTGATTTAATTACCATTTACCTGAATCTTGACCTTGCTCTATTTGTGTATGGAGAAATTCACACAAGGAGAGGAAACAAGAACCTCAGAGAGGTACCTACTGAGTTGTCAGGATTTTCTCATCCTCACCAAGCCCCTCAGGCTGATCCACAGCTCAGTGCTGTGAAGTGTTCAGCAATTTTCCTCCTCAGTTTCTGTGCAGTCCATGTAACCCCAACACTGCCTTTCCCCAAAGCTGTTGCAGCATCCCAGGAATCCAGCTGGGCCTGAAGCAAACTGCAGGCAGCTATGATCCCAGGAGTTAACTTGTCTCATAGGACAACTCAGATTTTGCTTCAAGTGCATTTGGATAGGCAGGATTTGCTATTTGAGACTGATCCCAGTGTGCCTGTGTGGTTACAGCTGGCATGGCACAGCCAGGGCTGCCCTGGAGGAGAGCAGAGGGTTCCCTGGGGCTGTGTCTGCTCTCCTGCAGGCAAGGAAGAAGGGAGAAAGCCCTTCCCCATGGTCAGCTGGCCAAGCCCTCCAGAAGGGAGCTGTGGGCAGTGCTAGAGAAAGGATCCTTAAAAGCTGTGAGCCAGTCACTTAGGGAGCAGCCAGGAGCAAGGGAGGAACTGCTGGAACAGGGAGGGCAGCAGAGTGGAGGTGCCTCTTGGCTGTGGGCTTGGCAGGAGAATGTTTCATCTGCTGGAGCACTGGAAGTCACATAAGCTCAAAAAGCTTGCAGGAAAGCTTGGAATTAAAACTCCTTGGGGTTTTGAAATCCCCATGAGACTGGCTGGGGCCAAGCTCTTAGTGCAGGGGACAGAACCCCCTGGTCCTGGCCTAAGGCTCCATCAGGAGGAAGAGCAGGACCTGGGAAGCTCACACTGGTGGTCAGGAAAGGAGAGAGGGAGCCCATGGAACAGCCCAGACCCAGAGAACAGATCTGGAAGATGCCAGAATTTCTGATGCAAGTGTTACCAGGTGGTCCTCGTTGTAGGGACCCTGCTTCAAGTGCAGCGTTGTGACCTGACCCCTTCTCTGCTCCCAGTGTCCTGTCCCAGGCACTGCCAGGCCCCACAGGGGGGAATTGGGGCATTCAGCTGCTGCTGATCAGTGTGAAGCTCCCTGCTGGGCAGCCCTGGGCTTAACTGGTGTGCAGCCCCAGGTGTCTGCAGCAAGGCTGCTTAACCAGGTATTTTAAGCTGGTTAAAGGCTGAGCTGCCTAGAGAGTGCAGGGTGAAGGGCAGAGGGTTTTGTCAGGATTCCTCTATGGCTCAGGAGCAGGAATTCAGGGGAGTTTGTTGTAGTGAGAGGCAGAGCATGCCCAGCCTGGGGTCCTGACCATGTTCAGCTCCCTGGCACTGCCCATGTGCTATGCAGAGGAGAGCTCAGATCCAGGAAATCGTGTGACTTGATGGTTTAAACTGGGATGAAACAATACCAAACCTTAGCAACCATATTTTGTACTGCTGATAAGCAACTCCAATAATTTCTAATGGTTCTTCTGGCCTTTCTGACCTGTCTACAGTTGAACATCTGCTACCTGGCTTTGTACATGGAAACATCCACAGAGTAATCCCACAATAAATTTACAGTCCATGTGCAGAATAGATAAAGGGGATATGCAAACACTCAGCCCTTGGAGGGTGAATAAAAGGACAGCAGAGCTCTTTTGCCATCACCTGTATAACTCATTTTTGCCCGAGACACAACAAGTGGCAGTGTCCTTCCCCCCCAGACCAAATCATGCCATATTTTCAGATCTTTCTCCCAGCATCTCCACAGTTTCTCTCTGTGGCAGCAGAGTTAGAGCCCAGCAAAATCCATGGGCACAATTTGCACAGCACTGGTATTCTGCTGCACTGAAAAGTGCCTTTCACTTGTATTTATTGTACAAAAACATTAAACACAATTTCTTAATAGCATTATAATTATGCAGGGTTGGACAGCTAGACACAATGCAGCACTGTGTCAATAATTTATTACATCTTATGCCATAATTGAACACTTTTACTATGAGCACTTGAGAACAACTTGGACCTTATACAGAGTAATATATCTTGCTACATAATAATGGAAAGGTGGATACTTAGGAAAGATATGTAGCTTTGAGGAAAACATACATGGAAGCAAATACCTCCTGCATCACCTATCTCCACATAAAACTTAAAACTAAACCAACATATTATATTTAATGACTCCTTTTTTTATATATGCATAGTTTCAAGAGCTAGTCAGAAAGAAATTATTACAGTGTAACTATGTACACCAAGATGGGAGCACACCAGGACACCACCTTCTCTTCTAGACATCAGGACTCTTTTTCTTCCATTTCTTTATGGATGAAGCACGTGGGACTCAGATGTAAATTCAGTCTCAAGAACACTGTTCAAAGGATCAAAAGGGTCCTATCCACAGCTCACCCATACCATCTCTACCCACTGCCTCAAGGAGAAAAGCAGATGGTCTGGAGGTGTGGAGGTACAGTCTTCTCTGTCAGGGACTTCAGCTAGAACCAGTCTCATGTCACTGACACAAAGCCTTGTACTGCATGACAGCATCCAAATGCTACTGAAATCTGCTCACAGTGGGGAAACATCTAGAGCACTGGGTTTATTGCTACATCCTTGTAAACATACTTACCCTAGGGGTAAGGCATCTGGTTAACTTTGAGAGGTTTTGTTCACTGTGTCAGATTTCTCTGCCAGAACATACTCACAGGAGCAGCTGCTCTGCTACCTGCAGCCACACGACTCCACCACCATGTCCTCATACTGTTTGTAGACCACGTTGTTTGCTGAGTCAATGAAAAGAATGCTGATGGGACTCAGCCTGGTGGGGACGCAGCAGGTGGGGGGGGTGGATTCTGGGTCCATGGAGTTCATCAGTGTCTGGATAACTGCATGGTTGGTGGGCTCCAGGTGGGAGCGAAGGGGGAATTCACACAGCCCTTCACAGTGATAGGCTTCATACTCCAGAGGGGCTATGATCCAGTCATCCCAGCCCATGTCCTTAAAATTCACATGGAGGGCTTTCCTGCTGCACCTTGCCTTCAGATTCTTAGTGGGCCTCTTCCCCTGCCGTGTTGCTAGAGGAGCTCTTCTCTTCCGCCTCTGGTTGAATAAGTACTCATAAACAGTTTTGTCATCCTGCCCAGATCTAGCTTTGATTTCATTGAAGAATAAGTCTCTTTTTTTCGTCCTTCCAAACACCAAGAAGAGAGCCTTTTCATTGACCTGTCTTCCTGTTCTGTTAAATCCCACACTCCTGAGATCAACAGCTCGCCCCCTGTCAAAAGTTTCCAGTTCAAAACACAAATTAACCAAGTTTTTAAAGTTCCTGAAAAGTTTCCAGATGTCAAACACTTCCCACTTGGGAGTATCAGTGATACTGACGGTACGAGAGTCCAGGAGTGTTGCTGCTTGTCTGTTCGTAGAGCAACTAAATAATTTCACTTGGGAAGTTTTTCCAGAAGAATGAGACTTCCATGTATCAGAAGGCTTTTTCCTCAGTATTCGAAGCTCTGCTCCCAGCAAACCATCTTTTTCTAATGCACTGATATCAAAAATATATTTTTGTTTTCTTATAGTCGGTGCTCGCTCGTCTGGAAAAAAGCACAGACATTTTAAAATGTACCTCAGGCACAGATCAGTGTCAGCTACTCAGTTCTTAATTTTTTTCCTGAAGCTTGCTCATAAGTCTAGAAGGTTCCTGGCCCACCAAACAGAAAGACCAGTTTTTATCTGAGGGAGCAGCTCTGTGCAGAGACCCAGAAGAACTCAGTGACTCGACAGGGAAGCAACCTCCTGAGTTTGCCTTGTAGAAATTTCATTTCTTTCACCAGTGGGCATTTTCTAGCTTCAAATTAGCAATTAGCCAATTGAAAAATAGTCCCTTTTTTCAGGGCTGGGCACTCACAGGGCCTACTCCCCTCTTCTGTCCTACTTAAATCACAGAAGCAGAGCTTCAGTGCTGCCCGGGCCTCACGCTGGCTCCAGACATCAGCACATTTACCCTTAGTGAATTAGTCCTTGAAAGCCAACATCCCCCAGGAACTGCCAGGCACGAGGGTAATTGCCTTATTAACTTAACTCCACATGACTCACAACTTTTTCAAACTGGGCAGAAAAAGCCATAGCTGCCTTTGACCTGCCACTACATTTTCTTGGCTAAGCTGAGGAGCAGCAGTAAGGAGGCACAGGCGGGGCCGATGGTCCTGACGCCTCCAGTGGAGAGCTGAGAACCTGGAGGCAGCTCCTGTGGGCAGTGGGTCCTCCCTCCCCAGAGGCTGAGCTTTTAATAATTAAATGGCAAACAGTTCCAGTCCTGGCTGGGTCACCATCACCTTCTCAGCTGTAGCCTGTGTTGCCTCCTGAGGTACATGACAAAGCTCTCCCTAGCATTCCAGGAAGCACCACGGGGTGAGGGGAGCACCATTCTTTGGGAGCCTGGTTATTTGGTGTGTGAAAACAAGACACCAGTCCAAACTTCAAAAAAACATCTGGGACCAGAATGTTGAACTACAAGTTCTGGACTCCCAGAATTTACTCTTGTTAGCCTGGGCTTGGCTTTGGGTTTCTGTGGGTGGAAAGCTGGTGGTACCTGAAAGCAAGTGCTTCAAGCCACAGCCACCCACCCTGTGCTGTAGTGACTCCTGGCTCTACACTGTAATCCCTCACAAGACTACCTGGAACAAATCAGACTGGCCTTTTGATACTGAACCTTGTGGTTTTTCCATGGAACTGCCCTGTTCTTAGCAAACAATGCTTTTTTAGACATATGAACACACTTCACAATAAAAGGTAACGTTAGCTCCTTTTCCAGTGGAGATGGTGAATTCATCTCAATTCCAACTCCTGTTTCCAGGAGCTAATTATGGAAAGAAAGTAAGACAAAAAATTTAAAGGTTTAAAACCACCTAAGCATGCAAAGACCAATTGATTTTCAACAATGTGTATCTAAAATGCTTTCTAAATATTTGGTTTGGCTGCCACACAACCATCTAGTTCTGCCTTTAAATGAATTTTCCAAGATAAGGCAGGGAGACAAATCTGCAGCACACTGTGCAATTTCAGTTACATTAAAAAGTTATTTGACTGTAACAAAGTATGACTATTTTCTAGTACTCTCTGTATGTTTAAACACAGACATCTCTGTCCACACACACACACACACACACACACACACACACACCCCCAGGAGCTCCTTCCTTACCTTGTCCTTTGTCTATGAAGCTGGTTATTGTATTGGCAAGTCCAGCCTCGAGTTTGACACTTCCATTAACACCTTTTCTTTCTGCATCTGAGAGAGTCCTGTACAAGGAGAGCATGTATTCATGTGGTGTTATGGGGGGATGTCTGAATGTTTCCTTAGTTTCCCTCTGGCTTACAGGCTCTTTAGTCTTTTTGGTTTTGAAAGAATCAGTGTCAGCACTGCTTGTGCCCGTTTTTTTCAGAGCCACCTTGCTGCTGAGATTTTGGACCTTTGGAGTCACTGTCCTTACTCCAGAAGGTCTGGTGGGGAGATGTCCTACTTTGCCCTCTGTGGCTGCTGTTCTTGGGAGAACCTTCTTTGCTTCATCGTTCTTGGCCAGCAGAGCCCCAGCCTGAGCAGCACTGCTTTTAGTCCTGGCCTTTGAGGTCCCGGTACTGTATCCATGGCTTGCAGTCCTCAGTGTACCTGCCCGTGCTGAGGGATTCCTCTCTTTTCCTTCTGCTTTTAAGAAACCTAATTTAGATCCTGGATTACTCTGGCCTGCTTCAGAATTACTCAGTGCTCCAGGAACTAGATCCAGAGAGAGCCAAGCCAAATGCCAAAGCAGTAAAGTGAGAAAATGCAGGATTTTCATCCTCTGGTCTTCCTCTGAATCCCACTAAAGAAAAAATCAGAAAGGGTTCCTCCAGTTTGGCAGAAGAAAACATGAAAGAAATTAAAAACCAAAGTCAGCAAAAACGGTTTTTGTTTGAGATTAAAACATTTCAAATCTCGTTGTTCAATACTTGTATCCAGTCCCATAGTGGAAATGCTCATGTACTCAGATACGATCTCCCCTGACTTCAGTTAGCAGCTATAAAGGACTTGTTCTTGAAAAGAGAAAGTTTACCACCTCGTTTTCTTCTGTAAAACTGACTGAAAACTTGAAGGAGTCCTGTTTAAATCCAAGGGTTTTTTTTTCCAAGAAGGAAGAATGGCGTAATGCTGCCTCTGTGTTAAAAGGTTTTTTTAAAGTTTTGAATCCTTTCCAGTGAAAATATTTCACACACAGAGACCTGCAGGTGCTCAGAAATCTTTTACAAACCTGAACTCAGGAATTGGAAACGGAATTCCAACAAACCTATTTAATTACTCTCTGATGTCATGCTGTCTAAACTAATTTAACTGTGATATATTTCTTTAAAAAAATCTTCTTTACCCTTTTCATTAGCATGAGTCATACTCTGCCTCATGTGAAACAGCTCCACAGGCTCAAAACTCCCGAGGACGCCTTTTCAAGTGGCAATACGACCTCTGCCTTAGCCTGCCATGAACTTCACCTTTAAGCAGGACCAACTGCAAGATCAACAACTGAGACCTGTCACACAGCCCACTGCACACATACATTACAATTTCTCAGGATAAATTCCCCGAGCTCCTTTTTTCCAGAGCGCTGTAGCTGTGGCTTCACTTTGCCCTCCGGTGCCTGAAGGGCTGAGCTGGTAATGAGGGCGCTTAACGGGAGTAAAGCTTAATTTTTCACCCAAACCCCATAGCTGTGCCCTCAGTCCCTGGATTTTGGTGTCTTTTGGTGTCATTTGGTGTATTTATTGCTGTGATATACAAAAGCCTCGGTGGCAGGGCAGTTGGGGAAGCGGGTCCTGCGGGCCGCCCCAGGCGCCGTGCGGGGTTGCAGTGCTCCCTGCAGGCAGGAGGCACCCCAAACCCCAGAGCCTTTCCTCCAGAGCCTCCTGATGAACGCCTGCCTTTGTTTTAAAATTAGATGCAAAAACTGTCAAGAGCTGCCTGCCCCATGGCCAGAAGAAGGCTGGGGGTTGGGAAGCAGCCCCGGTGATGTGTGGAGCCCGTCCTGCTGCTCCCAGCTGGGCAAGGGAGAGCGGGCAGCACGCTGGGAAAAATGAACTGTGGTGTCTGTAATGAGCCGGTGGGAAATGAGGAACTGGGATGGACTGGGCAGGGATTAATGGCACCCTGCTCTCATCTGGCTCTGACATTAAGCCCAGTTCTCCTCCCTCGGTTGTTTCTATTTCTGAGGCAAGAAGAAAGGGGAAAGATACAAAACTTCTTAGCTTGTTCTGGGTGTGCTGTGGCATTTCCCATCCTGACTGGTATCAGAGACACCAAAATACTTCCATAAATAGTGACCAGCTCCACAAGGAGCTCTGGATCCTTTACCTTGTTTTGTTGGAGGGACTGGAGAATGGAAGAGCTCACAGATTTTGCAGGTGTCACAAACAAGGCAGATCCAAAAACCCACCTTCTGATTTTGACCACGTGGCCCTTTCCTCTGACATCAGTTGTCCTTTTGGTATTCCCCATCAAAATTAACCACTGTTTCACCAGGATACTTCTGATGAAGCCATTCCCCAGCAAGCCCTCCACACTGTTCCCACAGCCCTCCCAGTCATCCCATCCCTTTATCCTTCCCACACTGCCCACTCTCCTGCTGGGCAGGAGGCTGGGAGCTGTGTCTGTGTTGGTGCTCTAGGGGTATTGCTTAGCTTGCCAGCAGACCACAAAAACAGCCAAATGTGGGGTTCCCATTTTTAATCTATCCAGCTTCCAGTTTTCACAACACTTGTAAGAATTTAGCACCTTGAAGGACTCTGTTGCTCTATCAAAATTGTCTGAGATTTGCAAAGAGATTTACAAACGATGTAAGTGACAGACAGGAAGAGCAGGAGGTGACACAGTGAGATTACAGGAGCCTTGTCTCTTAGGCAAATTAAAAGCACAATTAATTGTGTTCAAACAATATTGACATAGAATCATAGACTGGTGACAGAGATTAATACATCTTAGTGGGATGGGCAGTCCTAGAGACAAAACAAAAAAAAAAAAAAAAGAAAAAAAGAAGAGTAAAAGCAAGAAAAGAAAGCTGTTAGTCTCTCTTCTCTCTCTTGCTTTCTATTCTCTCTTCTTCCTCAAATTATTCTCTCTTTACAAGAGGCTCTCAACCATGGGACCAAGGTACAGAGTGCACTGAGTGGAGAGCTGGCCCTGAGTGAGACCCACAGACCAGGATGTCCTCCTATGGCCCTACACCCCTGTGGAGTTATTCCAGCTGCTTAAGCTCAAACTCAGTGGGTGTTATCAATACACAGATGGAAACCCTCACTCCAGAGCATGCTTTAGGTACAGGACACAGTGGAAGAGATGTTCAAGGCCCATTCCCACCCCTGGCCAAGTTTATGTGTAGCACTCAGGTGGCTTGGTTCATGCAGCCCACTTGTCCTTCTTGTCCCATTCTGTAAAGGCAGCTTCTCACACAGGGACTGAGAAAGGGGGGACTACCTGGGAGCCTGCTCCTTGGAAGGGCACTGCCTCTTCCCCACGAGCTGTGCTCACACAGACAATTTCAGCTGAGTCCTTCTGGACATCCAGAGTGGGCTGGAAGAAGGGATCACTCTGTGGAGCTGAAGGAATATTTCACAGTGTTGGAGATGCTGCCATTCCCTGAGGATAAAAGGCCCTACCCAGGTCAACATACCTGAATGTTCCAAGTGACATGAGCCATGTTCCATGTTCCAGACCCATGGTGCACGAGCCCTTTCCAGGACACCAGCTTCTCCTACACTTATTTAATTCCTGGGCACAGCACACACCAGTGTTTGATGTGGTCCCTGAAGCACATGCCCTGTGCTCATGGTGCATGGGCAAACACCTGGCAATGTTTGTTACGTGGATGCAGCACTGTCCAGCCTGGCAGCAGCGTGGAGCTTCTTTGGGAGAGCTCAGATCACCTGCATGGTCCTTCCAGTACCTGAAAAGGTTACAGGAAAGCTGAGGAGGGACACGTCACAAGGGCATGAAGTGACAGGATGAGGGGTAACGGTTTCAAACTGAAAGAGACTTAGATGAGATATTGGGGAGAAATTCTTTGTTGTGAGGGTGCTGAGCCCCTGTCCCAGGGTGCCCAGAGAAGCTGTGGCTGCCCCATCCCTGGCAGTGTTCCAGCCCAGGTTGGATGGGGCTTGGAGCACCCTGGGCTGTGGGAGGTGTCCCTGCCCATGGCAGGGGTGGCACTGGGGGAGCTTTAAGGTCCCCTTCAACTCAAACAGTCTGGGGTTCTGTGATTTGTCAGAGGATGCTGTGGAATAAAGGCAGGGATGAAGCAAGCAGAAAAATCTGGGTTTGCCCTCAGAGCCCAGATCTCCCTGGGTGCACCCAAAAATACACTGTATACAGCTGGTGTACAGCCCAAAGAGATCTCCAAGAAGATTATTATGGCTGTGTGATGCTGAGTCAGTTTGAGCTACACAGGGAAATCTTTATTCTAGTGATCTATCAGGGATTTCATTGTCCTTCCCCAGGTGAACTGATGTCCAGAAAGCACTTACAGGACTGAGTTGAGTAAACTCTGTATATTAAGCCATCTGCTGTCACGTTGCTTTGCTAATTGAAACCAATTAACATTCTGTTTATGTGAAAATTTAGACCTCTGCACCATAGCTTTTTGGGGACTGATTTTTAAATGTATGAAAAGATAATTTAAGGAAGAAACTTAACAGTAAGAAATCTTTTTGAAAGAAAAGAATAACAGAAAACTCAGAGATTATATAATGAAAAATCTATTTATTTACCTCATTAGTGTTTATAAATATGTGAGGGGCAACTGCCAGGAGGATGGAGTGAAGTTCTTCTCAGGGCTGACCAACAATAGGACAAGTGGCAATGGTTATAAACTGGAGCATAGGCTGTTCAGTATAAATATTAGGAAGAATTTTTTCCCTGTGAGGGTGACAGAGCACAGCACAGCTGCCCAGGGAGGGTGTGGAGTCTCCTTCCCTGGAGACATTCAAATCCCACCTGGATGTGTTCTGTGGGACTGCTGGAGGGGACCCTGCTCTGGAAAGGGTTTGGACTTGATGATCTTTTGAGGTCCCTTCCCTTCTTCAGTTTCTATGATGTTATGAAAATTGCTTTTGTCTTGGGCCAGAGCAAAACAAAGACATTAAGTTCCTATTAACATGGAAAACTGTGGCATAATTTTAAAAGGCTGTGCTACAATGTCCTGATGATAGATAGAAAATCAGAAGTCCACAGAAAGAATAATGTCATTGGTTATCAAGAGGTTTGGTTATGTCTCTGAAAGGTCGTGAGCTAGGGGTGGGGTAAACCTAGAGACAAGCTGAGGGTGCTGTGTACCACCTGTCCTGTCCTGTCTCCAAAAGAGTACTGAAACAGTACTGAAAGTACCTTCTGTGCAGTGCTGGGTGTGTGGTAGGGGCAGAGACAGGCACAGCAGGGAAGAGGGAAGAGCAGTTTTGGATGTCATCTGGAACCCATGGGAAGCCAGCTGTCTTGGGATCTGAGTGAAGACCTGGAACAAGAAAGAACATCAGGAGACCTCATGCAAGAAGTTCATCTGAAGCTCTGCAGGCAGGAGTAAATCCAGGCCACCAGGAACCAAACCCCACCAGGAGAGCCTGGCTGAGGCCGCAGAACTTTGCTGGCAAGGCTGAAGAACTCTCGTTTCCAGCGTGGATACAAGGACACGGGAGGCGTGGAGCGTTCAGAGCTTCCACCACCCCGTCCCAGCCCCAGGGTCAGGGCAGGAGGGATCCAGCTGCTTGCTGTGACAGCGAGTGCCCTTGGGGACGGTTCCGGCACGGTGCTGGGACACAAGCGGAGGCTGAGGTGGCACCGAGGAGGCAACGGCAGCTGAGGAGGAGGGGGGGAGCTGGGACAGCGCGAAACGCGCCGCTGACCCGAGAGCTGCCTGAGGACGGAATCGTGTCTACAGGTGGAACTTGTGTAACTGCTGGTTCAGACATGTGATTTCTTTTATTTCCACGTCTCTTTTGACAGGAATTCGACAGGAATTTCTAGCGTTAAATCAACCTCTCTATTACCCCCCGCTCAACGGTCCCCAGCCCCCTCGGCCGCTCCCTCAGCCCCTTCCCGCGCCTCCTCAGCGCCCTGAGAGCCCCCGCGTGCGCCCCCCAGCGGCGGGAACAGGGAGGCGGGACCCTGGTTTAACAGACAGCTCCTCCAGCCAATGGGACGGCTCGTCCGGGAGCAGCCTCTGGATGGCGACCAATAGGTGACCGCAGTCCAGCTCCCACCAGGCTATAAAACGGGATCTCCGTGCAGCGCTCCGTGGGAGTGGGTTAAGTGGGTCCGTGGGGGGAATGAGGACGGGATGTTTCTGCTGCACACCCCTGAGGGAGCCCTCGCCAATTCCATCTGCTGGGTACCCTTGGAGGGAGCATGTGCACAGCTGGGGCCATCATTCTCCTGTGTTGTTGTGATTCTTGCTGAACCTGTGATGTGGTACATGCTACCGGCACATTGCTCTGCTTCCCCCTCTTATCTCCTTGGTTTTAGCTCTGTGGTTTCAATTGCAAATGAAAGTTATGTTTATTATCCACATGGAGACGTTGTGGTGCAGCTCCCAGTCAGCCTGGCAGGCAGGGAAGCTGGGGAGCTGCTCTGCCCGCCCTGGCAGGTGCCTCCCAAGGCTCTGGGCTGCTTAAGAACGGAGATATCGGAGGATAAAGGCAGAGGCCGAGCGGGTCCTCCTGTAGGGGAGGTGCACACAACACGGGGGTCTTGTTTTCTTCAGGCAGTGCCACTGCGGATGGGAATGCTGCAGAGGGGAGCAGCTTTCACCTCTGACCCACATGGGTGGAACGGACATCTCCTGTTTTTTTCGTGTTTCCTGCCCTTGTCACTGCTCTGCTTCCCATCAACAGGTCCCAATGCCTCTCATCATCCTGAGCAGGCTGGCAGTAAGGTTTCTCAAGTCACGTATAAATGTATAATGCATAAATGTATAATGCATTTATCAGTAGCATTTTAAATGCCTGCATAGCAATGCAATGCCAAGCACCAGCAGAGTCCTTGGGACGTTTGCAGCCCAGGCTGCTGCAGCTGCTCCACTATCAGTACTTTGTCCTCTCCCTGTCAGGGTCTCCTTTAGATCCCTGGCTGTCTCTCTGGTGCTTATTCTCATCTTTGTCAGTCTGGTGAATATCCTGGAGATCTTCCCAAAGACCTTTCCTTTTCTGCCTCTTTGGCTCACCCTGATCCTTGCTCTCTCATTCCAACCTGGGCGAGGCTTGTACCAGGCGCTTCTCTTGTTCTCTGTGGCACTTAACCTCTTCAGTCATAGAACTGTTCTGGTTTGTTCTGGCCTTTAAGACCATCAAGCTGTCCTTGTCAGTTAGCCTAAGCTGGAGATTCAGTTCCTCTTCATGCTGCAGTTTTTGCATAAGGCTTTTGGGCTTCTGAGAGTGGTAGGAGGGATGCCCATGCTGGGTTGGAGGAAGAAGGATGAGCATTCTGACGGGGGAACTAATTTTTTATTTGATTTTTTAATTTGTCACTGCATGAACTGTGTTCAGTGTCATGAAACCTCAAGACTGGAGTGGTGAATAAGTGAATCCACACAGCAGACACCAATCTGAGGCTGCACAAGGAGGGCTGAAACCTGTTTGTTGTATTTCTTCATGAGCTTATGAAATAAAAATTAATAGAGCACGTCATCCTGTAAATTTGAAGCCTTGTCCCCCATACCAGTTTTTCTCTAACTGCTTGCAGTCTGTCCTGTGCATCCTGCAAAACGCGGAGAAAAAGATTTAATAATTCCATCTCTCTTTCGGGCTTTGTACCAGAGTGGAGCTCCAGTGGCAGCCCAGGGCTGAAGCTGAAGCGTTTCGTACAAATCCCGAGCTTGCCGAAAGCTCTCCGTGCGCCGAAAGCACGGGTCCTTCCTTCCCTCTGTCACTGCGGTCCCACCCTTCCTGCCCCCGGCTCCCCAGATCCCCTCACTCGGCTCTCCCGGAACGTCTCCTCCCGCCCTTTCTCTCCCAGGCTCCGCACGCAGCGTTTCGCCCGCCCGGGGGCCCTGACCGGAGCCCAGCGCTACCGGGGCGGGCTCAGCCCCGGGTCCCTGCGGGCAGGGTGTCTGTCCCGCTCCGCCGGGGCCGCCAGAGCAGGCCGCGGAGCAGCCCCCGCCGCGGGGCGGGAAGGAGCGGGCGGCGGGCCCGGCAGCCGGGGCGGTGATGGCGGCGGGGCCCGGGGAGGAGGCGCGGGGCCTGGCAGCGCTGCAACGCTCGGAGGAGGCTCGGCAGCGCCAGGCGGTGCTGGTGCGGCAGCTGCAGGGGAAGGTGAGGAGCGGGGCCGCTGCCCGGGGTGCCCGCGCCGCGCTCAGAGGGGTCCCGGCGGCGGCGATGTCGGGGAGCGGACACGCGGCCCCACCGGGGCCTTTCCGGAGTCCTCCCCGGCGCTGCCGCGGGCGTGGGACGGCACCGAGCCCGGCGCTGAGGACAGAGCCCGGAGCTTCTCCCCAGCTCGGTGCCGTGCTCGGGGGCTGCCCCGCAGGTGCGATGTGGAGCCCGGTGGGGAGGGGTCGGACGGCCCGGGACAGGGCCGGCAGCTCCGGTCTGGTTCTCCCGGGCGGGCAGGGGGCCGGAGCTGGAGAGGGTCGGGGCAGACCATGCCCTGCACGGTGCCCCTCGGGGTCACAGCGCTGCTCTAACATGTCCCTGCTGTTCCTGGCCGTGCCTGTCTGCTGGAGCTCAACGCTCCCCAGGCTGCAGTGCCAGAGCAGGACCATGGGCAGAGATAACTTTACTTGCTTAATACTGAAAAACGGTTTGGAAAGCTCAATTCTCTAAGGACCCTGTGGGCTGGAAATGCAGAATGGCCGTGAGTGGCCATAGGCCTGCTCTGTCTCTGTTGCCATTCTGTTTGTCTTCACTGTTGCAGGATGAGCAGATGATGCTACATGTGAAAGAAGCAGCCCTCTCTCACTTTTTTTAATATTAAAGTGAACTTTACCTATATCCTAATGACTTATTGTTGGCTGTGTCAGCAACACGGTGCGGTGTATTGAGCTTGGGCTGTAGAGACTGGGAGAAAAAATAATGGAGGAGGAGCTGGGGTGGTTACAGGCTGCAGTCACTCATCTCCATCCTCTGTGTCCCTCTAGGTCCTGCAGTACCGGACTCGGTGTAGAGAGCTGGAGCAGCAGCTGGAAGCAGGAGGGGTGAGTGTGCAGGTTGCTCACTAAAAGGGGCTGTACACAGCACTCCTTAATGGAGACAAGAAAAGCTCCCCAAAGCAATGAAAGAGAAAACAAGATTTGGTTTCCTAAGGGGTTAAAAAAGTGCTGTAAGTTTGCTTCTCAGTGCTTTGTCCAGTTGCCATTCTTGAGCAGCCTGTAGTCCTAGAAATGCCAATCCAGAAAACCCATCCAGAAGGATTTTTGTTTTGTGAAAAATTGCTTTAATGCTGGAGTAACATTTGTCCTGGGTCTCAAGGAAGGGCTGTGCTGCCTGTTACATGATATGTCTGTCTCCAAAAAGAGTCAGTTCAAACAGAGCCTTTTGGAAGGCCAAAATGCTGGTGTTCAACATACAGAGCTGGCTCTTTGCCTTTTCTTGACAGGACAAGGGGAAACGGGCACAAGCTGGAACATAGGAAGTTCCATTTAAACATAAGAACTTGTTTATTATGAGGGTGACAGAACACTGGCACAGGGGAGCCCCCTTCTTTGCAGATATTCAAAACCCACCTGGATGCAGTCCTGTGTGGTGTGCTCCAGGTGATCCTGCTTTAGTGGGAGAGTTGGACTGGATGATCTCTAGAGGTCCCTTCCAACTCTTATGATTCTGTGATTCTGAGTAACACCCTCCCCCTCCTTTCCTCTCTGTAGTCACAACACTGTTATTCCTGGAAGGAGCCATGAGCCCAACAAACAGAGGAAAGTGATGAGATACTGTGAAGGGAACACAAAAATGTGACTAAACATTTTCTTTCTTCTTAAGGGACCCCTTTCAGGCAGGTGGGAAGCCACAGAAGACCACAGCCTGGAGAGAGCACTGTTTCAGCAAAGGTACAAGGAAGAAGCAATCTGTTGTACCTTGGATATACCATGGATATTCATGGAAGGGAGGAAAAACCTCTCAGTGCTACCTAGTGTCCCCAGTCTGTGCTGTGGTGCAGCACTGGTGTGCACAGCACACTGGTGTGTGCTGCATGGCTCTGTTTTCAGTGGGGGGTTACTCTGGGTCCCTTCCCAGCCTAAATGACTCTGTGGCTCAGGAGGTGAGCAGCTTGGGGCAGTGCTAGTGAAAGGTGACACAGACAGTGACCAGAGAGCACGAGGCCAGACATGAGCTGTGGCCACCATCACAGCTGGAGAGGAAGGGGGACTAAAATTGTAGATGGAATTTGAAGGCTCAAAGCAAGAAGCAGCAAACAAATTCACCATCAGAGGGAGATTTTAGTGAATCTTTAGAAAGCACTTTCACTGCCTGCCAGTTTGGTAACAAAGCCAGGGTTGATGGAGCTGGAAAATCACAGGGATGCAGCTGGTGGATAGCAGTTGTTCAGTGACCTCATTGCTGTTTCTCCTTTCCAAGGTGTGAGAATCTGGCTGAAGAGAACACTGTCCTGAGGGAGCACCTCGAGAAAGCAAATGAGATTAATTCAGCCCTCAAAGAAGATGTTGGCAAACTGATGGCAGATTGGATGAGGGCTCGGGATGAGCTGGAGTTGAAGGAGAGTGAATGGCGCAGTGACCGTGAGGTAGGGATAGGCTGTGGGAATGTCAGACATGATGCCAGAGTGGAATGAGGATGCTTTTTTTTTTTGGCATAGAGAACCTGTTATGTGAAAGCTGTGGCTCTGCTGAGGATGTCTTAGTGTTGATGAGCAGAAGATGGGTGTGAGAGGGAGGAGTGTCAGCAGATGGTGGTGGTGGAAGATAACCAACTGTGACCATAGTGCTCAGTCTCAAGGGCAAATGCTGGCTGGTGCTGGGCACAGGTTACACAGGACTCCTCATTTTTGGAATAGTTCCTAATCTCCCTCCAGAGCAGCAGAGATGAGAGAGGTGTGTGTGTTTTCAGGCTGTCCAACAGGATAACAAGACAGGCCTCCCTTGCTGTAAGCAAATCTGACAGGGGCTAGATTTGCTAGAGGGGCTTATTTGTTTTTGTCTTCCTCTTCCAAGATTGTGAGACTCCTCTGCAATGTAGGTGGTGGATCAGGGTCAGTTTGCTTTGCTGATACCCACTTCTGCTGGAGCAGGGTGTTCCCTGCTGTGCTCGTTCTGCTGAGGATGCTCCCATGGGGCCTCTCCAGGCCTTGACGCCCCGGTTGGAATCGCTGCTGAAGGAGACCTGGTGGTGGTGGTGGTTGCACTCTCTCCTATCTCTAGGACCTGTACAGTGACAGCAGAGGCTGAGTGGGCATTTCTTTCTTTTTGTTTTTGTGTGTTTAGCTTTATGACAGCTACTTACGGGGTGAGCACAGCCGGCTGCTGAGGCTGTGGCGCCAGGCGGTCACCCTGCGCCGCCATTTCCTGGAGATGAAGACAGCGACGGAGAGGTGAGCGGACACAGCTCCTGCTCCTGCCCAGGACCTCTTCCCTCACACACCTTTCTGAGCCTCGATGCCACTTTTGCAATGCCATTAAAGCAGCTCCAGGCTGTTTGCAGAATCGTTTTGTTTGGTATTGGTTTTCAGATGGAACTGAGAGGTTTGGGCTAGAACAATGCAGAGGCTCTGAAGGGATGACCTTGACTGTAGTTAAGTTTATGCATTTTAACATGGACACATCCCTTTATAGAGGTATATGAAAATCTGTCTTGGTTCTCACTGAGCTTCTTTTCCCACTGCTTGCAATGGAAAGATCATTCATGAATATACATTGGTTTTTTTCCTCTTATTTCCACCTTGCATTTATTCTGGGCAGTTTGCAGCTGCTTATTCTTATGCTGACATTGTTGACAGAAGGAATAGCTCCTCTACCATGTTACTGCATTTATCTAGTTTATTGTGCTTATTTTGATAACGTTTATAATTTTTTATTTTTTTAAGTTTTGGTCTTGGGCCTTCTGAAGCTCCTTTCTCACTGCTGCCTTCTGCACAAACAAAAGCAGTATAGACAGGACAGTCTGCTGCTGTCAGCATGCAATTTCAAACTCTGGGCTTCTGTCAGCCACTTACCTAGTTCAATTATAAGCCTTCCTTAATGTGTAGGCTATGCCTGATCTATTTTATTTATAAAAGTGTTTATTTATGCTTTTTTAAAAATGACATTTTACACCACCTTCCTGAAACGTTTATTATGTGGGTATCATCATGAGCCTCTTAGCAGTCCAGGTGTTAATAATAACAGGTCCCTGAAGGTAAAATTCCTTACATCTATTAATGATAATTAGAGGGTGTTAATAGGACAGAGCAGGAACAACAATTAGTAAGAGTGATGAGAGGTCCTTGAAGCTTTCTGGCTCTGCCATACATCTGTTCCTATCTCTGAGGAGAAAACAGACTCATTTCTCAACTCTCCAGTAGACTCACTGATCAACTGTCAGGACATGTCCTCATCCCAAAATGTCAGATGAATGCCTTGTCCCCAGCAGAGATGTCATCTTTCCTGCCAGCTTTTACTCGGGCATTTACATGCTTCAGGAGTGAGTCCAGTGATACAGATGGTGTTGTGAACATGAGCTCCTTCTTTATTCTTCTTCAGAGATTTGTCAGAGCTGAAGGCTGAGCAGATGAGGCTTTCTGGATCTATACTGCAGAACTGCTCCCATCTCAACTCCAGTGCACAGCTCTGGGAGTCTGTCACTCTGGGTAGATCTGTCCTAAGGTATCAAGCACAGCAGCAAGAAATCATTGAGAAGAGTCAGGAAATGATGTGCTTACAAGCCAAGGGGGACCTGGAGAAGAAGGAGCTTCAAGACAGGTAGAGGTGTTTTAAACTTTGCTGTGACCAACATTATCTTTTGTGGCTGCTTGGTTGGTAGACAGGCTGTGTATACATTGAAACCTCACCCATCCTGTACAGCCTCTCCTGTCCTTAATCCAACTGTTGCCTTCCAGAGAAAGGAGAGTCTGACAGAGGTCTTCTGAGTAACACAGGAATGGAAAAGTTATTACACATTTCAATGTTTTTGCTGTTAACTGATTCCTGGTGTCCAGCAGAAGACAGCTCAGTCTCTGGTACAGCCCTTCTGCTACCCAGGGCTGTGCTGAAGGAGTTGGGAGGAAATTGCCCAGAGCCATCATGAGCACTTAGCAGCCCTGTACAGAGAGTGTTGCAGCATCACACATATTAACCCCTAGAGATGAAGGCTGCCTCTGCTGTGCTGCCTCTGCTGTGCTGCCTCTGCTGAGCTCTGTGAGCTGCCCAGCTCTGTAACTGGTGGTGGTGTGCAGTGCTTTGGAATGGCACATGGCCCTTCTCTTCTCAGGGTGATGGAGCTCTCTGCCTTGCTTGTGCAGTCTCAGAAGCACATGGAGGAGAAGGAGAAGACCATCAAAACACTGAATGACACTGTGGAGATTCTAGTATGTTTTACCTTGATTTGGGAGATAGCCCAGGGTTCAGTCTCTGGCCTGAGCACAGGAGAGTGGCTTCCTCAAGAGAAGGGGTGGTAAAGCTGCCAACTGGCTGGGAGCAGCAGCCCAAATATTCCTCATGTTTGGCACACATGGAGTCAGCCCAGGGCAGGGGAGCTGCAGACAACTCAGGTGTCTTCAGGGCTTGCACTCTCCTGCCTGTGACATGAAATCTCTAGGGATTAAAGTCCCTTGGGCATGGCAGCTCCACCACAGCCTATAAACACTGGACAGTGGTCTTTCTCTTCGTAAGTTTTAGCAAAGAAGCAACTGAATAGTTTGGGAGGGGCTGTACAGGAGTCACTGGGGCTGAGGCATGGCAGTGCCACTGAGGATGGGAGTGGGGCAGAGGGGAGCAGCTCTTCCCTGCCCACCCTTTCCTTATTCTGTTCTCAGGAAGCAAGTCAGTTAGAGAAAGAATATGAAGCTTCACTGACTAAAAGTGCCAAAGAAGAGAATCTTTCCCTCCAAAAGCTGTTAAAAGATATAACTGAGGTGAGTATGGAGTAGGGGCTGTGTCGCTGTAAATTTGTTCTAAAAGTCCTTGAGGAAGGCAGCAGATTAGCCCAGGGAATAGGTACACATCTTCTATGCTGTCTACCTGAACTGCTTCTGGCTGTTCAATTTTTATGCCACTTTTATGACATAAAATCTGTTGCTATCCCATGTTTGCTTTCCTATGATGCTTCAGCTGAGTCACTGCAAGTCTTGGTACCATTGCCTTGGTACTGTCCCACTGAGGTCACGTTTGGACTGTGCTTTCTGAGCTGGCTGCTTGACATTTGTATTCCAGTGTTGTTTGGCAGCTCTCCCCACTCTCTTTTAGCAATGACTCTGCTGTTCTTCAGGTTTTTATAAAAGGTGACTGACTCAAGTGATGTGTCTGCCAGCTCCCCTCCTTCACTCTCCCTTCACTGACCAGAATCAGCTCCCCAGAATCACAGCTGGCCTGATTGTCCAAGGGGAACTTTAACTTAGGCCTAAACTGGGCTCTGTGGAGGGGTGTTTACTCATCAGATCTTTTACACAGCCTCTCACAAAATCTTTTTTTTTCTCTTATTTTAGTAATTTTTATTCCCTTGCACAAGTGTTCAGAGTAATTCCCTGGGCAGTGTTCATGTTTCCTTTCTTTGCTACTTTCAGTGTTGGTCTCCTACTTGTGGATGTGCTCTGAGAAGCTGAAGGAGACCAAAATAATTCCTAAAAACTTTCAAAAAGTGGAGCCCTCAGCAGTCCCCAGTCATTTCACACTTGTGTCTTCCTGTCTATAGTGGCTGGATTAAAAAATGCCTGGAGGACTTGTGGTCACAGGTCACAGTCTTTGTTGACTGAAGAAGGGAAAGAATTGAGTTTTTAATGACTTTAGGCCAAAGTGAAGGGAAAAGGAGAAATGGTTTAAGAAGACCAAGTGGAATGAGCAAAGAGTAACATCTTGATTTGTGCTTCCAGGTGGTGTTAGATGACAGTGACAGCGTGGTCAGCATTCTCTGCACTGACAGCTCCCAGCACACAGAGTCCAGCAACATCCTCTCTCATCTGAGCTCCATGGATGCAGAGCACAGCTTTATATTGGTTCAGGAAGCACTGGCAAGGAAGAGAAGAGCAACACAGGTGAGAAGTCCTGCTTATCTTCACTGCTCCCCACAGGCTCAGCTGCTAATGTCTCAGTTAGCTTGAAACCTTTCCATTTATTTGGCCAGTTCAGCCAGTTTCTTCCCAGCCTTCCCACTCATGGGACAGTCCTGCCTTGCCAGTCACACCAGCTCTTTGTTTTTCTGCTTTCCTCTCCTTGATTGCCACCCCCTCATCACAGCTTTTGCCTTCAGGTGAGCTGTCTCTCTGCTTGCTTCTCCCACCTATCTGGACCCATCCTCCCTGCTCCTTATTGCCAGTTTGTGCCCTTTCCCTGCCCATTCCTTGCAGGCCCTAAGGGAAGAGCTTTCTGCCAGGCAGGACTCCATCAATTTCCTGCAGCACCAGCACAGGCAGCAGGAGGAGAAGTGCAGGAAGCTGCAGCAAAGGCTTGAGCAACTGGAGGAGGAATGCAAAACATCCAGCAGCCACCAGCAGCACCTCCAGTCTCTGGTGGAAGCACTCAGAAGGTGAGACCTCACCTGTCCTGTCAGGTGTGTGCCTCTGTTTGGCATTTCTGCATCCTCCTGTCTCTGCTTTTCATGCTCTGCTGTGAAATCCTAAGGCTCTCTTGGAGATTCAGTGTGATGTTGGAATACAAGATGCTTCACTCTGAACAAGCTGCTGCTCTGAATTCTGTTCTTTGCCCTTCCCTAGACACTGCTTCTCACTGAGTGGAGGCAAAAGCTTTTTATTTCTTTTTCCTTTTTCTCCTGTTTCCTGTTGAGAGCAAGAGCAAGTTCTTTCTTACTGTGCATGATGAAAATGGGATCTGTGATTCTTGAGGCCTGTTCATTTTTCTAACCAGCCCTTGTCTCTTCAGTGACTGTGCAAACCTTCAGAGAAGCAGGGAAGAGCTACAGCATCAGCTGGAAGAAACAGAGCAAGAAGCCTCACGCCTGCAACAAACTAACACTGAGCTGCAGCTGAAGGAAGATTCAGCCCAGGGGGAAAAAGTGGAGCAGCAAGAGATGATGGAGAGAGCACAGCATGAGCAGGAGCTCCTGTGAGTGGTAAAGCTTTCTCTAGGCAGAGCTGGGCTTTAGGAGGCCCATTGTAAAAGAATGATTTTTCACCCATTTTGTCAGCAGAAGGGTGCAGGGAGCACACAGATGGGCCTGGCTGCTGACTGGCACACAGCATGGCTGCCTCCTTCTGCTTTCTTTACAACCCTTTAAAGAAATCATTCCAAGCCTGACCAGAGTATTGATGACAGCTGAAGTGAGAGAGGTTCAGACTGCATTTAAGGAGTAAAAAAAGTTGAACCCTGAAGGCAATCATGCAGCAGAACAGGTTCCTTAAAGAGGTTGTGCAGATTCCATCCCTGGAAATTTGGAAGTCCCAGCTGTGTGGGTTGAGCAGCCTGGACTGATCTCATAGCTGACCCCAGCTCTTGGAGCTGAAGATTGGGCTCCTGGAGTCCCTGCCAGCCTGAATCATCCTCTGATTATTGGATCAGAATTTCCTAGACATCTCCTCCCCAAGGAGACTGCTGCATTTCACAGCTGAAGGCAAGAGTAATTGTGAGAATATTAACCTGGACTTGGGAAAGTCTTGCATCCATTGTGTTGAACAGGAGAGACAGAACTAACAGGCAGGAATCTGTTTAGTTGGGAATATCTGAGATATTTTGGAAACATTCTGACATTTCTGCAAACATGTTTTACTTTCTCAGTGGGAAATGTTTCATTCACATCAATGACAAAGAGGATGCAACTCTGGTCAGGAAATTCCAGCATTCTTTATGTGTAAATAGAAAGCTGTTGGAAATCTTTCAGCCTCCCACTTCTGGGGATTTGTCTGTACTCTTCATTTTGGAAATAAGAACGTTTTATATTAAAAACTGGTTTGTCTCTCCCCTGCTCACAGACTGAAGGACTTAGCTGTTCTTGAAGGAAAACATTCATCATTACAGAGTGAGCTGATAATCACAAGAGAGACACTGGAGAAGTTGCAGCTACAGAGAGACCTGCTGGAGCAAGAAAAGGATGAGCTTTCCAGGGCCCTGGGTAAGGTATGGTCACTTTATTCCTAGGTAGCACTTGTGAGAAAGAGACTTGTAATAGCAAGACCACCACAGGTGCTGGCTGAACAAGATGGGGAAAATGTTGTTGTCCTTGGAAAATGGTGATCAGACCACACAGGCTCTTTGGGGTAGTTTGTCCCCTTTTGCTGAACTGGGAACATGCCAGAGACACCCAGGGGATGTGGGGGTGCTGCTTGAAGTCAGGGGTGTTCCTACCTCTGTTGTCCTGTTCCTTTGTCTCCTCAGGCAGAGCAGTCAGTAGCAGAGTTGACAGGGGCTCAGAATAAGCTGAGTGCTGAAGTAGCTGATCTCCAGGTTGCCACAGTGAAGATGAGCAGCATCAATGAAGCTCTTGCCTTGGATAAAGTCCAACTGAATGAACTTGTGCTGCAGGTGAGCAGAGCTGACAGAGATTTTGCCAAGTGTTCACCTCCAGCTGCTGCTTTTTCTCAGACTTGATGCCTTCTGTCAGTGTGAGTGACTGAATATGGAAATGTTCCTTTTTCTGTCCAAGCCAAACCTTCGTTGTAAATCTGACTGTATTTCATTTTATTTCTTTTTTATTTCCTCTCTGCTTCTGTGCTTGTAGCTGGAGCAAGAGAATGAAGTTCTGACAAGTAAAGTGGGTGAGGTGGAGAGAGCAAAGCTGTCTGGGCAGGAGAAGCTGAGCTTGTGTGAAAGAACAAATGAAGAGCTCTGTACAGAGAAAGCCCACCTGGAGCAGCTGCTGAAGAAAGCAGAGGAGCAACAGGAGGGGCTGCAGTTACAGCTGAACATACTGGCAGGGGAGAAGGAAGAAACCCAAGAGAAACTCAGTCAGGTGAGACCAAAAACCTGGGTCTCTTGGGTGGGCATGTGGCTGAATGGGGCTATGACTGTTACATGTGGCAAAAGAAACAAACCCTGTAGCTCCAAATCCTTTCCTGAGGCATAAAACCAGGCTGCATGGTTTTATTTATGCTTTTTATTGTGAACTCCATAACTTTCTGATCTCCATTTGCTTGAGCCTGGAGAGCAGGACAAAGCTGCAAGTCAGTGTCTGCTGGTTTGTGTTGCCAAGAGTGGGAATGGCACCTTGAAAGTATCAGAATTTTAATGCAACTTTGTGGCTGGAAAGCTCCCGGGAGGGAAAGGACCTGGGGGTGTTGGTCCACATCTGTCTGGATATGAGCCAGCAAGTGCCCAGGTGGCCAAGAAGGCCAACAGCCTCCTGGCTTTTGTCAGCACTGGTGTGGCCAGCAGGACCAGGGCAGGGATTGTGCCCCTGGGCTCAGTTTTGGGTCCCTCAGGACAAGGAGGGTGAGGGGCTGGAGTGTGTCCAGAGAGGGGCAACAAAGCTGGGGAAGGGTCTGGAGCACAAAGTCTGCCCAGGAGGGGCTGAGGGCCCTGGGGGTGCTGATCCTGGAGCAGAGGAGGCTGAGGGGAGACCTTCTGGATCTCTGCAACTCAACTTTCTCAACAAGAAGGTTGGAGTGAGAGGGGTTGGTGCCTTCTCCCAGGTAACAAGACAAGAGGGAATGGCCTCAAGTTGCACCAGAGGAGGTTTAGATTGGATATTAATAAGAATTTTTTTTTCCTGAAGTTGTCAGGCTCTGGCCCAGGCTGCCCAGGGCAGGGCTGGAGTCCCCATCCCTGGAGGGATTCAAAAGCCCTGGGGCTGTGGTGCTGAGGGACATGGGGCAGAGGTGGCCTTGGCAGTGCTGGGGGAATGGTTGGTCTTGGATGATCTTCAAGGTCTTTTCCAACCAAAAAAATTCTGTGATTCTATGAGTTGTTAGAGCCTCTTTAGGCTTTGAGATGAGAAATAAGTGATCACACAAGACTCTTCACTCTGGACTGACTTCAGTACCCTGGAAAAAGAGCTTGAGAGAGCTGTGTCACTGGAGGACACTAATGTGTTTCTCATTTAAATGTCAGTTCATAATGTACAATCTTGGGTATTGTGGGGTAACTCTGAGGGAATTATTTGTCATGGTCTGTTCTCTGCTAGTTTGAGTTTTGGAGTACCTGCTATGTTTGGCAAATACCCAGCAGAGGTGTTATGGTGAAACAAAAGATAGAAATCATGGTTAATCTTCAAGCTTGAACACCAGCAAGGCACATTAGACAACTTCTTGTGCAAGACAAGTTGAGATGATTGACTGTACAGGCTCTGCCTTCTCTTTGGCCACATCAGACTTTCATAAACCACTGAATGACACTGCTCACCACAGGGATGGTTCCCTGCCAAGCATCACCTCATTGCATCCAACTGCTTTACACACTGAAGTAGGTGACACTTTGATCTTTTATTTTTTCCTAGAAGGAGAAGCCACATGTATTTTTACCTCCTTCAGCAAGCAAAGTTGCTTTTGCTTAACATTTCCTGACATTTTCCAGTACTGGAATAGACTCTGATAGAATTTTAGTTTGCAAGGTGGCAGTTCTGGAAAATGCAGTGTATTGCATTAAAACATGCAGCCTGGGGGAGGTGTGTTTGTGCTGAAGGAGCTGTCTTCTCCTGGGCAGCCCAGTAGGGTCTTTCACCCCACTTTGAAGCTGACAGTCCCAGTGCCTTTCAGCACCCAGTGTGGTATCCACTTCAGCTTTCATCCCCCACCACAGGACCTCTTCTCCTGTAGCCTGCACAGAGCTCCAGAGGAAGGACTCTGAACTCTGTTCTGTCCCACT
Source organism: Heliangelus exortis (assembly GCF_036169615.1). NCBI lineage: Eukaryota > Metazoa > Chordata > Aves > Apodiformes > Trochilidae > Heliangelus > Heliangelus exortis. The sequence continues at coordinate 15,187,829 of NC_092437.1, read as the reverse complement.
CTCAGGTTTCCCACCAGCAGGAGTCAGCTCGGAGCCATCTGGAGCAGCTGTGCCAGGAATCCTCTCTCCAGGGACAGGCACTGGCCAAGGTGTCCAAGGAGAAGGAGTTGTTGGTGCATGAGAAGGCAGCCCTGGAGGTGAGACTGGCAGCTGTGGAGAGGGACAGGCAGGGCCTCTCAGAGCAGCTGGAAGAGGCCAGGTAAGGACACGTCAGGCAGGAGGTGATTCAATGTCTGTAATCAGAAAGGTGGTAACCATGACACAAGGATTCAGTACAGCCTGTGTGCTCTTCAGGTGTTTTCATGGTCTATGGATAGAAAGTGGAAGAATCTCAAGCAAAAAAAAAACAGTATATCATGTTTTGAATGTAATTTTTCTAATGGTTAAAGATAGCAAAGCTCTCCTGAGCCTTGGGTTCATTTCTGCCCCCTTGCCTGTTCCTGTGTGAAGTCCAAAGCAGCCACCTGGGCTCTGAATTGAGAAATAATTAAACCATTTACTGAAACCTGAAGTTTCTCTCCGGTTTTGGTTTCTTGTTCTGTGCATTTGACCACAAACCTTTCCTGATCAAGTTGTTTGAGGTGAGATCTTGAGAATTCAAGGCTATTTCCTGTGGGTGTTGTGAGCAGGACACTGCCATTCAGGGTGAAGCTAGAGGCAGAAAATCCTGAGGGCCTTCTCTGTCCAAGCAAACTCCTGTAACCTGTGCTGCAGCCCCAGGGCTGGGTACACCACCAGCAGGGAAACTTCTTTGGCATGATCTCAACAGTCTTGGGGATTCTTGCCCATGAGTGATGTCTGGATCCTGTACTCCTTACCACATGCTGTTTGGAGACAGATGTTTTGGAGAAGCTGTACAGGGAAGAAGCAAGTTCTGTGCTTCTGCTGTATCAGGTTTCTAAGATCAAATGTGGAAAAAAGTTCTGCTTTTCAAAAAAAAAAAGAAAAGGAAAGGAAAACCAAAGTATTGAAACATTTGTCCTCCTCTTAGCTGTTTTGAAGCCCTCTGATCTTGCAGAGCTGTACAGATGATGTGGAGGGATTGCCTCTCATGCTCATGACTTTCACACTTCAGCAGTGCAGAGCACGTTGGTAGCAAGGCTGAGAAACACCAGGTAGACTCAGTCCCTTTCTGAGAGCTGCTTGTTCTTCTGAGCTCCAGCTTCTCCTATTTGCCCAAACTGAATGATGTGTTAATTATGTGTGAATTATGTCAATTATTGGGCTGCTATTACATTATGAAATGCTCAGCTCTTTTTATTTTTTGTAGAAAGTGCAAAATTAGTTTTCTCTACAGAGGCAAATCAGTGATGTGGAATCCTTGTCAATAGATAAGGAAAAATCATCACTGTTCTTGCCAGGTGTTGTTCTCAGGAGCTGTTTGCTGTCCCAGTTTTGGACTCTGTCTCTTCTGTTGTGTTTTTGAGCCTGACTTTGAGTTCTCCTTAACATGCAGCAAGTTTCCTTTGGCCTGCCAGAGAGTGGCATAATGAGAAAGAGGAGTATGAGCTTGTTCTCCTTCTTGAGGATAAATCCCCTGTTGTCCATCAAAGCAGTGAAACCCCAGGGCAGTTGGGGTTTGACTGTTGTACCACTCAGGTGCCCTGTACCTGGAAGGATGTTCTCCCAGTTGCATCCCTGTAGCAGTGAGGCAGTGCTGGGTGTTGTAGGAACCCAGCACACAGGGTGCTGTGTTAGGTCAGGGTGGGAACTGCAGCTCCTGAATCCTGTGTCACACACAGAGCTGTGGGAGATGAGGGATGCAACAAGAGCAACAAGTCCTTTGGGCTACTGCTTGCTTAGTTAGCAATGCTTAAATAAAGGAAGCAAGTTTTTCTTTTGAATTTCCAGCAGTTTAAATTGAGGGAAACCTGTCTCTTGTTGCAGGTAGTTCTTGTTCAGATAAAATCTACTTCATATTTCTCACAGATGCTCCTACAAGCTTGAGATTTTACTCTGGCATCCATTTTATTTATTTAGTCTGTTTTCAGCATAAGGAACCTGGAAAATCACCTGCCTCTACCTACATTATCAACAGCATTAAAAAGTCATGAGTCAGTCAGGGAAATACTCTTCTGTCCCCTGCAGAAGAAGTTGGAAGTGCTGATGAGATGAGGGCTGTGAGCAGAGGATTGGTTTTTGCTCGCTGGCACATGGCTGCCTGTGTGTCCTAGGTCAGACAACAGCAGTTCAGGGTTTGGCTGCTGAGCTGAAGTTTGGCTGGGCTCTCTGGGTTATGCTGGGCCATAAGGAGAGCCTGGGTGTTCCCTCAGAGGGGCCTGCATTGCAATTTTAAATGTTTTCTGGTTACAAGTTTCCATGTAACCCATTTTCCATACTCAGGTGTAGGGGATCCTGAACAACTTCTTACTGGAATAATATCCTGTGTGTGTCAGGCACAAGAAACTGATTTCTCTGTATTCACAACTTGCAGGTCAGCAAAGGAGACCCTGGAATCCAGCCTGTTTGAGGCTCAGCAACACTTATCTCAGCTGGAGATCACCAGGAGTCAGCTTGAAATCCAGCTTCACACAGTCACACAGGCCAAGGAGGTGATACAAGGTGAGAGCTTTCCCCTGCCTGGGGAGAATGGGATGAAAACAGCTCTGTCCACAGCTGCTTCTGGGGAGTGAAGGAGGTGGAGGCAGATCCCTCCTACACTGAAATTCAAATGTCTGTGGGTCAGTAAAGTCAGAACCACTTGTGTAGCCTGAATCTTGGCATTTGTCATGTTTGCAGGGGAAGTGAAGTGTCTTCAATGTGAGCTGGAAGCTGAGAGATCTCTCATGAAGCAGGAACTGGAAGCCATGGCCCAGCAGCTCCTGAGGGCAGAGCAGCAGTATGAGAGTGACCTCAAACTTCAGGAAACTGATCACAAAGTGGAAGTAAAGAAGCTCCTGCAAGACCTGGTAGGAAACAATGTGCTTCTGAGTTCTCCAAGCAAGCTTTGTGGGCTGGCTTTAGAAGGATAAACACCTGAGTGTATTAAATGTCAGCAAACATCTGTCACAGGCCACATGTTACAGAGTCACAGAATGGCTTAGGTTGGAAGGGACCTCAGAGTTCATCTACTTTAACCTCCCTGCTGTGGGCAAGGACACCTTCATCCAGACCAGAATGCTCAGAGCCTCATCCAACCTGACCTTGAACACCTCCAGGGAAGGGGCAGCCACAGCTTCTCTGGGCAATCTGTCCCAGAGTCTCACCACCCTTCTGCTGAAGAACTTCCCAAGATGCAGTCTAAACCTCTTCTCCTTCAGTTTAAAACCATTTCCTCTTGTCCTGTCACTGGACACTGATGAAAAAGTCCCTCACCAGGGACTTCCTGTTGGTTCCCTTCAGGTACTGGAAGATAGCTCTAAGGTGCCTCCAGAGTCTCCTCCTCAGGCTGATGTTAGGGCAGGCAGCAGAGCCAGTGGCTCAGCTGAAACTTGGAAGGACTTGAAGGCCCCAGGGCTGTGCTGGGACAGTAAATGCAGCCACAGATTCAGTGGTGCAGGGGGATGAAAATGACTTCCAGCAGAAGGTTCAGTGGTCCCTGCCCAAAGCTGGGCAGCACAGGATCTTACCTGACTCCCATCTACCATGAAGCAGACTCCTAACATTGCTGCCAACAAACTTTCTGTTATTCTCAAGGGTGGCTTTGGGCTTGAAACGTGTGGAACATGAGGTACCTTGTTCCTGGTATCTCAGTCTCTGTCCTGTGACTGGGGCATCAGGTGCTGTGCTTTCTCACCCTGCTGTCACCTTTTCATTGAAGAAAGAGAGATGAGCTTTAAAAAGAGGGACTGATTGATAATAGAGAGAAACCCTGGGAAGAGGTTTGCTAGGAAGCAGTCAGCCATTGCAGAGAGGAAGGTAACATCTCCTTTTCCTAGTGGCTGCACTCTGTCCAAGGTCTTTTCCAACCTAAAAGGTTCTATGATTTGTTTAAGAACCCTCCTTTTAAGTTCCTTGCCAGGACATGATTTCTGGAAAGCACAAAGCCACTACTGGGCACTGCTCAGGGGGGAATTGTGGGAGGGATGAAGTAGTGGTGGGGTTTTTTTGGTTTTTTTTTTTTTGTTTGTTTGTTTTTTGAGGAGCTTGGCTGAAATGAATCTTGAAGTCTTCTCCTTCCCTCATCAGGCAAGCGAGCGGGAGAGGCACCACTCAGAGCTGCAGGAGATGCTGGAGAAATGGGAAAAAGAGAAGGCAGAGACAGAAGGGGAGCATGAGAAGAAGCTGTTTGATGTGAAGCAGGAAGCTGCTACCATGCAAGCTCAACAAGAAGCAGAAAGAACCAGAGATGAAAATGCCAAGCAAGAGGTAACCACTGAGCAAGGAGGATCTGGGGGGATTTCTGCGAGGTCTGAGCTGTGGGAGATGGCTGGATGTGAGGCTGTGAGGAGCTTGCCCTGCATCATTTCTACAGTGAATCTGGGGAGGTGAAGGGCTATTTTTGGGGCTTCCTCTCATAGGAAGCCAGACAGAAATGTCACCTTTCAGCTGAGATTTTTGTGCTGCTGTTGTGTTCTTTTTCTTTGTTAAGACCACAGACTGTCTTCACAGTCTCTGCTTGGTCTTGTTTTGATATGTACTGATACATGCCTATAGCCTTTACATCTAAGACCAAAATGAATTGGTAGCACTGAATCCCCAGGAGGATGGGGATTTGTATGGGGGGGATGAGGAGGACGTGGCAGGGTTGTTGACAAAAGAAAAAAATTTGTTAAGGCTCCTCTGAACTATTTCTGAGCAGGAAAACAGGGATGTCTTCTGGGCAGTGTTTCAAGTGATTTGCTGGTTAACTATTCTGTGCCCAGCTCTCAAGGGAAGCCTGTCATAGAGTGTCCTACCCACTCTTTATGCAGAGTGCCTTGGGACAGCAGTGCCCCAGCTCAGCTGTGTCCACAGGTACTGAAGGGACTGGGCAGTGCTCAGAGGTGGCAGCATGTCCCTGGAATGTCAGGACTGTGCCTGTACTGTGGAGGGAGCATGTTTATGCTGCCAGTCTCACTGTGTCTCCACAGGGGCAGCTGATGACCAAGGAGACCAACAGCACAGTGCTTTGAGAAGACCTGAGCCCCTCAGCATTTGGGTCTTGCCTCACAGGCTTTGTGTGGAAAGGTCAAAGCCATCTTCTCTTTATTTCAGGCCCTGCTAGAAAAGGAGCGTGAGAAGAAAGCTTTGCTGGAGACACTGCTGCAGACTCAGGGAGAGCTGAGAGAAGCCCATCAGCAGCTAGAGCTGCTCAGGCAGGAGATGGAAGAGCAGCAAGAGAATGGGCAGGTGAGTCTGACTTGTGGGGGAAGCTGAAGGAACAGAGCCTTGGCTGTAGGCTGAGAGCACCAGGAAAGAGTGAAGGGCAGTAACAGGGAAGGAAAACCTAAGTGCTGGGATTGAGGAGGCAAGGGCTGCTGCAGCACTGGCAGCACAGAGCCTGGTGAGCTCCAGAGAGCAGCCACAGGAAGGAAAGGTTGCACAGAAGCAGAGCTGGGTAGGAAAGCAGACAGAAGTGGCTGAATGATTGTAATTTTGAGGCAGAAAAAAGCTGAAGCTGTTGGCAGTCCAAGTAGCTTGCTCTCCATTTGTGTTTGCCAGAGCATGACAGAAAAGCTGCAGGCAGAGCTGCAGGAAACTCGGAGTGAGATCAAAGCTGTGGAGAAGAGGCACAAGGAAGAACTCAAAACCATAAAGGAGGAGACAAATATGCTGCTTCAGCAGAGGGATGCTCTACAAAAACAGGTGACTGAAAGCAATAGCTACTCCACTCATCAGACATGAGCTCTCTCCCCTTCTTGCCTTTCCATTGCAGAGCAGGCTGATGGGGTCATCCCCACACTGTGGTCTCCATCTCATCTGGTCTGAAGCAGACTTACTGGTCAGCTGAAGCTCAGCTGCTGGCCTGGACAGCTGGACTGGTCCTTTTTCCTGTTGCTAGCACTCATCAGAATAAATTTCTGCTGGCCTGTTCCTGCTGGTCTTGGTTTTGAAGGTGCTTTTTCAGATAAACATGGTGACCCAGTAAGATTTTTCAACAAGTCAGCTGTGCCTGTTGTGAATCTGTTACTCTCACGACAGGGTGAAATTTAAAGCTGTTCTTTCCCTTTCCTCACAGTACATGATAGAGCTGGCAGTGGGAAGCTGTGGTCTTTGATTGCTTTGTTCTGTTTCACTTGAGGTGGAGGAGCTGACATCTCAACTCACAGCATCCCAAGAGTCCCAACAAGTGATTGGCCGCAAAGCTCAGCAAGATCTGAGTGAGGCACAGGAACTGTCAAGGCAGAAGGTGCTGGAGGTTGTGCATCTCCAGAAGATCCTGGAGGAGGAGAGAACTCAATGGGAGGAGGTAGAACATCAGAACAAGAAGCTGCAAATGTGTCTGCAGACCTTGGAGGGGGAAAGGAGTCGATGGGAAGAAGCAGAGCGGCGCAACACTGAATTTCAGGCTTCACTGAAGGTTCTGGAGAGTGAAAAAGCCAGGTAAAAGCCTGTGAGACTCTCCATTCTGTTAATTTCCCTCTTTTAGATCTTTGCATTTACAAGTGGCTCTGGAAGCATTTAAAAAACAGAGTTCTGAGCTATCCATGCAGATGTGTTTCATTATCTGACATTGTGTTTAATTTCTTCTTTTAATCCTTTAGCTACAGCTTTTCTGAAGACAGTGGCTTTTGGAGTAGTCCTTCCTCAAAAATAGATACTCTTTTGTTATGTTGGTGTATTAATACTGTTAAATTAAATTTTCTTGGCTTTCAAACCTGAAACACACCAAAGGAGGCAGGACAAGCTGCAGTATAATGAGTTAAATAGATCCATCACCTCTGCCTTGGGTCCAGTAAGCTTTAAACATTCAGGATCTGTATTGGTCTTCCATCCTGATACTTCTGGTTGGCAGAAGCCATCTTAAAAGTGAGATTTTGAACTAAACCAGATGTCCCCTCTGAGGCACCCAAGAAAAAAGAATGTTTCTTCTGCCATCTGTTTCTTTGTTCCTCAAAATATCCCAGTGGGTGTCTGGAGAGGCTCGAGCAGGGTCCTTGCCAGCCTCAACAGCTGCAGATGTCACTGACTGTCCAAGGAATCAAGAAAGGAGAGAAAGGGTGGGTAGGCTATTTCACCTGCTGACACCCTGCCAGTCTTCAACACATACCTTCAATAAAGAAGAGAAATAAAAGGCAGAGCACTCTCTCTTCCCTTTCTTCCTGCATCTTATATAAGGATCCAAATATGTCTTCCAATCCTCCCTTACCACTTCTAGTATTGGCCTTCATTTCTCTAGTTAAAAGTAATAAAGGTGCTGGCAAGTCTTGTGAAACTCCCTGAAGATCACCTTGCTGTCAGTTCCTGTTGTTCCTACCAGAACATACAAGCTAAGAGTTACTAAATGTCACTTGACTATTGACAAAACATGTTTCTTGTAGTCTCAGTAGTCAAAAGAAAAATTTTCCTCTTCCCCAGTGTCTTCATTTTAAAACTTTGTTATGTTTATATTCACATTTCCACACTGAGAAGAGATAAGAGTAATTCACCTTCCTTTGTGGAGACAAGTGTGGTGTGCACATGCTTGGGTGGTACTGCCAGCCTGGCTTAGGACTGAACAAGCAGCCAAGTTATTGAGGCAAACCACAGAAGCAATTTTCCCCTTGGTGTTAGAAGTCCTAAGAGTTTATTAAATGTTATACCATGTAGCAATGAGTTGGGTGTTCTCTCTTTCAGGCTGACTCTGTCTCTGGAAGAGAAAGAAGTGAGCCTTAGAGCCCTTGAAGAAAACAACCTTGCCCAGCACAATGAGGTGTCTCAGCTTCTTTCTGCTATTCAGCAGGCCCAGCAGCTCCATTCAGACCACAGAAGAGAAATACAAGAGCTCAACAACCAGGTGAGCTATGCTCTGGCTTCCTCTTCTCCAGGGACATAGAATCCCACCTGCAGCTTCTAGACCCCAACTTGTTTCCCCTCCCAACAACATACAGGCCTTCTGTCTTCTGCTCAGAGACTTTGCACATTGAGGTCAAGGCTGGATCTGTTCTGCCCATGTTCTCCCCTCTTCTCTCATGGGTGGCAGCACTGAATCTCCAAAGAGAAACAGAAGACTCAGTTTTTGGAGCTTCTCAGTATCTCTGTTACAAATGGAGTCCTCAGAGGGTGTTTCCACCTCTGTCAGCACTGAGCAGCCTGGTGAAACAGGTGCTTCCTGCAGCCTGTGGAAGGCACTTCCATCATGGCCAGTTCATCTGGCATTTTGGAGAGGATCCCTGTTGCCTCCCCTTTCCTTCTGCCCCCAGGCACCCCTGGCAGCCCTGCTCCCCACTCAGAGATGCTTCATCTGTCCTCACCCTGCCAGCCACCCACTGTCACCCTCCTGCACACACAGAGGGCTTCAGCTCTGAGGCTGCAAAGCAGGGAAGCCTGGCAGCTTGACCATTCCTTTCAGGATGAGGAATCTTCCTTCTGGCCTCTTACCCTCCAGTTGCCTCTTTCTACCTTATTTTGCTCAGTTTGTCTTCTTGGCTTTGTGCCTTCTGTCTCCAGTGTCCTTTTTGATGAAGTGATTTCTCCTTCACTCTGTAGTGAAACGAGGCAATCAGGTGTTGCTAATTATGAGGTGGGAGGTGTGAACTTGTGTTGAGCCCACCTGTGCCCAATTAGCAACACCTGATTGCCTCATTTCACTACATCACTCCTCCCTTTACTTTGTGCTCAGCTGCCTCAGTAGCAGCCCTGTCCCTGAGGCTCTGTGCATCTGTTACAGATCCAGGTGCTGCAGGAATCACTGCAGGAGAAGGAGGCTGGGCTGGCAGCTCGTGAGCAGGAGCTGCTGCAGGATCTGGAGGAGTCCCGAGCCAGGGAATGCTGCTCCAGGGACTCTGTACGTGTGCTGGAGGCTGAGGTGGCTGAGCTGCATTTGAGGCTTCGTAGCACAGAGAGCAGAGCAGAGGTGTTGGCCACAGAGTGTCAGCAGGCCAACAGTGCCCACTGGGAATCCCAATCCCAGCTGGAAAAACTCCACTTGGTTCTCCACCGCATGATCAGTGACAGCAGAGATTTGGTCACTGGGAGCTCAGGCAAGTGGGAGGCTGGGTGAGGGAGGGGAGGGGTTCCTTGTGATCCAGGTACAACAGACTCATCCTTTCAGTTTAGGCTGACTCAAGCCTTGGGAAGTCTTGACACCCTGACATCCCTGCAGAGAGATGAGTCCCTCTGTGTATGTGGAAATGACCATCATCCAAATCAAACAGGGCCCAGCATCTCCCTGCTGAGGAAAGGCTGAGGCAGCTGGGGCTCTGCAGCTTGGAGGAGACTGAGGGGTGACCTCATTAATGTTATAAATATGTACAGGGTGAGTGTCAGGAGGATGGAGCCAGGCTCTGCTCAGGGATGTCCAATAACAGGATCAGGGTAACACGTGCAAGCTGGAGCATGGGAGGTTCCCCACAAACATAAGGAAAAGCTTTTTCCCTGTGAGGGTGAGGGAGCACTGTCACAGCTGCCTAGGGAGGTTGTGGAGTCTCCTTCTCTGGAAACAAAACCTACCTGAATGTGTTCCTGTGTGCCCTGCTGGAGGTGACCCTGCTCTGCCAGGGGGTTGGACTCCATGATCTTTTGAGGTCTCTCCCAACCCCTAACACTCTGTGATCCCCTGTAAGTCATGCCAAGTTGCAGGGCATTTTTCCTTGGGCAGCACTGACATCAGTAGTTATCAAACTAACTTCAGTCTGTGACACACATCTCACTGTAACATGAGCTGTAGGAGAGTGTCAAAGGCACTGCCACCTCCTCCTGTGTATGAAGAGTCCTTTCTTTTTGAAGACCCTTCAAGCACAGCTTGAAACAGAATGGTTTCTCTCTTCAGAACAGGGTCATGTCTGGAGCCTCACTGTTGCTCAGGCTGGGGACCTCCCTGCAGAGCTGACAGCAGACAGAGTGGCTGCAGCCCTTCAAGACCTGCATCAGCACCTGAAGCAGACTCAGCAGGATCTGGTAACACAAGTCTGGTGCACCCAGAAATCCTGTCCTGCTGGACAGAACTGACAAGCAGAGTGCCAAAGCCAGGAGGGGGGTAAATTCTTGGAGGCCAAGTTTGCTTCTAACGTGAGGAGAAAGGAGAATGGTGACATCTCCCATGACTCTCCCACTGCCTCCTCCCACCTGAGCTCTTTCTGTCTTAGTGTTTGTACCTCCTTTTCTCCTGCCAGCAGTGGCTCTCTGAGGTGTTATTTCTCTTCTTACCTCTTCCAGAATGATGCAAGGAAGAAGATCCAGGACTTGGAGCTGAAACTGAGCGAGAGGCAAGCTGAGATGGACCATGTCAGTGCCCACAATCAAGAGCTGCAGAAGCAGTTAGCTCAAAGCCAGGAAGGTACAGCTGCTCCTTTCCAACCACTCACCCCATCCTGTCTCGCCTCCAGGTCTCTCTGAAGCCACACAGAGGAAAAGGGCAGTGCCTGGGAATGGAAGAGGAGAAAAATAAGCATGAGACTTAGCTGTAGACCTACCAGTGAAAGCTTTTACAGAGAAAAATCCAGTGTGCAGCAGTGCATCCAGCTGTGCTGCTGGTGATACATGTGCAGAACTGGTGCCTGTGGGATCTCGTGTCACTGAGCAGGGGGAGCTCCATGCCTTACAGCATCCTTCTCTCTGTAAAAGACTTTTCTGTCTTGACTCCCTTCTCCTCCCACAGGGCAGATTAACAGAGTTCAGTGATAAGTTCCTGTTTTACTGCATCCTTTCTTCTGGTTTTCCTAGCTCTCTGGTACTAGTGCTTCTGCATCTTTCTTGCCTGTTTTCTTGCTGATATAGATTTGGTGTCTGAGCTCACACCCATAGCAAACACAATTTCTTACTTCCCTGGCCAGTTCTCCCTTACACCTCTGGTAACATGTTCCCATTGGGTTTATCTCTCAGCTCAGGTCACGTAGAACTCCAGTTCACATAGTGCCCTCCTCTCCAGCCCACCCCAGAGCTCCAGAGCTATTGGTCTCTGGAGCTGGACAGGCATCCCTGCTCCTTTCTCTGTCATTATTTTCCCATTCTCCACATCAGAACTGCTTTGGGATCTGATGGTTATCCTTGTCTCAGGAGCAGGGCAGTGTGGGGATTGCTCATTGCCTCCTCACAGGCTGCTGCCTGTTCCTTTAGTGCATTTACCCCTTCAGCAGTTCTTGATGTTCCCTCTCTGAGCAGGAACTGCTGAGCATTTCTCAGACTCTTTGCATTAGGCTTTTCCAGGCCTTAGATCATCCCTTTTTCTGGAACATCTGCAGTTTTTACTACATGTGTTACATGTAACAGCTTATGGACTTTAAATGCTGCCCTTGGCTGGATCCTGCTTATCCCACTAATCACCCTTTTTGGTTCATGTGGTGGTTCAGTCAATTAGTTTAGTTTCAAGTTCCTGTCTATCTGTAGTTCTTTCAGTTTCAGGTCTCAGTGCTGGTGTGATGCTCAGTTCTTGCCACGTTGCCCCAGCATCACTGAAGATTTCCTCCTCCTTTCTGCCAGTTCCTCTGGCATTCTTTTGGACAAATACCATCTTCAAGCACAACACTGACACTTGATTTTTTTCTCCAACTTCTCTCAAGTTTTCTGCTCAATTCACTGTGTCATAATCTATCTTCACTTTTGCTGCTTCTTCCTTGTCCTGGACACTGGATCTGACTCCCCCCTACAGTCTCTGTCCTTGTTTCATTGTTGTCTGTTCTGCCTGTTTCTATCACTGTGGGTGATGTGCAGCCATGACCTTAGTCCTGCTACTTCAGCCAGCAAAAAAGCAAACACATTTTCACATCCTGAACCTTGTCACTTTCATTCTTTTTCTCTCTGCCTGGAAGTTTCTTTTATTTATATCTTCTTTGAAAATCCTTGTGGGCTTAGGGCCTGGAAAACACAGACAGGCAGATAAGAAAATTATGATTTCTCTGTAGGATGTAAATCAGTTTGGTTTTGCTTTGCTTTTCATCCTCTCTTTCACCTTTATTGCTGCAGAGACACAGCAGGCAGAATGCCAGAAGAACTCTGTACAAGCTGCCCTGCAGGAAGAGGTCACTGCTCTGAAAAAGGAGGCTGAGACTCTGCATCAAGAGGTGGTGTCTTTGGAAAGGAAACTCAGGAACACTGAGAAGGAAAGAGAGGATGTTCTGGTGAGGCTGGCAGATGCCCTGAAGGGCCATTTCTTACCTGTTCTTTTGACCTTCTGTTAATAATTCTAAGGAGCAGCTTTTTCCAGTGAAGAGGTGATTTGGGTGGTCTTGTACAGATTCAGTCCAAATCTGAGAAGATACAGAATATGCAAATGCTGACCAAGTTTCCCTCATTTTCCCCTTCCTTCCTTCCCCTCATCATTCCTTTTTCCCCAGAAGTTTGCTTTCCTGCCAGGCCCTGTAGCTGAATTAGCAGGGCCATTGCCAGAAAGGAAAGATTGCTAAGATGACCAATATCACAGACTGTGTGGAGAGACCTACAAGAAGAGAAGAATATTGTTTGTACCAGTGGTTGTTTTTTTGGTTTGACTTTTCCAATTGCATCTTCCAGACAAGTAGGAAAAGGTGCTGTAGTCATAAAAACCTCAGTTATTAATCAGGGTGGTTATTTTCCTCAGTTCTGAAGATTTCTGCCCTTGAAGCTTTAGTCAAAGTAATTTTCTAACATGGCTCTGTTTATGTTGCATGGTTTGGGCAATTACTTGTGTCTAAATCTATATTCAGATCTATATTCAGAGAAATATCTGAGGTGAGAGGACAAAGTTTGCCTGTAGTAGGAAGGTGTTGAACATTGCCCACCTGAGAGCAGACAGTGGGGAGGAAAGAGGTTTCAGAAATAAAAGCTAAATATGTGTGTCTGCAAGGGGAAAACTAGTCCTGCTTTGAAACACTGGATAATAGACTGTGATCTGATCATTATCCCTTCAGGATGGGACAGGGGGGTCCTAGAGGATGGTACCATGAAAATGCTGCACAGTTGAGAAAAAGAAAATAGAGAAAAAGTCCATGAGGTGCTGTCTCTTCCCCATCATCATGCCAGTGTCTAAATCATGCTTCATGTGGACTTTAAATCCTGGCTGCAGTTCTGGTGGCTCCTCCCCAGAAGAACAGACCAGAGCTAAAAGAGGTTCAGAAAGGGCAAAGAAGAAGAAGAGTAAGCTGGGAAGATGGCTGAGTGAGCTTGGAAAGACACAGCCTAAAAAGGGCAACCCAGGAAAGGTCTGCAGGATGCCAAGAGGGAGGAGGCAGTGTTCCTTTGCTCACTTCTCCAGGAGATGAAGAAGAGCCACACCATGAGCAAATGACAGGAGGGGGTACACCTTGAGCACTGCAGAGCTTCTTGACAAAAGGTGTTGTAAATACAGCAAATCTGCACAGGGTCAGGGGGAGGCTCTGCAAGTCCTCACAAGCTGGAAGAGTGCTGGGGCTGGGAGGTACCATGTAAGTCTGTCCCACTCAGGATTTCTTCCCCAAGTGGGCCCTTACAGGCACTGTTACACCCAGGGCACAAGCCTAGGCATTTGAGCCAGTGCAGCTGTTCTCACAAGATCAGTATTTCCCACTTTTCCATTTACAGTTAGTCCAAAAATCAGTTATGGACAGATGATGGCAAATAAAGTTCTTAAATCCTTTTTAAGCCATGGTAGAAAATTTACATCAAACAGAGAAATTAATTCAGTAGCTTGATTTTTATCCTAAAAGCTCAAACTTCAGCCATTGGCTCCTACTGGAGCAGGAGTTCAAGTATAATATGATAATCAAACATACATAGATTAATGAATCTTTTCCTCCCTGTTTTGCAGCATGAACGAGACAGACTGCAAGAACTTCAAGAAAAATTAGAATGTGAGAGAAAACTTCTTGAGGAATCACTCACAGCCTCTGAAACCCGAGCAAATACAGCAACAGATATGAAACAATCTCTTGAACAAGAACTCCAAACCACACTGTCTGTCTTAAAAATTAAAAACCAGGAAGTGGAGACACAATGGGAGAAAATCCAGGTGCTACAGAAAGAGGCAGCAGAGGTGAAAGCCTTACAGGAGAATCTCACTCATACATCTGCCACCCTGTTAGAGAGGGAGGGAGAAATCAAGTTATACCAGGAACAGATGAGAATGCTGGAAAAGCAGAAAGAAATGCAGAGAACTGCTCTTGATCAGGTTATTAAGGAGATAACAGAGAAAACAGAATCCCAGCAAGAGCAGATACAGGAGCTGGAGAAGCAGCAGGAAAAACAAAATATTGTTGTAAGCAAAATGAACAAAGAACTGGAGGAGAGAGACCAGGAGATCAGATCCCAGCATGAACAGATAGAGGAGCTGGAGAAGCAACTGGAACTGCAGAGCAATGCTGTCAGCAAGGTGAGCAGAGAGCTGGAGGAGAGGGACCAGGAGATCAGATCCCAACAAGAAGAGATAAAAGAGCTTGAGAAGCAGCTAGAAGTGCAGAGCAATGCTGTCAGCAGGGTGAGCAAAGAGCTGGAGGAGAGGGACCAGGAGATCAAATTCCAGGAGGGGAAAATAATGATTCTAGAACAACACGGTGCATCACAAGTGAGAAATCTGCTCGTGGATCTTGACCATATGAAAGAAAACTTGAAGGAAAAAAACACAGAGCTTTTATCTCTGACTCAGCAGATCCAGGAACTGGAAAAGGAGAGAGAAGAGGTGAAATCTCTGCGCACAAACCTTGAACACCTGAGGGCAGTTCTTGAAGACAGAGAGAGCGAGTGTGACTCTCAAAGGGATCAGTTAAGTCTCCTGCAGCAGTACAGGGAACAGCAAGAGGGGCACCTGCAAGAGCTTCATGGTAAAGTAGGAGAAATGACACTTTCTATATCTAAAAAAGATCAAGATCTTGAATCAAAACAAAAGCAAATCCAGGAAGCTGAAGTCATGGAAATGCAGCTAAGGACTGTGCGTGACCAACTGGAGCAGACCTTGGAAACCTTAAGAGAAAAGGACAGACTCATTGACAGCCAAGAGCAACAAAGAAGGAGCTATGAGGAAAAAACAGAAGAACGGATGAATGTCCTACATAGACACTTGGAATACACTACAGCACTACTGAAAGAAAAGGATGTTATCATTGAGTCTCAGAAGGAAGTGATTGAGACCTTCCAAAAACAAGCACAAGACTCTGACCAGCAGGAGGAAGCTCTGCAGCATCTTCAAGCAGTACTAAAGGAACAGGAGCAAGAAATGCTATCCCTTCAAAAGCAATGTGAGGCACACAAGGAAAAGGAGGAAAAGAATGAAGCTGAGCAAACAGATCTTCAAGCAACAAAACTGACTCTGAAGGAAAGAGAAGAAAAGATAGAGGTTCTGGAGGAGGCTGTCTCTAGGCTTCAAGAGCAAAAGGAAGAGGCAGTGATGCAGACTAAGGACATACTGCAAAAACTGGAATATGCTGAATCTTTCCTAGAGGCTAGAGATCAAGAGATAGCATCTTTGCAAGAGCATGTCCAGGACCTTCAAGAGCAGAAGGAGCTAGAAGGTAATCAGGCCAAGAGGCTACAGCAGGATCTAGATGAAATGAGGCAGATAGTGAGGAAGCACCGCTCAGAGCTCCTCAGGCAGACAGAGCAAATGAACACACTGCAGCTTCGTGAGGAAAGCATGAAAGTAGCACTAACATCATGCCAGAAGCAAGTGGGTCTGCTTGAGGAAGTGGTGAGGAAGAGAGATGAAGACAATGAGACTCTTAAGCAAAAACTCCAGCACCAAGAAGAGGAACTGAAGACCTTGCAGAATCTCCAGCTTAGGCTAACTGAGAAAAACACAGAGGTTAGGCACTGGAGAGAGCAAGAGAAGCTCCTGGCAGAAGACTTGCCTGCAAGGGAACGAGAGAGCAGGGCTCCAAGTGGGGCAAAAGAGTCAGAAGAGGAAAGAAGAGGTCTTTGGGAAGATCTCCAGGATGTTCGTCAGACTCTGACAAAGAAGGATGAAGAGATCAAGCACCAAAGAGACAGAGTCAGGGATCTAGAGGAGACTCTGACCGGGAGAGAACAAGAGCTTAGGAGGCAGAGTGAACTCCTGAAACAAATAACATCAGCTTTGCAATGGAAAGGTGACAGGGAGACCCTGCAAAAACAAATCCTAAAACTCCAAAAATGGGAGGAAGAGGAAGCAGAGAAGAGGAGGGTTCTCCAGGAGAGAGAGCACCTCCTGCAAAGGCAGAAGGAGCTCACCCAGCAGCTGGAGCAGGAGCGGAAAGCAAAGGGTCAAGAACTGGAGCGTTTGATTGCTCTTTTGAAACAGACTGAAAGAGGAGAAGTGGCATGGAAAGAGAAGGCCCAAGCACTGACTCTTGCCCTCACCAGCAGTGAAATGACCAATGGGACTCTGAGGGGAGAAATAGCTGTCCTGCAGAGCATGGTTTCAGAGAGGGACACAGACCGCTATCAGCAGCAGGTAGGCAGCAGCAGCAGTCAGCTCAAAGGTCCAGAAAGGCTTCTAAAGATGTTTCCCATAAAGATCTGGGAATATATATTCCAATCAGTCCATGACCTGTTTGGCCAAAGAAGCCCTGACTGCAGCCAGCAGTCTGGACAGCTCCAGCCAGAGACTGTTCCCCTGCTAGGATGGTTTCTCAAGCCCAGAATTCCTGAAAGAACTACAGAGCTTGATTTAAAATTAAATCAAGCCCCAAATTTGGGGGTGGGGAATTGGTTCTCTCCTGTCTAGGCAAGCTTAACCAAGGGGATGTGGTTGGGATTTGGCATGGAAAGGAAAGGGTGCAGTTGACTGAAGTAATTACAGAGTCATAGGATGTTAGGGGTTTGGAGGGACCTCTGGAGATCCCCCAGTCCAACCCCTCTGTCCCAGCAGGATCCCCCAGGGCAGGACACACAGAACACATCCAGGGGGGTTTGGAAAGGCTCCAGAGAAGGAGACTCCACAACCCCTCTGGGCAGCCTGGGCCAAGGTTCCCTCATCCTCCCAGTCAAGAAGTTTCTCCTCATGTTGAGGTGGAACTTCTATGTTCTAATTTAAGGCCATTATTCCTTGTCCTATTCCTGGGCACCACTGAAAAGAGACTGAGCCCTTCCCACTGCCCCCCACCCTCAGATATTGATGGACATTCAGCAGATCCCCTCTCAGCCTTCTCTTCTCCAGGCTGAACAGCCCCAGGGCTCTCAGTCCTTCTTCACAGCAGAGATGCTCAAGTCCCTTCATCATCCTCCCAGCTCTCCCTTGGCCTCTCTCCAGTAGATCCCAGACTCTCCTGAACTGGGGAGCCCCAAACTGAGTGCAGTTTTGTATGAAGCTCAGTGGAATCTGTCAGTGGCTGAGCAGGTGCTGATGGTGCTCAGAGATGGTGATATCTGAGGTACAGCTTTTCCATTGCATTGAAAAGAATGGAATTTGTACCAGGTTAAGGCTTCATTGCATGTTCAGGATGTACCTGTGCTGCAGTCCAAAAAGCATGAAGGGAATTTTGGGTGGATTTGTCCCAGGTGGTGTGACAGGTAGTGGAGCAGCTTCAGCAGTCTGTGGGGCTCTGCCACAGGTGCTTTTGGCATTGCATTGCTATGCAGGCATTTAAAATGCTGATAAGGGGCTCTGTTTATGCATTATACATTTACACATGACTTGAGAAACCTTACTGCCAGCCTGCTCAGGATGATGAGAGGCATTGGGATCTGCTGATGGGAAGCAGAGCAGTGACAAGGGCAGGAAACCTGAAAACAACAGGAGATGTCAGTTCCACCCATGTGGGTCAGGGATAGAACAGCACTGGATCAGGTAATGCAGTTGCATCCCTACAGGTCCATGCAGTGCTATTACCAGGACTGTTGTAGTTGCTGTCAGAATTTGCTTCAAGGAGCAGGTAATCAAGAAACCCAGGAGAGGGAAGTGGCTTTTCACTGGGTGCAGAGCAGAGGCCTTGGTTGACACTGGTTTTTGGTTTTTTTTTCAAAGAGCAGTTCTGTAATGATGAGGTAACAGGTAAAGGGAATTGAGAGCAAAACATTTGTGATTTATATCTGCAGAAATCACCCACATCTTGCATATTGTGTGGTTATCCAAGGAGAGGGAGTAGAACTAGAGGTAGGAGAATACCCTGTGAAGGTCAAAGAGCAGGGACAAAGATGTTAAATGGTTTCCCTAAGAGGAACATGTCCATGTGGAAGTCTTCCTGGTGGAGAAAATAGCTCAGAAAGAGGGAGCTGGAAATACTACAGACCTTTGTAAAACCATGAAGTGGCTGAATAGGAAATTAATGTTTCCAGCCTCTCTCAAAACCAGAATGGGGAAAACTGAACAAAACTAGCAGGGAACATGTCCAGAACAAACAATTCCAGTTCTCCAGGGTGACCTGGAGAACAGACTCTAGGAAGACCATGTGCTGTTTTGGCCTGGAGACTGGGAAGAGGAGAGGGGACTTGGCACTGTCCATTCCCCAACATGTTAATTTTGGCCCTTCTGACCTTCCTGTGGCACCAGCTCACAGTCTCCTCTCTGAACACCCAGCAGGCTGTGGCAGAAGGGGAGCAGCTATCATGGCTCTCAGAGAAGAGAATCCTGTCACAGCAGCTGGAATGTCTGCAAGGAGCAGTTGCAAGGCTGGAACTTGAGAAGACTGAGCTGGAGGAACACAACACTGAGCTCAGGAAGACTCTTGAGCAGGTAAAAGAGGCTTTCACTGCCTTTGGAAGACCTCACAGTCCTTTGGAACACAACACATTTCCACAGACAGCACTTTGGAGTCCTCTGCTTGTTTCCTTACCCCTCCTGCTTCCCCTGTGGACACTTTAGTGTTGTCTCTCCCCTTCACAAACACAAATCCACTTCAGTACCTCCCTTCTGGCCCCAGTGTCCCCATGCACACCCATTGGACTCTCAGGAATTGTGTCTTCTTGCTCTTTCTCTTACATAACCACATCAATTGCTTTTTGCCTTCAATGTTCTCTGGTGCAATTGACAGCCTCTGAGCAGAAATCTCCTTCCTGTGATGTCCAGAGGTGCTTTTGCTCCTTGTTTGCTGGCAGGTTTCTGTGACCCTTTCTCCTGTCCAATGTGCAGGTGGAACGTGAACGGAGGAGGCTGAAGAGATATTACAGATCTCTGCCAGGTCCATGTGGAGGTTCTGACTCTGACCAGCACAAGGTTCCCAGGCAGGTGAGAACAGAACCTTACTGGTGAGAGGAGGCTCTGGCCAAATGGAGGAATGATGGTAAATCCCAAGGGCAGGAGCCCCCAGTGTAGACCTAGTAGAAGTCCAGTATAGCCCTGTCCAAACTGGACACTAAAAATAAATCCTTGTGTTTTCTTCACAGGAGGAGCCTCATGCTTGCTGCAGTCATCGTTTAGTGGAGTTACAGAACCAGGTGAGGAGCAGGAAAGCCCTGACCAAAAGCTACTGATGGGCACAGCTTTGCATGGTGCTACAGCCCAAGTTTTGTCTGGCTGTCAGGACACAGGAACACCAGGCAGAGTCAGCAGGCACATGGGTTGGCAACAGCCAAATGACATCAGTCACATATGTCAAGTCTCTGACTTGCCAGGGGTCAGGCATGGTAGGAAAGGGATTGGAGGAAATTCAGAAAACTGGGACTTGCCAAAAACTAGAGAATATGCTAAGGATGTTCCCCTTAATACTTACGTTCTTGGCTCTCTCTGTTTTCCCTTGGCTCAGTTAACAGAGAAGTTTGTGTTGTGTCAGAGCTCCAGGGATCTGAGGCAGTCCCAGAGCTCACAGCCTGCAGGCAGTCATTGTCTCCTGTTGCCATTCTGTGCTCATCACAATCCTAATATCAGATCTAGTCAGAGACTACAGCACTGTATGGACATTTGTTTTATCAGCATAAGAAGGTACATTCCAGCTACTGAACCCTGCTGCATCCTTTGACAGTGGGATTGGCAGTAGCATCAGTCACCAGACCTCTCTTCCATGGGTTTGGTACACCCTGGTCTCCCTGAGGAGGTGAATCCTCAGGGGTGTTCAGGGCCAAATTCCTGGAAGATTTATGTGAGCAAAGCACACAGTGCTCACCTCTGGCAAGTGAATCAACAGCACTGAAACCATCAAGGTTTGGTTATGGTACTGGTTTGGTTATGATTATGGTACTGAAACCATATCTTAAGGGACATGTTATCTTTGGGGGACATGGTTTAGCAGTGGGCTGGGAGAGCTGGGTTAGTAGTGCTGGGTTAAGGGTTGGACTGGATGATCCTCCAAGTCTTTTCCAACCTGATCAATTCTAGGATTCTAGGGATGCTTTCCCCAGGAAGCCTCAGTGTCTGAAGTTGTGTTGCTGCAGGTAACTGGTTGAGCCCCCTTCCTCTTCTGTCTGCCTGCACTGTGGACCTAATTCAGCAGGAAAATGAAGGTGCTCTGCTCTAAGAACAGTCCTCAGCTGGGGAGGTAGGGCACACCTCTGGGCTGGAGAAACAGCAGAGCTGGAATTTGATCTCCCACTTGCTGGGAGATGCTCTTGGCAGCAGATGGCCACTTCTCCCACTCATACCTCAGGGTTACCTCCCAGGGTGTGGGAGAGCTTTTCAAGCTTCCAAGCCCAGTACCACAAAGGTGCCTTTTCTATTCCAGAGGTCAGATCTGTCCCTCTCACCAGAGGTGGTGTTCCTGGCCTCTGCATATTGTTTGCTGTGAGGTCCCTTTGGTGTCTTACTTCTCCTGAGCACTGCTGGCTCCTAATTCATTCCTGTGCTCCCCTAGCCAGAGCTGACTGCCCAAGTTCCACACCTCCTCTGCTCTAGGTGCTTAGCAGATTAGGGTCCCACTTTTTATTGGTTTTGGCTTTCTGTGGACAAGCCTTAAATTGTAATTCAAATGCAGCAGTTCCATAAGAGAAACTCCTTTAGGAAATACTTCTGTTACTGGAGTCCACTTGCCAAGAAAGAATATTTTCATATTTGTAGCTTGAGGGTTGGGGATTGCATTCCCATATGGAACACAGCCTTTGGAACCAGAGGAAAACCTCTGAGCTGAGCTGTTTTCCCCAAAACAGCAAAAGCATTGAGCACAGCTACCACTGCTGGCATCTCCTCCACTCCAGCCCATGCAGAGGGCACCATCCCACAGCTCCTGGGGCTGCACTGCAAACCTTACAGGAGCTGAGAGCAGCTGGGCCTCTCCCACCAGAAAGCCCAGCAGGTACAACCTGTGTTGTCAGGAAAGAACAGAATCTGAAACATTTCAAGGCCTCAGCAGTGCTTTCAGGCTTATTTCCCTCTGGGCTTTGTTCTTCAGATTATGCTTTGCTCATTTGGGAAATGCTCTAAAGAGTTAGGGAAGGTGGAAGAGGTATCTCCTCTTTGTGTGCTAGCTAGCTCCAAGTTCTAAGACCCAATCCTAACAGAAGTTTTTCAGTACCTTGTGTAACCTGTAGTCCTCCTGCTGAGGAGAAAGCATGTGGAACTAAGGTGTTAGTAGCCCAGCTCTCTCTCTTGAAAAAAAGAGTTGGGTTCTAATCCCTGTAGGAACCTCTCTCTTTAATATCCATGAGATGTCTTGGTGTTGTATGTTGTATCTGTACTGGAACTTGGCACTGGGGATAATCTGGATTCAGTTCTGGGTGGCTCTGGGAACCTGCTGCTTCCCATTCCACAGTTTGTGTCAGGGTTGGAGCTGGAGGGTGTCTCCCCTGGCAGCTGGTGCTGGGATGGTGCTAACAGCATGGGGCTGCTCTGAGCCTTTTGCCTCTTTCAGGTGTCCCTTCTGCAGACACAGCTGGCACAGGAACGAAAATCCAAGCAGGACTATATTGAGTGCTGTGCAAAAACCAACCAGGAGCTATCAGACCTTCACCAGGAGCTCAATTCCTCCTTAGCAGCTGTGGTCAGGGAGCCCAGAGCTGCTGTTCTGGAAGCAGAGACTCGGAAGCTGGATCGGTCCCTGAACCTGAGCTTGGCACTAAGATCTCTGGACTCTCCTGAGAGGGAACCATTGCATTCAACTGCCAGAGCAGCCAGAAGTGAGGAGCTGAGGTAGCAGGACCACCAAACAGCAA
The DNA here is from genome assembly GCF_036169615.1 of Heliangelus exortis. Lineage (NCBI taxonomy): Eukaryota > Metazoa > Chordata > Aves > Apodiformes > Trochilidae > Heliangelus > Heliangelus exortis. The sequence goes on along the minus strand of NC_092437.1, from coordinate 15,165,890 downwards.
AAGGCTTCAGCAGAAGTCAAGCAGGGGACCTGCCACAGCAGCTGAACTGTGGCAAGAGACTGGGTTCAAGGCATGGACCCCAAAGTAAAAACAAGTTGAGAGCACAGTGTTCCCTGCAGGTTCCCCAGCAGAAGCAGCTGTGGGACAAAACTGGTGCTGGCTTGTGTGGATGGGGTCAGTCATAGGCCTGGAAAAACAGGATGAACCTGATGAGCAGGTAAAATTTCTTCCTTTTCCAAAGCACTCCACCACAGCATGCCTTGGCAGTCCCCACACAGCCCTCCTTGTTAGCTTGTTCCTGTCCATTTCTGTACTGCTTACAAAGACTTTTGTCTGCTTTTATTTTTTCAATATACTTCTCAAAAACACAACACAGGCTCTGAGCAGAAATCTTCTTGCAATGATGTCCTCTTCAGGGACACTGCATCTCTGAATGAAAACCAGAGCTTTTCAGCCAGACCAAAGCCAGCACCGTGGCCCAGGCAGCCCATGCAAAGTGTGGAAGTTGGTGTGCAGAAGTGACCCTGAGAGTGCCCAGGCACACTCTGCATCAGAAAGAGCTAATGCCTCCTGGCAGAGGGATGCAGGAAGGGAAGCATCTGCTTCTTGGTCTCCAGCAGGGAGCCTGCAGTGTGGACACTTTGCACGCTGAGCAGGCATCAGCTCAGTAGCCAAGCACCACTCTCAGCCCAGAGATCCCCAGGCCCAGGGACCCACATGCTGCCATACAACACATGGTCCCCAACATCCACCTGGCTCCTGCCCCTGGCCTCTGCCCTTCACCATTTTTAGACTGACATTTCTATCACAGACAAAGCATCTTCCCAGCAGGAAGTTGCACTGACCTGGTCCCCTCAGACCCAAACCTCCATTTGTGCCCTGCACTTCCCTCAGCTGTCACCTGTAGAGGACAGGGTGGGTTACTACACCAGCCAGTCCCAGGGAATACAGAAAGGCAGAGGAAGTGCTCTGGGTGGCATCCAACAGCACAGGGTGGGGATCCAGAGACATAGAAAGGACCTGGACTGTGTACCAAAAGGCACACAGAGGGCTCAGGTCTGCACCAAGCAGCATATCTGACCACATCAAAGGACAAGTGAAGGGCCCTCAGAAGCAGAAAAATAAAAACAGAGGGCATTGGAAAGCTTTGAAAGGGTATTTGGCAGCCCCTAGGCTTCCCCAGAAGGCCCACATGGTCTCTATGGGACATGGAAGAACAAGGAGAGAGGCACTGAGGCATCAAGAGGAGGTGAGGAGCCCTCTGGGAAAGATAAAAAGCTGAAGGGTGGTGCCCTGGCAGGACACCAAAAGCCCCCTGAGAGTGCTGGGTAGGAATCCAAAGAGAGGTCTTGAGACAAAGGAGTAACTGCACAAACCAAGGTGCAGCTTTCCTCAGCACCTGCATAGGGCACAAGCAAAGCTTCAGAGCCAGCCCAGCCACTCCTCCAGCCTGGCTACAAAGCTTCCCATGCCAGGCAAAACCATTGGCTGCTTTTCACTACTTAAGATTCCCTGTAAAGCTGGGTCTGAGCCTGACCAAGGCTGTAGGAGGGAGGAAGATGAGGTAAAACATGGCAGGGAAAGTGCTCAGACACAGCATGGTCTGGATAAAGGTAGGCACAAGCAATCCCTGGGGAGCAAACTCTTTATTCTCTGCCTGGAGGAGCTGCCTGGGGGGCTCTGTGTGAGCCACAGACCTGCTCAGGACACCTCCAGAAGGCTCCCAGGTGCTGCCCTCCTTCCTGACTGGGGCTGGGGGGTTCTCCAGGAGAAGCTTTAACTGTGATGCTCTGTGCCATGCTGCTGTGGGCTGGGGCACCCAGACCCACTGGAGGCGTGGGCTGTCCCGTGGGCCTGTGGAGAGGAGGGTGCCTGCATGAGGATACAGAGATTGCTGAGCAGGCACTGAAGACCTTGCTGTGGTTCCAGAGGTGTGATCTCAGGACTTCTGGAGGCTTTCCATGGAGCAGCAGTTGTCCTACATGGAGGAGAATGTGTGAGCTCTCCTTGACTTCTGCTTCTTCTGACAGGGTGAGCACTGCAGGGAGGCAGAGAGGTGCCAAGATCTTCCTTGGCTGAAGTTTCTCTGATTTTTCCTTGGACTTCTTTCTTCCTCTGACTTCTTCAGTTTTCACAATTTCAAGGGCAATGGTTTTGGCACCCCCCATCAATTCTGCATCCAGCTGCTGAACTCTGGGCTCTGGCTTTTTAGGTGCTTTCCTTGGCAACCTTGCAGCTCACTTTGATGCACCAGCAGCATTTGCAGTGGTTGCAACATGGTCAACTTTGCTCTCCTGCTTGCTCCTGGGATCTGCCATTTTGATGCTCTGGGTGATCCTTACCACATGCTGTTTGGAGACAGATGTCTTGGAGAAGCTGTACAGGGAAGAAGCCAGTTCTGTGCTTTCTGCTGTGTCAGGTTTCTAAGGTCAAATGTGGAAAGAAGTTCTGCTTTCCAAAAAATAAAAGAAGTATTGAGACACCTGTCCTCCTCTTAGGTGTTTTGAAGCCCTCTGATCTTGCAGAGCTGTACAGATGATGTGGAGGGATTGCCTCTCATGCTCATGACTTTCACACTTCAGCAGTGCAGAGCACGTTGGTAGCAAGGCTGAGAAACACCAGGTAGACTCAGTCCCTTTCTGAGAGCTGCTTGTTCTTCTGAGCTCCAGCTTCTCCTATTTGCCCAAACTGAATGATGTGTTAATTATGTGTGAATTATGTCAATTATTGGGCTGCTATTACATTATGAAATGCTCAGCTCTTTTTATTTTTTGTAGAAAGTGCAAAATTAGTTTTCTCTACAGAGACAAATCAGTGATGTGGAATCCTTGTCAATAGATAAGGAAAAATCATCACTGTTCTTGCCAGGTGTTGTTCTCAGGAGCTGTTTGCTGTCCCAGTTTTGGACTCTGTCTCTTCTGTTGTGTTTTTGAGCCTGACTTTAAGTTCTCCTTAACATGCAGCAAGTTTCCTTTGGCCTGCCAGAGAGTGGCATAATGAGAAAGAGGAGTATGTGCTTGTTCTCCTTCTTGAGGATAAATCCCCTGTTGTCCATCAAAGCAGTGAAACCCCAGGGCAGTTGGGGTTTGACTGTTGTACCACTCAGGTGCCCTGTACCTGGAAGGATGTTCTCCCAGTTGCATCCCTGTGGCAGTGAGGCAGTGCTGGGTGTTGTAGGAACCCAGCACACAGGGTGCTGTGTTAGGTCAGGGTGGGAACTGCAGCTCCTGGGTCCTCTGTGTCACACACAGAGCTGTGGGAGATGAGGGATGCAACAGTTCGTACCTGCAGTACCACAACTTCCCCCTTAAAAAGCTTTTGCTTTTCTATCCAGTGTTCCCTTTCTGGGACCCTCTGGAAATAATGAATTGAGGATGCTGCCATTTGGAGAGCTGCAGGCATTTTAGTGGGTTTGCTGTGTGTGTGTGTAGTTATTTCTCTGTAAGTAATTTTTAGGTAGTATCTTACTGTAATTTTTAGGTAGTATCGTAGAATGGTTTGGCTTGGAAGGACCTTAAAGATCAAGATCCATGCCCCCTGCAGAGGTAGGGACACCTTCCACTAGATCAGGATGCTCAAGGCCACATCCATCCTGGCTTTGAACAATTCCAGGGATGAGGCAGGGATTGGCAACCTGTTCCAGCATCTCACGACCCTCACAGGAAAGAATTTTCTTGTCATGTCCAGTCTAAATCTCCTCTCTTCAAGTTTGAAACCATTTACCCTTGTCCTCTCTCTATACACCCCTGTAATAAGCCCTACTCCCACTTTCTTGTTTACCCACTTTAGATATTGGAAGGTTGCTATAAGGTCACCTTATAGGTGACGACCTGGGTATGGGCATCCAAGGGGACAAAATGGAGATGACAAGAGAGAGGTTTCAGTTTGTCCTGCAGGAGACAAAGCAGCTCACCTTGAGGGTGAAAGAGCCAGGAAGGTTGGAGAAACCAGTCTCTCTTGGGCTCTTCATCTTCCATGACCATCCTCTTCCCCCTGTTTCTCCAGGTGATGGAAACACTTTCAGTCTTGTTCCAGTCCCCTCCCACAGTGATCCAGTTCACTCTGCAAATCCCCCCTGGCAGAGGCACTGGGCAGCCCCCATGGAAGTGCCCCAAGAGTCTATGATAAATAAATGGTCACAGCACCACGGCTACAAAACCCCAGATCTTTCCATCAGGTGACAACCATGGCTGCCCCTTCAGAATGTCACAGCCTGGAAGGTCCCCCCCATGAGGTCCTAAAGCTGCCCCTGCCCCAACCATCCCCCTAAATGCTCCTGCCCCAACCATCCCTTTCCCTCTGGCACCCAGAGCTGTCTGAGGGCTGCTGGGCACATCACTGCTTTGCTGCTCACAGCCATGGCATTCATGGGTGCCTGATGCCAGCACACCAAGCTGAGCAGTAACACTGATTTGTGGTAGGACCACACGTGAGTTCCTGTACTGTGCAGTCCATAAGACATCAACCATGTGAATGTCAAGCAGCACAATTCCATACCAGTTCTGTTCTGCTCTTGTCTGGGGTTGTAAGGGAAGAACATAACCAAATTACACTGTGGCAGCTGGGATGGAAGAGTCAGAGGCAAGTTCCTGTAAGTGCAGAAATCAGAGTGGAAGGTGTTCATCACACGAGTGTGGAGATCATTTCCATCTAATCAAAATTTTTGATTAATAAAGCATTTTTAATGGTGAACTGGCAGCAGAACTACAGAGGGTCTGGCAGAAATAAAACTCACTTTTTTGTAAGCCAACATACAGTTGTTCCCAGGCCCAATCCTCCCCTCCCTCCCTCCACATTCCAACTGGCAACAGGGAAGCATGGTGGTGGTGATTTGCTCTCTCAGATTTCAGCTATGTGTGGTGCTCAAGCAGTTCTATTTTATTTTTTTCAGATGACACCTGGAAGCAAGGCTTCAGCTGTGCCCTGCTGCTGTTCATGTAGCTCTGGTAGCTATCTCTGCCCTGGCTGCAAGGAAGCAATACAAAGAACAGAAAGCAAGTATGGGAACCCTGTTCCCAGCCATCTGCCTCCAGGATTCCAGGCATTTGCTTGTCCCACCAGGATATTAGAGCTCCTGCAGCTGTCTCTGCTGGATCCAAGCAGGTAATACTGTATTAACCTAGAAAACTAGAGACAACGAGTGCCCAGAACAGAGAATTCTTCTGGTCATAGCAAAACATGAGCAGATGACCCAACAGTGTCAGCTGTGGCTCAAGGAGGAGCCCCATGAATGTAGCTCCTTGGCGTATCAGCTGGACATGACCACTGAGCATCCCAAAGGACCAGGAAGAAATTTCTTGTGTTTGTCAGTTTCTCCAAAACTCCACAGACTGCAAGAGGAGAACAGCAGAAATGCTGGAAATACCTCCTCAGCCTATGGCCCAGTTCATGAAAAGCATCATGTTCAGGCAAGGACAAATGATGGAACACGGAGGTGCAGTTTGTCAGCACTGGAACCACTGGCACTGCACCTCCTGCTGCAGTGCCCAGCAGAAGAGAGGAGGGCAGCAAGAAGGTGTCCAGTTAAACTTGACAGGGCTTTTGTGGGCAAAACCACTTGTGATGAATTCTTACTGATGTGTTGGCATCAGGCCCTCGAGAAGGACCATGAATGCCATGGGTGTGAGCAGCAAAGCAGTCATGTGCCCAGCAGCCCTCAGACAGCTCTGGGTGCCAGAGGGAAAGGGATGGTTGGGGCAGGAGCATTTAGGGGGATGGTTGGGGCAGGGGCAGCTTTAGGACCTCATGGGGGGGACCTTTCAGGCTGTGACATTCTGAAGGGGCAGCCATGGTTGTCACCTGATGGAAAGATCTGGGGTTTTGTAGCCAGGACCAAGCATAAACTTGAATCAGTACCTCACAAACTGCACCACCAGTGCCCAAGTCTAAAATCACAGGGTGCCAGCACCTTCCCCTCTGCTGGTTTGGTCACTGATGGAAACCCTCACCTCAGGCAGAGAGGCCCTAAACTTGGGCAGCAGCTCTGTGCCATTTGACTCCTCTGTCAGAGAGAGCCACGAAGTTCCCCAAATGGCAGCAACCAATTAACCCAGATCTTGCAGTTCTGAGGCCTCTGTTTAACTCCATAGGCACCTGAGCTGATGGAACACACTGAGCTGAGGAGTTTGGTTCACAGACCATGGGGAGATCATGAGCCATTCTTGCCATTTTAAGTTAGCTCTGGAAACAGAGGAAAAAAAAAAAAAAACCATCTATATACAAAAAGGACAGGTGGTTATTTATTGCAGGTTTGTACAAAGCTGGGTGCTTGGTGGCTTCCCATAAATCAAGGACACCAAATCAGATTTTCTACAGTGGTCAGAACTGTAGTTGCCTGTCTTCCAAATCCATCCTCTTTACAAGGATTGGTTAGCAATTTACATACAGTTATAATATGGTTACATCAGCATTTCTACCACAGATGTTCCAGGGATGGGTCTTCACCTTGGCAGGGGGCTCTTTCATCTGGGGTATGATTTTTAGTATTATAATGATATTAAATTGAGCTAAGTTCACCTAAAGGACACAATACCACAAGTTCTTTCATTCTAACTGCCCAGGATTGGTTCAGCAGTCAGTCTGTCCTGGATTTCAGTTCTTTTTATCACATTCTGTATTTCTTAGGTCCAATTATCTGTATAGACTTTGAGTGCTCTTTGCCAAGTTAATAGTGCACACGAAACACCCCCAAAACCTCATGATTAATTGCCTTCTTCCAGGCCTAATTATCCCAGAATGTCCTCTCTCAGTGCTAGCTGTGATCCTAATTGTGTGCCTTGATTACAGCTGTAATTCGTAGATCTATACAGTGTATCTTGCACAAAATTATCACCTCATTTTAAGTTTCTGAGTTATTTTTCAACACCCTGGCACTCTGAAGTGGCAGGTTTCAAAACAGATTCAGGTGGAATATTTGCTGAAAGTGGGGGAATACCCAGGTAGGAGAGCTGAGACCCTGCTGAAGATGGTGCAAACTTTTCCATCAGCCTCCAAGGCTTTAAGCCTGGGAAGCACTGGACAGAAGTGGACAAATCCACTGAATCAGTGGCTGCTCCCAGATCTCTCATGCTTTTGGCTTCTCAGCTGTAGATGGGTGATGGATGGGAAGAGTCCCTTTGGACAGGAAGCAATGAGAAGACCCCCCCACCACTGGGGTCCCCTTCTTTGGACCTGCCAAACCCAAATCCAAAGTGACAATACAGATGAAAAAAAAATCTCCTATGATTCAGCAGCTGCAATAGAAAATACTTTAATTTTATAATATTTAAAGGATTCCTTTTTAAAATGTCATTTTTAAATCTTAATATCGGGATAATATTTAAAACCCAGTGTCACACAAAGGTTCAGGAAAATGAGACGAGTGGTTGTGTACGGACAAAAACATTAACATCGTTCTTTATGAAGAAAAGGTAAATAAAACGCGTTCAGGGAATAATCAGTACTTCCAGATACCGTGAGGAACCAGTGAGCTGTGACCAGAACCGACTTGTGAGAAGCCGCCTCAGGAGTCCGAACCAGGACCGGGCTCAGCTCTTTGTGTTCCACCTCCCCTCACCTTCAGCCGAACCGCCTCGTGTGCCCATGGCAGGAACCCGCTCAGAACCCTGCCGGACCGCGCTCAGGGCTGCCCCGAGCCGCGGTTCCCCTCCCGGCCCGGGCTGGCGGAGCCTCGGAGGGCTGCGGGGTGGGGCGGTGCCGGGGCAGCCCCGGAAGGCGGGTTCGGTTCCGGGCCGCGCGGCGCCATGGAGGCTCTGTGGCGGCTGAAGCGGTTCGATGCCTTCCCCAAGACCCTGGAAGACTTTCGGGTCAAGACGTGCGGGGGCGCGCTGGGTGAGCGGGACGGACCGGACCGGACCGAGCCGGAGCGGGGCGGGGAGGCGGGCGGGGAGGGGAACAAGAGGCGGGTGAGGCGGGGGCTGAGGGGCTCGTCCTGTCGCGACTGTCGTGGCTGACAGCAGCTCTCGTCTCCCCGGCAGTGACGGTGGTCAGCGGGCTCATCATGGCGCTGCTCTTCGTCTCGGAGCTGCAGTATTACCTCACCAAGGAGGTGCGGAGCGGAGCGGCCGTGGGGAGGGTGTCCGACCCCCGGGGGGGGGCCTCCTGCCCGCGGTGCCCCGGCGGAGAGAAGGCCTGGGGCGGCCCCCCGAGCCCCAACACCCCCCGAGCCCCCTCCGAGCCCCAAGCACCCCCCGAGCCCCCTCCGAGCCCCAGCACCCCCCGAGCCCCCTCCGAACTCCAGCACTTCCCAGGGCTCCCGAGCCCCCGCAGCCTCCCGGGACCACCGAGCTCCCTGGAGCCCCGAACCCTTCTGAGCCCCAATACCCTCCCGGGCCCCCGCACCCTCCAATCCCCCGAGACCCCGCACTCTGCCGGGCCCATCAGCCCCCAGGTCCCCGCACCCCGCCGAGCCCCAGCACCCCCTGAACCCCCGCCCTCCCCCAAACCTCTGCACCCCCCGAACCCCAGTACACCCCCGAGCCCCAGTACCCAGTGCTTCCCCCCAGGACCCCCCCGGACTAAGGTTGGGTTGTGAGCCAGAGAGTGCCCCAGGGCTTGTTCTGTGCCTGCCAGCTACAAGCAATCAGTACAAAGCAGGAGCAGGAACCCTCGTCCTCACCCCAGGTTCTAAGATTCCCAAATAATTAATGTTTTCTAAAGCCTTACAAGTGTCAAGGGCTTAGCTGGCCTGGAAGGTGTGGGAGGCAGCAGCTCAGGTGTCTCTCAAATCCCATGTCTCAAAAATCAACTTCTGCATTAATCAAGGAAAAGAGGCCCTTTAATTTGCTTCCAAGGGAAACAGAACACTTTGTTTTTCCTTTGTTCCTAGGTTCATCCAGAACTGTACGTTGACAAATCCAGGGGAGATAAACTGAAGATCAATCTAGATGTTATTTTTCCACATATGCCTTGTGCTTGTGAGTCAGACTTGTTAATATTGGGGATAATTGTCACACTTGTCCAGGGCCCAACAGGTTCAGTGTGCCTGGTGCTCCTGAGTGCTGTGCTGCTGCTGGGGCCATGGATGGGGAGGAACCACTGTTCCAACAGTGACTCCAGCCAGGATCACTGGGTGCTTGAACCAGTGTTTCCAGGCAGGCAGGATTATTTTTCTAGATTATAAATGAAGCTAAGGTCTAAAGCTGCTTATAGTTTTGTACAGTGTTGTATTTTTGTCAGAAAGCTCAGTGATCCTGAAAAAGCTGGCACAGAGTTGACGCAGGACTCAAGATTTGCCTGTATTGTTGTTGGAAACCTCTGGAGTCTCCTTTGGAAGTTGCTTGACAAGGCACAGCATTGCCATGGTTGTTGTAGTTAACTTCTGACTGTAATGCCAGTACCATGTGATGAGCTTTCTCCAGAATTTTTAAAATCAGAGTGAGCCTTAATAATCTGATTACCTTTTAACTAAGCCCTAAGCAAAATTGCAGGATGAAGTGATGGAAAAATTTGCAATTTTTACTGCGTGTTACTGGTGTGCACCTCATCCAGCTGTCCAGTCATCTTCCCTGCCTCTTGTGTTGTACTACTGCTTTTGGGTAGTGCACTGGGGTTTCAGTGCAGTGATGCTGTTGTCCTTCTGACCACCCAAGGTGTTGATCTTTGCCTTCCTCACACATCAAAAGGGAAGGCTGAGGAGGCTGACAGCCCCTGCTCTGCTGCAGAGGAGCAGTTTTGTTCAGTTGAACAGGAGAGTGTGTGCCCAGGAGGTCGATCTCTTTGCTGGGATGCCAGGCTGAGACCACAGACCTGCTGGATCTTTGGGAGAAGGGGTCATGATGTTGGAAGGGGCAGGAAGTAGAGAGAGGAGGCAGCTTTTATCCAGTTTGTTTGGGTTTTTTTAGGCTGAGCCTCCTGAACATCTGAAAATGACTGTGGGCTCTGAGGGGTTTGGTTTTGGTATTTTGGCTGTAGTGTGTTTACCTTCCACAGTGATGATTTCTGTAGCAGCTGGAAACACCACACCAAGGTTTGGGAGGGTGATTTTGGGTGCTGCACCATGCCTTTTATTCTGTGTACACCAGTTGGCCCCAGCCATACACACCCTTCCTCTTAAACACATTCTGTGCCCCTCGCTGAAAGATTTTGTGTTTTCACTGAATGCTTCCTCAGCCTTCCACACCAAACGTGCATCATCTCTAGACAGCTCCCCTTCCTTGTGGGTTTCAGATTTGAGCATTGATGCCATGGACGTAGCAGGAGAGCAGCAGCTGGATGTGGAACACAATCTTTTTAAGCAACGTTTGGACAAAGCTGGCAATCGTGTGACCCCAGAGGCTGAGAGACATGGTGAGAGGCTGTTCTGTCCTTGGGGAGATGCTCTCGTAGCCTTCCCATCACATGAGGGTCACAGAAACAAGTGGCAGCTGAACAGATAAACCCACAAGCTTGAAGAGCTTATAGCACCAAATCTGTTAAACTGCCAGACCAGACAAACTCCTGTTAAACTTGCTGCTTTGTGAGGCTGATCTCTGCCTGGTCCCTCTGAAACTGCAACAAGGACCCAGGGGGATGCATTTTGGGAATAAAGCTGCTGAGTTAATGGTCTGAACCCAAGCAGCTGTTGTGGCAAAACTTGCCTCTGGTCGTGTCTTTGGGTCACAATGGGCTGACAAATGAGGTGACCTGGTTAGGGGAAGGAGCCTCTCCCCAGGGAAGGCTCCAGTGACTGAACCCTTACTCCTAACCTGGCACCTTACTGCCCTTACTCTGTGGGTGTTGCTCCAGGCCTGCTGGGGATGTTTGAGTTGGTTCATGGGGTACACGTTGTGGCAAGTGGTCCTTGGTACATAAACCTCTCCTGTACATTATTTGCCAGCTGTGATGACTCCTTGTACTTAGATACAAACCAGAAACAACTGTGGGACAGTGTTCCAGTGGTCCTGGTTGTGCCTTTCCAAAACATGAGTGTAGTTTGGTGTATCAGCCTGAACTACATGTGTGGATTTGGATGTGTTGTTCTTCAAGAACAAGTTCTTCTGCTCTGTTCTTCAAGATGAAAGTCTGAGCTAAGCCAAGAGCTGAATGGTTGGTTCCTGTTGTCATGGGAATGTGGATATGGTGTTCTTACTGCTGCCTCATTTTGCAGCCTTTCTGTATTCAGAGGTGCTGGCATTACAAATTTAATGCCTGGGAGCAAAAACTGTATAAAATTTTGTGTAACAGGTCCTGCATCAGTCCCAGTGTACTGACTGCATCTACTGTAGGCAGTGTTTTAACAAAGCCTTGTGCCCTGTGATCAGAGTTCCAGCAAGGCTTACAGAGAGCCAGTCCTTTCTTAGGGAAGCTGTTCCTGAGGTGTCACAAGCCCCTCTGCCTCTTGCTCCCCACCTCAGCAGCTCTGTGTCTGCCAGTTCTGGGGGGCTGTGGGTGCAGGATACGCAGCTTCCGGCACAAAATCTTGTTTGGGTGCAGAGCAGTTATTATGCACAGAGGAAAACAAAAGTACAACACTGTTTCTACAAGTGCTTCATCACTTCTAATCCTTTTGTCTTACTTAGAGCTGGGGAAGGAAGAAGAGAAAGTGTTTGACCCAAATTCTTTGGATGCTGATCGCTGCGAGAGCTGTTACGGGGCAGAGTCTGAAGACATCCGGTAACATTTACAGTAACCTTCTCCTGAGCACTTCAGTTCATGCTCTTACATTGCTTGCACCTTTTTTATTTCCAAATATCTGCAAAGGTCTGTGCAAAGAAATCTTCCTGGACACATGTCCATAGGGTGATGGGAGCTGCTGAGGCTTTGGTATGCTTTTGGAAGCTGCCCTCATGGTTGTTCAGGGTGTTGGGTTTATCAGCACTCCTGTTTAAGGGCAGTGAGAACTGCACCACCTTTGCAGTAGCCCCAAAATTGTATCTCAGCTGATGGAATCTTTCCTGGGATTATCTGATGCCCAGGGGGAGCTGTATGAATTATTTCACCATAAGATGAGCTGTCTTGGAATGAAACCTGGTTATGGCTTTGCCTTTTCACTTCTGCTGCAGGCTTTGCATCCTTGCCAGAAAGAAGAGCAGGTGTCTGTCATTCACACAAGAAATGGGTGTCACTTGGTGTTCCTCATTCCTCCTGCCTACAAATTCCTTTAAGAATGGATCTATAGTAGTCCATAAATTCTGGACTATCCTTCACTGCTGTTGTCTAGGTAGTAACCTGGTCTGTCCCATCTGTCAAACTGAGTCCTTCAGAGATGTTTCTTTCCAGCCTTCAGCTTTTTCTTTGGTCCAGCAAAACATGGAACCAAGAAAGAAAACTTTTTCTGGTGACAAAGATGTTATCCAGAGGGAGAAAGTAATAAAGGAAGCTTTCCATCAACCCTCCCTCCAGTGCTGACAGCCTTGCCCTGAAAGCAGAGGGGAGGAGGAACAGATGCAGAATCAGGCAGATGCTGTGTTCAGACAGGGTGGTTCCAAACTGCTCACAGCTGTGGGACAGGGATGTCCTTTTTGTTTCAAGTCTCTTTGCCATGGAGATCTTTGGCTGTCAGCATGGACAGGCCAAGCCATGGCCAGACTCCAGCTCTGCACTCAGTTGGCATCCTCATGCCAAAATTTCAAAAAGTGCATCAAGAAGCTCAGGCTTCTCCAGGAGCAGCAGGCCACCTTCCCAGATTTGTCCCTGATGTTTGCTTTATTGCTTTGCCAAAGAGGAAGCCACCAAGGATTAGAGTCCTGAGCTGGAGCATCTCTTTCCAGTGGTACAGGTGGTAAGGTGGTGCTTGTGCTTCTGCAGGTGCTGCAACACCTGTGATGATGTCAGGGAAGCCTACAGGCGGCGAGGATGGGCCTTCAAGAACCCTGACACCATAGAGCAGTGCAAGAGGGAAGGCTTCAGCCAGAAAATGCAAGAGCAGAAGAACGAGGGCTGCCAAGTGTATGGCTTCCTAGAGGTCAACAAGGTGAGAGGTGGGTTTTGCTGTGAACCTGCTGCATGATGGCTGTGACTGTGAAGAGGCAGTTGGGGTATTCTGTTCTGTTCCACCTGTAGCTCTGCTCTGGAGCCAGCCTGAGAAATCTGGGGTTGTTCAGGATGGAGAAGAGAAGGCTCTGGGGAGACCTTAGAGCACCTTCCAGTGCCTGAAGGGGCTCCAGGAAAGCTGGGGAGGGACTTGGGACAAGGGCCTGGAGGGATGGGATGAGGGGGAATGGCTCTAAGGTGAAAGAGGGGAGATTGAGATGAGATATTAGGAAGCAATTCTCTGTTGTGAGGGTGCTGAGCCCCTGTCCCAGGGTGCCCAGAGAAGCTGTGGCTGCCCCATCCCTGGCAGTGCTCCAGCCCAGGTTGGATGGGGCTTGGAGCACCCTGGGCTGTGGGAGGTGTCCCTGCCCATGGCAGGGGGGTTGGGATTGAGTAATTTTTAAAGTCTCTCCCAACCCAAACCAGTCTGGGGTTCTGTAGTGACCCCTGGGCTCAGCAAGGTGGTTGTGTCTGTAAAGGGTTCAGGACAGTCAGAAGTGATGGTCAGGAAGGAGCTGATTCTCTGTGGTGCTGTGCAGGCTGTTGGGAAGCATCCAGCTTAGCTTCTCCTGCCATCCTGCTAGGGAGTCTTTTTGCTGGGGCTCCTGGAGAGGGTGAGGCAGCTTCCTTGTCCCACCTGCCCTGTTGGTATTTAAAGGAGGCTACCAGTGGATGCAGGAGGTAACAGTAACCAGCAGATTGCCAGCAGAGGTGTGGGAGACAGTGAAATGTTTCCTTCTTTAGGAAAACAATGGAACCAAACCTCTGGGAATTGGTTTTCAAAGCTGAAAATGTTCAGAGAGGTGGTTTTGTATCTGGTGTTTGAAAATGTGGTAGGAGATAGAGCAGCTGATGATGTAACTGATGATGTAACTACCCTGTCATTTGGCAGGTTATCAAACACAAAATGTTTGGATGTGCCCATATATACCCAAGGTTACATACCCAGGTACCTTCTAGAAGCCAGGCCCAGGCTAATTTGTAAAATTTAAACTCTGGTTTTTGCTGGTTTTTTTACATCTTTGTGTACTCTCCCTGGAAACCACAGTCTATTTCTGGAAAGTAAACCTTTTACTCCCCAAGCCAGACACTGATTTGAGCATCATCATGGGCACTGAATCATCATGGGGTTTGTGTGAGGAGAGATTCAGAGGGGGATGCAGCAAGGGCCACGGGTGGGTGTCCCTGGGGACCTTTCTGGGGGCCACTGTTATGCACTTGGAGTCTTGGACATCTCCAGTGTCCTCAGGTCTGCAGTTCCCATGGGGTTTGTACAGACATCAGAGATGTAATGCAGCACATGAGCCTGAGGCACTCAGATCTTCCAGGGCAGAGTCTGTGTGGTTGTTAGTTATTCCTACTATACATATTCCTTTCAAATTCCAGGGTGAAATTCAGCAATCTTTGTCCTTTTGGGGTTTTTGGAGGGCAGGGAGGTGGGTTTTTTGGTTTTTTTTTTCATTTTGGTTTGGTTTGGGGGGTTTTTTTGTGGCTTTAGTGCTGTATTTTTGCACGCAGCTTATTTTCAGGGATGCATGGATCCATTTTCAGGAATTATTGCTGTTCATTGTTTTCTTCACCCTGTTCACTCTCCCTCTCAGTTACTGTCTGCACTCCTTTTCTGTGATACCTTTTTGTACTTCCCACAGCAGCAGTCAGTGCTCTCTTGATAAATATTTCCTTCTTATTATTTTAATGACCAAAACAACCTTCACAGACCAATTTTTATCAGCACCAGTAGGTTCTTATGGCTTTACACATGGCTGCTTGTGAGGAAGAGGGGAGATTCATATCTCTCCTTGGAAAATTAGTTGCTTGGTGTTATCTTCTTTAAACAAAACTTTAAAAAACCAAGCAGCAGCAGAATGGCTTTATTTGTATAGATTCCAACCTTTTAATCAAAGATTACTGTCTCTTGCAGGTAGCTGGAAATTTCCACTTTGCACCAGGAAAAAGTTTCCAACAGTCTCATGTACATGGTAAAGTGTTTTCCTGTTTATTGAGACCTTTGGCTTCCAGGTGTGTCTGACCATTGTCATTCAGTGTCTTTGCACTGCTCTCCACAGCAGCAGCAGCACTGCTTGGGTGGGGAGGATGGTGTTGGAAGTTCTGTTACAGAGGTTTAGAATGATCGTGGCCAAGAAGGGCATTTTCTGGAGGTGCTGCCACAGGGATGTGGAACAGCTTGGAGGAGAAGGTTTCTGCACAGTCCCTCTGTCTCATTTGCTCCACAAAACTTTTCTGCTCTGCTCTAAACCAACCTCAAGTAAGGTGTTCAGTCCAGGACCTGAATATCAGTATCTCTGGAGGAAATATTTTTGGAGAACACCTTGGGAAAATTTCAAACCAATTCAGAACTTTTAGAGTAAAATTTAAGTTGTAGTGGTGTTCCTCAAGCACATGCAGAAACACAGTGACTAGAGTAGTAGTGGTAGTTTAGAGAATCACAGAATGGTTTGGGTTGGAAGGGACCTTTAGGGGTCACCCAGTCCAAACCCACTGCAATGAGCAGGGACAGCTACAACTGGATCTGGGTGCTCCAAGCCCCAGAGACCTGAAATGTGTTCAGGGATGGGGCAGCCACAGCTTCTCTGGGCAACCTGAGCCAGGGTCTCACCACCCTCAGTGTAAAAAAATTCTTCCTAATATCTAATCTAAATCTCTCCTCTTTCAGGTTAAAACCATCACCCCTTATCCTATCAATATTAAGAAATCTGTCCCCATCTTATGGTTCCCTTCAGGTACTGGAAGGTGCTCCAAGGTGTCCCCAGAGCCAGTTCTTTAGGCTGAACAATCCCTCTGCTCCAGAGCAGAGCTGCTCCAGCCTCTGACCATCTTTCTGTCCTCCTTTGGACTGCTCAAACAGCTCCATGTCCTTGTGCTGAGGACTCCAGAAGTGGACACAGTGTGGAGTGGAGCAGATTAATATCATAGAAACAATCCCAGACTGGTTTGGGTTGAAAGGGACCTTAAAGCTTCCCCAGTGCCACCCCTGCCATGGTCAGGGACACCTCCCCCAGCCCAGGGTGCTCCAAGCCCCATCCAACCTGGGCTGGGACACTGCCAGGGATGGGGCAGCCACAGCTTCTCCCTCAGCCTGCTGGTCATGCTGCTTGTGATGCTGCCCAGGATGCAGTTGGCCTTCTCTGTAGCAAGCACACATTGCCAGCTCACCTCCAGCTTTTCAGCCACCACTACCCCAAGTCCTTCTCCTCAGGGCTCCTCAGTCCCTCATTCCCCAGCCTGGATTGATACCCATGGTTTGCCCAGACCCCTGTGCAGGACCTGGCACTTGGCCTTGTTGAACCTCATGAAGTTCACATGGTCCCACTTCCCAAGTTTGTCCAGGTCCCTCTGGATGGCATCCTGTCCCTCAGGCATGTCAACCACCAACTCTGCTTACATCACCTGCAAACCTGCTGAGGCTGCACTTGATCCTGCTGGCATTGGCATTGATGAAGATTCTAGACAGGACTGGTCCCAGTATGGACCCCTGAAGGTTGCTGCTTGTCCCCATTCTCCATCTGGACATTGAGCTGTTGATCACTGCCCTCTGGATGTGATCATCCAACCAATGCCTCTCCCACTGAGCAATTCACCCATCAAATCCATCTTTGCAGCCAGGAAGGGTGTTGTGGGAGGCCACATCACAGCCTGTACAGGAGTGTCCAGGTAGATGGTAACAGTAGCTCTGCCCCTGCCCACTCCTGTAGTCACTGCACTGTAGAAGGCCTCAGGGCAGTCAGTGTGGAGCTGCCCTTGGTGAAGCCATGCTGGCTGTCTCAGGTCACCTCCCTGTCCTCCATGGGCCTTAGCACAGCTCCTGGATTCTGCCAAGCACAGAATGAGGTGACCTCAGCCAATTCCCTCAGGACTTGGGATGCATCTTGTTGGGTTCCATAGGGTTAGGTACATCCAGGTTCCTCACATGGTTTGGAACCTGATCGTAGAGTCAAAAGCTCTCTTGCTCCCCAAGTCCCTGCCTTGTATCTTTTAAGAGTAATTTGATTTAAAATATTTATGATTTAGTGGAATGGTTGCAGTTCCCTTGATTGCATTTTTGAAACATGGAATTTGTAGTAAAGGTTTCACAAGGATCTTTAATTTCAGCCTGTTTTTTCCCCTTCCTATCATTTCAGTTTAACCTGTACTGCTGATGTGCTGGTCAGGGGAGAAAGTGCATGAGGTCTTTCAGAGTAACTGGTGTATTTGGAGAAAAACAGGCAAGGTTTGGAGCCCAGGTTGCTCCTGAGGGATGAGAGGTTGGTTTCAGTCACTTCTTTAGCTTTGCAGCTGTCTTGTGCCAGGCTGTGTACCAGGAACCCTTCAAGGGAGCAGCATTCCTAATCTTTATTAATAATTAGCAGCACTCGGTGGTCTGAGTGCATCAGCTCCTAAAATGATCCTAAAAATCCTTTCCATGATTTTTGAAGGGTGTTTTCCTTTGCTAAGGTGAAGTGTGAGCCCTGGCTCCCTGAGCCACATGAGTTCACCTGTTGGGTGCTTCATGACAGTTGTGGGACTTGGGATAAATGTGGTAGGAAAAATGCTGAAGTCAAGCTGTAGGTTGTGTGGGTTGTAGGTTGTGTTTTCATCCTGAGGCTGAAGCTTCTGGCATTGCATGAAGTCATTGAAGTTGCCAACCACAAGGTATCCATTGCTTCCCATGGGCCACATCTTGCCTGGATCCCTTGGCTGGATCCCCAGTGTGGTGCTGCTGGCACTGACTGCAGGAAGGGCACAGAGAGGGCAGGACAGAATCCCCAAATTCCCTGCTCAAGGTGTCCCTGCAAAGGCTTTTCCTGTCCCTGTGCTGCTCTGGGTGGCAGCAGCAAGGCTGCTGGGCAGGGCACTGGGTGTGCTGGGAGGATGGTGATTTCTCTGGGACACTTGCTCTGCTGTTCCCTTAGACCTGTTGAGCCCCTGTGTTTTACAGTAGGTAGAGGAGTTAATGTCTCAGGTTGTGACAGAAATAAGTGAAGTTTTCCTTGCTTGCCTCTGGGACCTTGCACTTGATCTGAATACATTCAGGTGAGGACAGGAATACCTAAGCTGATGTAACCCCAAATTAGTGATTTTCCTTCACTCTAGCAGTGGCCACTCTATGGCAGGAAGGCACTGCAGCAGTTTTCTCTGCCACCTGCCCTACTGCAATCAAGACACAAACCCAGGCAGTTTTCTTGCCATTTTAGGTTATAGAATCTTAGAATCTGCTGAGCTGGAAGGGACCCATCAGGGTCATCAAGTCCAACTCCTGTCCCTGTGTAGGGCACCCCCAGAATCACTCCATGTGCCTGAGAGCATCATCCCAACACTTGTTGAACTCAGGCAGGTTTGGTGCCATAGCTGCTTCCCTGGGGATCCTGTTCCACTGCTCAGCCACCCTCTGGCTGAAAAACCTTTCCCTAATATCTAACCTGGACTTCCCCCAGCACAGCTTCCTGCCATTCCCTGGGGTCCTCTTGTCACCAGAGAGCAGAGGTCAGTGCCTGCTCCTCCTCCTTCCCTGCTGAGGAAGCAGTGAGCTGAATTGTGATGGAAATGAGAGGAGCTCCCTCAAGGGCTACTGTCAGGTCAATAGACATGTTTGTTATCACAGTCTGCACTATATTGTTAAATCATTTTTCTATTACAGTTCACGACCTGCAGAGCTTCGGACTTGATAACGTAAGTGTTCCCAAAGTGTTCCAGTTTTCTTGGTCTATTTCCCTTCTGGATTTCCCTCCCTCTGTCACATTTTTTTCCTAGTGTGCCAGTCCTGGCTTGATTTGCCTTCTGAGTCTGACAGAACCTGGGACCTGTTTTCTGCTGGGCTCTGAAGCATGTTATGGAACATCTGCATGTTGCTTGGCCTGTTCCCTTCCTGAGGCTGCCTTGCTCCTTCATCTGCTGTTCCCAGTTTTCCAAGTCTGACGTTTTCATGGCAAAGTGCTTTGGAATTTACTGTTAGGACATGCAGAGTAAGGGAGGATCTGTCTCTGTTCCAGAGCCATGCTGAGAAAATATTCAAATAATTAACTTCAGGCCCCTTACCTTGCCCCTCGGGTGCAGTGCAGTTGTTTGAGCTCTGAGCATTTCTGTTTCAGATCAATATGACACACTATATCAAACATCTCTCCTTTGGAAGGGATTATCCAGGCATTGTGAACCCTCTGGATGGGACAGAAGTCACTGCACACCAAGGTAAGAGTCAGCTGAGATAATTCTCTCCTTAAGCATCTGTAGTAATACTTGTTAGAGAGAGCAGGAGCAAAGTTCCAGTCTTACACAATGCTCTCTTCTTAAAAACTTGAACTCTTCCCTGGGTGCTCTTGCTGTCACAGCTGCCTCCCCACTCACCAGGAATAAATCTGCAGAGGTGTTTTGATTCTGTGACCCTTCTGAAAGATCTCCATTTTCAGTGTTCCAGGGTGCAGAGCAGCAGGTACAGCACATCCTTCTTAAACACCTACATCAAATATAGTCCAGAGTGAGCCCTGTCTAGCTGCTGGGTGCAGGAGGAGACAGCCAGAAGGTGCAGGACACAGGGAAAAGGCCTAATTGATAGCTGCTGGAGAGGCAAGGTCTGCCTGACCTTAATCTACCCAACAGGAACAGCTGAAGAGCTGTAGTGGAGTTGAAATATTACTCATTTTCCCTACATAGCTGCAGTTTGCTGGCTTGAGAGAAGGGCAATTCCTATGCTCCTGCTGCTCAAGCTATAATTTAGGTTTATTCACACCAACCTCCTTGCATGCATTTTCCAAGACTGATCCTGACACTGCAGACTAGAGTTATTTGTTAGATCTGTTGAAGTCTGCAAAGTTTGTCTTGTCTACCTGAATCCAATTGTGTAAATTTCCACCATCAATTTTAGTTCTTGTGCCCAAACCAAAGGATGCATTTTAAAATAAAATACAGAAAATGAGAAGGTGTCATAATGCTGGGTGCAGTTGTGGTGCCATAGTTTTCCTGCAGAGTAACAAACTCCCTGAGAGTTGGCTGGTAAAATCCTCTCTGTAGGCTGAAGCTTTCTGCCCTGGGCCTGGGAGAACCAGTTGGCAAATTCTTGGAGTTGGGACTGAAGGTGTGCTGGAGAAGAAGTGAGAAAAGCAAATTTTATGTCAAATGTATGTTTATTGTAGACCAGCCAAAGATATTGTATAGGAGAGTTCCTACTCCTGCAGAAATGGGTGAATAATCTTCTCTGGGGGGTTCCACAGCAGACAGGTATTCCAAGCAGCTCCTGCTCCCATTACCCTTAAGAGAACTGAAGAGGCTGCTCTGAGGCAGCACCAGGAGTTGTTCTTTTTTCTTCACTGATCCAGATCTTCCTTTCTGTCTCTTGCTATGACAGAAACCATGCTTTACAGAAATAAACAGCAGTATTCACTGAAGTTGGTACAGGATACTTTTAAGAGCTGAGTATGTTGTTAAGTGTAAATGTTTTCAGGTGCTAAAGATTTTCAAGAAATGCTACTGGTAAAACTATGGGAATATAATTGGTTTCTATAAAGTTTTCCATTTAGTCAAGGCCAGAATGCTGATAGGTTTGGTTTTGGCAGGAACAGGAGTGAGATTCACTGTGGCAAAGGGAAAATTCATCTCAGACATTAACTTTACTGTCCTTGAATACTTCCAGTAGCTGTTGTGCAGAAAGATGTTCCTTGGCAAGTTAAACAAAAGCAATTTGTGTCTACCTAACCTGTAAGTGAAACTTTTCAGCTCTTTACAGGTGATTAATTATATCTGTCTTTGATTTCAGCTTCCATGATGTTTCAGTATTTTGTCAAAGTGGTCCCCACAGTGTATATGAAAGTAGATGGTGAAGTAAGTAACTTTTTCCTTTTTTTTTTCCCTATTGTTTTGGCACATGAAAGCCTTCAGACCTTCTGCTCTGATTCTGAAGTTGACCATATGTGATCTCTGGTGGAACAATGTGATCTGTTTGACTTTTTCACATAACCACCCCAGCAAGAATATTAATGTCTGTGTTGTGGTGGTATCTGTAATCTTACAGCAGCCAGGAAGCAGGTTTCAGCCTTCTCCATCCCACCTAGATCAAACTGACTGTGCCACTTTCATCATCTTCCATCACAAATTCCTCCTAGTGCTTGCTCAGAAGTCAAAGCAGAAAGGACATTCTAAAAATGTTCTTTGGAGAACAGCCTAAGATCAGCTTATCTACCATTTAAAAACTCCTTTGACCTCCAAAAGAACCTGGTTAGATTTCCAGCCCTCCTTTCAGAATGTGTCCTTCTTTTGGGACAGGTAGGATAAACAAATTAATAAGGATTTACCAGAGTGAGATGGAGATCCTGGGAACAGAGGCAAACTTCTGCTCTCTTCTGAAGCCAGCCTGAGAGGGCAGAAAGAACTGTGGCTTCTTTCATTCATTTGGAAGCATTTATTGTGGTTGCTGTCATTCTGCCAGGGGATCTCAAGACCTCTACAGGAACCTCTTTTTAAAAACCAAATCAAATCAGACCTGCCAGTTCCCATTGTGACCAAAGACAGGACATGGGGAAAGTGCAGGAAGCTGAATCAGGAGAGGTTTAGGTTAGATATTAGGGAAAAGTTTTTCAGCCAGAGGGTGGCTGAGCAGTGGAACAGGATCCCCAGGGAAGCAGCTATGGCACCAAACCTGCCTGAATTTAAGAAGTGTTTGGATAATGCTCTCAGGCACATGGACTGACTCTGGGGGTGCTCTACACAGGGACAGGAGCTGGACTTGATGACCCTGATGGGTCCCTTCCAGCTCAGCAGATTCTGGGATTATTTGGACCCCATAGTCTTAGGCCAGCAAAATGATGTAAGATGTTGGTTTGTTTCACAAAGAAAACACCAGCAGAGGCAGCAGCTCTGCTGTGGTGCAGACTTCACCACCAGTGCTGCCCAGTGTGATTCTGTAACCCTGTACCCCTGGGAACACTCACTACTAGATGTCCCCCAGGTTTTGGGTTGGCATCTTCTGCCCCTCAGGAGGTGGCCCATGCCCAACTTCACTTTCTACACCAAACCAGTTTCCTCTGGGGTGAAACCCAAGAGTGGTTCTGAGGCTTGTTCAGTGCAAGGACTGTTCAATGAAGTTACAAGTGATAGGACAAGAGGTAATGGCTTCAGGTTGCACCAGGGGAGGTTTAGATTGGATGTTAGGAAGAATTTCTGGACTGAAAGGGTTATCAGGCACTGGAACAGGCTGCTGAGGGCAGTGGTGGAGTCACCATCCCTGGAGGGATTTCAGAGTTGTGTAGATGTAAGGTTGGTTTGGTTAAGGTCTTGTCAGTGTTGGGTCATGGTTGGACTCAATGATCTGGGAGGTCTTCTCCAACCAAGGTTATTCAGTGACTGACCTACATGTGGATGCAACTACATCAGAAGTTTCCTCCTTGTCCTACACGGTTCTGTAACTCTGCAAACCCCCAACCCTGGAACCCTGACTGCCTCAGGCTCTTGACCCAAAATCCTCCTGCTCCTGGGCACTTACCACGTGTCCTTGCAGTCAGAACAGCAGCTGCACATCCACACTCTGTGTGCAGATGTTGGAGCAAATTTGTCTTCCAGGGAGGTGGCAGAGTGATCCAAGATAGACACAGTTTGTATTCCATCTGCCCTAAAGCTTGCAGCTGTTCACAACACTCAGATCTCATTGGTAATGAGTCCTTACATGGACCTCTCCTGCTCCTCGTTACCAAAACCTCGTTTGATGTGTTTGTTTCCTGCCAGGTGGTCAGGACTAACCAGTTCTCAGTCACACGTCATGAGAAGATAGCCAATGGGCTACTGGGAGACCAGGGCCTGCCTGGTGTGTTTGTGCTGTATGAACTTTCCCCCATGATGGTGAAGCTGACAGAGAAACACAGGTAAGGGGCATTTCAATCCATTCATTCACTGTCCTTGGCTAAAGAGACTTGGGCTTTTCTGGTAACACCTGAAGCATTTCAATCCAGTATCAAGGTGGATTGAGATGGAAATTGGTGCAGAGAAGTCTGATAGAGTGGGTTTTTGATTCAGACTAATTTCCTCAATGTCTTTTTTTAATGGGTAGACAAGATTTCTTCAGCACAGCTGTCTTACCAGCACCTGCAGCAGCACCCACTCTGATCCAACCTGGTCCCTTTGCACTTACTACAGTTTTTCTGCGTGTTGTAGTCAGTGTGTAACCTCTTTCTTCTTTCTAGGTCCTCCGTGAAGCACAGGTGTGTAATTGTGGGGGAGTGGAAGGGGTTGTAGCTGGGCAGTCTTTGGGATCATAATGAGGGGCAGCCAACATCTACACCTTGAAATGTAGTAACATGTGCCTGGGGATTTAGTGCCTGTGTTAGAGCAGCCTGCTCTCCAGTGTGTCTGGGTAGGAATGAGGAAAATCTCCAAGTTTATAATTCAGTACTTGCCTCCTAGGGTTGGCATTGAGGCCATGAGAGCATTCTGCTCTTGTGCTGCTCAGGAAGAGTCTGTGACAAACTCCACTGTGTAGCCAACAGGGGTTATTTAATTGTCAGCTATAAGTATTTACAGCATGTATATATTTGTGCTGTGATGAATATTGTGATAAATATGATGTAGATTTGATGAGTTAATTGTTACTTACCTGTTACTGGCATCGTGCTGGGTTTGTTCAAACTGTTTTCCTCATCCTAGGTCCTTTACACACTTTCTCACTGGAGTTTGTGCCATCGTTGGAGGCATATTTACAGGTATTGCACCTTTCAATCTCTTTTCTTTCTGAAATGTAAACATTTGTGATCTGAATCTGAAGTTGTAATAAATTCCTGTTTCATGGGGAGAGATAATTTCAGCCTTCAGGAGGGGATAGAGCATGTTCTGCAGAGCCATGGCACTGGCATCAGATTGTCCTCACCACTGCAGACTTTCAAGAGGATGTAAACCTATTATATTTAATTTTATTAAGTATTTCATTTTATTCTGATGTAGACCTATCACAGTATTTCATTTGGATTCCCTACAGAACATTTGGTTTCCAAGGCCTGTCAGGTACTGTAGTAATGCATCTGTGCTGGTGCCTTGGCCAGGTTGGCTCTGTGAGCAGACAGTTGCTTTATTTGGAAGCAAAGCCAGTAAAATCTGTCACCCCAGGTCCCCATGGGCCATCTCAGAGGTGTCCCCAGACACAGGAGCTCCAGTGAGTGCCCTGCAGGGATGAAAAGTGCAGCCCTCACAGCTAGACAGGGTCCTGTAAAGAGAGGCTGTTCCTGTAGATCCCTTTGAGTGTCTGGACTTCATTCTTGGTGCTGGCTCTGGAGCAGCTCATCCATGTCTGCTCAGCTCCACACGTGTGATAGTTCAGCCTGGATCCAGCCCAGGGTGGTGGTGTAGCTGTGAAGGGGCAGCCTGGAGCTCTGGTCCCCAGCTCTCCCTGGAGCTGAGAAGCCAGCTGCTCTATCACCTGGGTCACATTGTTCCATTCCAAAGGCTGGAAACTTGGAGATTCTTGTTGGATCCCACAAGGACAAAGTAAAGGTAACACAGTTTTGGGTGCAACTACACAGTTTAATTGAACACAAACAGAACTGGTAGCCATGAAATCTATAGTTGTTTGCCTAATCCTAGAGAGAGAGAGAAGGGAAAAGAGAAAGAAAAGGGAAAATAAAGCACCATCCAAAGGTAGAGAAAGAGAAGAGAGAGAAAAAGGAAAATCACCACCCAACATCCAGCAGCATCACTTTGGTCTCGTGGTGAAGAGGGAGGTGATGATCCCATCCCAGGACAGGGGGGAGGGTTTAGTGTCTCTCTTCCTTTTATGCCATCCATTTCTTGCTGCTCCTCAACTCCCAGCCAATTGTTTCTTGTAGAGTGGTCACCTCCCTTGTAGTTTCCAAGATTTGTCCCTTGCTGTGTGAGCAGAATTAGCAGTTTTTGGCTCAGTGTTTTCCCCTAATTGCCTCTCCTAATTAGCAGTCTCTTCTCCTGTTCAGGAGCTGTTTTTTCTCAAACTGAATGACTTCCCTCTTACCATGGAACTGTCTCTTCTCAAGCTTTGACTTCCTCTCTTGTTAAGGAAGCTTTACAGCCTCCCCTCTTATCTCTTCTCAAGGCCTTCAGGCTGCTTGAGGAAAGGACATAACTCATCCTGCCCAGTGCAGAGAGGGGGAGAAAGATGAGAGCATCACCACCTGAGGACTGATCCCACAGCATTCTTCCTGGGGTGGTTGTCCAGTCCTATGCAGAGCTCCAGGACACATTTCTTCCCCCCCTGCCCCTCCCCTGTTGTCTCCCATGTGTTGGGGGGGCCAGGGGGTGACAGTCCTTCCAGTTGCCAGGTGTCATTAGAGGCAAAGCCTGACTGGACCCTCACACAGGTACCTGTGTCACATAAACCTTGGTCTGCAGGCTGTGCTCCATTAACCTCATCCTGTTAAACATCAGTTCTGAAATAAATCCCATTGTATTCATATCTGGGGGGGACTCAGGGAAATGCTTTTAAGAAATACTATTGATGCCAGCCCCAGGTGCCTCCTAGGAGTGCTGAGCTCTGACAGGCAGTTCTGGCCTTGGCTGCCACACAGCACACTCAGGCTTAGAGACCAGATCAGGTCAGTCTGTAACAGCTTTGTGTTACAGCATCAGATTGGTTCTACAAGGAGAGAGAATTTCAGGGCCAAACATCCACAAACTCTCTGTTATCTGGAGCATTACTCAGACCAGAAGGCAAATAATTGTGTGTTCTGCAGAATAAACTCAATACTCAGTTCCTGGTTTAGCTGCTGATCTCTATATAGTATTGAAACGTCTGTGTGTAGGGACAAGTAATTGCTCAATGATTTCTTAGAATGAGGTTTTGAAATAATTAATTTTAAGGTTACTGTGAAATAAGTAAGAAAGGGGAAACAAGTCCTTGGCAAGCTGGGCCAGGGCAGTGCCACGATGTAAAGCTTTGGCCATCAGCTTCCTCTCCAGGCTCCTCTCACTCATCAGTAAACACATGGGACTCAGTCCTGTCTCATTTTTGCTCTCTTAAGAGATCTTTTTCTGGAGAAGTGTTAATCACCTTTGACCTGCAAGCTGGGTCTTGTTTGTCCTAATAAGATAAAAAACTTATGAGCATCAGCAGCTGTTTTCTGACTGGGGGAGCTTGAATTCTGACAAAAGAATTTGTGGGGGTTTTTTCCCTGTGAGTTGTTCTCTCTTTGTGGCATGTCTGGCTTGATCCATCTGTTTTTTCCTTTTAGTTGCAGGACTCATTGACTCCTTGATCTATCACTCAGCACGTGCCATCCAGAAGAAAATTGAACTTGGAAAGACAACATAAAAAAGCAACGACCTCACTACCCCCCAAAAAAGAAAAAAAAAATCCAACAAAAAACCTGAGGAGAACTGAACAGGTTTGTTGAAACACAAGTGATATTCTGAGTGCACAAAAGAAGATGTTTGGAATCACCAGGTGGCCCTGACCCCTCTTATTTTGACTGCCCCATCACTGTCTGTTTGGCATTTGGTGGGGGGAGCTGCTGGCACCTTGCTGCTCTGTGCAGACCCTGCTCTGAAACCCTTCTGTGTCAGTCCATGCTCATCAGTCCTGCCCCCCCTGAAAGAGATGCTGGAGCTACTGCATTCTCTTTGCTTCCAGGAATAGTGTGTGGTACTGTCAGGAGACCTGGAAGGGACTGAAGTTGCCATCAAAGAAGCTTTTTAGCATTTTTAACTTTCTTAGAGACGTTTCTGAGTGTGGCCAGACCTCTGGTGGGGGGGGAGGTGCTGGCTGCCCGGCAGCTGCTCCTCATTCTCCTCTTACAAAAGATGCAAGTTGATGTTTCAGCAAAAAGTGTTTAGAGTTTTAATTGATTTTTAAATTGGATTGTGTTTTTTCACTTCCCCCCTGTTTGTATTTTGAAATAAAGTACATCCTCTGTGTGTTTTGGTAAAGCATTTGGAAGAATAATTAAATTATTTGAACTAATCCTGGTACTGGAAGTGGAAATTAAAACACACCTGCTTTGTGGCAAAGTATGTAAATACCCTGATGATAATGGGGTCTTGTTTCTTATTGTGCTTGGTATGGGGCTGTTGGGAGAAATCTGAAAAGAACATGGAAAAAGAAGATGTTTTTGAGTCCTGCTTCGTTTTGAGGCAAAACAACCTCATTACTCTTAAACCTCAGTTCTGGATTTGCTTTGTTAATGACTCGAGACTTGGTCCAAGCAATTGGTCCAGCAGTGCACAGTGAGTGTGACAGGAACAGAGAAAGTCATTTCAGAAGTCATCTGAAAGTAGGTTTTGTTTGGTGGTGGTGTTTTTTAAAATAGTTTAATTTATCTACAAACCACAGAGTACAAAACCCTGCATTTTATTTGGGTTTTTTTTTTTCAATCGGGGAGAGAAGCAATTTGAGGTGAGGGTAAGGAGATCAATCAATCTCCAAGGTCGAATAGTGGGAAAAAATGGGTTTGTAAAAAAAACTAAATACATTTGAACCAGAGCTCTGTGATAAATCCATCAGGTCAGTGTCGTGCAGCACTACTGCAGTGTGAGGAATAGGATGTGGATCTCTATGTTTTATCAGGAACAAAAAGTGACCTGACCTGCTCCTCTTGCTCAGCAGAGCACACAGCTTTGTAACTAAATCTGAAACCATGAGGGGGAAGATGAGTGGAACAAATGCAGCAAGAGATTAACCCAGAGTTAACCAGCTCTCAGCTCATTGCTTGGTTTTGATAAGGAAGCCAACTACTTATAAACCTGGGAGGAGCAGCAGAGAGCATCACAGAGACACTGCTTGGGACCTCCAGAAAACAGAGAGAAGGTTGTGCAAAGCTCAGTGAAGGAACCTGGACATTACAGAGCAGAAGAAAAGAAGAGAAGCACAAAGAGAAAGGGAAATTCCAGCTGGAGAAGTGGAAATTCAATGAAGCTCGTAGTCAGCTCCAGTAATTACCAGGTTCTGTGATAAAATGGAGCTTGTGAGTAGGAGAAATCTGGTGTTTTAATGGACTGAAAGACCAAGTGAGTAACAGGCATGGAAAAGCTGAGTCTGATTCACAGGTGTTTGTGACTGAAGGTAGGAAAAGGCATCCTGCAGCCCCTGCTCTGGAGGAGAATCCTCCTTTGGGCAGCTTGGGCTCTGCACCTGTGTTCTGCAGGGAGGGGCTGAATGAGATGGTGCTTGTGCAGAGCAGTTAGGGCTCAAAGAGTAAAGGAAATGTGAATGGTAGAGTCATTGTGCTTTCAAACTCTATTCAATCTCATTTCAGCTGTACTTGATTCTTGATTTCATGTGTGATTTTTTTCCTTTATTACTTTTAGATGAAATTGTAAAAATGTTTCCTTATAAATAGATGGGAAAGGAACACTCCTCCCTGCCCAAGGAACAGCTATGACCCTCCCCCAAAGCCATGACTGAGTGGAAATGTCAGCTCCATACTGCTGGCAGCCAAGTCTGAGCATCTGCTGTCACCAGCACTGCTGTCACCAGCACTGCTGTCACCAGCACTGCTGTCACACAGTGGCTTCGTGGCCACCACAGGGACACACACATCAGCTCATGGGCTTCATGCCCACCTCCAGCTCCACTGTCTCCCCTCCCTCTCTCCTGGCTGGTGTGCACAGAGCAGTGCTCAGCAGTGTCCAGCCAAATCCAACATCCCTTGTGCCACAGAACTGTCACCTCCTGGCACCCGCTGCCAGGGCTGGACAGGGCTGTGAGCCTGTGCACAGGGCAGTGCTGGGAAGAGAAGCAAGATAAAGAAGCCAACAGTCAGTGCCTGTGCCAAGAGCCTGGCTTCAGTTTTTTAGAGATGCATCATTTGTAGAATAAAATCCTGCCTTCTGCTGCCAGCCTCTGGATGAGACTGAATTCAGCATCGGCGTCATGGACCCTCGTCCTGCGAAAGGCTCCGGCCCAGCGGTTTTTCTCCCAGTAGTGGTGCCAGTTCCCCTCCCTGTCTGCTCCAAAGCCAAACACAGAGACCTGTGCAGACATCAGCCATGGCCATTGCTGCAGAGCAGCTGCACAGCTCTGAGATGGCCTCAGGGGTGGGATGGTCACAGGGATGGGATGGCCACAGGGATGGGATGGCCACAGGGGTGAGATGGTCACAGGGATGGGATGGTCACAGGGATGGGATGGCCACAGGGGTGAGATGGCCACAGGGATGGGATGGCCACAGGGGTGGGATGGCCACAGGGATGGGATGGTCACAGGGATGGGATGGCCACAGGGATGGGATGGTCACAGGGGTGTCCCATGGGCCACACTCACCCTCTGGCAGGTGTGCAGGGCGAAGAGCAGGGCGGTGAAGCCGGTGGAGGGGTAGCGCCCGTGCCGCTGAGTCCAATTGTCATGGATGTACTTGAGGAAAGCTGGGCTCAGGATCAGCACCTGAGCAGGAGAGGAGGAGCCATCAGCTGCCAAGGGGACAGCTGGCTCCTGCCACCAGTGCAGCCATTTACTCCCACTTGCTATCTCTGCTCACCTCCCCCTGGAGCTCTGCCTGGAGGAGCTGCAGCCCTTACCTTGTTCCTGTCAGCTCTGATGAACTGCTTCACCCTCACGTATGTGCTGCAGAAGCCAGAGGAGAGCAGTGAGCGTGGGGCACTCCTGCTGCTGGGCTCTCTTGGTGAGGGTGGCTGTGCCCACCAGCACCCAGCCCCATGTCATTCCCAGCTCTTGGGCTTTTCCAGCAGCATTCCCACGCCTGGCTCTGGGAAGGGACACATCAAACCCACAGCCCCACAGTGGGGACAGCCACCATCCCACCTCTGGGGGCTACAGGATGGGGTTCCCCAAACCTACCAAGGGGGTGCCAGAACCCTCCCTCAGGGGCCCTTTGTCCCACCAGGACTATGGTGAGGCACCAGGGTCCCCATGGCACCCCCTGTGTCTCCAGCACAAGGGCCACTGTCCCCTCGAGCCAACGCACTGTGTGAGCTCTCCGGTGGAGAAGGCGCTGGTGACCCACTGCAGGTCCAGTGGCTTGAAGGGGACAAGGACCAGGTGGACACCAGGCCCGAGGTTCACTGCGCTCTCCGGGTACATGAAGTGATGGGTTGTTTTCCTGCCAACATCCAGCTCAAAGCCAGTGATCTTTGCTCTGTTCATCCTAAGGCACAAGGGGAAGGTACATGAAGGTGCAGGATGCACTGGCCCCGCTGGGCAGGGACACCACAGCTCACCCTGGCCAGCAGCAGAGAGGGGACATGTGTGACACAGGGTTAGTGTGTGCCCCGGGGCTGGGGGTTCCAGGGAGCAGGACCCCCCCCAGGCCATGGCAGGGCTCTTGTGGGTGAGTTTCACAAAGTGGTTGGGGCTGGGGCACACCAGGGAACACAGGGATGACCCAAACACTTCAGTCACCCACCGCAGCACCCAGTCGTGGGTGTCGATCCACAGCCCGTGGCCAGAACCTTGGAGCTTCCCTGAGTTCCCCACCACCGCACACGTCCTGCAGCCAGAGGGCTCCCAGGAGCTGTTGTTTGGGACCGGGAGAACAGTGAAGAGCTGCTGGATTATGGCCTGGAGCTGGGGACCTCTGGGGGGGCCCTGCAGCGTCTGGGGGAGCAAGGGCAGGGACAGCATCAGGGACATCATCCTCCTCACCAGCACCCCAAAGGGATGGAGCCCCCACGCTCCCAGCAGTGCCCTTGAAAGGCACAGAAAAGCCCAATGAGACACTAGGAAAGGGGGGGGGGTGGACAGCCCAGAGAGCTGGGGGGGGGGCTGCACCCTCTTCATCCCACAGCACACCCCTGCAACCTGGCCCCGGCCCTGCCCCACCACAGACAGCCTCAGGGAGCCCAGGAATGTCCCCACTCACCATCCACCAGTGAACCACATCAGAGGGGAGCTCCTGGCCTGCACCCATCAGCAGAGGCCCCACGGCCGGGTCGAAGCGGGCGTTGAACCAGGCGGAGCCGCTGGCACGGGTGGGGCAGGGGGAGGGAGCCCAAGGGGTGGGCCCGGGGCCATCCCTGGGGGCTCGGAGACATCGCCAGAGGAGCAGCAGCAGGCACAGGGGCAGCACCAACCGCAGCCGCCTCTGCCACCTCTGCATCCTTCATGCCACCTGCAGCCGGATGTCCCCAGGGACAGTGGCAGTGACCCTCTGGGACACCCTCTGGGTGCTCACCAACCCCACAGGGACCTGGAGCTGCCCACTCCTCTCTGCCTTCTCAAAGCCCTCGGTGGCTCCACTGCTGTGCTCTGCCCCAAACCCTGCTGGGGGCTGCACAGACCCCACCACCAACCCCCAGCTTCTGCAGCCTCAAGGGCACCAAGATACCACCCGGGGAAGGAGCAGGGGGTACCAACTGCCATCTGTATGCAGGAACCTTTCTTAAACACCCCTGCTTACGTGATGTTTCTGTTCTGCACCTAAAAGCATTGATGTAAGCCTAAAATCAGAAGGAAAAGGGTTTTCTTGTCTTCAGGGGGCTCATGAAGTGCTCAGCCTCTTGGGCCCCGACTCCCATGGGCCAAGGCTAGAGCAAGGAGCAGGGATGCAGGGACAGTCTCCATCCCAGGGGCAGAAGGAACTGCAGGAGGCTTGGGGGGAGGGCAGGGGGGATCCCTTCTGTGCTGGGGAAGCTGAAGGAGAGAAAACCCCTCCTGTCCTCAGAGGAGCACCGTATGTTTCCCCGAGTCCTCCCAAGTGCTGATCTGGGGCCATGGGGTCAGCACCAGCTTCGTTTCTCCACATGAACCATTTTCTGTAGCACAGAGGTACCTGGTGGCCACGGTACCCAAACCTGAGCCACAGGAGGTGCCCCTGGCAGCAGAGCTGCTGCTCTGGGTGGTCTGAGCAATGAGCAGAGCCAAGAGATTGTAGAGGAGCAGACAGGAGCAACAGTGGTGGCAGCAGTGGCTGCTCTGCCCTGCAGCCCTGACCTTCCAAAAAGCAACTGAGCTGTCACCTCTTCTTGAAGGGAAGCAGGAACAAGACACCAGAGGCTCCGGAAACAACATGTGCTACCAAGCAGGAAGTGGCCACAAAATGCTGGATCTTCACCTCACAGGCTTAGGGGAACCCCAAAAGCTCCTGAGAGTCTCCCTGCCAGGAGCCACCAGTCCCTGTCACTTAGCGTTTTGCCCTCCTGCAGCAGCCATGGGTATTTCTGTGATGGAGGGAAGGAGCAGCCCAGGAGACAGGGTCTGCTGGGGTGGTTCAGGTTCCTATGGAGCCAGGGGGGTTACGAAGCTGCAGCCCACACAGGGCGACAAACAAGGTGGCCTGTGGCTGTGTGGCCAGCACCAGCAGCTCCACTTAGCCCAGAGCCAGGGGACACGGGCTCTGGGTTCACCCAGGATACAGGTGAATATTTCATGAAGCTTTTTGCTGTCAGTCGTAGCTGGGGAGCTGAAGGACACCCCTGACCCAGCACCCAGAGGTGCCCTCTCCTCGGGTTCCCCACACCACAGAGTTTTGGCTGTTGCAGCTGGCAGAGCCTGGTGCCCACAGACCTGTCCCCATCCCCACAGCCCCTGGGGACACCGCCAGCAGCTGTACAGCCCCAGAGCCAGGACAAGGGCCCTGGTGGTGTGGTGACCACCCTGGTGGTGTGGTGACCACCCTGGTGGTGTGGTGACCCCTGGTTCCCAGCAGGCCGTCCCCAGGGCCCTTACCTCCTCCTCAGAAGTGCTGCTGAGCAGGGCTGGGTGAAGGTGACATTCCCAGGGTCGGTGGCCTCGCCAGTGCCTGTTGCAGGCTGCAATATCCGGCACGGGAAGAGGAAGTGTCACACCATGACGTGGGGTACACCAGGACAGGGCTGCCATCCCTCCTCCAGCCTGGTGTCCCAGCACAGCCCTCCCACACAGCCCAGCACCACCAGTCCCTCTGGAGCTGGGTGCCCTGGCCATGTTCCCACGTTCAATCAGGAATCTGAACATTAAAATTTTCCTCTGGGGGTTGGAGAAGCTGCCTGGGGTGGGAATGTCCTCCTGCCCATCCAGGTCCTGTTGGGATGGCTCAGCTTCTGCTAACACTGACACCACCAACAGCCTGGTGCATCCAGCACCTCCTCACATGATGGTTTCTCTGCCCTCCTGGCTGGGATTCTGACAGGGGGGACTGAAGAAAGCTGTGAAATATGCCAAAGAAAATGTGACACTTGTGTACAGTTCTGGGCCCCTCAACTCAGGAAGGAGATTGAGGTGCTGGAGCAGGTCCAGAGAAGAGCAA
This sequence comes from Heliangelus exortis, assembly GCF_036169615.1. Lineage (NCBI taxonomy): Eukaryota > Metazoa > Chordata > Aves > Apodiformes > Trochilidae > Heliangelus > Heliangelus exortis. The sequence continues at coordinate 15,132,825 of NC_092437.1, read as the reverse complement.
GGAGGCTGGGAAGGGATCCAGCACAAGTCCTGTGAGGAAGGGCTGAGGGAGCTGGGGGTGTTGAGGCTGGAGAAGAGGAGGCTCAGGGGAGACCTCATCACTCTCTACAACTCCCTGAAAGGAGGTTGGAGCCAGGGGGGGTTGGGCTCTGCTCCCAGGCAGAGACAAGACAAGAGGCCATGGGCTTGAGAATTTCTTCCTGATATCCAACCTAAACCTCCCCTGGCAGAGCTGGGGAGGAGCCAGGGGAGCTCTGCCAGGGGAGGTTTAGGTTGGATATTAGGAAGAAATTCTTTGCAGAGAGAGAGATCAGGCATTGGAATGGGCTGCCCAGGGAAGGGGTGGATTCTCCATCCCTGGAGGTTTTTGGGAAGAGACTGAATGTGACACTCAGTGCCATGGTCTGGGAACCACGGGGGGAGTGGATCAAGGGTTGGACTTGAGGATCTCAGAGGTCCTTTCCAACCCCGATGGTTCTGTGATTCTGTGAAATGTAGAAAAACAGGAGCAGAGAAGAGCCTCACAAGCTCAACAGTGGACATTTCATCCAAGGGGAGCTCAGCCCTCTTTACACTGATGCCTGTGAGGAGCTTTTGGTGGTTTTGGTGAGGAAGTTTTGGTGCCTGAGGGAGTGGCAAAGAAGAGGCATCTAGAAACTCAAACTAGAACAGTCCTGGAAAACACAGAGAACTGAAGAGACAGTGTTTATGGGCAGTGGGCTCAGAGGGCTCTGCACCGCTGCTGGGGGCTGACACTGAAGGGGCAAAGCCCTGAGCTGCCACAGGGGAAATTTTCTGCACCACAAGGAGTGATAGCGGGGTGGGAGGAATTAGGGACAGTGCAGGCTCGTGGTGGTGGTGGCTCCAAACCCGTTGTTTGCATTTCCAAGCTCCCGCATGCTCAGCCCTCAGCCAAGGCTCCTTTCCCAGGGTCTGCAGGCCAGGATGACTCCAAGGGAAGCTCTGGAGTCCTACAGGGCCCGGCACTGCTCCACTCTGCCACCATTTCCTTGAGCACCAACAGAGAGAGCAGCACAGGAACAGGGTGCTCAGGGCAAGCAGGAGCCAGCCTTGGGCAGCAGCATAGCCCCGGGCTGCTTCATCCATGGGTACACAGCTCTGGTGGGGGCACAGCTATGGAGCACGTGGAGTGGGGTGTCCTGTCCCCTGGCCTGGCCAAGGATCCTTTGGGACAGCCTGGCACTGCCAGCAAGGCCACAGGAGGAGAGGGAAGAGGGGACAGGGGTGTTGGGGGAACAGGGGTGTTGAGGGGACAGGGGTGCTCCCAGCCCACTCATCCCTGCAGCCCTTGATGAAATGGGAGCTTGAGGAGTCACATTTTAAGGAGCTGATTAGATCTTCCTTCTTGAGATGAAACAGCTCCTACATGGAGCACGTGGACAAAGGAAGCAGGGAAGACATCTTGCCTGTGAGGCTGTCCTTCAATACACCCTTTCTGCAGGGAGAAAGGAGGGAAAAGGACTGGTGAGAATGGCAGAGGGACACTCAGGAGGGGTGAGGAACTGTCCCCGTGGTGTGCTGTCAGCGTTTGGTTGCCAAGGAAAAGGTGGAGAGACAGATGCAGAGCAGATGACAACGGGTGCAACAGTGATTGGAAAGAGGCAAGAGAGGGGAGGAGAGGGCATTGAGTGCACCCCAGTCAGCATCTGTAGGGCTACTCACCCACCAGTTGCTGTCCTCCTTTCCAGCCACCACAATTCCCTATTCTGTGTGGAAGGTCAGCTCATCCTCCTGGGAAGCCTCCCAGTCATGGAGAGCACGGACCCTGCGTAGCAGCCGCGTGTCCTGTGGGCAGCAGAGAGCTCCTCAGCTCCCTCAGCCTCCTCAGCTCCCCCAGCCACAAACTCAATAGCTCTGGGGTCTGCACCCTGAAGGCCCTGGCAAAGCTATGAGGAGCAATGCTGAGAGGCTGGGAGGTTTTCTGCCCAGAGGGAGGGCAGAGCTGGCACGTCAGCTCCTGGAGTTTGGTTGGGACAGGGACACCTCCTGCTGGAGCATCCTTCCAGAGGCTCCTGCTCCTCACCCCAGGACTGCTGCAGGTCCAGCAGCACTGGATGAGGTCCTGGATCTCTCTGGGCAGCTCTGTGTGAGGACTCAGCTGTGCTGCTCAGTGCAACCCTAAGATGAAGTAACCCAAGCAAGGTGACCCTAATGAAAGGGACCTTCTACCTCTGCAGAGTGCCCCTGGGGAGGAGGGTGTCCCCTAGACCAGAGAGAGGCAGTGAGGACACTGCACCCTTCTCCCCACCCAGAACTTCACCCTGACTTGTCAACACCCTGAACTCACAAACAAGGCTGCCCTTCAAAGGCAGCGGAGTTTTGTGGGGAGATTGGAAGCATTGCCAGCACCTCCCAGGGAGACAGCAACATCAGGAGTCACAGCAGAAGTGCAGGAGCCAACTCCATCTGAGTTCAAAACCACAAATATGGGCAGGAGTTGGGCTGAGGTGACCCAGGCCACTTACCACACTGCTCCTCCAAGGCAGATGAGGTGGGACAGCCCAGGCATGGCCAGAATCTGTCTCCTGAAGGGATTCCTGTGGTCCAGGCTGTCCCATTGTGCTGGGGCCAGGCATGCAGAGGGGATCTGTGGCTTCCAGAGCACCTGTGACACCATCAGCCTGGTCATCTCCCACCTCTCATCACAGGCAACCACCACTGTCAGGCAGTGCAGTGTGGGCAGCAACCATCCCATTGAGCTGAGAGCTGGAGAGAGCAGGAACTGGGGAGGGGGTGGAGAGGGGCAGCAGGGGAAAGGAGTATGGCAGAAGGACATAGACGGGCAGCTGGGGTGACAAGTGTGTCACCAGGAGGTAGGCTGCACAATTCCAAGGTACCTCAAGAGCTGCCAGCAGCCAGGGGTGGATGCTTGGCACCCTCCATCCCATGCTTCTGGAGCTCCAGGTGTCCAGATCTCCAACCCAGAGCACCAAGGGCTGTGCTCACCCCTTTCTACAAGGGCTGTGTTGTGCCTCAGCCCCCATCCTGCCACCCTGCCTGGGTGTGGGGAGGTGAGCAGTGTCCTGCCATGGGCCACCCGTGGAAACAAAATCACTGCCCAAAAGGTGGGGACAGATCATTCCCTTCTCTGCATTCAGCATCTCCAGCAGCACAGCAAACCCCAGGACAAAAGCCCGGGTCTGACAGCCAAGCAAGAGGCCTCTTGAGCCTGATCCATGGACAATGGTCAGGATGGTCCAGGATGGTCCTGGACACCACCAGCACCACCAGCACCATTAGCACCACCAGCATCACCAGAACCACCAGCACCATCAGCACCACCAGAACCTCCAGCACCACTTGGAGCACCAGCACCACCTGGACCACCAGCACCACTAAGACCATCAGCACCACCAGGACATCCCATTAGAAGCACCAGCTGTCCTCTGTCCCTCAGGGAGCAGGGGGCAGTGTGTCCCAGGGCCCCAGACACCCTCCAGGCCCCCTCAGGGCTCAGGACCCTCCCCAGCAGCCTTTGCCCATGGTCCCAGGGGCAGCCCCTCACCCAGCCCTGCCCATGGGGTCTCACCTGGCTCTGCCCTCCGGGGTGGGGGTGGGGGGGCTGTGGAGGGGGGTGGTGGCACCTCCATGCTGTGGAGCTGGGTGCCAGGCAGGGGCCAGGTGTCCTGCCACCCCCACCATGGCACTGCCACCGGCCTGGGGGCAGGGGCAGGGGGGTGGCAGCAGCTTTGGGGACAGGCAGGTTCCCTCTTCACAGGACCCAGCTGAGAAAGAGATGTGAGGGTCAGGTAGAGTGGGTCTGGCTGGAGCTCCAGCCCCCTGGGAGCAGGGGCAGCATGCACAGCCCCAGGACAGAGCCTGCCAGGACCTCACCTTCTCATCCAGCTCCTCATCACTCTCACACATTCCATCCTGGCTCAGACACCACTCATACTCCACATGGACTTTGGGGTTGAACTGTTTGCTCTGTGCCTGCAATAGCTGAGGCAGAGGGGAGCTCCCTGAGGACCCAGCAGCCCTGTCCTGTCCCACAGCCCCACAGGGAGCTACTGACCCCATCTCCACCCACCCATCAGGGCAACATCTGCAGCTGTGAGTGGGGTCATGCCAAGCTCTCCAAACACAGAAACCAGGACATGGCAGAAGACTTGGACCTGCTGAGGAGATGTCCTCCTCCCATGCAGCCTCAGTGCAGGTCCTGGTCCCCCACCCAGGCACAGCATCACCCCTGCCTGGCCTATCCCAAACCACTCTGCTCTGAAGAACCCCAGGCCAGGGGGATCGCCCCTCTGCGCCCTCCTCTGCATCCCATGGTGGCACTGGAGATGCTGAGGGACACTGGTGGCCCTGCAGGACATGTCCACAGGTGTGGGTCCCCCCCTGCTCTCTGCCACTGGGATGTGTCTCAAAAGCAGAGGAGCGATGAGGCACAGTGTCTTACCAGCTCTTCACACAGGGGATGTCCCATCCTCCTGGCCACATCCAGGGCTGTCTCTCCTGCTTCATTAGCTGTGAGGGGAAACAACACCATGGGCCTGCCCTGTGCACACTGAACTGAACAGCACTGCTGCTTCCAGGGCAGCTGGGGGCAAGGAATAAGGACATGGAGCTGTTGGAGCAAGTCCAGAGGAGGACACGAGGAGGATTAGAAGGTTAGAGCACCTCTGCTATGGAGACATGCTGAGAATGTTGGGTTTGTTCAGCCTAGAGAAGAGAAGACTCCAGGGCGGCCTTAGAACACATTCCAGAACCTGGAGAGGCTCCAGAAAAGCTGGGGAGGGACTTTGGATGAGATGAGAAGATAAGATGAAGAGGAAGGGTTTCAAACTGAAAGAGGGGATAGATATTAGGAAGCAATTCTTTGTTGTGAGGGTGCTGAGCCCTGTCCCAGGGTGCCCAGAGAAGCTGTGGCTGCCCCATCCCTGTTCCAGCCCAGGTTGGATGGGGCTTGGAGCACCCTGGGCTGTGGGAGGTGTCCCTGACCATGGCAGGGGTGGCACTGGGGGAGCTTTAAGGTCCTGTAGAGACCCCTTCTCCTCCCCCTCAGAGGAGAGCTGAGAGCATCCCAGGTGAGCAGAGGGTGGAGGGTCCTTTGGGCACTCACTGATGGTGATGTTGGCTTTGGCCTTCAGCAGCAGTTTGAGACACTGGGGTTTGTTGTGTGAGCAGCAGTAGTGCAGGGCTGTGTTCCCCTCCAAGGTCTGCTTTGCCAGGCTCCTGCTGCAGCAGAGGATGGGGTGGGTTCTGTCAGCCCCAGCAAACCCTGCCTGCTGCTCCCACCCACCTCCTTCCCACCTCAGCCAAAAAAGAGGTTCTCACCACCACCATCACGCCTCAGCCCTGAGGCAGCCAGGAACCCCAGGACTCCTCTGATCCCAGGGTACTTACCCCAAGCCCAGCACAAGGCCCACCCTGGTAATTTGTGTCATTTTTGGAGGAGCATTCTGGAGAAGAGCACCAGTCTTGCACCATGCCATGAGGAGCTGAGTGGTGTCATGAACTTACCCGTTCTGGACAAGAAAATCAACGATATGCAAAGAGGTTCTATCAGAGAGCAGCACTGCCAGGTGGAGAAGAGTCTCCCCAGGTTCCTGGAACCAAGAGAAATACAGCAGGGATGAGGCTGTGCCTGCCCACACCACACAGACAGCAGCACTGTTCTTTAGGGGCTTTAGGGGAATTTTAAATTCCTCAGAGATGGAACAGGTTTGATTGTTAAGCATCATGCCCACCAAAGCTGGTGTGAACCTTGCTGACATGTGTAGAGCCATGGCTCACAGCTTCATGGAGAAGAATCAACCATCCCCTTCCCACACTTAGAAACTGAGGCAACCAAAGGTGACATTCCCCCCCCCCGGAGCACACCTGACCCTTGCCAAGTCCCTGAGCTCACCAGAGCTCCCCAAGGAGCTGCTCCTCACTTTGCTGCTGCTGCTTCCTGACCACTGCAGCACTTTGCTCCTCTGCTGTCACCCTGCTGGACACCCTCTGGTGTCCTTGCTGGCAAAGAGGGTGGCAGATGGCACAGCCCAGGGCCCGGGGTTGGGGCTGTGCTCTCCTCTCACACTTCCAGCACAGACCCACGCTGTGGATTTGCAGGAAAAAATGCTGCCCTGCTTTGCCAGCATAGTTAGACTTGGATGCCCTGAGAAAAAGCTGCTCAGAAAAATCCTGAGAAAACCCATTCCCAGGTAGATCTTTGTTCCAGGTGGGCCTTTGGCATGTCCTGGGCTCATGGTTAGGAATTCTGTCCCCTCCTCCCAGCACCAGGAGGGCTGTGGGGTCCTCACCTGCCTGTTGCTCCCAGACTGATGCAGAGAGCACCATTTGTACCAGAAAGCTCTGTCCCCTCCTGGGCATGGGGACCCTTCTGGGCAGCTGGAGAGGTGGCAGCAAAGCCACCAGGGGACACATGGCCATACCTGCAGAGGGGTCTGAACAGCCTCGCTCAAATCCACGCTCTCTGCATGTGCTTGGAGCAAAGAAAATATGTCCTTGTCCTTGACAGCTTTGGAGAGGCTGGAGCAGTGAGCAGGGGCCCTCTTCTTGGTATATTTCTTCTCTACATACTTGGAAATGATGAATTTTCTCCGAAAGGCCCTGGCAGAGACCATCCCAGTGTGAGTTAGGGACCCCAGAGAAGCTCCCAGCTCTTGCCCCCCCAGCTGTCCCCTGGGGTTCTCTGGGATGGAGATGGGGGTCCCTCATCCTCAGCAGGTGGTTGATGCCTGTGCTGACCCCACCAACCCAGTCACTGATCACAGTGAGCTGCTCTGCACTCTGCAAGTCCCTGTCCCCTGTCCTGCTTCACCCTCCCACCCTTCCCTGCCCAGCTCTGCAGCTCCATTTGTTTCTCTGCTGGCCTTTCCCTTTCCAGCCCCAGATCCTCTGTCCCTGTCCTGACCTCAAGGTGGGAGGAGGTGGGGCAATGCCATGTGCTTGGTCACTGCAGGGAGACAGCACCAGAGTGTGTGCCCATGGGTGAGGGACACGGACCTAACCCCTGGAAAGGGAGAGGGAAGGGAGAGGGCAGGGCAGGGCAGGGCAGGGCAGGGCAGGGCAGGGCAGGGCAGGGCAGGGCAGGGCAGGGCAGGGCAGGGCAGGGCAGGGCAGGGCAGAAAAGAAAAGAAAAGAAAAGAAAAGAAAAGAAAAGAAAAGAAAAGAAAAGAAAAGAAAAGAAAAGAAAAGAAAAGAAAAGAAAAGAAAAGAAAAGAAAAGAAAAGAAAAGAAAAGAAAAGAAGAGAAAAGAAGAAAAAGAAAAGGAGAAAAAGAAAAGGAGAAAAGGAAAAGGAAAGAGAAAAAGAAAAAGAAAAAGAAAAAGAAAAAGAAAAAGAAAAAGAAAAAGAAAAAGAAAAAGAAAAAGAAAAAGAAAAAGAAAAAGAAAAAGAAAAAGAAAAAGAAAAAGAAAAAGAAAAAGAAAAAGAAAAAGAAAAAGAAAAAGAAAAAGAAAAAGAAAAAGAAAAAGAAAAAGAAAAAGAAAAAGAAAGAGAAAGAGAAAGAGAAAGAGAAAAAGAAAAAGAAAAAGAAAAAGAAAAAGAAAAAGAAAAAGAAAAAGAAAAAGAAAAAGAAAAAGAAAAAGAAAAGAAAAAGAAAGAGAAAAAGAAAAAGAAAAAGAAAAAGAAAAAGAAAAAGAAAAAGAAAAAGAAAAAGAAAAAGAAAAAGAAAAAGAAAAAGAAAAAGAAAAAGAAAAAGAAAAAGAAAAAGAAAAAGAAAAAGAAAAAGAAAAAAAAAAGAAAAAGAAAGAGAAAAAGAAAGAGAAAAAGAAAAAGAAAAAGAAAAAGAAAAAGAAAAAGAAAAAGAAAAAGAAAAAGAAAAGAAAAAGAAAAAGAAAAAGAAAAAGGAAAAGAAAAAGAAAAAGAAAAAGAAAAAAAAAAAAAGAAAAAGAAAGAGAAAAAGAAAAAGAAAAAGAAAAAGAAAAAGAAAAAGAAAAAGAAAAAGAAAAAGAAAAAGAAAAAGAAAAAGAAAAAGAAAAAGAAAAAGAAAAAGAAAAAAGAGGTCTTGGAGAGCAACTCACGTGTCACTGTGTGCTGTGGGCTTCAGGGAGCAGCTGGGGAGATTTGCTTCCATGATGCTGTTGAAGCCAGAGTTGCTGATGTTCCTCGCCAGCTGAAATCGGCCAGGGCAGATGTGACAAGGGACGTGTCCACGTGTGAGGGAGCTCTGGGCTGAGATCCCGACCAGGGGCAGAGGGGATATTTTGAGGTGCCCAAAGGCAGCAGACCTGCCCTGCCTCCTGCTGCTGCTGTGTCCCAGCTCCAGCTTTGCAGCCAAGCCCAGAGCTGCTCTCCACACCCAGATCTGTGCTGAGCACTCCCATCCCTGCCCATCAGCTCCCACCACCTCCCACCACGGCCCTGCCAGCCCCATGAGCACCTGGACAATCGTGGCCCTAACCCAGTCCCCTGCAAGGTCTCCAGCCCCCTGCCTGCTCCCCGTTCTGCTCAGCCCCACAGCTCCCCTGCTCCGGGGGGCAGACGGAGAAAGGGGGCTGAGGGAGATGGGTGATCCAGCAACAGTGGGATGGCTCCCTGAGGGTGACAATTCCTGCCACAATAACCACTAAATCCTGGGAATTACGGGTGGGTCTGGGTCAGTTCAGTGGGAAACCCACTGAATTAACTTGGTTTCAGGGAGGCCCCAGCAGAAGCAGGAGGAGTTTTGGGGGCAGAGCAAACAGCAGTGTCCTACCAGCAGCTCAGAGGTTCCCAGCTTGTCCAGAGACAGGGACTGGATGTGGGAGAGATGCAGCCCCATCTCCTTGTGAATCCCTGAGCACTCAATGCAGATCAGGATGCCTAAGTTAATGGAGAGCCACGTGGGGTCTGTAGAGACAAGACCACCAGGTTCAAGAGCATCTCCTGCCCCTCCTCCCCCCACCCAGAGCAGGGGCTCCACAGAAGGACAGAAGAAGGACAAGACTCCCATGGCTGCAGGTCTCCAGGAGCCACGGAGGGCAGAGCTCTGCCTGTCCTGGGGGATGAAGAGTGGTGGCCCAAAGGCCAGGGGCTGGCTCTGACCTGGAGCTGAGCAGTCACAGCACTCCCTGTTCCCAGGCATCCCTCTGACCTCTCGGATGACAGCCTGGATCAGCTCCTCCTGACTGCTCTCCCCTCCACCCTGTGCCTTGCTGAAGGACACGTTCAGGGCCTCCTCTTTGCTGTTTCTGAGGGTGCAGACCCAGCTGCAGGGACAGAAAGCAGCTTGGGAAGGGGCTGCAGGGTGAGGAGGGCAGTGGGGTTTGTCCCTCTGCTGTCCCACCCTGTCCCAGCAGCCACCACACACAGGTCCTGTGAGGGGCTCCAGCAGCAAACTGGGTGCCAGCAGCTTCTACCAATGATATGGTCTCAAGTTGTGCCAGGGGTGGCTAAGACTGGGTATTAGAAGAAAATTCTGTCTTGAAAGTGTTGTCAGGTCCTGGAGCAGGCTGCCCAGGGCAGTGGTGGAGTCACCATCCTTGGAGGGATTGAAAAGGGATTCAAAAGACCTGTAGTCATGGTGCTGAGGGACGTGGGTTAGTGGTGGCCTTGGCAGTGCTGGGTTCTTGGTTGGACTTGATGACCTTAAAGGTCCTTTCCAACCAAAGAAACTCTGATTCTATGTCCTGCCATGCTGGTCAGCCTGCCAGAGTGACCCAGACACAGTCAGGATGGGAAGGGGATGGAGCAAGGGGCGATGCTGTGCTGCTCCATCAGCTGAAGAGCTGGCACCTGATCCAGAGGAGCCTTTTTTTGGGCACAGAGGGTGCTGGCAATACTCACTCAACACAGTCCTGCTCGTCCTCTGCCAGGAAGCAGTACATGTGGCTGTCTGAAACACAGAGAGCACCCCTCACACCCATCCCTGGCAGGGCACAGCACCCCTCAGCTGGGCTCAGCAGAGCCCCCAGGGATCCCCAGCCTGAGCAGTCACCTCTGTCTCACTCAGCCCCATCCCAGCACATCCCAGGCAGAGGGAATGGCTTCTGTCCCGGGAAGGAGGGACCCTTGGATGAGCTGCAGCCTGGGAACAACCCCAGAGCTTTGCTGCCCCCCTCACCCCCTGTGTGTGCATCCCTGGTCCTGCAGAGCTGCCCAGGGCAATCCCCACAAAGCTGCAGAGCTGCCCCTCAGCCCTGCCCGTGCTGGCTCCCCCAGCCCCAGGCACTGCCACCTCTCCAGGCCCTTCCCAGAGGAGCCCCAGGGAGGCACCAGCACTCACGAGAAACCAGCTGGAAGCATTTCCTGTTATCCGTGCTGGGATACACCTGGCAGGTCAGCAAGTTCAGCTTGGTTGGGGGGCGGCTGGGCTGCAAGCAGGAGAAAGCATCAAGAGGCTCCAGGGGTGACAAACACCACGGGACCTGAGCCATGGGGCTGCCTGCAGCCCAGAGCTTGGGCCTTGGCTCTGCTCGCAGGAGCAATGCCAGAAACAGCAACACAGACCTTTTCTTCCCCAGCAGCCACCCCAGTTCCACAGGATCATGCACACAGACATGCAAGAGCCTCCTGTGTTTGTCTAAAGCTCTCTTGAGTCACAAGGACTTCAGACTCCAGAGGAAGCCTTCCCAGCAGGGCAGGCAGCAGGCAGGAGGGTTCTAAGAAAGCCCAGGAGGGTATCAGTGTGCCTGGCCATGGCAGGACCCCGCGGGGCTGGGCAGCAACTCCCAGGCAGGAGCAGAGCAGAAAGGAAGAGGTTCTTACTGTGCTGTGTGAGATGGTCAGGTAGCCATTGCTGATGGTGCATTTCCTCTTCTGCCAGACCTTTCTCCACCTAGAAATGAGCAGAGGGTGAGCCAAGAGGATGCGCACACAGAGGAGCAGATGTGCAGAGCAGCACAAGAGCCATGCAAAGCACAACACGAGGTTGCAGCTCTCATCAGACTTGGTGGCTGGGCTGCCACAGGCAGGGGCTCTCATGGCCAGGGGGTGTCACAGGCCAGGTCTGCTCGGGGCTGAGAAGAACCCATCAGATGTCTCAGGACAGGTTGGTACAGGCAGGCAGCAGAGATGCTGTGGAGGTGATGCAGGTGCAGAGCTGTGGGTGCTGGGTCCTCACCCCAGTGTTCACAGGGCTTGAGAGGACATAGGGCAACTTTACAGGGGAGAAATGACCTCAGGGCTAAAAGACAGAGACAAGCTGCCTGGAGCTCTGTGTTTAAAGATGTTGGAGGTTGAGCCAGTGTGGAACACATCTTCATGTTTTCCTGTTCTGTTCCTCTGCCTTGTGGCCACCAGGGAGAGGAGGTTGCTCTGGGTGACCCCTGCTCTGGCCCCAGGTCCCCAAAGAACAAATGAAATGGGTCTGCTGGATCCCAACTTACCCATCACTTTTCTTGAAGAGGGTCCCTGACTTCTCTGTGCCACACTGCTTGGTCCCTTGCAGCTGGTCCATGTTGTGCCCTTCTGGCCCCTTCCCAGGGTCCTGGCAGAAGGAAAGAAATAGCAGCAAAGCCCTACCCCATCAGCACTGCTGCCAACCAAGAGCAGTGGAATTGTTTGGGTTGGAAGGGACCTTAAAACTCCCCCAGTGCCACCCCTGCCATGGTCAGGGACACCTCCCACAGCCCAGGGTGCTCCAAGCCCCATCCAACCTGGGCTGGAACACTGCCAGGGATGGGGCAGCCACAGCTTCTCTGGGCACCCTGGGACAGGGGCTCAGCACCCTCACAACAAAGAATTGCTTCCTAATCCTCAATCTTCCTAATTCCTCAACCTCCCCTCTTCCAGCTTGAAACCACCCCCCTGGTCCCATCATTCCAGGCCTTTGTCCAAAGTCCCTCCCCAGCTTTCCTGGAGCAGACTTTACCTCTTTCTGCTCCAGCTGTTTTCAGACAATCCCAAAGGCCACAGAGTTGCAGCTTCTCCTTGTCCTGCCTGATCTTCACCTGGGAGGTACCAGAGCACAAGGAGCTGCTCACAGGGCAGAGGGAGTCTCCTGGCTCTGCTGCAGCATCTCACTCCTCCTCCTGGGACAGCAGAGATGTCCCCACACCACCCTTTGCCCTGGCCACTGCCCCAGGGCCCTGGGATGTGCCGGGTCCCATTCCTAAGGTGGGAGGTGTGGAATGTGCAAGAACATCCATGGAAACCTTGAGGGGAGGGAGCAGGGACCTCCCCAGCACCAGGACTCCTGCACCATGGAGCTCTCTGCCTTCTGCTGAGGTGACAGCTGTCTGCAGCTTTCTGCGCTGCAAAAACAGCCAACAGCTTGAGGGTCACTCTGGTGGGTGTTTGCTTTTACTTTCCTTGGCAATGTCAGTAATTAAAATAATTAAAAGGTCTTCAAACCACCATAAATTTGACAGGCTCTGGCACAGGAATGTGGCCCTGGAACAGAACTTGGAGCTTTTGTCTGCAGGAGGGAGCTGAGTGCTGCTGCTGTGCTCCATTACCCTGCTCTGGGGTGCTGCTGCTGCCCCCCTTTTTGCTGTTTACAGGATTAGATGTTAACATGAATGATTACAAATTGTGGAACAAGGAAGGTACCTCCCTAAAGCAGATTAATTCAAACAAAGCAGCAGATGCCCAGAGGACACCTGCCCTACAGTACACCTGATGCTGGCAGGGTGTCTGGGTGAGGACCACATCCCAGCCCTCTGCAGAGGAGGTATGGAGAAAGATGAAAAAGTCCAAGCAAACCAGAATGGAGGTCTAGAAATGCCGGGAAATAGATACAAACCATCTGCTGCACCTGAAGGGTATCAAACCTCTGAAAGCTTCATCACTTGGAACAATTCCTTTCTGTCTCTGGGCTGTGTATGACTGTATCCAGATGGCTTAGAATCACAGAATCATCCAGGTTGGAAAAGACCTCTGAGACCCTCAAGTCCAACCCTTAATCCACTCCCCCCGTGGTTCCCAGCCCATGGCACTCAGTGCCACATTCAGTCTCTGCTTAAAAACCTCCAGGGATGGAGAATCCCCCCCCTCCCTGGGCAGCCCATTCCAATGTCTGATCACCCTCTCTGCAAAGAATTCCTTCCTAATAGCCAACCTAAACCTCCCCTGGCAAAGCTGGAGCTGACCCATGAGCTCTGTTTGGGGATGATGCAGCTCTGTAGTACAAGGGCTTCTGATAGTTGAAGAAATGTCAGTTCCAAAGCATTGTTACCAGGAGCAGGACATTTTGAACGGATCTTCCAGTCCCTCATCCATGTGCTTGTGACACACAGGAGTGGGAGCAGCAGATCCCTGGGCTGATCCCAGCGTGCAGAGGATGCAGAGGGAGGGCTCTGGGGGGAGCAGGACCCTCAGTGCCAGCAGCACCCAACGTGGGCAGTCAGAAAGGAACTCGGATCTAAAACCTTCGTGGGACTTTTCCCAAGTTATCTCTAACCCCAGGTTAACAGAGGTTCAGTCACTGGCTCCTTCATCAGCCCCTGCCCCAGGCTGGCATGAGCCTACCACAACCCAGGCAGCTCTGCCACTGAGGGGATACACCCAGGGTCTCACAGACAGGATGGGACCTGCTGAGTGACGGTCCTGGGGGAATCTCCAGCCCACCTCTGTGCTGCTGCCCATGGCTGAGCAGAGGGACCTGCCAGGGCAGAGCCTTGGGGACTTCAGCATCCCAGGAAGGCAGAAAGGTGCCTGCAATATCCTGGACACAAGCATCACCCACTGACCAGGCACAGAAGATAGCCCTGATTGAAAAATCACTATGGATCCAGGCAAAAAATCAGCTTTGAAACAATCCCAGGTTGGAGGACAAGTGAGAGCTGCTGCTGCTGTCTGCCCACCCTGGGCCGTGCTCTGCCAGGCACCAGGGGAGGGAAATTCATCCCTGGGATGCTGACTCAGTGACCAAGGGTGCTTCAGATGGCACAGGCCCTGTCCTGACCTGACACCTGCTGAGCTGCAAGGTCCTGAGCTCCTTCTCTGGGACCTCTCACCCTGCTCTGCTCCATCCCTGCTCCCACCCCAGCTCCTGCTTCTCCTGCTCCATCTTGGTGCTCAGAGGAAGAGCAGAGACACAAGGAAAGGCTCTGTCTGACTGCTTGCTGGGGGAGGGCAAACAAAAACCAGCCAGGCCTTGTGGGGAGGGAGACAAGGTTTACATCTTGCTCTCAGTCTTTGCAGGCCTTCTCAAGGGGCTTCTTGAACTCCAAGACAGACCCAAAGGCCCCGTTTAATGACCACAACCTGGATAAACCCTCAGCATGTCCCCACTAGGACAAGGACCCTTGCAGCCCCGGGGCATGGCTGTCCCCAAGAAGGTCCCTCCCCAGGACGGTCCTCACCTCTTCTCAGTGCACAGTGCACAAGGGGGCTCACCAGTGCAGGTTCTTGCTTGCACACACACACACACACACACACACATGAAGCTCCAAAACACACATCACACACATGGACACCGCAGGGACATGTTCATAGGGGCATCCAGCTCTAACACCTCTCATGGACTCACAGTTTCAAGGGCAGTAAAAGTTCCTTTAAGCCAGGAAGAAGCCAGGAAGTACCAACCTGCTAAAGTCAGAAGGTCATGTTCAGCCAAAACACCAGAGAAACACCAGAAACCCACCCAGGACCTGGCAATGTCAGCACAGCCTGTTCTTCCAGGCTTCTTTTCTGTTACAGTGAGTCAGTCTTGCTCCTGAAAAAGCCCTGTTTCTCATTTGAATTTGCATGACTTCAGTTTTTTCTCCCCAGTGGTTACCAGCTGGGTATGTTCCTCTGCTTTTGTCCATTAAATTCACTCTGAGCACCCATGTTCTGCCCTGTGCCCATGACGTGCTGCTCTGCAAACCTGTGTCAAAGCCAGACAGAGTAAATCAGGTTGGGGTGGGGGAGGGGGCTTCAGGAGGTCTCTGTAACCTTCTGCTCAAGGCAGGGACAATGCTGAATTCAGACCAAGCTTTGTGCAGGGAGATGTTGGAAAGCCCCAAGGATGGAGACCCCACAGCCTCAGCCTCTCTGGGTCCCTGTCCTAATGCCTCTCTGTCTCCTGTGGATGAAATTTCATTATTTATGTCAAGGCAGAACCTTGTCAGGATGGATCCTGCGTTCATCTCCATCCTCATAAAGATGTCAAACCAATTCAGGTCAGACTCTGATCCCTGTTGGATGTCTTCAGCTTAACTGGGGCTCCTTGCTGGCATCTGTTTTTTTTTTCCTCTCTCTCTGCCTGTTTTCTTTGTTCCCAATCTTCTTGACAACAACCTTAACAACATGAGGAGTGGATTTCTTTCCTTTAAATTTTATATTCTTTACCCATATCCTTCACATCGGAAGTTCCAGAAACTGTCCTCTCCTTTCATGGTCCTGTATGGCACGAGCTTCCAAACAGATCCCTAAATGCTTGTTAGTTGTTGCAGTATTTCTCAGACAGTCCTCTAGAAGTCCCCAAAAAAAGAGGAGTTCCCACTCCTCTTCCTGCAATCCCATCCAAAACTTTCTCTCCACTTGCCCTGAAGTTCAACTGTTTGTCCAAGGATTCCCAGCCCTGCTCTGGGGCAGCAAGGCTGCAAAACCTCCACCAAGCACCTGAGGAGTGGACCCATACAAGATTCAAAAGGTAAAATTACAGAGTCTGAGCAGCTGGAACAGGTTCATCACTAGCTCAAGAACTGAAGAGGAAATGTATAATCGTGGAAAATCAGAAGTTCCTAATGGAAAAAACACAGAGGGTTGGAGGATCAGCAGGTCAGGTAGGAGACAGCAATGGCCAATGTCAAGAACATGTTGCAGAGAGCAGCAGCACTGTCCCTGCTCCTCCCAAGCTGCTCTGCCCACCCAGCATGAGTCCCAGGGTCTCATCATGGTGCTGAGTTAATATTGGCACCACACATTAATTCATAACAATCCTGTGTGGACATCAGAAGATAAATAACTGCTTTCCTGTTACATGCACACCCTGCTCACAGCATCTCTGTGCCCAAAACCACCCAGAACCAACCAACTGGTTGTTGCTGGGGTGCAGAAGGCAGTGCTGGGTGCACTGGGCATGTTGGGGTGCACCAGGCACCCTCCCCAAAGCACTGTGTCCCACGCCAGGCCCTGCAGCACCCGGTGTGAGGCAGCACTGGGAGCAGCACTGTCACAGCCCCACTCCAGCCCCAGGGAGGTGCCACATGCCCTGAGCCCTTTGCTGTCCATTCTGCTGTCCCTGCAGGTCAGGGGGGCACAGGGGGTCCCTCCTTCCCCATCCTGAGCCCCCTGTTCAGCCACTGACTGCCAGCCCCCCAGGAGCACCATGTCAGTCCCACACTTGGCTCCAGCCCCAGTCCTTGCTGCTCACCCACCCCTCTGCCTCTGCCCAGCCAGAACAAACTGCTCCTGGCAGCCAGGCACCCACCTTCACTATAAAACCCCTTGACAGTTAATTTCTTTGGAAACACAGCATTCCCTCTGGGCATCATCTGCAGCAGGATGAGGCCCCTCAGAAGGAGTCTCAGGGGGAAGCAGCTCCAGCTGAGATCAGATCATGTCAGGGCTCCTCTGTGCAGCAGACAGGAACCCAGAGACCACACTGAGAAGAAGTCTCATTTAATTCACATCAGCCCAACACCACAACAGGTCCATGCTGGTGATCCCAAGCTGATGTCCCAGCACTGTGCTATCCAGGAAGGATGAAGGGGCAGCACCAAGGTCCTGCAGCAGGCTGGCCCCAGCTCCAAAACACAGCAGCATCAGAGAGAGCAGCCAAGGAATTTCCATTCCTGTGGAAACAAAAAACCCAAAAGGAGGTTTGAATCCAACCCAGCACATACAGAAAAAGCTGTTGAGCAGTTTGTGACAACCAGAAATTCCATGTCCTGGGGATGGCTACCACATCCACATCCATCCATCCATTGCTACCACATCCATCAACTTCAGCTCCAAGAGCTACCGTGGCACTCTTGGCACAGCAGGAAGCTCATGGCCACCTTGGCTCTGTCACCCTGCTCCCTGAGGAGCCCCAGTCAAAGGCCTCTCAGGTCCTACCCCCACCAGACATTCCTTTCCCCTGTGCAATGTGTTATAAACTCCTCAGGCCAAGGCCTGGGAAGTGCCAGGCATTGCAAGCCAGGGCATGGGTGGCTCTGTATGGCCCCATCTCTGTCAGAATCACTCTCAGTGCCAGGAGTTGGTTTCAGCTGCCATGGCAGTGGGACAACCCCAGCAGACCCCTCTTTTTCCACCTTAGCTCCCACCCCAAAAATACTTCTTTCCCAAAGCTGCAACTGTTCTATTCAAAGAGTTTGCCCTATTCAGTAGGCTGTTTACTCAGTTTCCTAGCATCTGACAGGTATTTAGCATGGAAAGTGACCCAAAGAGAGGCCACTTTGCAGGTCTCTCACTCTGAAGGTTGCCCCTACACCTTAAGCTCCCTGTTCCACTCTCAATTCCTGCAGTAGTCACCCCTTGGAGCAGTCCTGTGCTGGAGAGCATTTATCCATTGATGATCTTCTCACTGATGTATCCAGGCATTGTGTAGATCAAAAGAACCAGGAAGATGGTCAGAGCAGTGACCAGGAACAGCACAATAATGTATTTCTTGTACCGCTTCCAGATGAAGAACACAAAGGTCTTCATGGGGTTCACAAACCAGTTGAAAGAAGTTTTTGGGCGGCTGGGAGAGGAAAGGGAGAACAGATAAGCACAAGCTCAATGCACAGAGCAGCACCTTGGCCCCTCTGCTCTGGCAGCCACCGATCCTCATGGGCCACCAGCTCTTCCTGCTGCTCCCAGACACCCTGGAGGCTGCCTGTGAAAATGCTGGGGACAGCCAGGCCTGAGCATCAGGACAGTCCCTGCAGAGCTGCTCTGCCCCCAGGCAGCTGCTGCTCTGTGCAGAGTTATGGCACAGCTGCCTCCAGGACCTGGCCAGCCCTGGCTGCTCAGATGCTGCAGCCACAAAGTCCTCTGGGCTCTGGGAAGCCCTGGCAGCCCAAGTCCTGCAGAACCCACCCCCCAGGGCCTCCCTGATTGCTCTCATCTTCTTGACAAGCAGATGCTCCCTCCCTGTTCGCACAGCAACACCTGCTGGAAGCCTGGCACTGGCCATCCCTGTGCCAGGAGGTAACACAGGTACTCACTTGGGCTTTTCCAGGGGCTCAGGCTCTTTTCGGCCCAAACCCACAGGATTTTTCTCAGCCTCTTCCATGGTCAGCAGATGGAATTCCGCTTCCACTTTACCCTGGAGGGGGAACATGTCTGAGCCACAGCCACATGAGCCAGCTGACCACTGGGCCAGGACTGGGTGTTTTTCACCCAGTTTCACCTACAGATGCTCAGAGCATTTATCTTTTCTTCTCACTGAGAGGAGCTCACCAAAGCAAAGTGAGCCAAGTTCCCCTTGGGGACAAACAAGGGTCCACTGATAGTGCCACCAGCTATAAGTCTGCCTCAGCACAGTTGGTACCTGCCTGTCTGGGGTAGGCAGATACCCTGGGAGAAGCTTTTGGTGCTGTGCTGCCATGCTGGTGGGGAGCCAGGTGCCTCTTGCCCTGCTCCCCTCACAAGCACTGCTCCATGGGAAGCTCAGAGGGAGCTGGACACCCCCCGCATGCCAGCACAGCCAACACTTCTGGGTAGATGAGGCGCCAGCAGATGGGACAAGTCTCCAGGAGCCTGCACAAAGTCCTGGGCAGCTGGGTCACTGCTGCCTCTGGAGGGGAGGTGCAGGCAGGACATGTCACAGCATCTCTGTGAGCCCTTACCGTCAGCAGGTACTTGTGCCCACTGGGGGCTGTGAACTCCGTGTCCTCTGGCTTGACTGAGCGGCTCTTCCTCTTCTTCTTCCTCTTCTGCTTCTCCTCCCTCTCTTCATCTTCTTGATCCTGGAGTTTGATGAAGGGCCACCAGCCCCTCATGCGCTTGTTTCGGAAGATGGAGCAGCGCGGTGCTGCCTCCTCCTGGGCCATCCTGATGGAGCAGTGCTCGGAGCTCTTGGCTGCCCGCACCATGTCGTGGAGCTTCAGCTCGATGGAGCCTGCGGGGCACAGGGAGGAGGAAAACTCCTGCTGAAATGCCAAGGTGCAGCCCCACGCACCCTCGGGCTTTCTGTCCCAGCCACGCTCCCCCCACCACAAGTCGGTCCCAGCTGCTGCAATGATCCAGCAGAGTCCTGAACATTTACAGGGGGAGAACCTGAAGGAAAGGAAGGACCAGCCCAAGAGAGACTTAGAGAATAAGGAACAGAGGCCACGGGTCTTGGCTCATCTCTGATGCAGCCAGCTTGGTTTGCAGGTGGCAGAGTGGGTTTCACTCCTTTATTGAGTCCCACCCTGCTCTCCTCACATGTCCAAGCTCCTCTTCTCCCTCAGTCCCAAAAATGTCAATGAAAATATTATAACACCTGGGAAATCCTTTAAAGGTTTCAAGTCTGTCTTACATCTGAAACAGCTTCAGCACATTTCAGGGCTTAGCCTTGTGCCCTCATCCTCCTTGGAAGGAATTCCTGCCCCACTTTGGCACGGGCTACAGATCAGTCTCAGCAGCAGGCAGGGGACATGGGGCTCTCCTCTGCACAGTTCTGGTGAGACTGCATCTGGATAGTGTTCACTTTGGGGTCCCCAACACAAGAAAAGTGACAACTAACTAGAGAGAAGGTCTGAAGGTGCCATAGCAGCATGGGCTGAGAACCATGCATGTCCATCCCAGAGAAGAGAGGCTCAAGGAGAGACAAAGCTACAGAGCAGATGCAGCTGGACTCTTTCCAGAAGTGGATGATGAAAGCACGTAAGACAAGGGACACAAGCTGCTTCAAGTAAAAAAATTATGAGAATTATGAGATTGGTGTAGCCAGGAAAAGGGGTCCAGAAGGGGTCTGAGAATCTCCATCCTTGGAGATACTCAAAACTCACCCAGAAAAGGCCCAGAGCAACTTAACCTGTGTTGCATCCAGCTCTGCTTGGAGCAGGAGGTTGCAATAAAGACTGCAGAAGCCCTTTCCTGCCTAGAAGTTCCTCAGATTGTACTTGCCAGTAAGCAATGAAATTGCTGGCAAACACTTTCTTCAGTTCCTGAGAAGCACAGAGGAACCAACCACCATGGGAAGTGCCTCAGAGGCACTTTAAAGACACCATGGAAGGGTCAGTCCAGAAAGCCAACAGCATCCTGGGCTGCATCCCCATCAGTGAGACCAGCAGGGCAAGGGAAGGGATTCTCCTTATCTGCTCCACTCTCACCAAAACTTCCCTTGCAGTGCTGGGTCCAGCTCTGGGGTCCCCAACATAAGACAGGCAGGGAGCTGCTGGAGTCCAGAGGAGGCCAGAGATGCTCAGATGGACATGGAGCAGCTCTGGAGCCAGGCTGAGAGAGTTGGGGTCATTCAGCCTGGAGCAGAGGAGGCTCTGGGGAGACCTCAGAGCACCTTCCAGTGCCTGAAGAGGCTCCAGGAAAGCTGGGGAGGGACTTTGGAAAAAGACCTGGAATGAGGGGACATGGGGTAATGGCTTTTAATTGGAAGAGGGGAGATTTAGGTTAGACAAAGGAAGCAATTCTTTGTTGTGAGGGTGCTGAGCCCCTGTCCCAGGGTGCCCAGAGAAGCTGTGGCTGCCCCATCCCTGGCAGTGTTCCAGCCCAGGTTGGATGGGGCTTGGAGCACCCTGGGCTGTGGGAGGTGTCCCTGACCATGGCAGGGGTGGCACTGGGAGAGCTTTAAGGTCCCTCCCAACCCAAACCTGTCTGGGGTTCTGTGATTCTATGAAAGTTGATGAATAATGAGAGTTTTCTCCTGCCCAAGAGACAGGAGGGCAAGGGGCTGCTTTTTAATGAAGAGGCCAAAGTTTGAAGAAGGAAGTGACAACTGAACAGAGTGCTACAAACTTGGGGATGGCAGAAGAAGCAGGAGAGAAGAGTTCATGGCTAGTGTAGTGTGGGCAGAATTACCAACAACCAAGCTTTGTCACCAGGCCCTGCTGTGTACCCAGCTCAGCAGGTCTGCTTACTGGGAAGAACCAGAGCAGCTGGGGGGATCCTAGCCCCCATGGCCCCCAGCACTGGGATGCTGCAATTCCCAAAGACTTCCAGGCCCTGTGCCCACAGCGTAAAAAAAAAAAAAAAAAAAAAAAGAAATGAAATTAGGGTGCACTTTGGGCAAGGGTTTGGGATCTGCAGATCTAAGTGAGAGTAGAGAAAATGAGCAAGTTTACCAGAAAGGTCATGAGGAAGCAGAACTTGAAAGTTCTGTGGTGTGACAAGCCCTAAAAAAGGACACCAAGGCCCTGGGACAAGTGCCCAAGCTCAACATGTCCATGTAGGAGAGGTCTGTACCTCCAGGCTCTGCCTAGAGCTCACGTGAGAAACCAGCCCAGGTGACTGATCTGATGCTCCTGGTGTTCCCTGAGAGCTGGGCCCCAGGCAAAAGGCTGCGATGGTCAAACAAGGTGAGGGAGAGGTCACCCCATGCCCAGCAGGTCACACCATACCTAGGAAGTCATTAGCTGAAATCCTGTCGTAATCCCACAGCTGGAGGACCAGAACAGCTGGTTCCCGAAACTCTGACTCCTCCAGAGAGAACACAGAGTCCTTCTTCTTGTAGGTGATCTCCTTCTCAGTGGGGAGGTAGTTGAAGTGGAAGATGAACCTCCAGTTGAAATTGCCCTCCCCAGTCAAGGAGTTGAAGTGAACGTCTGTCTCCTGCTTCTCATGGTCAAGACCCTTTATCCAGCTGCAGCAGAAACCCAGTTATCCCCTCCCCACCCCAAAAGCCACCCCAAAGCAGAGGAGGAGCACAGAGGGGCTGAACCACCATGGGCAGCAGGAAAGGAAGAGTCAAAGAGCCAAAGCAGCCCAACACCTGAGCAGCACCTCTGGGGGTACAGCAGAGGGGACTGCAGTGGGGACCTTGTGCTGAGGCAGGGAGGAGCAGAGGCTCAAAGGAGGCAGTGAGGGTGCAGGGCAGGGAGAAGGGCAGGGAGAAGGACAGGGAAAAGGGCAGGGAAAAGGGCAGGGAAAAGGGCAGGGAAAAGGGCAGGGAAAAGGGCAGGGAAAAGGACAGGGAAAAGGACAGGGAAAAGGACAGGGAAAAGGACAGGGAAAAGGACAGGGAAAAGGACAGGGAAAAGGACAGGGAAAAGGACAGGGAAAAGGACAGGGAAAAGGACAGGGAAAAGGACAGGGAGAAGGGCAGGGAGAAGGGCAGGGAGAAGGGCAGGGAAAAGGACAGGGAGAAGGGCAGGGAAAAGGACAGGGAAAAGGACAGGGAAAAGGACAGGGAAAAGGACAGGGAAAAGGACAGGGAAAAGGACAGGGAGAAGGGCAGGGAGAAGGGCAGGGAAAAGGACAGGGAAAAGGACAGGGAGAAGGGCAAGGAGAAGGACAGGGAGAAGGACAAGGGAGAGGGGCAGGGAGAAGGGTAGGGAAAAGGGCAGGGAGAAGGACAAGGGAAAAGGGCAGGGAGAAGGACAGGGAGAGGGGCAGGGAGAGGGGCAGGGAGAAGGACAAGGGAAAAGGGCAGGGAGAGGGGCAGGGAGAGCGGCAGGGAGAGCGGCAGGGAGAGGGGCAGGGAAAAGGGCAGGGAAAAGGGCAGGGAAAAGGGCAGGGAGAGGGGCAGGGAGAGGGGCAGGGAGAGGGGCAGGGAGAGGGGCAGGGAGAGGGGCAGGGAGAGGGGGCAGGCAGGGTCTGGCCTCCCCCTG
Source organism: Heliangelus exortis (assembly GCF_036169615.1). NCBI lineage: Eukaryota > Metazoa > Chordata > Aves > Apodiformes > Trochilidae > Heliangelus > Heliangelus exortis. The sequence continues at coordinate 15,110,304 of NC_092437.1, read as the reverse complement.
GCTCCCATCAGACCTTTTCACATAGATGTCACTGGAAGGCTCTCCTGTCACAGGGTTGACATCATCTAGGATCACATCATCTGTGTTCCAGATAACCACACGTAGCTCATAGCTGGGGGAAGGACACAGTGCTGGGACAGACAGAGGCTTTGGGAGGGCAGCCCAAGCCCACAGCAGCAGAGCTTCAACCCTCCCATCCCAGCACTGTGGGCCCCTGCCAGGGCTCCTCTGGCCCAGTGCAGCCCAGCAGTCTCACTGCCAGGCACAAAACCCCTCCTGAGGGGCTACAACCCCCACAAGACAAAAACCTGCAGCCAAGCCAGGCAGCTTTGGCAAAGCAAATACCTGGTGTGTAGGAAACCCACCCAGAACCACCAGAACCCCTCAGCCAAAGAAGGGCAGAAGGGCTCAGGAAGGGACCTCTGCAGCCTCTGCTCCAACCTCTTGCTCTGACTCCAGAGGTGATCAGGTTGCTCAAGGTCTTGCCTGCATGAGCTTTGAATATCTCCAAGGATGCATATCCCAGCATCTCTCTGGGTCACTCCATCCCTATCCCAGGGTAGCATCACTCACACTGGAGAAATGTTTTCCCTATATCTATTTGGAGCCTCCCTTGCTGCCATTTGTGTCCATTATCTCTTGTCTTTTCATGTGCACCTCTGAGAAGAATAGCCCCATTAAATAACTGAAACCAGCACAATTTCACTTCTTCAGGCACCCAGAGGACATCCCAGCTACTTCCAGAGAATCACAGAACCATCAGAATTGGAAGGGACCTCTAGAGGTGATCCAGTCCAGCTCTCCCACTACAGCAGGATCAGTTGGAGCACATTACCCAGGACTGCATCCAGGAGGGGTTTGAATGTCTCCAGAGAAGGGGACTCCACAACCTCCCTGGGCAGCCTGTGCCAGTGCCTTGGCACCCTCACAATAAAGAAGTTCTTCCTCATGTTTCTGTGGAACTTCCTATGTCCCAGCTTGTGCCCATTGCCCCTCATCCTGTCCCTTGGCAACTACTGGGAAGAGTCTGGCTCCATCTTCCTTGCACCCACCCTTTAGACACTTGCAGACATTAACAAGGTCTCCCCTCAGCCTTCTCTTCTCCAGGCTAAAGAGAGGAGTAGCTGTCACCTGTGTTTTTACAGCCTTCAAGTCCAGCCTTAGAGAGATCAGCCCTGCCCTGCAGCCGCTGTGCAGCTGAAGCACTTGAGCCCCATGCTGAGAGATCATCCCAGAGCTGGGGCTGAAGCAGAGAGGAGGGGGCTGAGGGGTGAGGCCTGTCCAGGACTCAGTGTCACAGCTCAGCAGGCATGGCAAGGGACAGTGACCCCCCAGGAAGGCTGAGCAGCCCCAGCCCTGCTCCCATGGGTGCTACCTGACAGGCAGCCGTGGCTTGATATTGACAGGCAGTGGTGCAGGGACATCATTTGGAAACATGTCAATCCACATGTGCAAGGAGCCCTGGAAGAAGACAGCAGAGACTTCAAAAGACAGACCATGCCTCCAGTTCCTCAAGGAGCAAGAGCCTGTTCCTGCAAAGAAAGCTCTCACCAGAAAGCCACACCTTGGCTCTCTCCATCCCCAGGGCTTCAGAGTGAGGTGTGACTGGATTTTAGAGAAAAAATTAAAACTGCCAAAACCTGCTCATTTCCCTCCCCACTCTGCTCCCAAGAAAAATCTTTTTGACTGCACTGAGCTCTTTTCAAACAGACCAAACATGTCCCTGTCCTAGCAAGAAGCATATAATGCTGCAATGCTTCAGCATAACAAAAAAACTCAAGTGATGGGTCTGCCCCCTCTCTCCACATGCATTTCAGGTGCTGACCAAAGCCAGAGGGACTATAGAGCTCCCTTGGTTACAGACCTCAGGTGCAGGGTGTTGAAATGGCTGAGCTCAGATCACTGCAATGCATAAAAATGAGAAGGAATATTTCTTCTCCAGCCTGGAGTTATGTTGGGCCCCCAGGGAGAATCCAAGGGGGTGAGACAGGGCTCATGCAGGGGAGCAAATCAGAAGTGATAGGGGATGAAGAAGAGGAAGGGACAGGAAAGGACACAACCACCCACATGGTGTATGGTGGTTCAGCATCATCACCCCCTCAGCATCAGAGCAGTGCTGCACTGAGCCCAGCCTGAGGGCACATGGGGGACTCTGGTTCACCAGCCTTGTGACCACAACACTGATGGACAGAGGGCTCTTGAGGAGAGAGAGCTCAGAAGCACCATAAGAGGTCAGAGGGTGGATCAAAGCCAGCAGTCCTCACTTCTTAGCAGGGCCAACCACTCATGGACACAGCACCAGCCATCCCCCAGGAAGTGGCAAAGCATGGGATTCATGCCAGGATGAGGAAACAAAAGGACAACAGGGCCCAGCCAGGGAGCTGGGAACCAACTGCCCTGAACCATCCTTCCCTGAACTGCCCTGAACTGTCCAGGCTGGGCAATCAAACACATCTCACCTGCACAAGTCCAGGGTTCTGTGGGTTGTACAGAGACCGAATCTCCACGTGCTCTGGCACCAGTTTGTTCCCATACCTTGGCATCTCTTCCCAGTGCTGCAGGACATACAAAGCCTTATGTTCATCATCCACTGACCAGTTCTCATCTGATGTTCCTCTCTTGTTCCTCACAGAGGCATCTGCAGGTGGATACAGCCAGGTATGAAGGCATCTGACCATCAGGACACAAATAAGGGAGTGCAATGGACTGGGCAAACAAGCAGCTCCCCAGAAAAACAACAGAAGGAGAAGCAAGTGGGAGAGGATGAAGAGAATGAGCCCAATATGTTGCAAAGATGAGAAGAATGAGGCAGGGAGAAAAAGAAACAATGAGAATTCAGAGGAAAAGGACGAAAAAAAAAAGAATTTGCTGTGGCCCTGGGAAAAGTATCCAGGGGACACTGAGAAGGATGTGACCCTCTAGGACTGTCCCTGTGGTAGTGGCAACAGATGCACAGATGAGAGGTTTTACCCAAGAAGTGCTGCAGGAAAGCACCACTTGTCACTTGTAGGACAAGCTACACCTCCTCTGGCTGTACAACCATCAAAGCCCTGTGGACACTGCTGCCATGCAAAGAGGTTTCCTGTGCTCCAACCAGTGCCTGGGAAACCATTCTGGGACCTGATGGCCTGGATCACACCTCCCTCCAGTGCCACACCACCACCCTCTGAACCAAAGCTACTGAGCCCCAAGGATGATCCTCATGGGGACCCAGAAACCTGGGCCCTGCAGGAGGCAGAGCTGGGCAGCCAGCCTGGGCACCTTGGGTTGGTGGGTTCCCAGACCTGTCCCAGCATGGGCACTGTGCTGCACAGGTTTAAGGGAGCAGAAATTGTTCTTCAAGCCCTCTGTACCTTCAGGAAAAGCCTCTGGAGGGACCTTGAATATTTTATTGTCCACTTTGACCTCCTCCTGTCTGTACTCTGCTGCAGGAAGGGAATTTTTCTTGCATAAACTGTCCAAGATCTGTGTGGGCTTGAATGCATCTCGCCACATGTTGTAGCCAATTCTGCATGGAAGGGAGAAAATCAAGAACACCTTCAGCATAAGACACAACAGGTTGGTTGGTTGGTTGGTTGGTTGGTTTTTCCCAGGCTGTAAAATGCTCTGCCTTCCCTACAGCACCAGCTGCACCACCAGAGCCTTGCTCGGATTTTCACCAGGAAAACCACGGGCACAAAAAAAATTTAATGAATGAAAAGCTTAACAAGGTCTCCTCCCCCAGAACATTCCAGGCTCCCACCCCACAGAACCACTGGCTTCAGAGCAGCAACAGGAGTGATTCCAGCTGCAGCACATCAGCAGCAGGGAGGCTTTAGCAGGGCTGGGGACTCAGCCCCATGCCCACGGGTAATTCTGCAGTAGAGGGATGGGAGAAGTTTACAGGAGATTGGCCAAAGACACCAGAGAATCCACCCTGAATGAGGCCGAAGGAAAACAGCTGTCAGGAGTCTTGCTGCTCCCAGAATCAGCTACTGCCAGAGATGGACCTACCCATGTCACTTGGAGTGAATCTCTGGGAACCTGCTCAAAGGCTCCTGTGGATGCAAACTGTTCTGTAAAGCTGGAGGTGCTGTTACCCACCCAAATGGTGAACATGTCTCAAGGCCATGTCACCCCAGCACCCACATGTCACCCCAGCACCCACATGTCACCTCAGCACCCACATGTCACCCTAGGACCCACATGTCACCCCAGCACCCACATGTCACCTCAGGACCCACATGTCACCTCAGTACCCACATGTCACCCCAGGACCCACATGTCACCTCAGCACCCACATGTCACCCCAGGACCCACATGTCACCTCAGGACCCACATGTCACCCCAGCACCCACATGTCACCCCAGCACCCACATGTCACCCCAGCACCCACATGTCACCTCAGGACCCACATGTCACCTCTGTACCCACGTGTCACCCCAGCACCCACATGTCACCCCAGCACCCACATGTCATACTGAGAAGCCACTCCACAGTTGGCCCTGTGCTTGCTGTAGAATCGATTCTCCAAGTCAATCTTGGTCTCCCCAATCAGATCATCAGATCCAACCAAATCGTGGTCAAATATTGCAACTGTGAGTTCTGATTCCATGGGAAAGGAGACTGTCAGCTCCATGACTCTGGGCAGAACCAGACAGGGAAAGTGCAATTAGCAAAGAAAGAAACAAAACACATGCTTTGATCATCCTACATATTTAGCTGCATTTGACAACTCAAAGACCTCTGGTGGAGTTTGGTTTTCCCAGAGTTCTGTATGTGCAATTTTCAGTCTGCATGTTCAAACCAAGGAGCTAATTTTCCCTTGGAGAGTGGTGCTGGAGCTAGGGAAAAACCTCTCCAGTGCTCTGTTGCTGTCTGTCTTGCTACATTGTCTGGTAAATCAGTCCCTTAGAGTGACCCCCTCCTAACCCAAAACATTTTTGGGCCCTGCCAGAGGCACCAGGCATGTGTTACAGCACAAGAGATTCCAGTAGAAAGCAACAGCACGTGCTGGGCCACAGCCTGAGCCCCAGATTTGCACCATTCCTCCTAAACCTGCCAGGTGACAACTTCCTGCATACTCTCCAAACACGGGGTTGAGCTGCTTTGGGATGTATCTGTCCTTAGTGTCCTTCTGCTCCTGTCCCACTGTCACCACCACGTAGGGGTCTGCCTTGCCATTGGGGTCTGCTGGAGACAGGTTTGTAGCCTGGAATACAGAAAAGGAATTGCCATCCACCAGCTGCAGAGAGCAACCTGCACAAGGAACACCACACAGGCCTGAGACCACCCAAGGTCAGGTCCTTCCATCAGCTGCATTGGTTGTGAAATGGCCACAGATTCCCACACAAATCCCTGCTCAGCAGTCCACCAGCATCTCCAGCTGCCAGCCCACATGTTTGCTCCCTGACTCAAGGCAGCTGAGAAGAACTGAGAAATTCCCATTTGGATTTTAAGCACCTCCTGAAGTTAAAAAGCATGGAAGGCTCTCCATGGAGAAGATGGAGGTGACTTCCACTGGGCTGACAGAGCCCTCAAGCCAACACTGAGCTTTTCACAAGCACCACTGCTCAGATTTGCTGAGCAGAGAGTGGCTGAGGTCCCCAGGAAGGGACTGACCTCCATCCATTACTGCCACCCCCACCAGAGATTTACCTTAATGATGTAAACTCGAACAAGAACCTTGATGGGTCTGTTCCTTGGAACACCCTGGGAGACCTTGGGCTCCGTTCCAGCTTCCTGGGTGGGGTAGACATAGAAGGAGCCCTGTGGAGAAGAGGTTGCAAGTACCAATTAGATACAAAAGAGAGTAAAATAGGATTGGAACCACCAAGACCAGCTTCACCTGACAACTGGAAGACCAGAGCCATTGCACCAGGCAGCCCACAACACCCTGTGCCCAGGGGGACAGTCCTGAGGACTGGTTGCAGTCCTTGGTTGCGAGTCAGGCTGTAGCCTGTCTGGCCACTGCTACAAGATCTGAACATCTCCAGGCACTGGGACCCACCAAAGGTTTTCTAGGGACCTTCTTACATCAACTTCTGCAGATGATATTTCAGAGTCCTCAAGAGGTCCCTGGATGGGAGGATGAAGCCTCTTGTAAAAGTCACTGGCCAAAAAGGTCACTAGTTCTTGTTTACATACTGAACACACCCAGAGGGCCCAACCAAAGTCAGAGCCCTTTATGCTTCATGCTCTCTTCTTGCAAGAGCTAAATAAACTAAACCAGGTGCTTTTATCAACTAACAAAGGACCTCAGTATAAACTGCTTCACCAGGCACCAGCAGCACCCTGGCCATGCCACACCATGGCCTCACATCACCCTGCACTCTCCAGGGCTCTGCAGGTCTCAGCTTGCTCTGAAATGCAGGTTGCCCACAAGGATTTTCTTCCACATCCAGCACAAATGATACCTGGATGTTGTACTGCAGCACCAAATGTTACCATACCTTGTACTTCCCCACAAAATGTTCATCCTCCTTTCCATCTTCATCCTCATTTGCTTTCCCACGATGGAGGGGGAAAATACACAGCCAGTCTTCAAAATTGCCAAATTCATTTTCCAGCTCAGAGCTGTAGATCTGAAATAAATAGAAAGTCATTTTGAGTCCCTTCCTGCCACCTTTAAAGGGAAAGAGAGTCAGACCATCCTTTCCCTGCTTCAGCCATTTCACCTGGTCCTACCCATACCCTGTGTCAGTCAGCACAGGGGGTTATGATTTTTCCTTGTGCCCCAGATCCATCCTCAGATGTGCCCACACGTTCCAGCTTGGTTCCAAGGTCTCACTAGCTGGTTTGAAAGCCCAGCAAAAATGAGGACCCAGCACACTCTCAAGGTCTAACCACAGCAGGGAGATGAGCAGGACATAGACAAAGGGCTGAAAGAGGTCAGATCTGTGAGCACAGTAATCACCTGAAGGGTGGCAATGAGCTTCCTCTTGGGTCGAGCGGGCTCAGCTTCAACTACTGCCTCATCTTCTGCTTCCATGTCAATGGTGCATGCATGTAAATTCCCTCCATCTGGAAATGGCAACAGATGATCAGGAAATGCTCTGATCTCCCACACCACCTCAAGCATCTGTCCATGAAATGGCTCTAGCAACAGCTTTTGCTTTGACCTGTGCCAGGGTAACTGGAGCTCTCACTCTCTGGAACAGTTGTCCTTATGGCATCTCAGGTTTCCCAGCAGGGCATGGGACAGGTGGGGACACAAAAACTGTCACAGCCCTGGCTGCCTGCCTGCCTGCCTGCTGTTTAGGGAGAAAGTGGGAAGAGACTGAAGGGAGGACTGTAGCTGGAGCAGCCCACAGGAGCTGTCAGGCAGGCACAAATGTGAGCTATCCCTCTCCTTTGGGTGGACACTTCTTTGATGTGCTGTTGGTTTGGGTGCCTGGCTCACTGGAGGTTTTGCTGTCACTCCAGACAGGGGCAGCTGCACATGGCCAGACCTCCCTCTGCCTCCCAGGACACAGGCCATGTGTCCTTGCCCCTTTTCCCAAGGACTTGAGCACTAATGACATGCAGATGTCCTCCAACCTTCTTTCTAAATAGGGTTTACATAATTTCTAAACTTCTTGTCTCACCTCCCCAGGTCATTGCTGGGCAGTCACAGATCTCAGCAAACCTGAGCCTGCAGCTGTAAGGGTTTTCTGAGATCAACCATCCTTCTGCTACCTCGTGGTGAAACCTGCACCCCTGGGGAGCATCCCACATCCATAGGGTGATGCCCAGCTCTGGGACAGTGCTGCCTCTCCACCATCCTCTCCTTCCCACCCCACCTTTGCTTTCTGCTCTCACCCTGGCAATTCCATGATCCGTGCAGCTGATTTTCCTGCAGGTTTGTGCTCAACCAGGCAGGTTCTTGCTTCAACAAAATGTTCCATACTTTTCTTGGCTTTAAAGAGCCTCTGTTAGTCCTTGCCAAAGTTTCCAATCTCTCTGCTCCCTTTTGTGTTGTTTTTGCCTGCTCAGAGCCCATTCCCACAAGCTCAGCTCCCTCTGGGGTGGTGTAAGTCCTGGCTCTCCCCATGGAAGAGCTGGGGATTGCTAGGGGACTCACCTGCATCATTCAGCTCATCCCTCTCAGGATCTTCCTCATCACTGCGTGCCTGAAACACAGACACACAAACAGTCCCCCCACACCCCTGGCAGCAAAGGCTTCTCCAGCCAGGAACAGGACACTGGCAAAGCTTTCCTGGCAGCAGCATCAGTGATACCCAGCCTGAGATCACTGGGCATTAACATCATTGCAGGAGGGGATCCAGTGGAGCTTTAATGCCCTTTTCTTCTCCCCAGATCTTCCTGCTGCTTATTTGTTTGATTGGGATTTAAGGACCACAAGGTGAGGAAAAAAAAATGGGACATAATGGCTCCCAATGGTTCATCCTGGGAAGACAGCCAGGACAGAGGGTAAGCAGCATGAAAGCTCCTGCATTAGAGCTAAAAGCAGCAATGCCACATTTTCAGTAGTGCCTCAACAAAAGCCTGGTCACATTCCCCAGGCCACTTGGGCACCTGGCCTCAGGGATGTCTCAGCATCCCCTCTCTGCTGAAATCAGTCCTCCTGTGGATGCTTGGTACCTTCAGTGTGCTCAGCACACAAAGGTAAATGTCCCCACATCTCCCTGGAGATCCACACCAGGAGGACTCCTATGACACTCAGTGCTGCTGAGATCATCCTCAAGCCACCCCAGCCACTTTTCCCTCTGCTGGCAGCTGTCACAAAAGATTACCTGGTTATACAGCTCCCTCAGGGACTCATAGTACTTGGACCACCAATCCAGTTCTTCCAACTCTGGTTTTTCCTCTTCATATTCATCCTCTTTCTTTACACGCCTATTGATAGGAATTTCCTTCAAAGGAGCCTTAAAAGAACAGATAAAAGGGTCCAGGGGAAGGAAACAACCCCCCATACACCCTACTCGAGAGCCCTGGGAACCTCTGGCAGAGGCTTTCAGGAGGAGTATGGAAGATGCAAAGCCCCAGGTTTGTGCTTTGCTACACAAGCAGCAGTTTCCAAGGCACAAAGCTCAGCAGTGCTGATGGATCCAGGGGAGAGGAGTATTTGGGTACAGAGCAAAAATCTGGTGCTTGAAACGTAACTCTGAACTTCTCAGCTTACTTTTATGTTTCTAACCTTCAGTTTGACTTTCCAAGCTTCCAAATTCCCCAGTCCAAATACATCACTCACCTTCACAAGACTCAGGGGGTGAGTGGTAGGACTTGGGTCACCAGCTCCTGAGCCAATGTTTACCACAGTCTGCAAGGGAGGAGGCTGGGATGAGATTTTCTGGGCTGAAACAAAGAGAAAGAGCTTCATGTTTCCATGTGTTTATTTTCTACTCACTGCCCCCTACTTTCTGGGCAGTTAATCCAGAAAAAAAAACCTCCCTGTTACCCCATCATAGTATGATTTCTTTTAAAGCTTTTGCTGCAAAAATATTACTGGAAATCCAAGTACATCATCATCAACATTCTTTTTGCTGACTCCCAGGAACTCAGATTTATGAGACACACATTCTCTGCTCAGAAATGGCCACAGATCAATCAATCCTTTACTTCTTCCCCTTTGTGCTGTATTTATTTACCCACTTCAGATCAGGAGCTTGGCTGTTGCTGTCACAGAGCTACTCAGTGAATCCAATACCCAATGAATACCCAGTACCTTGGCCCAACCATGTGAGGTTCAGCCACCTCTGAACCTCTCAAGCCTTGGTCCTGGTGGACCAGGTCCCTAAAGCTTGGTGGGAGTCTCACTGGGAACCCTTCTACAGTCCAGCTATGCAGGGGATTGCAACAGGAGAATGCAATGGACTTTTCCAGGATGGATACCTCTGATTCCAGGCACAATTTTTCCATAGAGAGAAGTTACTGTCTAGTATCCAGCCCCAGCTAAACGTCCTGCTGTACAAAGACATTGCCTTGAGCCATTCACCCTCCTCAAGTTTCTGCAGATGTAAAGCAAGCTGTGCCTGGGACAGAGCCCCCAGGGGGATGCCACATCCACAGATGTCCTGCCAGAGTTGGGGGGGAGCAGATGTTAAGCCACACTTGGAGAAAAGAGTCTGTAAACTGCCTCCTGCCATCCCCAAAGTGGCTCACAGCACTCCATGGCTTGGCTGCTGGTGCCTCCCCAACACCAGTCAGGAGCCAAGTGCCACAGCCCAGGATCACAACTTGTCTCCAGCCCCAGCCTGCCCCATGCTCTGCTCCTGCTGGCACCTGACAGGTCTCAGGCCAGGACTTTGCATCCTGGCTAGGAGGGAGCAGAAAGTCCAGGGATTTCTGACACTTGCAGAACTGCTGCTTCCATAGGAACCTCAACAAACAGCTCACCTTTGGGCATGACTTCTGGTTCCTCCTCCAGCTCTCTGGGAGAGAATTTCATCACATCAGACACAGTGTGGGTGCCCACCAGCACAGTGCGCCCAAACGCCCGCTTTTCCACCACGGAGATGCTGAGGGGAGGGTGCAGGTAGACCTGCTCTGGGAGTTCCTGACAAAGAACCACATGGGGTTTGCAAGAGCAAGGGTGGCCTGTGACAGCCCCACCACATGCGAGGAGGTCTGACAGCTCTGCCCTCAAAAACAAAGCCTTTCAGTGACAGAGGATGGCTGAGACTGCTCCTGGTGGGCAATGTCACAAAGGTTTTGAGTTGTAGCTCAACTTTGTGGCCATGGGAGAGCAAGGCCCCAGGGACAGCTTCCTTCCTTGCCCCATGCAGATCAGCAGTGCATGGGTGCACCCTGGCATGGCAAGACCCCCCCTTCCCACTCACCACATCCATGTATTTGACCAGCTCAGTGAAGTTGGAGTTCTCTCTGTAGGCCACAATCACCTCTGACTCCACCTTCTTGCCAGCACATTCAATGATCACCTGGGGCTCATTCACCTCGAACAAGTTCACCCTCTTCAGGTGTCTCAGGCCCCAGAACAGGATCTGAAGCACAACATAAAGCTGCTGGGGACACAGCAGGCATGGCATGGCCAGGCAGCCAGAGCTGTCACCCCCAGCCCACAGCACACAGACCCCAGGAGAGACATGAGGCTGCTCTCCCAACACAACACCTCCAGCTGTTAAGCTGCTGAGATGGTTTCTCCCTCATGTTCCTCTATTTCTGACATCTGCTCAGGCCTCAGAGGCACAGCTGAGCCCCAGCTCCCTGCCCAGAGCAGCCTGGAGCAGGCAGGGGGGAGCCAGCCCAGCTGAAGACATCTCACCTCGATGCGAAACTCCTTCAGGAGCGGGCGGATGCCCTCAGGGATGATGAACCTCCCAGCACGGGGGTCTCCCAGGTAGTTGGGCTCCTTGGGCTCCACATCCTCAGGCACTGATGGCTGAAGAGGACACACCAAGCAATGGAAGCCATTTCTACACCACTCCCAGCCCCCTCTGCCTTCTGAGCTGTGCTCGCAGGCTCTGTCCCTGCAGCCTCCCCTCAGCTGAAAACCAGAGGTGGCTTTCAACAAGGACTCCTCTGGTGGGCCCCATGCAACCAACTCCTCACCCACACAACTCTCCCCAAAGAGCTGGCAACCACGTGCAGGATCCTACTAGCCTGTTACCTCCAAATAGCCACTGTAATCCAGCTCGATCAGCTCAAAACTGGCAATGAGCTCTCCTGCTGCTTTGGTGCCTCTGTAGAAATCAAAGAACTGCAGGGCAGGTTTGGTGTATGGCTCATCAAGCAGCTTCACCTGGGGGACTGCAAAGGCCTGGCCCAGGAACTCAGGGGAGCCCTGTGGAAAAGGGAGGAATGGATGAAATTCTCTCTGTTATCTCACCACCTCAGAGAGAAAACACCACTGGTTCCAACCAATTGGGACAACACAATATTGGTCTTCCATCCTTGCCATCCTCTGCTCCATCCAGAGCCAAGAGCAGAAGGGACACATCCACTTTATTTCCTCTTAATTCCCAGTTCACCTCCATGCAGAACTCAGCAAACAGCTTGGGAACATGCATCAGAGTACAGCAAAGCCAGATCAGGTTGCTCAGTCTCCTCCAGCCAGAGCTTGAACAGCTCCAAGAACAGAGATCCCACAGGCTTTCTGGCCCCAGCATTTGAACTACTTCTGGGTGAAAATTGCTTCCTTGCATCGAGTTGGAATTTTCATGCCTGCCCTGGTACCCCCAAGAGTTCCACCTTTTCTGCCCTCTCCCATCAGGCAGCTGCAGGCAGCAATGACACTGACTGTGCCTCCTCTTCCCCAGGCTGAATACCCCCAGCTCTCCACCTCTCCTCACTCCCTCCTGTGCTCCAAGCCCAACCATCCTGGTGGCCTCCTCTGGACTGCCTCCAGCATGTCAGTGTCTGTCCTGTACTGGGACCCAGAAAAGCTGCTGAGCTATGCAGGAGAATCCAGTGGGAGTCACAGCATTCCCCTCAGGAGAACAAAGAGGCCCCAGGAGAGGAGTGTGGCTTCCAAGTACTGGTGAAGAGAGAAAAGGATGGCAGAGATGGAACAGCTGGGAGCCAAAGGGGAAGGAGAAGCAGCTCCCTCATCTCCCCATGGCTACCAGCCCTCTGCAGTGTGAGGAAGTGGGGCAGGCAGCTGGGAGAGGCACAGGGCTGCTCCAAGGAGCACAACTCCTGATCCACCATCAGGCCCCAGCTCAGGGCACCTCTGAGCCATTGGCACCCTGGGGCCAGCAGCTTCAGCCCAGCTCCTGGCAGGAGTCTGCTGAAAGCCTCAACCTCAGCACAGCCCCCAGGACTCACCACCACCAGTGGGCCAGACTCAAGCTGAGTTATGGAAAGCAAACAGAGATGTGGCTCCTAAGTGTCTGCTCACAGCACCCACACAGAGCTCCTCTGCCTCCTGTCCTGGAGATGACAGCAGGAGGGCAGGAGGGCTGTACTTACAAATCTGTTGTGGCTGAAAAGGTTGATGATAATGATGGGGGTCTCTGTTTTCAACTCTTCTTTTTTCCCATCAACAATGAGCTGGTCAAACAGAAGTAGTTCATTCCACATGGGGCTCAGTGTCTCCTCCAGCATCTGCAGATGGAGACAGGAGGCCTGAGCATACACAGCCAGGGGAGACAAACCACAGGCATGGTTTCCACATGGTTTCCCCTTCCACACAGCTGGTGCCTGGCAGGAGGGGAGATGGCAAAAATGTGAACCAGCAGTTGGACCCAACCAGCACATGCCAATCAACCTTTGAGGCTGTACTTAATAATACAGATGTTTTGACAAATGTTCCCTGACACAGTCACACCACCTGGGGCACGCAAACACCTTGTGCCTGGAGTTTTCAAATTTCCAAGAGGGCTGCAACATCCCTGGCCCTCAACACCCCAGTGAGGACATGATAATTTTTCTCTCCCCAGGTGCCCAGGAAGGCAGAGGCAAGAGTTGAAGTGGTCTCACCCTGGTGGTCTGGCAGTAAGTTGAAAACACCACTCTTGCAAATGGATTTGAGAGGCCACTGTCATCTGCAGGGAGGATCCCTCGAGCCTGATACAGATGGGCTCGGAGCTGGAAATAGCTGAAATCTGGTAAGAAAAAAAGAAGAGAGGTCCCTGTTCCCCCACTCCAGCCCCGTGTGAGGCCAAAAACGCATGAAGAGGGCCAGAGATGTTGGAGTAGGTACATCCTGCAAGGAAGGGGTACCATAGCAAGGACACTCACAGTGCTTTCCAGAAGGCCAGCACCTCTCCAAAGGTTTGCCCAAGCTCAATGGGCTCCCCAGACACCTCTGGGAAGGCCCTGACATGTGAAATGCTCAGTGATCTGCTGTGAGCAGCTGCTGGGGGTAGCACCACCAGGGCCTCAGCAAAGGGACAGACCTCATGCCTGTTGCCAGTTTGGCTGTAGGCTCATTGCCTATGAAGCACCCATCCTGCCTCCTGCTCCAGCTGAGTCTGTTCCTCATGAAAGCAAACTGGACCTGTCTGACCCAGTCACCCCTTGCAGATGGCATGGTGATGATGGAGCAGGTCCTACTCCTCAGACACTGACCCTGGGGCAGGACCTCTCACCTCTCTGCTCTCCTGCTCATGGAGAAGTGTCATCTGCACTCACCATCCCTGCTGAGCCTGCTGGGAGGACTGCAGGCTGAGAGCTGAGCCATCTCCTGTCCATCCTCAGAGAGGAACCTGAACTCCTCAGGCAGCTCCACCAAACAGTTCTTTGTGTATTTCCTCATCCCAAGCCACATGTAGACTTCCAGTTTGGCAAAGATCTCACCAGTGTGTAAGCCAGGGACCTGAAAGCACGAGGTGTTTAGCAGCTTTCCCATCTCAGCCATGCACCCCTTCAGCCCAAGGTGACCACCATCAGCCTGTGACCAGCCCAGGAGCAGAGCAGACTGAGCACCACACTAACAGGGAACAAAGGCAGTGGTGGAGCATTTCCTTGTGACCTCCAGGATTTCAGGAAGGAGAGAGAATCAGCATGAAGCAAGCAAGAGCACACTGTTTTGGTATAAACCCCACCTTCATAAAGACAGTCTGGATCTTTGCACAGTCCTTGCCTTTCTCCTCTTCAACAACTGAGTAGAGGATGTTCTGAGCAGGGACTCTGGCATATGCCACACGCCTGTTGTTGCTGAGCATCCAGATGAAGACATCAGGGAGGGTGCACTGGGGCTGGAGGGAGGAAGGAGAGGGAAGTCACAGCAGAGGAACAGCACATATCTTGTCCTCCCACCACAAACATGGAGAAAGCTCCAGCTCCTTGCAGAAGGGACTGCATGATGCTTTGGAGAGCCAGAAGCAAATGAAGGACCTAATCATAGACTCATAGAATGAGGATTGGAAGAGTCTTCTCTTCTTCAGGCTGAACAATCCCAGCTCCTCAGCCTCTCCTCGTAGCAGAGCTGCTCCAGCCCCTGCATCATCTTTGTGGCCCTCCTATGGACTCATTCCAACAGATCCATGTCCTTCCCATGGTGAGGACACCAGGACTGGATGCAGTATTGAGGTCCCTAATGTTTGGCATGTGCTTCCAAAAGCCTCAGCACTGCAATATGGCTCCACAGGTTTCTTGGAGGAATTTGGGATCTGCCTTGGTTTTCACTGTGAACTTAACCCCACGCCATGTTGGGAAGAGGGACCCCCCACAAGAGTGGAGAAGTGGCATTTCACCCCACACCTGTGACAGGAGCATGAGCTCTGGTCCCTGGGGAGGAACCACATTCACTGGCATCCCAGTGGCACGAGTGCCCAGCATAATGCTGCACTTTGGGCTGGGAGCAGGACTGGCAATAAAGTGAATGCAGAGGGAAGCAATGACTCCTTCTAAACTTTCCTGAGCTCCGTAAGGTCTCTCCCTGCACAGTCCCTGCTGTCAGTGTTCACACTTGTGCATGGTGCTTGTACCTGCACTTTTTCAGTACACAAGTAGCTGAAGCTGATCCAAAAGCAAGGGATGAAAAGCAGCAAGTGTATGTGCAGGGCTGACCCTGCAGAGACAGCAGCAGTCCCAGCAGGCTGCAGGGAGCAGAAGGGGGGAGTTTTCTCTCCATCAGGAGGACTCTGGGGGTCTGGCACCTGAGGACAGCTTCTCCTGGTGATGTTTTGGTGGTGCTAAAGTCTGCCCTCACACAGCAAAAGATGTGAAAAGAATTTGACTTCACTCAGTGAAAGTCTTCTCCAAACTCCAGCAGCATCTGCCCACCTAACTCCAGCCAACATGGCATTCTGGTCTGTGCTGCATTGATTTTCCTTCAAACAGGGCCAGCAAAACTCAGTCTCTACTACAAATGAGTGACCTTCTTTCAGCATCAGTTTGAACTTTGCAGGAAGTGCCCAAGATCAGTCCCTGGTGCAGTGTGGGCAGCAAAGGAAGAGTCGTGGCCCTGGACCCACAGCCCATGCAGGAATGTCCAGGGGTGGCCAGGCAGAGGACAGGGGGGTCCTGGGTGGCTTCGAGCTGGCCCAGCTCTGCCCCCAACTCACTGCTGAGCTGGTTGGACCTCTGCTCTGCCACCAACTGCCCTGCAGACTGCCAAGCCACAGCCCTTAGTGAAATATGGCAACTTCCAGCAGCCAAAACTTAGGATTTCACACAGCACAGAGAAAGCAGAGGCAAAGCCCCAGGTGAGGCTTAGCAAGAGCCCAGCACTCTCCCCTCGCCTGTGCCCTCTCCTGCTCAGAAACAAGGTGCCCCAGGAGCAGCTGTACCTCTTTAGCCATGGAGTGCAGCTTTGTCAGGATCCTCCTTGTCTCCTGAAGCTTCTCCTTGATGTTGGCTCGGGTCAGCTGCCTCCTGACACGGAGCCCCTGCTTTGCACACAGGATCTGAGCAGAGAACGTGGCCATCAGGCACCCAGCCATGACCTAGGCATGGCACAGCAGCACCCTCAGCTCACCCTCTGCTCAGCCTGCCCATCCTGCCCCACCACAGCGAGATGGAGATGGAGACCCCAGTCAGTCATCAGCCCTCCTCATACCAGCCAGTGACAGAAGCCCATGAGCATCATTTGGGGCAGAATGAAGTATGAAAAATAAACATTTCAGGAACTGGTGGTCTAAGGCTCCTGGGGGAGGTTTTGCACAAAGAGCAACTTGGGGCCATGGAAGTATGGGAAGATGGAGGTGTAGGAAACTGGAAGACAAGGTTGGGTTTTTATGTCCATCAGTTGATAGCAGAGAGGCTTTGGGATGAACCAAAACTAATAATGAAGTCCAAAAGGATTTCAGGGTGCAAACTCAGTATGGACAAATCCAGAAAACTCATCTCTTGGGCTGGTTCTCTCCTTCAGAGAGTCTCAGACTTACCCAAGTGCCTTCACCATAGCCCAGGTGACAATGGGCAGGGAGGCAGAGGGAAGAGGGGTGGGACCCAGACATGCTTAAATTTTATTTTCTGCTGCTGTCATTGCATTTTGACAGCCTTTCAAGGTTTTGTAGTCTTATGGGGACTGGTGACTACAGCCATGCTCTGCTTTGCTGTGATGGAGGGTTCTCACTCAGCTGGCTGGCCTTGTCAGCAGGACTGGGAGGGCCCAGATTTTTCCCCTTCTGAGGACAGGCAAAGGGGTGGCTGCTGCAGATCTGCTGGATCTGATGGGATACCCAGCCTATGGGCTGAGTTTCCAGGGGCAGTGGGTCTCAGTGAGCCCCCCCCAAAGCTGCCTGCAGGAACAGCCTGCACCAAAAAGCCTCCAGCAACATGTCTGTGCTCAGCCACACAGAAGAAGGATCCCATCAGGGTTCAGCATCTGCATAAAACTGGAGGCAGCCACAGCCAGTCCCTGCCCCTTCTCCCTGTGCTGTTTGGGAGATGCTGCAGTAAAAGCCCATGGCTGACACCACAAGTCAGCCCTAGGTTTCCTTCCTAGCATCAATTCCATCCAGGTGACCTCCTGAAGAACCCCCAGGAGAGGAGATCACACAGACACCACCCCCACCAGGCCTCACAGCTTACAATGCTGTATGTCAGGTATTTCATCCGACATCTGTCCAGGTTGTTTGGATGTGTCATGGTTTTCTTCTCTGTGCTGAGTGAGTAGTGCCTGCAGAGAGAAGCAGCACAGGCAGTGAGCTCAGCACACACGGCAGGAGAACAAGCTCCACAACCCTGGTACTGATCCAGAGGCACCAGAACCTCGCCTGCGTGACAGAGAGTGAAGAAAACATTTAGGAAACACCCAGGAGGCCAGGAACATGGAGGCTGCAGTCTGTGGATCCTATGCTTCCCAGGAATGAGCTCTCCTCTCCAACCTTGAAGAGCCACAGGGTCCTTTCCCAAGGCAGCCCAGGTTTCCTTCCATTCATCCACCTCAAGAGGACAAGTGAGCAGGCTGGGCACAGCCCAGGCAGAACATGATACAACTTTCTAACCCAAAACCAACAAACCATAGGAAATCAGGGCCATACCAACCTGCACCCGGCCACAAACTCCTCCAGCACCTCTCTGAGCCGCTCCTCTGCTGCAGTCTTTGTCCTCCTCATGAGCTGCTCCACATCCCCCAGGCCCTGCTCCTGTGGGGAGAGCACAGAGCTGAGGGACCCTGGGGCTCGGAGGGAAGTGTTGCACAGATGTGATTGTCACAGATGTCCCCTGCCCGTCTGAGGAACAGGGCACAGGGACAGTGATGCAGGACTGTGCTGCCCAGGGCCTGGGGACATCTGGGGACAGCCCTAACACTGCTCGTCAGCACCTGCTGTCTCAGTCCTTCAGCAGCCACTGAAAGCCACCGGGCAGCTCTGCTTTCAGATTTCTAAAGCCCAAAAGGAAAAGAAAAAGCCCTGGGAAGAGACTGCACCCCCAGTGCCAGCCCGAGGCTGAGGGTCTGCTTGCAGCAGCATCTCCCCAGCACTCACACTGAGACTTTTGTCACCAAAATCACTCACACCTTCAGGAGACCCCCTGAGCCCAGACAGTGGCTCTGCGCTCCCTGCACAACCCCAGGCAGCCAAAGGGAGATGGGTCCCGCCCTGAGGGGTTTTCAGGGAGGGTCTGTCAGGGGGGTGCAGGCAGCAGGGCGGGTGCTGGCAGGGCTTGGGGTGGGGTTGCAGGCAGGGTCTGTCGGGGGGGTGCAGGGTGCAGGCAGGGTCTGTCATGGGGTGCTGGCAGGGTGTCTCGGGAGGGGTGCAGGGTGCAGGCAGGGTCTGTCAGGGGGTGCAGGCAGGGTCTGTCAGGGGGTGCAGGCAGGGTCTGTCAGGGGGGTGCAGGCAGGGTCTGTCAGGGGGTGCAGGCAGGGTCTGTCAGGGGGGTGCAGGCAGGGTCTGTCAGGGGGGTGCAGGCAGGGTCTGTCAGGGGGTGCAGGCAGGGTCTGTCAGGGGGTGCAGGCAGGGTCTGTCAGAGCAGCTGTGGCCGCCTCAAGCAGAGCAGAGCGGGCAGGGCCCCCCTGAGCACACTACCAGGCGCTGGGCCATCCTGACAATCCGGTTGGAAATGCAGAGTCTCCAGGTGTGATCCTCCCAGCAGCTCCAGACGTACACGCAGGGTTTCTCCTGTGTCATGGGCAGGCAGCTGTAGGACCTAAGGGCAGGAGGCAGAGGAGGTGAGGTGGCTGTTTGCAGGTACCATGTCACAAGGCACACCCAGCACGGGGACCTGTGCCTGGGCTCTGTCCTTCTCACAAAGAACCAGCTGGGTTGGGCCCTGCACCCAAGCCATGGATCTGAGCTGCTGGGTCTGCCCTTCCCCACCCCAGACCGGGGTTCCCAGCAGGGAGCAGAAGGTGCCCAGGTGAAGGAGGCTGAGGGGAGCAGGGGATGCTGCCAAGGTTTCCTGCTGCTATGGGACTGGGAAGCAGCAGGCACGGGGCTGTGGGACACCACTGCCAGGGCTGTGGGACAAACCAGGCAGCATTCCCAGAGCAGACATTTCAGAATCATAGAATGATTTGGGTTGGAAGGGACCTCTCAAGGTCCCCCAGTCCAACCCCTGCAGTATCAGGGACACCCTCACCCAGATCAGGGTGCTCAGAGCCTCCTCAAGCCTCACCTTGAACATCTCCAGGGATGAGGCCTCAGCCCCCTTCCTGGGCACCCTGTGCCATTGTTCCACTGCCCTCATGAAAAAGAACAGCTCATGAACGTGCCTTGACTGCCCAACACAGGGTAGTGTGTGCTGGAGTACTCCTCTACCTGCTCCTCCAACCCTTAAGATACTGCTTAGCCAGAAAAGGGACTGCTGTTATTGATGGGTCACCATCCTGGGACCCTGTCCTTGGCCACCTGCACACATCAAGCAGACACCTCAGGGCTGATGGGCAATGGCAGCCAGCTCGGCCATGGGGAGCAGCAGGGTCACAACAAGGAGAAACACCCACACAGCACTCGTATTGCTGAGCAGACCTCTAGTGACATCTGGAATTACCAGCCTGAGAAGCTGGGACAGGACCAAGGCAGGTAGGAAAGAAGGATGAAGAAGACCCACCTGTCATATTCCATGGGCTCTGGGCTCTGGCTCTTAGTCACTGACTTGCTCAGTGCTGCTGAACCTGGGGCCAGGTTTTCAGCATCCAGCTCACCATCTGAACCAGGGTCCAGCAAAGACTGCTTTTCTTCTCTCACTTCTCCTTTTTCCACTTTTCTCTGTACTTTGGTCACAACCTCGTCAGCTTTGCCATAGTTTCCTTGAAGTTAAGCATTTATCAGTAAAGAATAAGTGGGATCACTGTTAAACATGTTTTCTAGCTTTCAAAATCAGCATTCAACCACCCTGCCAGGAGAAGCACCTGGACATGCACTGCTTTTGGAACTACCAGTTCAGTAGCATCCAACCATCAGAGCATCACATGGACAACCAGGGTGCCTGGGAGGGAGCTGGGCAATTGAAAGGAAATCTGTGTGTATGATTTCAGGTTCCACCAGACACACCAAGTGCCTGCACAAGGTCAGCAGCAGCCAACTATCTCAGTATCAAGCATCTCCAGCAACCAGCTGAGCAAGTTGGGCCTTGGACCTTCTCTCCTACCACTGTTTCCCTGTCACCCACTGTCACAGCCCCTCAGCACCACAAGGACAACCCCAGTGTGCCAGCATCCCCCTCTTAGCTTCCCTTTCCTGGTCCTCAGACCCTTCTTGCCTTTTCTCACCTCCACCTCTCAGTAGAGCTTCAACCACTCTCCCCAAACTAACAGTTGAGACAAATACTCCAAACCTCCATTCCTATCAGAGACTTTTAAGATAAGCAAAGCTCCATGTGCCCTGGCCTCATTCTCAGTCCTCCTGAATTCTGTTTTTGGGCTGTGGGGGGGAGATTCACACTGTTCCCATAGTTTCTGGACAAAGGCCCCTGGGGAATACCCACCTATAGAGACCTCAAAGCTGACAGGCTTGGAGCCAAGAGAGGAGTCCATCATAGTGGCTTCAAAGAAGGCAGCAAAGAGGAGGAATTCCTCCTTCTTCCCCAGCGCATTCTGAGCAAGGAGACAGAAATCAGCCCACAAACATCTTGTGCCAAAAAACTGCCTCAGGAGAAACTGGGACAGAGAGCACCGGGGCATGGCCTCCCAGGGACATCCCTGGGACACGGCTGAGATCACCACTGCTGGGCTGCCAGGTGTGGGACAAGTTCTCCTGGAAATCCTGGGGGACTGATGCAGAGCCCTGGCTTTGGCTGATGCTTGGTGTGAAGCCATGGAGCAGGTACCTGCCTGTCCCAGGCCAAGTGGAGCCCCAGGGCCAGCTCATGGCTCCCTGGCTCCAGGGCAGGAAAACAACAAGCTGAAAGGCAGCTGTGCCCTGGGATGAACACCCTCACAGAAGGACACCAGCAAGGCAGAGGGGGGATGCTCCAGCCTTACTGTGAGGCAGTTTTGGGGGTGGCCTCAGCCCTTTCAGAGGTGCTCTGCTGGTGGCCCAGCAATGGCAGGCTGGGCTTGCTCCAGCAGGTGGCCCCATTGCCTCTTCTCCATGAGGCAGTGCATGGGTCAGCCACACCAGCATGGCAGCACTCACCTCAGGGAGTGGATGAAGCTCTTCCACCTCCACGATGACCTCCTCGGGCTGCTCACCCTCCTGAGAGCCCCCAGCCTCCTCCTCTCCCTGCAGCCAGCTCAGTTCTTTGGCTTTCTCCCTGGATTTCTTACTTTTCTTCTTCAGCTTCAGTTTGCTGAGGGCACCTCTTGTCTTGTCCCCAAGCCTCTTCTCTGCCACGCTGGGGCTGCTGAAGATGTCCACTGTGATGGCCACGAGGATGCGCCCACGGTAGAAGATGCCCTCACCCATCCCCTCGTTGAGGTCCTTGTGGACATCCCACAGAGCTGAGTTCTGGGGAGAACCATAGAGGTTCACCCAGGCTGGGCCAAACGTGGGGTTAAAGCCTGCAGTGACAAGGTCAGGGTGGTGTAGTCACACCACAGGGGCTGCTGCAGAGAGACCTCCCCCCCCCCCAGGAGGCAGCCCAGGACACAGGGATGTGAGTGTGCTCCAGCCACTCCTGCTTCCCACCCCCAGGAGACCCCCACGGCCACCTGGATGGCATGGGGCTGCCCAGGACACCCTGCCAAGGGGACAGCCATGGAGGCCTCACCATTCCTGCCAGAGTCTGAGATCTGCTGCAGGTCAATGGAGTGTGTAGCGATGGCCACGTCACCAACATTGGCATCATCCAGCACCTGGAATTTTATCTTCCTGGCCAGAGGTGGGAACATCTCAATGAAGCTGATCTGCTCGTTCCACTCAGGCTCGGTGGTGTTGGACTCCACTGATGTTTCCCCCTGGGAAGGAGAAAGTGTGAAGGCCACACAGCCCCAGCCCCCAGCAGAGCAAAGGATTCCTCTGGGAATGGGAATTCCTCTCCTACCTGCAGACCAGGCTGGGCAGGCTCTCGAGGTGACAGTGGCCCTGCTCCTGCCCCTGTTTCATTGGGGGGGGGCTGTCCCAAGGCCCGGCCCAGAGAAGGACCACCAGACCCAGGGGTGTCACAGGGTCCCCTGGGAGCACCTCCAGACCCCCCAGGGACTGGTTCTCATCTTAATGGATATCACAGGACCAGAAACCTTGGCCTCAGGTTCAAGAAAAGGAGCAATAACTCAGTAACCTCACCCAAGGGTGTCAGGCTGAGTCCAGCTTGCCACAGAGGATTTCTGCTCCTTTTCCCTACATTTAGGGATATGAACTCCCTGCCTGCACAGCCAGGAGCTCAGCCAGTGGTTGTGCTCAGGGCTGGGGAAGCTCTCTGCAGAGACACAGGTCCCATCAGAGCCTTCTCACCCACACACAACACCTCCATGGCCACACTGCTGCCAAAGGCAGCAAGACCTGGGCTCTCCCAGCCTGGCTGGTGGGATTCCTGCATCCCATAGAGGTTCCTGGTGGCATCAGCCCTGCACACACTGCTGCACAGCCAAGGGGAGATCAGCCTGGCCCCACACAGACCCCCCCCAGCAGACCCACCTGCTGCCCACAGAAGGAGACCTGCACATAGGGGTCAATAAAGACTTTTTTCTCCCCTATGATCTTGGAGAAACCACCCATGATGCCTGCACTCATGCTGGGAAGGCCCTCAGCACGATACAGCTTGATGCAGACCCTGGCCCAAGGTCTCTCTGCAGGGACTCTCTTAGGCAGCAGCAGGTTCCTGAAAGACAAATTCATGTTCTGGTTCTGCCCTGGAGCCCAGGAAAGGTGCTCAGAGGGCTGGAGCATGAAGCCAGGCTGAGGGAGTTGGGGTTGTTCAGCCTGGAGAAGAGAAGGCTCCAAGGGCACCTAGGAGTGACCTTCCAATACCTTGAGAGGCTGCAGGAAAGTTGGGGAGGGACTTTTTACAGGGGTTTGTAGTGAGAGGACAAGGGACACTGGTTTTATACTGGAAGAGGGGAGATTCAGGTTAGAGATTAAGAGGAAATTCTTTAGTGTGAGGGTGGTGAGACATGGGAACATGTCCAGGGATGCTGTGGCTGCCCCATCCCTGGCAGTGTTCCAGCCCAGGTTGGATGGGGCTTGGAGCACCCTGGGCTGTGGGAGGTGTCCCTGACCATGGCAGGGGTGGCACTGGGGGAGCTTTAAGGTCCCTTCCAACTGTGAGCATTCTATGATTCTATGAAACATGATGCTGGAAAATGCCCTGGCTGGCAGGAGGCTTGAATCCTGTCCCACCACAGGTTTCTCTCCCTTGGCTTTTCCACATCAGAAGAGGGAAAAATGGGGCAAGAAAAGAAAGTAATGTGAAGAGAGAGATGACTGTTTTCCCCAGGGCCCTGCAATCTGCCCTGCACTTACCTTTCAATGTCCTCATCCCGACTGCTGGAGGAGGTGGGAGGGGACCCCACAATGTCCCCACGTGCAGTGACAGAAATGTTGCACTTCACAAAGCCTTTCACACCTGCCCGGGTGTCTGTGGGGTCACTGATAACAGCCCACTTCTGGAAAAATCTGTGATCTGGGAGGGAAGGTACAGGAGATCCCTGAGCAGAGCCCAGGTCACCACCTCACTCCCCCACTGTGTCTGCACAGAGGTGGCCCTGCCCCTGCTCTGAAGGTGCAGGAGGTGTCCCCAGCCCTCAGAGAGCTGCTCCACATGAGAACTGAGTGCTTTAAAGACAGGGCCCTCTCCAGACCACACCACTTTCAGGCAAAGGTGTGGTGAAGGGGCAGGCAGTGCTGTCAGTCGTACCTGGCTGATCATACACTGTCACAACATCCATCCTGAATGTCCCGAGGCACCTGCCCAGGAATGGAATCTTCTTTGAGTGGAAAACCTGCAGACAGCACAAATCCCCCTGAGCACCAGGAGGTGTGGGCAGCCAGGTGACACATCCAGACACCTCTGAGGAGCCCAGGACTGCTTGGAGGTGCCTGTTCCAACACCCAGCCCGGGCAGGAGGTGCAAGCTCCTCATGCACGTTGACACATCTGAGTTAGCTCTGGGACAAACCCATTCCTGCCCAACCATTCCCACAGAGCCCACCACTCCAGAGCCCTCTTCCAACCTGGGGTTAAGGCAAATCTATGTGCAACCAATTCAGTTCCTTTTGCCTGCTCCAGACAAACCAAACCCCTACAATGGACCAAGGTCAGCCCTGCTCTGCCACAGGGACAGGGCAGAGCTTTGCCCCCCCACATACTGACATCTCCCCCAAAACCCAAGCTTTGCTCAGGGTTTGCTGAACCCACACCAATAGAAATGTGCAGCCTTGCACAAGGAAAGTGATTGTGTGGCAGAGAGATGCTGCCTGGGTTCAACTATGTTCAGAAAAGCCCAGTGTCTTGGAGAAGCCACCAAGATTGGGCCAGGGCATTTTTAGGACTGTTCTCTGCCTGCCTGAGCTTTTCTACAAGCAGAAATCCCTGCTGAGCTCCCCTGACACCTCCACAGCCAGCAGGTTGAGGCTTCAGGGTAAGGGACAGCAGGGATTTGACCCTAAAGCAGGGAGGCAGCAAGAGTACAGGCCCCAGAGGCCCCACCTCAGTCACTGCACACAGAGAAATCATCACCCATGTGCAGAAGTGTTGTGCTGCACCAGTTACTGACAAAGGAGAGAGGAGAACAAACGTACCGAGATCTCTATGAGTCTGTGGAATAAAATGTCTCTTGGCTCATGGAATTCAAATAAAAAATACTGAAAGAAAAGAGCGAAACAGCTGAGCCCTGGGCTCACGTTATGGCCCCACCTCTGCCTCTGCCTGAGAGCAGCAACATCCTGAGCATCCCCTGGAGGATGGTCCCAGAGGCTGGGGCAGCAGCAGGGCAAGGCCAGAGTCCCATCCCTGTCACACACCTCGTTGTAGAAGGGACAGTTTGTTGACTTCTGCGTTGCTGTGTGCCTCTTCTCCTCTCCCACCTTGACCACCACGAAGGGGTTAATATTCACCCCCACCAGCTTCTGAGCTTCAATGATATTAATCCCAACCTAAGAAAATAGAGAGGAAGCCCTCAGGTCAGCCCTCTCCTCATTTCCAGCTCCATCTTGAGCTTGCTTGCTTCAGCAACACCACTATGGCCATGTGCAGGGGCAGGCAAGAACCTGGCTGTTGAAACCTGCTATAGCCAGGACAAACCAGAAAGGGTCTTTGAGATATTTGTTTCTGTCAGGCAAGCAAGGAAATGAGGGGTTAAACCCCCAGCACCGGTGACAAGAGGTGCCTCCCCAGCAGCACTGTCCCCACTCAGCTCCTGATCCCAAGGGGATGAAAGCCCACTGCTCCCACATGATGGGGGTCCACGGGACATCTTGGAGAAGATGCTTTTTGCATCTTCTATCAATACTTCTCTTTGAATCTGAGATGGACAGCACTGGAAAGACAGGGATGTGGCTGTCACATTTGCCATGGCTGGGTATGGGTCTGAGAAGTGGCAGAAATGTTCTCTCCATACAAGCAACCTGGCTTGCAGCTGAAGAGTAAGAGCTTCAGAAAAAAGATGGTAGAAAATGCCACCCTCCCCAAAAGCTTCCTACTAGGTGGATAGGACCCAGCCCTGAGAAGCAGAACACCCAAATATAAATCCACATTTACTTAGAACAAGGAAAGTATTTAAATCCACAGACCTGCCCCAAAATCTGCAGGGCAGAAGATGGGACTGAACTCCATTTCCAAACCTCACACTGGTTTCATATAAACCTGGCATCAGAGCATTGGTCAGAGCCACAGCTTCATGCCAACCTCCTGACATCCCCAAGAAAGCTCCTGCAGCAGCTTCCCACCCCCAGCCATGTCCCATGGGTGTCCCTGGGGGCCCAGGCAGGGCCCTGGGGAGGCTGGGGAGCACCAGCCCTGTCTGGCTCCCCTGCACAGCTCTGCTCAGAGTTTTGCAGTGGCACATGTGGTGTTCAGGCTGCTTCCCTTCTCCTGTCCATCCACAGCTGATCCCATGGCCCCAAAAGCCATTTGATAGTGGAGCCAGGACACATGGGCACAGCTCATTCAGGGAATCTCACCCCCTGCCCAGGGAAGCAACAAAAAGCAAGAAGGTGTCTTCATGCTAGAGGCCTCGCTGGGATGCATGGCTACTGGAGAAGCCCCAAGCAGCAGCCAGGGACCAGCTGTGGGGCCAGCAGCAGGGACAAGCACCCAGCACTGCAGTACCTGGAAGCTCTGTGGGGTTGGGGTGGCAAAGAGGTCCTGTGCGGAGCAAAGTCTGGAGCGGCTGCAGAGAAAAACAATGTGGGTGAGCAGGGCCCTTCATCTGCATGGACCTGAGCAAGGTCCCAGCAAGAAAAGTGATGGGAACTCTGGGAACTAAAGGCTCCTTGCCCTGAGAACGAGCAAATCCCCAACAGTGCCTTTTTGGGACCACTGGAGATTGCAGGATTCCCCCAGAAATCACCCCATGAGCACCCCAGTGTTTGAGCAAGGGCAAGGGAGAAGAGCCCACCATGAATACCTCTTCACAGGGCTGAGGACAATGCCTGAGACCTCCATCTCAGACACATCATAGAAATCTTCTTCCTCCTCTTCCTCCTCAGTCTCCAGGCCTCTCACCAGCCTCCTGCCCAGCACAGCAGCTCTCCTCTCCAGCTCTCTCAGCCCCTCGGCTGCCCTGCAGACCCCAGCACATCACCCCCCAGACCATCAGCCCCAGGGAGCAGGCTGGGCACTCCCTTCCACCCCCCAGGGCCACCTCCTGCCCTCCCACAGGACTACTTACTCCAGCTCCTCGAAGCCAGGGTTGTGGATAACTAACTCTGAGCTGGAAGAACAGAAGAGATGCTTTGCTGAACCAGCAGTGCTGCAGCCACTTGCTGGTGCAGTAGCAGTGACCCAGCCCTGTGCCTGCTTGGCTCTTGGCAGGGACATCAGTGCCCTCCTCACTGATGTTTTTGCACCACCCACCCTGTGTCCCAGCTGCTTGGCCTCTGCCACTCCAGAAGTGACACTCTCCAGACCTTCTGCTGCCTCTCATCCTACCCACCCATGCACCCACATCTCCCCAGGCTTTGGGCAGGGTGCCTGAGGTCACTGCAGCCCAAAGCCACGTTTTCTGTGTCTCTGCAATGATGATGTCTTGCTCCCACCAGACAGAAAGGCTGCAGGAGCATTCTGGAGTTTGGAAGGAGCCCCGTGGTGCAGTGGGTGGGTGCAGTCAGAGGCTCTTTGTGAGCCCTGCTCACTTGTTGCTGCTGTAGAGCAGAGATGCAGCAGCCTGGCCAGAGCCTGTCCAGGGAGCTTGGATTGCACCCAGGCTGCCACTGGCAGAGGCAGCTGCAGGAGCTGCCTGGAAATGTCACAGGATCTCAGAGTGGTTTGGGTTGGAAGGGACCTTAAAGCTCATCTCCTCCCAGCCCCCTGCCATGGGCAGGAACACTTTCCACTGGACCAGACGGCTCCAAGGGCCATCCAGCCTGGGCTGGAACACTGCCAGGGAGGGGACATTTGCTCCTCCCAGGATTTCAGTACCTGTCTTTCATCTGATAGACAAAGTCCTCTTCAGCCCAGGTCCCAGCTGAGCCATCTGGAGGTTGGTAGCGCAGATCCAGCTCAATGTAGATCTACAGAGAGAAAACAAAACTGCCTGAAAGTCTGGCAGCCACAAAACAACTGCAGAAATGTCGTGGAAAAGGGGAAGAGGGGCATGGAATAAAAAAAAAAAGAAGTGATAAGGAGAAAGAAGGGGGTCACAACCCCACAAGAAGCCTATTTATGCCAGACTCTCCTTGTCTGCATCAATCAACAAACTGGAGTTAACCAAACCCCCTACAGCTTCCCAGACTCCCGGGCTCACTGGGGACCAGACTGGTCTCAAACCAGCACAAATGCACAATTTCCCTGTGGAGGCCAAAGTTGCAACCATGGGAGAGGTCACTGTAGAGAGAACCACAAGTCCTCAGGTGTCGCCGATAATGAACTGGGAGCTTAGGGCCAGCTGTGCCCAATAATTAGGGCCTGCCCCAGCCAGAAATGGGCGGGGCTGAAGGGCAAAATAAAAGGCACGCTCCCAGAAGTAGAAGAAGAGATGCAGATGCCTGAGGAGAGGGATGGCAAGAGAGCTTGTGGAGAAGAGCCATGTCCCCGAGAGAGAAAGGTTCGCTGCAACAGGTCACTCCTCAGGAGGCTGAAGGGGATTTACAGTCTGGGTCTCAGTCCCTGGAAAACACGTTTGCCTGGGAGGAGAAATGCAGTCCAAGAGAGCAGCACTGTAGCCAGGAAAGGCAGCAGGATGGATCCAGAGATGATTGAAGCTTAAGAGGTGGTCCCATGAAAACCTCATCAAGTTCAACAAGGCAAGTGCAAGGTTCTGCACGTGGGTTGGGGCTACCCCTGGTACCAGCACAGGCTGGAGTTGTTGGGATTGAGAGCAGCACTAAGGAGCAGGACCTGGGGGTGTTGGGTGATGAGAAGCTCCCCATGAGCTGGCAATGGGTGCTGACAGCCCAGAAGCCATCCGTGCCCTGGGCTGCATCCCCAGCAGTGACCAGCAGGGAAAGGGAAGGGATTGTGCCCCCCTGAACTGCTCTGCTCTGGAGAGACCCCCTGCAGTGCTGGGTCCAGTTCTGGGGTCCCAGCAGCAGCAGGACACAAAGATGTGTTGGGGCTGGAGCAGCTCTGGAGCCAGGCTGAGAGTTGGGGGTGTTCAGCCTGGAGAAGAGAAGGGAGCAATGGGGAGACCTTAGAGCACCTTCCAGTGCCTGAAGGGGCTCCAGGAAAGCTGGGGAGGGACTTGGGACAAGGGCCTGGAGGGATGGGATGAGGGGAAATAGTCTCAAGATGAAAGAGGGGAGATTGAGATGAGATATTAGGAAGCAATTCTTTGTTGTGAGGGTGCTGAGCCCCTGTCCCAGGGTGCCCAGAGAAGCTGTGGCTGCCCCATCCCTGGCAGTGTTCCAGCCCAGGTTGGATGGGGCTTGGAGCACCCTGGGCTGTGGGAGGTGTCCCTGACCATGGCAGGGGTGGCACTGGGGGAGCTTTGTGATCCCATTGTAACTGTGACTTACCCCAGTGACTTTGTTGTTCCTGTCAACCAGGGCCTCCCTCAGGATCAGCCTCCCAGATGTCATCAGGTGCTGAAGGCTGAGCACAAGGATACCCAGGAGCCTGGAACAAAAGCCCAGGCTGCAGCAGAGCTGTGAGCAGCACCAGTGTCCCCAGTGAGGGGAAAAGCTCCAGGACCTCTTCTCCCTGCTCTCAGCCCTCCCAGCTGCTGTCAGGACACTGAGCCACTGCAGAGCCTTCCACAGCCAAGCCTGGCAGCCAAAATACCCCAACCCCACAAACCTGCAGCAGCCCCTGCCTCCCCACTACCCATGGCCAGGCAGCTGCCTGCCACTGAGCTGCCACCAGGACCTGAGGACAGAGCTGGAGGGACAGTCCCTCCCTGTGCACCTGTCAGAGCTGGGGTCTCTTCCCAAACAAAACTGGGAAACAGAGGATCCATAGAAGGAAATGCAGAAAAAGGGCACAAAGCTGTGGCCACAGGGATGTCTGCAGCAATTTACACAGTCCGGACACAATTTACTTGCTCCAAGGGGGTTCCTCCCTGGGGAAGGGCCACCTGGCTCTTTGTGAGTGGCAGTAACACACGTGGGGGCACATTCAGCCATTCCTAACCCCACTTTGTGTGGCTGCTGCCTACAGCCCAGCTTTATGTTGGTCTCCATCTCCTTGTGGCAGCTCTGCCAGCAGCTGAGCTCCCTGCTGCCTGCTAGAAGCCATCTCTGGAACTTTCCCCTTTCTGCCCGGGACCAAGGCAGAAGGAATCAGTCCTCTGTCACCTTCACTTCAGCTGTGAGCTGCTGATCTCTCCTATCTCCTCACATCTCCCTCTTCCCTGAGATGCAGTCCCTGCCTCCTGCCCCTGACGAAGGAGTCTCCCTGCTCATCCCCCTCATCTCCAGCTTTTCCAGCTCAGTGCTGCTGCCACAGAAAGGCTGCACGTGCAGGGCTCCAGGGACCACAGACTGACAACAGCATCACAGATTTTTCCCTTCTGTCTTGCCATGCACTCTCTCTGTTCATTTTTTTATCATCTCACTGCACTGACCAACTCTGATGTCTGCCCCCTGTCACCACTCTGCTCCCCAGCACTGGAGCTGTGGGGATGGATGCTGCCAGGGCCACTACAGCACTTTCCCCATGGGCTTCTTTGCTCAGCACCATTAGATCTTGGTGCTTTGCTACTGTTTGTTTTTTCTATTTGTCCTGCCTCCATTTCTATTGACATTCCAGAGACACTTCCTCTGATCCAGCTCCCATAGGGAAGGCATCCAGTGAACAGTGACACAAAGTTCAGCCACATTTTCTGCTCTGGCTTTATCTTTAAGTGTCTCACATGTGCTGTACTCATCTGTTTTCTCCATACACCCTCTGGCAGGCTTGGGATGGTTCTGGAAAGGTTTGTATTCTTGCCTCTGGAAAGTTGTGTTGATTATCCTTCAGTTTTATATCGTCCTTATCTTCCCTGCACCCTGGTGTTTCGCTTGTGCTTGGTTGTGCCTCTGCTCCCTCACTTGCAATCTGCCACCTCTACTCTTGGGTTTCCCTGAAGTGTTTTACACCTGCTGGAAAACCTGGGTTTACAGAACTGTGTCTGTGCCACCTCAGAGCATTTCAAATGCTAGTTGATCATTTACATTCCAGTTGCTGTCTTTTTTAAAGGTTAAACCATACTACCAATAGCTCGGGGGTTTTCCCCACTGATAGGCAAGTTGAATTTGGGTGCAGCATGGTCAGAGCCACCACGTGGATCTACAGGGTGAGAGGGTGTCCCCAGCCTGCTGCAAGCCCTGTCCTTGCAGCTTCAATTTCTTGGGTCCTGTTTTAGCATTGTCCCACCTGGGGTCTGATATTTTTGTCATCCCACTGCACTGACCAACTGTGATGTCTGCCAGCTCATTACATATGGAGTCTTTATTGCTGCTGGCACAAAGAAATCAGTCCTTTATTTAATGTAACATGCACAGCACTGCTGCCCCACCAGAACATCCAGCTCCATCCCTCTTCTGCTACCTGTATCCTGCTCATCTTCCTTCCATCACATTTCCAATACACATTTTTGACTCCTAGTAGAAAATTTAAAGCCCAGCACCTCTCTCCACCTCTGCTGGTCACCTCCCCAACCAAAGGACCTACCTGTTACTGAAAACCTTGCTGCAGTTGTAAACCTTAATGGTCAGCATCTCACCCGTGATGAGCTTCCCATAGTGAGGCCAGCAGAACAGCTACAAACAGAGCAGGAAGAGGTGACAATTCATTCCACGTGTCCCCCTGTTTGGCAGCTGGTTGCCATCCTCTGCAAGGTGACCAAACCAAAAAGCTGCTGCAGTGGGAAGTTATTCCTGCTGGCCAGAGCAGGACCTGCAGATGTACACGGGGGAAGGATGGGGTCGGGAGACAAAGCTCCAGCTGCACAGAGCTGCAGGTTGGCTGCTGAAGAAGCCAAAACATCATCACCCTGGGAGGAGGAGGATGCTTGAGCCTGCTGAGGTCCCTGAGCTGTCAGGCTGTGAGGTGAGAGGAGGCACGGGAAGGTTCAGAGAAGAGATTGCTCAGGGCAGGAGCCACCAGGAACATCTGCAAAGCTGCACCCTGGGGCTGTGGTTACCCACACCCAAAGTGGCCACTGCCTTGCCGGGGAAGAAGGAAACGTCCTCCTGCCTCCTGCCCTTCTCTCCTTTCCCCGAGTAGCACAGGGTTACGAGGATAGGACAGGAGATGGGACCCTGCTGCCAAACTGGTGTTGTTGGGATGGTACAGGCTCTGGCGATGTGGCAGTGAGGATGGGGAATGGGAGGAAGGCTTCCCGGCCACCACCCCTCTGTCACCCCGTGGGTCATCGACTGAGGCTCTGCCATGTCTGTCCCCTGGGCACCTGCGGAGGAGCCTGCGAGGCCCCCAAGCTTTGCCCTCACCCCCCAAAGCTCTGCCCTCACCTCCCCGAAGACGGCCTCGGGGCCGCAGCGAATCTTCCTCGTCTTCTGTGTGAAGCCTTAGGAAGGAGAGAGGAGGGTGAGGGGCCGAGGGGAGGGCAGACCCCGTGCTGCCCGCTCCCTCCCAGCGGGGCCGGGACACACCTCGGAACCGGAGCTGGACCTGCCTCTCGCCGCGGCCCGGCAGCCGGGAGAGCCGACGGACGCCGACGCTGAGGGCCATGGAGCCGGTGGCCGCTGTGCTGCCCGCCTGGACCCGGCCCGGCCCCGCTGAGCCCAGATCGGCCCCGCTCCACCCGCGGTGACTCAGCTCCGACTCGCCCGGCCGGTTCGGCTCCCGGCTCCCCGCCCCGCAGCCCCCGGGCCCCGCAGCCCCCGGGCCCCGCAGCCCCCGGGCCCCGCAGCCCCCGGGCCCCGCAGCCCCCGGGCCCCGCAGCCCCCGGGCCCCGCAGCCCCCGGGCCCCGCAGCCCCCGGGCCCCGCAGCCCCCGGGCCCCGCAGCCCCCGGGCCCCGCAGCCCCCGGGCCCCGCAGCCCCCGCCGGAGGAGGACACGGGGGAGCGGGGGCAGCCCCGGCTGCTGCCCCTGTCCCAGCCCCGCGTTGGCTCTGGGCCGGGACCGGACCTTGCCGAAGCCCCCCGGCCAGCCGGGCCGGGGGAGGTCTGGGGTCCAGGGAGGAACGGGGCAGCGGCCGGAGCCCGGTGGCACCGTCCCCGCGGGTGCTGTCCCCAGGACAGGGCTGAGGCGGAGGGTTGGGGGGCACAGCGGTGGCCGCTCCCCCTTCCTAGGACTGGGGAGGGAGAATCCCGCAGGGCAGGCGGTCAGGGACACGGACAGGGGACCCGGGGGCTGCGGGACAGGGACCTGAGCGCTGCGAGGAGGACGGGAGCCCGGGAGCCCGGCTCTGTCCTCCTGTGGCTTCTCCACCACAAAATCACAGCTGCTGGGATTAAAAGCCCCGCAATGCAAACAGAGGGTGCGGGAGGGACCCGGCCCGGCTGCCCGTGGCACTCTGATGGGGAGGGGTGAGATAGGAGAACCCCAAACCAGGGGACCAGGGGAGATGGCTGGGGGGGTGGGTGGGACACTCGAGCACTCCCTGGTGACAGAGGCTGCAGGTGCTGGAGCCCCTCCAGGGTAAGAATTTAGGCCAGATTAAAGCAATCATAGAATCGTTTGGGTTGAAAAAGAGCATTAAGATCAAGTCCAACCATCACTCAGCACTGCCAAGGCCACCACTGCCCCATGTCCCTCAGCACCACAGCTCCAGGGCTTTTGAATCCCTCCAGGGATGGGGACTCCACCACTGCCCTGGGGAGCCTGGGCCAGGCCCTGACAACCCTTTGGGGGAAGAAACTTCCTAATATCCAATCTAAACCACCCCTGGCACAACTTGGGGCCATTCCTCTTGTCCCATCCCTTGTCCCTTGGGAGCAGAGCCCGACCCCCCCTGGCTCCAACCTCCTCTCAGGGGGTTGCAGAGATCCAGAAGGTCTCCCCTCAGCCTCCTCTGCTCCAGGATCAACACCCCCAGGGCCCTCAGCCCCTCCTGGGCAGACTTTGTGCTCCAGACCCTTCCCCAGCTCTGTTCCCTCCTCTGGACACTCTCCATCCCCTCAATGTCCTTCTTGTCCTGAGGGGCCCATGACAGTCATGAGCTCAGGAGGGTTTAGAAAGCATTTCCTCTGCTGGGGCTCTGTCTCTCCCCCTCCACACCCAGCACTGGACACCCACCTCGGGCTCCAGGGTGCAGCAGGCAGGGTGGTTGATCCAGCTCTGCAAACACCAGGGTGTGAATCATGCCCATGCAATGCCAGGCTGCTGCCAAGCAAGCCCTGGGGTTATTCCCTTTATCTCCCTATGACTGGGAGCTTCCTGGGGTGGGAGAAGTGGTACCAGGGGCAGTGGAAACAAACTGGGGTGGAGAGGAGGCCACTTCACCCTGCAGCAGCAAACCTGGCAGGCCAGCAGCATCCAGCACCACTTGTGAACCCAAATGAGGGCCCTGGTCTGACCCCACAGACAGCCCATGGCAGGAGGGGGGCAGGGGGTGCAGCTGGGGCTGTTCAATGAGACGTGCAGACCACCAAGTGTGCCACTGATGGCTGGAGCCAGAATTTGCTGAAAGCTGATCCAAGGACACCATCAGTTTGTGTGGCTTCTTCAGGACACCTGGAGCAGTCCCATCACTTGCATTCTGCCTGAAGACCACATCTTGGTGAAACAGTCCCCAGGAGGAACCAAATGTTTTAGACTCTAAGTAGGGCCTGTAACCCAACGAGCTGTCTGGACAAAAACCAGGGGATGGAGCTCCCACAGGGGGCTGTAAAGGAACGTGGCATAGCCCAGCATGAAATGTCACCTGTATTGCCAGGTGTCCTAGAAGCAAGAGGAACCCTCCCTGATGAGCTCCCACATGCAATATCTCTGGATTTATATAAAGCCTTGAGACTGAAACACCTTTGGGGACCACAAGTACAAGGGGGCTTCCTCCATCTTGGCAAACAGACTTCTGAGGAGCTCTCACAGCATGAAGTGGGACTGCTGAGGGACAACAGAGCAGACACCAGCACTGGGTAAGAGCAGCACATTCCCCTGAGGGAGAAAACCTGAACAAAAACCTGAGTTCTCATCTACCTGAAGTGACAACCATGCTGTAAACCTGCATTCCAGCTACGCCCAGGGTGGCACAAGGCAGGAGACACCTCCCAGCCTCTCACCACAGCGCCCAGCAGCCATCCTCACTGCCTCTAAGTCCAGGAGCCCTGGGCAGAGTCAAGAGAGAAAACAGGCAAAACTCTGCTGTCCTGACTCAGCACCTTCCAAGTTTGACCCTCCTGTTGCTTTTCACCCAGGTTCAAACCCAAGCAGCTCTGTCCTCAAGTGACAATGACAGAAGGTGTGTTCTTATTTCAGCCCCTTGCCTGCAGTAAAACAGCAAACACTCCTCCAAATCCTCCTCTGCTCCCCAGGGGGAAGAACTCCCTCAGAGTCGCCTCCACCATGTCTTGGGCTCTTTCCCCCCCCCCAAAAAAAAAAAATCAGAGAAGTTCTCTCCAACCCCCAATGAGTCCTGGAGACACCTCAGACGCTGCAGAAGTGACTCCACTGCTCAGAGCCAGTGCAGAGATGGAGGATTCCCCCTCTTGGAGTGAGAACTGGCAGAGGTTCAAAAAAAGAGAGGTGGACTGCAGCTCCCACCACACATTCTGCTGTCTCAGAGCTCATCTTCTGCCCCTCATGACTGGAGTGCAGGCAAGTCCCAGTGTGCTCCTGACAGCTTGCCAAAGAAATCCAAGCACTACCTACTGCCAGCGGGGTTTCTTGGTCCAAAGAAGGGACTGGTGAACCTTCAGAACCTTCAGGTATCCTTTGATGAACACTTTATCAAAAAGAAAAAATAAAAACCCCAAACAAAACACAAAACCCAGCCCTGGGTTTACTTTTCCATGTCACACAGGGAAGGAGAGCTCTGCCTGCTTGGTGTGAGCAGCTGACAACACGAGTAAAGGATGAACAGCAGAGTTTCACAGAGAAGATCTGGCAGTTTTCCTCCCTCTCTTCCACACTTGTAACGTATTTTCATTTACGCTGCCACTCAAGAAGAGAAGTTGCTTGGTTTCCTTTCAAGAGCCCAAGTGCAAGAAAGTGGGGGTTTCAGGCTGGATGATGGAAAACTGGAGGAGACAGCCCAGCTGCCTCTAGAGGAAGTTGTCTGCTGGCTGTGGAACCAGGGAGAACACTTTGTGGTCAAAATTAGGCTTGAATAAAAAATGAGCACAATCTCATCTTGGGTTTGCAGCAGCCCCAGACCCACAGCCCTTCAGAACATGAGCTTTGTACTGGGTCAGAGGCAGATACCAGCCAGAACCATGGAATCCCAGACTGGTTTCTGCTGGAAGGGATCATAAAGATCATCCAATCCTGCCACAGAGCAACCCCCCTGCCATGGTCAGGGACACCTCCCACAGCCCAGGGTGCTCCAAGCCCCATCCAGCCTGGGCTGGAACACTGCCAGGGATGGGGCAGCCACAGCTTCTCTGGGCACCCTGGGACAGGGGCTCAGCACCCTCACAACAAAGAATTGCTTCTGGTGTCTGACCTACATCTCCTCTCTGCCAATTTACAGCCATTGCCCCTTGTCCCACCACTCCATGCCCTGATCAAAAGAACACCCCTGCTGAGCAGGTGGATTCAAACCCAGGAGCTGCTGTCCTGCAGGTGTTGTGACCTCCCCTTCACACAGCCTGAATCACCAGGGCACCCATCCAGTGTATTCTCACCACTCCCTGGTTTACCTTGTGGAACAGACAAGTTCTTCCATAATTTCAGAGTCAAGAAACAGCTCATCTGACTGCAGGACAGGGCTTCAGGATATACATTCAGCAGTCTTAGTGATCAGCAGGTAACAAAACTAATGATGATGGACAAGCTGCTCTGCTGATCACACACAGCCTGGGGCAAAGTCAGATGCTGAATCACCACCAGGTCAGTTCTGCAGCAAAGGTTTCCAGAAAGCAAAACATCCACAGAGCTGGAACATAAAAAGAAAACCCAGAAAGGAGAGCCCAGAGCCCAAACATGTTATATAAATCAAAGCAGTTTATTTAATTATGAAACTGAAAGCCATGACCACTTATAGTGCAATGACAAGCCTGAGCTGCTTTACTTCTATTTTGAAATTAATTATCAACTCCCATCTCTCAAAACAATGGTGCTTTGCCAGCAGGTGCCTGCTCCACAACCCCCAGACCACACCACACACTTCTGAGCAGGAAGCACTTTTTGGGAGTTTACTCACTTCCTTTTGTAACTTTGTCAAATTCTGTGACACAAAGAAGTTGTGACACACATTGAAAAATCTTTATTTCCGTGTTTCTAGTTGCTGGATTTTGAAAGTCACCTTACTGTGACTCACTAATCCCACCCCCAATAATTAATGGTTATCCCTCATTAATCCCCTCTCCTAAATAAGCAAAGTGCAGTGTTCTTAAATTGCAACAATGGCTCCAAGCAAGAAGCCATCACAGAAGCAATTTTTGGTAGTAGAAAACGTGATTAAAAAAAAGATTGCAGCACATGATCACTGAAATGTAAAAAATAAACCTCCACATATAAAAATATACTGGCACTTTACAAAGGCACAACAGGAACTACCTCAGGCATCCAACCAACAGACTTTGGTACCAACCAGCAGAGAAGGGCCCCTGTTCCCAAGGCAGCTTGATAGAAGGAAAAACACCCACCAAGGAGCAGGTGAGAAGTGTCCTTACAGCAAACAGGATGGAAACACTTCTGCTCCCTAACTGGGCAGTGAAGCTGCTGGGTACACATGTCCAGGCCAAGCAGCCACGGGGCTGTGTCAGGCAGGGATGGATGGTGTGATGTGTCACTGTTGCAAGGTGGAAAACTAACAAACTCTTCATTTCCTGTGACAAAAACTGCCAGCAGTTGTGGGTGTTCTGTGTTTACACTTCCAGTTAGGAGCAGGTAAAAAGATGAAAGACAGAGCACAAGAGTGTGATTGGTGTGGGTGGTCCAGCCCCGAGGCTCTGAGCACCCAGAGTGTGCAGGGTGGGTGCTGGCAGCCCCGGATGGGCACCCTACACCTGCTTTGCCTCGGGGGGTTTCAGTGGGGGCCACCCCTGCCATCTGTAGTATGACACCAGCTGCTTGGGCACCTCAGCCAGAACCACCTGGGCAAGAGCCTCCTGGGGAGCCTGCAAGGAGAAGAGGGAGAAGAGATCAGAAATACTGCAGAGAAAGTGTTTATCAGCTCAGGGACAAACTCTCACAGAATCCAGAGCACAGCTCCTCACTGGCCACATTGCAATCCCTGTTTCATGAGCTCCTTGCTGCACTTTCAGCAGCACTTCCACAGTCTCAGTGAAGTTCTGCTTATAAAAAACATTTGTTCCCACCTCTGCACTGCTCCCAGCTCAAGCAGCCTTCCTGTGGCCCTGATCTGGCTGGGAAACTGCCCCAGTCACTAGCAATTTCTCTTATTTTGGGTTTCATTTGACTCCACTCATCAAGCCAGTTCACTGTGAGAGGTGCACAAATGTCAGTGCCACCAGGGAGGAGTTGGGGAACAAGAGGACTGCTTCCAACAGCAGGGAAGACTTAGAATCACAGAATAATTTGGGTTGGAAGGGACCTCTCAAGGTTCCCCAGTCCAAGCCCTGCAGTATCAGGGACACCCTCACCCAGATCAGGGTGCTCAGAGCCTCCTCAAGCCTCACCTTGAACATCTCCAGGGATGAGGCCTCAACCCCCTCCCTGGGCACCCTGTGCCATTGTTCCACTGCCCTCATGGCACAGAACTTGTTCCTCACATCCAATCCAGATCTGTTTTTCTCTAATTTAGATCCATTGCCCCTCAGCCCATCACTCCAGGCCCTTGCACACAGTCCCTCTCAGCCTTCCTGGAGCCCCTGCAGACACTGGAAGGTCACTGTGAGGTCTCCCCAGAGCCTTCTTTGACTTATCTCAGTTTAAAACACTCATGAGACAACATCAGAGGTGAGCTCAGCCTTTTGCTTAAATGTTTGCACTCCAGGAGAGAAAACATCTCCCGTGCTCTTCACTCTGCAACAGCCAAGAGACAGCAGCACAAGAGTGTGGGCAGCACTCTGAGCATGCAGCTTGCTGCCTTGGCAACCCCCAGGCTGAGTTTTCACTGGCAGCAGGACTCACGTTTTTGAAGTGTCTGAAGGGCACAAACTGCACAATGTCCCGCGCGGCCGCCTCCCCGGTCACAGCCCTGAGGACACCACTGTCCCCATCCAGGAACTCCATGGCTTTGAAATCAGCTTCACCAACCCCAACAATAATGATGGACATGGGCAGCTTGGAGGCATCAACGATGGCTTGCCTGGTTTGGTCAAGATCAGTGATCTCTCCATCTGTGATGATCAGCAGGATAAAATATTGCTGGAAAACATCAGAAAGCGCTGAGTTAGGGAGCTCGACACCAAAGGTGACACAGCTGAGGGCAAACTGAGCCATTTCTTACTCTAAGAATCAGATGGTGATGTGGGCAAGACAAAACCAAAGCATTAAATAAACTTAAGCTATTTTTTTTTTCATTTCCATAGGACCTTTTGTTGTGCCCTTCAGATTTCCTTTGTAAAAAAAAAGAATGAAATTCAATTTACAAAGACCAATCACATCACTTGGCAGAATGTAATAGAGATGAGCACAATACTCCTGAATCAACAAAAGTGCATAAAGAATTCACTGCTGGATGCTTCTTCACTCACAAACAGGCTAAAGTTTAATGTTTAATATCCCCAGAGTGCAAGTCAAAAACCTGCCTTTTAACATTACCACTACTTTAAGCCATATGTATTGGAGACCTCAAAATACAGCAGTGACAACTGTCATGACAAAGACCCTCTAGAGATAACAGGAGGGGAAGAATACAGGAGCTTTTCTAGAAAGAAAAATACCTCAAAGCAACACATTAGTTTGGTCAAGTGTTTAAAATTTCCTTCCTTTTCCAGAGGCTAAGGTTTAGTACCTGGTTCTGAAATGAGCAACTGCTGTTTTATAGCAGCTATCTACAGTTTTTAAATGAAAATAAAAAATGAGACACATGCAATGAAAATAAAGAGAATGTTTTCCTATTATAAAATCCAGTTATTACAAGATTTACTATGTTTGTGCCCCATTACTGACAGATTCTGTATTTCAACAGTTTTCCATCTGTAAGAAAAAGTAGAGATTTTTAACATATAAAGAGAAATCAGAAGATTCCCCTAAGCATTGAGAAGGCTAAAAAATACTCTCAGAAATATAAGAAATGGATCTCCCTAGGACAAGCACCTCACAGTGTGGGGAACATACTCAGCATAAACACAGACACAGAGAGAACCAAAAATACTGATACCAGACCATAAAGCAAGTATCAGAGCATAGATCAAAATTCCTTCTGACTGCTCTGTCAAAACAGACCCAGTTAAATGTATCAGGAAATACAAGTCCTTCAGCATTAAGCAACAGGAATGAAGCTTTGAGAAGTGGAGTTGAATTTTAACTGCAATGCAGTCAGCACCCTGGTTCCACCCCTCAGGCTCCTCTGCATACCCTGATTCTGCCTGGCACCATGGAGGGACACAGAGGAGAGCCCTCTGGTACTTTCCTTGGACACCGTGCACATTCCTGAGGGCAAAATTGTCTGGAATAAATGCACAGGGCACCTCTATACTGTGTGCATTCCCTCAGAGGGATTCCCCCCTTAGAGGTGACGGAGCTCAGCAGGAGAGGTCAGAGAGAGGCAACTCCCAGCAGAGCCCAGCAGTGTGAAAACCAACCCAGCACCTGCATAACTCAGTGCTAAGCACAGCACCAGCCAGCTGGAAAGGGGAGAAATAAATAACCCTTGAGCAATGGAAATTACTGTCAGTGTCTACCCAGTAAGGTTCAGCTCAGCAGGTACCAGGGGAGCACCAACAGCCTCTCTGTTGATGGGAAGAGGGGAACAAATTTGGGATCATGGAATCACAGAATGGTTGGGGGTGGAAGGGACCTTAAAGCTCATGAAGATCCAACCCCCCTGCATGGTCAGGGACACCTCCCACAGCCCAGGGTGCTCCAAGCCCCATCCAACCTGGGCTGGAACACTGCCTGGGATGGGGTGTGGGGTTTTTGTGAACTGAATGGCCATACAGGCCATATTGTGAACAAGCCATGAGAAATACTGGTAGTGTTAAACAATGTGCCATGAGAGTTATGAACAGACAGTGCTGGTAGTGTCAGAAAATGTTGTAAGTTTAGACAGTGCTGTTTTATAAAAGACAATGTGGTCTTGTAAATTATGCTGAGCTAAAGACCTGGAAGCAACTGAAAAGTTACTAAAAAAGATGAGCTACGTGCAGAAGATAAGGAAATGTGGAGAAGAGCTGCTGCAGCTAAATTGTGGGCTGAATTAGCATTACGTGATCTGTATGTGGTCATTGCTGTTAATTAACCAATTAGCTTTAAAGTTAAGAGTGTGGTCATCACATAATAACCAATCACTAAATGCCATGTAATAAGCAAAGACACTTGTTTGTAAATCAGCACAGTCGTGGAGGTAAATAACTGGGATTTGGTTTCAATCACACTGATTGTGCTGCCATCTCTCCAACCCTCTCCTCAAATGGCACCTGAACAGGGACAGATCTGAAGCCTCTGAGGACACCAGAGGGAGAGGCTCGAGCAGGAGGGAGAGAGGGAACCAGCCCATGGTACTGACCCTGGTACTGACCCTGTTCTGCTGGATTGGAAATGGTGAGCCCACCCCTTTTAAAAGAAAAGGGAGGAATCCTAGTGCTAGGTGGAAATCCTGGGAACTGGGTACCCGAGTGCCCGGGGAGGAGGTGGGGGGATCACTGTCTAAGGCAGAAGAAGCAGTGATCAAACTCCTCCAGAATATCCTATGGGAGGGATAAAATATGAGGAAAATGCTTCAAAACAGTTATTACACTGGGCAAAGCAACACAATCATTTTAAAGATTGCAATGATGTGTTTGAAATTTCACTTTGGGGAGAGTTAGGTAATACTTTATGGAAAGAGATCTCTAAGGGCTCAAAAGAAGCAACCAAACTGGCCACAACGTGGCGCTTAGTGACTGAGTCTTTGCAAGAACTAAAGGCTGAACGAGAGGTTATGCAGAGCAAATTTGTTGCTTTAGGGCCACAAAAAAATGAGTCTATGGGGTTTTTTTTGTTTGCACCACCTGCAATGCCAGGAATTCCAGGCATTCCTGTTGAATTGGCTCCTTGGCTAAAGCAATCCTCACAAATCCAAGAGCAGAGTAAAAATAAGCCAGAACAGGGCACTGCTTCTCAAAGAGATAGGAAACCAGAAAATTGGCCAGCACCACCACCACCACTGGTTGAGGCAGAACCCCTTAGCCAAAGTTTAAAAGATTTACCACTGTTATCTGAGACTCCTCTGCCTTCTTCTTCTTCAACACCACCTTTGTATCCTCTGTTGCCTGAAACTCCTCCACCTCCAGCAGTGTCTGTCACAGATACTCTGCCACACTGGGAGCAATCAACCCCACGAGATGCTGAGACTCAGCACCCAGAAAAAGAGCATCCTCAGGAACAAGGGGAGCATGAGCTGCAAGAACTGGATTTGTGACTAGAAAAGCTTCAACAAATGGTCCAGGAAATGAAACTATGTCAAGCCTCAGATGAGGAGACTCATCCTCCACCTTATCCTGCTCATCTCACTGGAGTTCCGGATCATCAATTATTGGGGGAGTATAAAAGGGGCTTCAGGCAAAGCTGGGAGGGAGAATGGGGCAGAGGAGGGTAATCATTGGAAGGGAATTATTCAAGAAGCATTATTAGAAGGTGTAATTTTTCCTCAGGCTTTCCCAGTTCTAACTGTAGCTGGGGGAGAAAGAGGCTGGCAACTGTTAGACTGGAAAATCCTCAAGGAAGCCAGACAGGCCATGCAGTCAAATGGTCTTCAGTCTCCTTATACTCAGGCACTGATAAAGAATATTTTCACTGTGAACCTGCTAAGACCTGCTGACATGAGGCAGTTGGGTCTTACATTGTTATCACCAGCACAGCAAATACATTTTTGGGCTGCTTGGCAAAATGCATGTAATCAGGTTGCTCTTACACCTCGTGCAGAAGGTGATCAGTTATGTGGTGTGACTGCACAACAACTTCCTGGTGAAGGGCTCTTTGCCTGTGGTGATTGGCAAGCTCAGTTCCCAGTGGAATTATTGCAAATCTCTCAAGAAAAGGCTCTGAATGCTTCATTAACAGTTCCTAATGAAGGGGTAAAGCAGAGTTATGTAAAAGTCACTCAGAAAGTTGGAGAACTTTATGGAAAATTTATAGATCGATTAATTACAGCATTGAGAAATGCTCCTGAATTAGAAGAAGAAATGAAAGAAAAACTTATGTCTGTATTAGCCTATGATAATGCTAATGAGAAAACACAAAAGGCAGTGTCTCATTTGCCAAGAGGAGCCTCTGTCTCCACTATGCTGGAAACAGTAGAGAAAATGCTGGGGGCAGAACAAGCTCAGGTTGTGGCAGCAGCTGTAAGCTCTTCCACCACAGCAGCAGTGGGAGCAGCGGTACGACCATTCTTGAGAGCTAAACTGAAGGGTAAACAGTGTTTCAAATGTGGAGAAGAGGGGCATTATCAAAAATACTGCAAGGAGGGAGTTGAAAAGCAAGGAGTTAATAAACGGTGTGTTGCTTGCTGAAAAAATAATCATGATACAAAAGATTGTTACTGGAAGTCAGGAAACTTCCGATTGAGCACGCGGCGCCCGCAGACAACAAATCAGGGTGCTTGGACCACCACTCCACAGCCACCCGAGGGAGTGCCAGATGTGGAAAC
The DNA here is from genome assembly GCF_036169615.1 of Heliangelus exortis. Lineage (NCBI taxonomy): Eukaryota > Metazoa > Chordata > Aves > Apodiformes > Trochilidae > Heliangelus > Heliangelus exortis. The sequence continues at coordinate 15,066,750 of NC_092437.1, read as the reverse complement.
AGCTGCAGACACATATCTGACTGATACACAGGCTGCATTAGTTGGGACTAATAGGACAGGACCCTTGGGTCACAATCTGAGTGCTTTACTACTTGGGAGATCGTCCATTTCTAAAGAAAGCCTTTTTGTTCCTCCAGGTGTCACTGATTCTGTCCATATTGGATCAATTAAGGCCACGGTTTATACTCTGTCACCCCCTGTGTCTTTGTCCCTGAAGGACAGAGGATTGCTCTAATTGTAGGTGCCATTTCAGAAAGGGGAAAGTGTTATTTAAGGAGCCAGGAATGGAAAGGCCTGGGTACACTGTTATTAACAGGTCGAGGTCATGCTTCTGTTTCCACAGATTCCAGTATCCACTGGTATCTGCTGTGCTGTGCTAAACCTCATCAGGAGGCAGCAGAGAAGCCTCACGAGGAGCTGAGCTCAGACACAGAGCCAGGATGAGCACGGCTGGACTCGGACTCACGTGGTTAAACCTACTGATTAATTCAGTCTCACTGCTGCCTCGAGTCCTACGTGTCAATCCCAGACAGAACCTGTGGGTTACCTGGGCAAACCAACCAGGTGTTAAGGAATTTTGTGTTGCTATGACTTCTGCTACTGATCCTTTTAGAACATGTTTGTCAGGACTGCTGTATTTAGATGAAACAGATCTTCACAGTTATAGCACTGGCAGGTGTCCTGGTACTGACCAATTGGCAGAACGTGCAGCACAATTAATAAAAGGCTTAAATGTTACTCTGGCGTGGAATCCTCAAGAGCTCAACCTGTTAGGGTCACAAGCTACAGGCAAAACCATGGGAAAATGGATGCAGACATGTTTTGTGGTTGGTAAGCTTTGGCAAGAAAATGGATATATAGTACAAGGCTGGAAAGAGATTCAAGGTCCACCTTCTCCAAAATTGGGTTGGCTGAAGCAACAGATTGGTGATACAGCTTCAGGCTGGAAGGAGAAGAGGACTGGGACTGATGTGTCACCAGATCTATCCTATCAATTTACTCAGAACAGTAGTTTCTGTGGCACCCAGGTTACTGGAATTCCTTTAGGGGCATATGGGGCTAGCAGAAGTAGTGGTTCCTTTTTACCAGGGCCCAAGAATCCTTGAGCTTTACCACCTGATATGATTCTGATTTGTGGGGATAGAGCCTGGCAAGGTATTCCTAGGAAGGCAGTCAGTGGTCCTTGTTATCTGGGGAAACTTACTGTATTTGCTCCTACACACCAACAGTTGGACAAAGTATTAAAAAAGGTTTTATCTCATACAAAGTGACCCTTAGGGCTTTCATCTGATTGTGATGATAACGTTGAGCTCTTGAGCACACCCATTAGAGTTGCTTTATCACTTTTCCTACCTAGTACAGCCATGGGAAATGCTTTAAGGGAGCTTGCTAAGCTAGCATGCTGGTCTGAAGAGCAAGCAAATGTTACTCAAGTACTGGAACAACTGTTAGTAGATCAAAATAGTTTACACCATGCTTTGTTACAAAATAGAGCTGCAATTGATTTTTTCTATTGGCTCAAGGACATGGGTGTGATGATTTTGAAGGGATGGGCTGTCTGGATTTTTCTGATCATAGCACATCAATTCATAAGGAAATACAAAACTTCCTCTCACTAGCAAATACAGCAGCAAGTCAGTCCTTGGGATGGATGGTTACAAAGTCTCTTTTTGGGAATTCCCAAATGGGGGCTTGGTTTGCTCAAAGAAGGTCTCAGATTTTAGGCATTGTGCTTTTGTCAGTGCTAGGACAATGTTTAATTTTTTCATGTTTACGACGGGCATCAATTAAATTGGTCAATGGAGCCTGGCTCATTCAAAAACAAAAAGGGGGATTTGTGGGGTTTTTGTGAACTGAATGGCCATACAGGCCATATTGTGAACAAGCCATGAGAAATACTGGTAGTGTTAAACAATGTGCCATGAGAGTTATGAACAGACAGTGCTGGTAGTGTCAGAAAATAAGTTTAGACTTAAGTCTAAAGTTAAGACTTAAGTTTTATAAAAGACAATGTGTCTTGTAAATTATGCTGAGCTAAAGACCTTGAAGCAACTGAAAAGTTACTAAAAAGGATGAGCTACGTGCAGAAGATAAGGAAATGTGGAGAAGAGCTGCTGCAGCTAAATTGTGGGCTGAATTAGCATTACGTGATCTGTATGTGGTCATTGCTGTTAATTAACCAATTAGCTTTAAAGTTAAGAGTGTGGTCATCACATAATAACCAATCACTAAATGCCATGTACTTAGTAAAGACACTTGTTTGTAAATCAGCACAGTCGTGGAGTTAAATAACTGGGATTTGGTTTCAGTCACACTGATTGTGCTGCCATCTCTCCAACCCTCTCATCACAAAGGGGCAGCCACAACCTCCCCAGGCAACCCATTCCAGTATCTTATACCCTTATGGTGAAGAAATTTTTCCCAATATCTAACCTAAATCTCCCCTCTTCCAGTTTAAAACCATCACCCCTTGTCCTGTCACTACCCTCTCTGGGGAAAAGTCCCTCCCCAGCTTTCCTGGAGCCCCTTCAGGCACTGGAAGGTGCTCTAAGGTCTCCCCGTTGCTCCCTTCTCTTCTCCAGCCTGAACACCCCCAACTCTCAGCCTGGCTCCAGAGCAGAGCTGCTCCAGCCCTCTGATCATCTTTGGGGCCCTTCTCTGGACCCTCTCCAACAGGTCTGTATCTTTCCTGTGCTGGGGGCTGCAGTTTCAGGCAGTACTCCAGGTGTGGTCTCACAAGAGCAGAGTAGGGGGACAGAATTCCCTCCCTCATCCTGCTGGCCACACTCCTTTTGATGTAGCCCAGGATGCTGCTGGTCTTCTGGGCTGTGATCACCACACACTGGTGGCTCATGTTGCTCTTCTCATCTACTGCCACCCCCAAGTCCTTTTCCTCAGGGCTGCTCTCTATCCATCCTCCCCCTATCATCCTCCCCAACAATCTCTGTTTGTGCCTGGGGTTGCACCAACCCAGATGCAGGACCTTGCACTTGGCCATGCTGAACATCCAAAGGAAAGCAAACACCACCACTTTCCATTTAACCCATCATGACCATGGAAAAGAGAAAGCTCAGCCCACCCAGGGGAGGAGGAGCACTCACTGAAGCTGTTCCCTGGTGTGCAGAGTGTGCTGCAAACCTTGCCACGTGGTTTATAATGGGAGAGAAGTTGGTCGGCCCGTAGAGTCGGATCTGAGGCAGGACCTGGCGGTAGGCATCCACTATTCCTTGGATCCCTGCAACACAAGGAAGGGAAGTGGCCACAGGAGCTTCACAACTTCTCCAGTAATTATTTTAGAAGCACTACTAATGAATATGGCAAAAGGATAACAACTGTCACCCAGCTGTGAACTCCTGAAGGGCAAACAGGCAGCAGGGTAACAGGAAATACACAAAGCACAGGGCTGGAACACTGTGGACATCTGAGCTGACACCAGTGGGCATCTGCAGAGATGCCATTTGCAGATTTCTTCCCCATTCTGCATTCTTCACGTTATTTTTTTTGCCTCTAACACCACAAAGTTCATGGAAATTGTGGGAAAAACAACCCAGTGAGGGCACACTGATGACTATATTCACCTCGTGCTTTCTACCTTATCATCCAATCTGTCTTATTTAATTGCTGATAGTTTAATTAGGCAGCAAGGTCAGAAGCTCCCTGGAACAGCAACCTTTTCTTTTCCTTGCATGAAAGTTAGACAATAATGCCTAATTCAGCATTCATAGAAACATAGGATGGTTTGGGTGGGAAGGACCTTAAAGATCATCCCATTCCAACCCCCTGCCATGGTCAGGGACCCCTCCCACAGCCCAGGGTGCTCCAAGCCCCATCTAACCTGGGCTGGAACACTGCCAGGGATGGGGCAGCCACAGCTTCTCTGGGCACCCTGGGACTGGGGCTCAGCACCCCCAAATTAGAGGATTTCCTCCTAATCTCTAGCCTAAATCTCCCCTCCTCAAGTTTTAAACCATTGCCCCTTTTCCTCTCACTGTGTAAAAAGCCCTACTTGTAGCCTTTCTTGTAGGCCTCCTTCAGTTCAAACATTTCTATAACAGACATAGCAATCCTGCAGGTTTTTCCTATGCAAGAAACTTCTCTCAGGGTAACTAAACATTAATTTTTTGTTTTCAAGTCCAATTTTAAACGGTGTAGATTCTTCTGTGGATCCATCTAAAACTGCCCATTCCTGGCTTGTAAAATGGAGCTTCACTTGCCACTGCTACCTGCATTGTCCACCATGCAGGTTTCAGTGCAGTAACTCCCAAAACTACTGCAGAAGGACACTTAGAAGGTATTCCCAGATCCCAGAGAGGCAGATGACCCTGAGCTGAGCAAGGAAATACTTGGATTTTAAGACCAAATCACAACAGCCTCATACCAGAGAGAAAACTGAAACAAGTTAAAAATGAAGAACAACTGAAAAGCAATTCTGTCAGAGTTCTTAGTCTGTTATAATCCAGCCTAGGGAGCAGTCACTAAAACCAGCTGAAGCAACCCTCTCTGAAGGGGGTGGCTAGAGAGGAAACCCTTTAAGAGGTGACACTCCAAGCTACACACATCACCTATGAAGCAACCCTGGTCTCTGACAGCCTGCCCAGCACATTGCTGACCAGGGCCCCCTCAAACATACCAGAAGTGCCCAAGCTGCAGGAACAAAAATCAAAGCACAGATTTACCAACAAATTAAATGTAGACCCAATCACTGGAGCTTATGTTGACTGCACAGAAGTCTGTACCCACTCCAGTCAGCACCCAGGTGAGAGTAAATCAAGTTTGCTGCATGTCTTAGTGCTACATCTGGTTTTCACCAGTTAGAAAAGAAATACAACACCACAAAATCTGTCCCTCACAGCAAAATCTTAATAAAGGGGTGTCCTCACCTTGACAGTAAGGGTTGCTGGGGTTGAAGTTCAAAGGAAACTCATGAGACACCTAGAAAAGGAGACATTGCAAACAGTCAGGGAATGCAGAGAGGAACACAGCAACTGCACAGCATTGGGAAGTCCCTACCTGCCAGCTAGGAGGAACCTGAGCTCCAAACCCAAATGCAGGAAACAGCTTGTCCCTGGAGAGAAAGGGCAACAACAAGAAATGAGAAAGAGCAAGTCTTTAATAATTCTGTTTTGTTCCAAGAAAGCAACTGGAGACCAAGGTTCAGTTCCTGCCACCAGTGACACAAGGGCTGACAGTTTCAGAACTTTTCAGTGCAGCACCCCATGGGACTCTCAGGAGATTCTGAAGTAGCAAGACCAAAGCCAACCCAGCCACAGCCTGGCTAAAGGACAGAGCTGGCAAACATGTTCCCCCAGATCACATGGGGCACTCAGGTCTGAAATGCACCACAAAGGGTCAGATATCAGCTACAGTGGCCTTACAGTACCCCAGGGCCAGAAAAGGGCAGACCTGGAGGGACAAATCAAGCAAATACACCAAATTACAAAGGGCTGTCACTGCCCTCCCTAGCAGGGACAGGAGCAGGAGGAACTACAACAGCTCCTTGAAGGGATCTCCCAAGGAAAGGCAGCACCTCAGCCACTGAAATGCTACATTAGCCTTGATCACTTAGGTGCCCTGTGACACCTTTTTGATGGGTGGATAGAGCAGTTCAGATCATTACATACGTGTCATAATCCTGGACCACACTTCCCACGCTCCAGATGGCAACCAGGTATTCATTTATCCCATCAGGGCTGATGTAGTGAAGAGAATCTGGTGACCTGGGGTCTCCGTTGGAGCCAGTGAAGTCTACACCCACCTGGTCAGTCAGGATGATGACACCAAATCACTGATGCAGCAAATGAGAACAAACCCTACCCAGAAACAGAGACCAGACCCACAGAGCTCCCTTTCTCCCAGGCAAACAAAGCCTGCACTCCTTTTCCCCCTGGGGCACGTGCATGGTTAAGCAGCAGGAATCCTTACAGGGCCAGACTGAGCCCATTTCTCAAGATAAGATCAGGGAAAGCTGATTCCATCAAAGCTGTTGTGAGATCATGGAAAGTAAAAAATGTAATACTGATTTTTTCTGCAGCTTTCAGCACTGCAAATTCACACTGCATTGGCAGCCACTCACACTGCAAAGGAAGCTGTCAGTCACAGCTTCAGTGCTCTTCAGTGTCAAACACCAAGATGGGGACACAACTCACCGTGAAGTTGATCTGGCAGCCCCCCATGACATAGTCCAGGAAGGAATATTCTGTCTCTATCTAGAGGAACAGACAGACAGCTTCACACCTCCTCCCCATCACAACAGATTTCATTACAGTCAGGAAATAAAAAAGCCCAACCCAACAGAAATCTTCCTACCTTGCAGGATTTTATCCTAATAATGCCAGAGTTCTTGTAGCTCTTTTTCTTTTGTTTTTTTTCAGGATGAATGCATTCAAATTCCACCTATGGAAAGCAAGAATGCAAGAAGCAAGTTTCAAAATACCTGCATTATACAGCAGGGCCATTACTGAAGAGTTACACAAAGATCTGGCAGAATTCTGAAACTTAATTTTCAAAAGGCTTGCAACTACTTTGGCTGCTATCTGGTGACTTAAAATGGATGCTTTGGCTACCAGCACTGGGCAGAACACAAGGAAAAACCTCAGAAAAAGTCTCTCTCCTCTACAACATAACAACTGACATTCTACAGGCAGTGATGGAACAATGTCCTTGTATCAGAGGGGAGAAAAAAAGGCAGTCACAAACACAGTATTTCCCTTAATATAATCAGGCTCTTCTTCAATTAAGGAAAAGGAATGCACTCAAACAGAAGAGGGGGAGAAATCTTGGGGTGAGGGAGGCCAAAAAAGCCCAGGTCACAGGTCCCCAGTGGCTGTGTTCCAAGTTTTTTTCACTTCAATTATTCCTGTGTACAGCTTCAGCTGTCTGAATTCAGGCAAGAGATCTCCATGAGAATGAGGGTTCAGGTTTTCACTGCAGAGAACAGAGAGAAACTGGGATCACCAGCATAAGATTTGATTTATTGTAAACTGGGTGCCCACAATAAGGTATGAATTCCAAGTGCCCCTTGGAAGCACTGCTTCTCTCTGTTAGGCAGAGAGGTGACCAGAGTGCTTGTGAGGGTGACCAACTCAAGCACAAATGTTACCTGAGACAAGTCCTGCCTCTGGACTCATCAGTTAAAACATGAACAAGCCCTTTTATTTCCTCGACTCAGCAAAGGCAAGCTGAGCTGCTGGGAAAAATGGCTGGTGGCCAGCAGGGAAAGGGCTCAGGGAAGGGGAATGGATCAGTAGCCAAGGAAAAAAAAATAATTGCCACATCATCTTTTATTCTTCCCAGATGTTGGCTTAGTAATGCAAAAATATGGACAGGAAAATTGACAGGAAGCAAGTTTCAAAATACCTGCATATTACAGCAGGGCCAATTACTGAAGAGTTACCCAAAGACCTTTTTTTCTCCACTTTTTTCTCCCCTCTGATACAAGGACATTGTTCCATCACTGCCTGCAGAATGTCAGTTATGTTGTAGAGGAGAGAGGCTTTTTCTGAGGTTTTTCCTTGTGTTCTGCCCAGTGCTGGTAGCAAAAGCATCCATTTTAAGTCACCAGAGAGCAGCCAAAGTAGTTGCAAATTGTTACAGGAAGTAACAATTAAAAAAAATATATCTCTGAGGTCAGGATCAGAAAGGGTTTGTGAAAGATTGCCTGAGGAACTGAGTCTGGGGGGAATGAGAAAGCTCACCTGAGTGCCATCCCCTGCTCCCTGCAGCTGGGTCAGATTGGTTTGAAAAGTGCCTATCAAGTCGTGAGATCCATCACTGTCGTGATCTGCACACTGCACCTGGAAGGGAAGAGACAGCAGTGGGCACCCAGCTTGTGCCAGGGAGAGCAGCACCTGTCCACACCTGATCTCTGCTTGCACCAGCTCTGCACTGGTGCTGGGGACTCCCCTGCCACCCCTGAACTGCTGCTGTCACCCCTGCCACCAGCTGAAACCTGATGGTGAGAGACACCCCCAGAGTGAAGCTCAGAAAAAGGGAGACCACAGAATTCTCACGGTTGGAAAAGACCTCTAAGATCACCAAGTCCAACCATCAACCCAGAAAATCCCCCCCATGCCCAGCAGAGCATGTCCTGCAGTGCCCCATCTGCACAGTGTTTGAAACCCTCCAGGGATGGTGACTCCACCACCTCCCTGGGCAGCAGTTCCAGCCCCAATCCCTGCTCCCTCAGCCTGTCCTCACAGGATTTGCTCTCTGGACCCTTCACCAGCCTCACTGGACTGCTCAGTTGCTACTCCATTTAAATACACACTGAAAAGTTTAATTAAAAGCTTAAACTCAAGAGATGAAAAAGAAAAAACAAACTACCAAAACCCCACAAAAACCCCCAAGGTTTCACAGCCCAGATATATAAATGTGAGATCATTCTGGACAAGATATGTAACTGGGGTAATGGGAAGGAGCAATTAAAAGCTTGTTATCTAAGCACTTGCTGAACAGTCTTTTCTTCTGCCCAGCAATAGCATCAGTTTACAAAGAAACTGCAATTTCCACAGAGCACTAAGTCTGCCTTTCACTGCATCCTACACCAATCAAATTATAAATACTTAATTAATGACCAGTCATGTTTAAATCAGCATGAAAGTGTCAGAACTAGATAATGCAAAAGAGCAAGGCATTTAAAATAAAAATATGCTAATAACTATGGCTTAGAGCAAACACAGTCAGATGTACATTGTGAACAGCTCCCCACAAAATCAATTTATAACATGCACAACACACAGGATGGCAGAACACAAGTAATTCCAGAAGCAGTCCATCAAGGAACAGTTTGTGAGCAGCTGCTTCCTCCCCTGTGGAAATTCCCATGCTGCACAGACTCCAAAGCTCTCTTCTTTCCAACCTCTGTCTTCAGGAATCAAGAAACTGTTCCTCCAGTATAAACCACAGTGACAGCTTTCTCCTCAGGACACAGGGACAAGAGGAACTCATGGAAAACACCCCAATAATGATGTCAAATTCAATGAGTGGATATCTGAATTTCAGATTTCAGGGTTCTTCTAGGTCTACTTTGATCCACTGGGGATCTTCCACTGCTAGGAGTGGGAGACAAAAAGCCAGGGTGAATAATATCCTAACCTAGGCCACCCACACGGGCAGCACTGGGTCACCCTTCAGTCTCTCAATGAGAAAACAAGATCACCTAAAAAGGGAAAACAAGAGACTGTGCCCCCCTTCTCCTCCTTTATCCTTCCCAACCCACCACCTTTCCCCTGCACACTCCACCATGAAGGAACTCCCACACTCCCACCTGAACTCCAGCTCTCCCAAATACATAAAACTCCACCTCTCTCTTTATAAACATCACCCCAGAGCAATCTGATTATGCCAGGGAGGCCAATGAGGTGGCTTTCATGCAGAACCAGGGTACAGACTCCTAGTGCAGGATGTCCCTCACCCCAACACACCTGGAGAGCTGCAGAGATCTCAGCAGCTGCCACCTCCATGCTCCTCCTCTCCTGCTTGCTGCCACTCCCCCTCTCAGCCACACCAATTTATTGTATTTAGGACTGCTTTGGGGTTTAATTCACAGCATGATACAGCTTAAAACAACCCTCTTCTTGCAAGGGTTTTCTAAAACTGGCAAAGATTCACTGCATGTAGCCCAAAGCATGGTGCTGCTGCAAACAAAATCCTGCCAGTGCCAGTGCCTACCCTAGTTCTGTAGTTATTTACTGATGAGCTGTTGCTTTGCAAATGAGCTATCCAGGATTCACTGAGCCTTGGAATAGTCAGCAGGTAAATGGCCCCTTTCATCGACAGAAACTTCCAAAAGTCACAGAAAATGGATTTGCCTTGAAGCACATACCATTAAAAACATGGACTGGCAGCTTCAGTCCCAATACCAACACCCACAATTTCATATTTGCTATTTCTATTTAAATAACTATGGGGGAGACACAAGACTTTCATTTGCCCTTATTTTTAACAAAGCCATCAAGAAGATGTCAAGGTTGTGTCACTAATCTGAGCTGTTCTTAATAAAGAACAAGGAGAACATCACCCTGCATCACAATGAAGAAAGAATTGCCAAAGCAGTCATTAGCATTATTAATTTGATGAAAAGATTTACCTTCAGGCACTTTTTTAGCACATAATCCTCATACACTGCTGGCAAAGCTGATGTTTAGGAGACACATCAAATGGCTGTTTCCAAGGAGTTCACTGACTGCCTGTGTTTCAGGAGTAACAGTTCCTATGGAAATTTTTGGAAGGCTCAGACACAAAGTTCAGAGCAGCAAATACCAGATGAACCAAATGGAACACCAGGGCAATGTTATGTTCTTTGGTGCTGCTCATGAAATTCCTGCCTGTCAGCCCAGATTCCCCTCCCTGAGTGAGTAACCTGTTAGTAGGTTAGCCCTAAGCTCTCAATACAAGAACAGTTTCTCACAGCTGCATTGTGAAACTTCACAGATTATTTGCACATGCATCAAGAACTGTGGCTGAAATGAACTAAAAGCAAAAATCTCTCCTTTTTAAGAAGCAGGACATTCCAAAGTGAATTCCAAAGCACAGAAAGCTTCTGAAAAATAAACAACAAAGGCTCATCTGGACTGCAGCAAACACAGCCTTGTGTAACATCATATGTTAACCAGGTCAGTTTTGCATAATATGCATTTATCTGCCATCTCCTTTCCATATCTGCTTCTCACTTTTGGACTGAGAGGACTTTTCTGCCCTAACACTGCTGATTCCCAACAATAAAAGCTCAAGAACACCACATGGCCACAGCCTGGCAAGCCCAGCAGCCCTGAACACCTATTTCCAGGTTCATCATCTCAGTGATTCTCTGGACCTGCCATGCTACACAAATCAAAGTATTAGCACACATGCATTTTGCTAAACCTTTCAGATCAAACTTCCAGCATGAGGTTTTTCTTCACAGAGAGGATGAGGCAGGAAAATCCTGCAAATGGAAAATGTTTAGGAGTTGAATATGCAGGCTTTGCACAGAACTACCCATGGATTTACATGTTTTTACATTATCAATCCATTGCTTACAATAGAAATTAACAAACTAATTTGCTATCAGATTTTCTTTTGTAGAAACTTATTAAAAGTTTGTTCTATTCTATTAAATGACACAACTGTTCTGCTACCACCTCCAGTAGTCAGGACTAGAAACAATTAATCATCACTTACAAAAGCACCAAATTTCTAGTTGGAACAGACTGAATGAAAGTTGGGACAAGCCTGTCAGTCCCAGCAAGGGATGAATCTGACAGATATATTAAGGTCCTCTCTGTGTCACTATCCTAAAATCACTCAAGCTTGTCCAACATGTACAAGCTTCTCAGTTAAATTGAAACACTGCTAGAAAGACATAATTTAAAAACAAAACAAAAAAACCCCAAAACCCCCAAACAAACTAAAAACCCCAGGAAACAAACCAAACAAAGCCCCCCCCCATAAAAAAAAAGAAACAACAAGCCAAAAACCACTAAAACTCAACATGAAACCCTGGCCAAAATAGTGAAAGCATCACTTATAATTCCTCTTATGACTGCTCATTAGGAAGTGTGTCACTTCTGCATTTCTGACTTCTCAATTGGACAATTCATTATGTTCTAACACAGACTTCACATTTAATAGCCATGTAATAACTTATCTGCCACACTACCACTTGAGAAAGGCAATCTAAATTTTTATATGTGACTTGACAACTTGATAACCCTTAGTTAACACCACTCATGATTAGATTACTTATAATGACAAATAGGGAGAATTTCTGAAGGCTGTACCTTGATAGGTTTATTAAAATCTCCACCACAGAAGGTCTGTAAGGGAACACTGAACTTCCTCCAGCATGGGTTTAAGTTGTTCTTAATCACCTTAAAAAAATGACAGCACAAAGTCATGTGAGGGATGCAGCATGTAAGTCATGAAAAAACATAACACAAGGGTTCTCTAAGAACAGCTCAGTCACTACAGGCCTGACCTGCAGGGATGGCCAAGCAAAAGCTGTGTAACAAATTAAAGTTCAGGGTAAACTTGAGAGCCAAGCTAAACCAACAGCTCATCAGCTCTGTAAGGGAGGACAGTCCTGCCACACTTGGTGGAGAGTTGGGCTCTTCACTGAGGCAGCTTAACCCAGACACCAGGCAGCAAATAACAATTTTCTGCCAGGTCAGTGAACAGAGTCCCTTTTTCAGGATATGAGATAACTTTAATTGCAGAACTGGTGTAAAGCAAGACCAGGACTCCTGCTTTTGCTAGGATTGAGCTGTCTGATCAACTCAAGAACACCACCAGCCTAGAAACAGTACCTCTGACCTGTACACCAGCTGCCAAGTTCCAGCATCACTCTGCTTGTGAAACTCCAAGAAGGGATCTGATTTACCTAGGAAATCCTGCAGACAAAAGCCCAACAAAAGAAATCAGCCTCCTGTATTTTAGTCAGATGAGAAGAGCTGTCTAATCAGAACACAATCCTTCAAATAAAGCACAGAGTCAATCAAACAATGCTTTTTTTTCCTCTCGTTTTACTTTTCTCTTTTAAACTGCTGTAATTTCTAAGTCATCAGAATTTACAACCTCTGGTTCCAAGACTGTGTCCTCAGACCACTTTTGCCTCTATGAATCATGTCATTTTGCTGATTGAGCAGTGTGGTCACAAAATCCCTGGATTGGCCTTTGGCTTAAAATAGCATTAAGGCAGCACACTTAAATTTCCACCTTTTCTTCCTTAATAACTTTCCAAAGAGCTTGGTTCACAGCTGCAATAGTAATTGGAGACAATTACGTAACTGCACTGTATTAATAGACAGAATATTCCAAAGTTAAAAGAATCCTGCAAAAACTAAACTTGGCATCTGAGTTTATGGTTTGGCATTGTGGTTTTGTCTCCAGTTTACCTCACAGTAAGTAACAAAAGACAGTGAGTCTTTCTCCATGCATGGATTACCCAGCTTAGGCAAATGTTTAATGCAGAGAGACTCCTGGCAGAAACATGCAATATAATTTTAAAATATCAGTACCTTTTTGTCCAAGTTTTGAGCTTCAACTTCTAAGTATACAACCCTGGTATCTTTAATTTCTTCTGCTGAAATCTGCGCCACAGAAATTAAAAACAAAAAAAAAAACACACAAAACTTAAACAAGAAACCCCACAGAGTTTTGCTCACTGTGAAATCTGTAGTTACAAATATCTATCTTTCCTGTGCATATGTAGCACCTGAAGATATACTGGCAGAAACCCAGAAATGTTACTTTGTCCCCAGACAAGGTATGAAAGAACAAGAAACTACTTTTTTAACAGAGAAGCCTTATTCACCGTGATGGTGCCTTTTCCTGCTGGCTTCCCCTGCTTCAGTTCCAGAGGTCGGGTGAACACTGAGCTGGACACAACCTAAGGATAAAAGACAAACAATACAAATATCAAGTTAGAAAAATAGCAAAAGATTACTCTTCAGAAGCAGGACTCTCCTAAAAGATATAAAAAGAACTTTAAATGCATTTCCAGCAGCAACAGCCACCAGAGTTTGTGCTCCTGAATGGATGAACAGTTTGAAAATTATCTTCTCTCACTACTCACAAAACAGTACCCACTAACATGTCTCTAAATTCAACTTTAGAATCCCGTTTTACTAAACCTGAGACACAAGAGGCATTTTCATCACAGGTATCCCAAAAACTACTAAAAAAAATGCTTTAATTTATCAAGTCTTTCTTTAGTAACAGGAACCCCATTTTTCCTCTCCTACCCAGCTTATACAAACCCCTCCTCAGGAAATGAAAACAATCTCAAACAGCTTTATTTCCCCAAACTTCCTGCCCAATGACCACTTTGCCTTCCTTACTCCCAAGACTGCTCTTGGTGCTGCAAGCACCTCTGAAGTTAAGCAATTGCAAACCAGGGGTATTTCTGACTTCCACTCTGTGACTGACACAATGATTTTCTAACTACAAAGGACAGTAATGCAAAGCAACCTGTTCAGCAAGATGTTTTACAATTCTAATGTGCTGAAGCCCTTGATAAAGCAGTCTTTCACCCCATTTTTCACAATAAAGCAACACCTGCTGCTATTCTGTAGTTCACTCAACACAACTCTGCCCTTACCTGTCCCAGTGTGCACTCGATCCCTCCCAGGTAGTCATCATCACTTAAATCAAAGGACTTGTTATCAATATCATACAGGCCGAATTTCAGCTTCTGCACTTTCTCAAAGTAGTAGTCCACAACCAGTTTCTTGCAGAATTCAGGGTCTTGGCAGTTCTTGATCCTCTCCGTGCGATCCAGCTGCACAAACACAGAGGCAAAGCTGTTCAAGATGGGTCAAATCCACGGTTTCCCCCCACAACTTTTCATCTGCACCCCTGGAGCTCTGTGGGACCATGCTCAGGCTACACACCCCAGCCCCTGTTTTGTGACAAACCACTGCTGACAGATGGCTTGGCAAGAAAGGAAACTGCACTGGGTAATGAATGTTACTCTATGGGAAAATTCTAAAAATTAGGTGGAGAAAGGCTGCTGAAACACCGCACTTTGTGCTGCCCGCTCTGGGGTCAAGGACAGAGGACAGGGAGTATGGCAGGCAAAGGAATGCCCCGGTGAAACTCTATTCAACCCTATGAGTAATTAATGAAACAGGTGAAGCTAAAACTCCAAACAGTGTGAGTGCAGGCAGTGCACAGCTGAGTTATGGAGGAAGGGCTTGGAAAACCAGGGGATGGCAACAGAGCAGCCCGGGGTGTCTGCACCCCCTCACCTCAGCCCACTGCCCACCGCCCGTGTCCTGCAGCAGCACGCAGAGAGGATCCGACTTGGAGCCCAGGTCCTTGTCGAGGAGGCTCCGGCAGGACACCGACAGCTCCACCCTGGACACGCACCCGGCCATCTGCGGGCAGAGCACAGGGTCAGACCCAGGGACCCTCCCCGGCTCCTCAGGTGCTGCCGGGGCCGCGCTCAGCGCCGACACCGCCGGAGCTGTGGGGGGGGGTGGGAGCCCCATCCCCTCAGCGCGGCCCCGCGGCGCCTCAGCCCGCTCCCCGCCGCCTCCCTCCTTCCCACCCGCCCTTCCCTCCCTCGCCCCACGGACACGGCCCGGGGAGGTGTCCCCACCGCCACTTCATGACCACACGAGTGCCGGAGCTCAGCGCCGGACCGGACCGGACCACCCCGCAGCTCCCCGGGAGAGCAAACCCAGCCCGGCCCGGCCCGGCCCGGCCCCCCGCATGCTGGGCCGCCGAGACCCATTCCCGAATGGCAGCTGCCTTCAGAAAAAAGAAAACTGTAAATCATCTGGTAATAAGGTGGTAACTAAAGTTTATTATGTACCCACTTCCCTCCAAGGAACAGCCATAATTCTCAAAACTGAGTTTAGCAGAGAAGCCTCCAAGCATCTCAGCATCAGAGTGAGGGCAGCTCGAGAGCTCCACAAGTACTTGAAACGTGAGCGATTCACAGAGAAGCTCCTTCAGAGTTCAAAATAATAAGGAAATAATTGTTTGCTCTTTCCAGTATCCAAGTATCCACTTGGCTCCCTCACAGTTGCCGTGTGTAAGTATTAATCACGATCAAGATGAGGTTGCATGAGGCAACATTCAGCCCCTCAGACCTCCCAGCCTGCAAACCACCCCGCACAGATGTCACCAGTGTCACCCAACACACTGCCTGGCACTGGGATGCCTCCATGGCAGGAGGACAAAACCAGCACAAAGAATCAGCAAAGCTTTAGGCAAAGGGATCAGAGTTCAGCTTTCTACTATGGTAATCATCATCTGCTTTAACACTGGAGTGGTTTCAGAGGCTAGTGTGAAGTAGTCTGGTCAGCCCACTTCAGTTGCCTTCAACCCCAAATAAGAGGCACAAAGAAACCATTCCCTTTAATAAATACTGAAATCTCAAGTCACAGGCACCCATTTGTTTCTTTACCTACATGTACCATTCCACCAGACCAGCTTACACCTACTCAGCTCTACAGACACCTGTACATGTTTGTATGACACCAGGGAGGATCAGGACAGCCAGCCTTGGCTCCCAGGCCAACATTTCTCCTTTATTTTCCTCTGCTGCAACAGAGGTTTCTGTACCAACAAGAGAACAAGGAGCCACCTTTCCTCCCAACTAGAGCAAAAAGGATCAGGAGTGAAGTTAACTTCAAAAGAACCAGCACCCAAAAAGTTTTAGCATCCCCAGAGAGCAGCAATCCCTTCCTAGGAGGAAACCATCGCTGAAGGTCTCAAGCTGCACGCAGAACACAGCTGTACACAGGTATTTTATGTTACAAAGACAGAGCTAAGGGAAAGCTTTGAGATGGGAACTGTTGAACCACACAATGAAGCCAGGAGGTTAAGTGACACAAGTCCTCAAACCCAGCCACCTCCCATCTGCTGTCTGAATCTCTTCTTCAAACCAGCAGCAATGAAATTACAAAAATACTCCACTATTTCAAGGATTTATCCTTGAGTACACTAACACCCAGAATGCTGTCTCATCCTACTGTTTTGGACCCAGAAATAGCATAGTATTTCCCTTGAAACACAGCCCAGATATTCTGCTGAACCACTGGGAAGATACAAACCCCAAGGGATCCTTTCCCACTGCATCCTCCTACTCCACCCAGAGATGTCAGGGCATCAGCTGATGCATGTGACAATCAGGACACAAGAAAGGACAACCAGGCTGGTGGTTTGGAGCCACCTGAGTGGAACTGTTCCTCTAACAGGGGGGAAACCAGGAAAGCTGGTTTAACAGCTACAGACCACTATGGAAAGCAGAGGGACAGATCCTTGACAGATTCAGATAAAAGACTTGTGTTTAATCTAAAAACATCAGTCTAAACCTCAGCCAGCAGTTGTTTATACATTGCTTCCTACATATATCCTTGAAAAGCCCACACAAAGGTGTTTTTTGTTTTTTGTTTTTTTCCACTTCACAGCTTTCCAAATATACTGCATGGTGCTCTCCAGTTTCGACTCATTCCTTGAATCATAGCAGCAGAAACTCCTGATCACAGACCAGTCTGGGTATCTCAGCAGCAAAAGCAAGGAACAGGTCTGTTAAGAGACAACATCCATTTCAGTCAAGCCTGAAGATCTGCTTAGCCTCTAAGTTAACCTTCACTCAAGTTATCCTGCTGTGCACTTGGTGGGACATGTGCAAGTCTCTTGAAACATGCCTGCATCTGAACAGACTAAAAAGATCAATATATTTTCATTCCCAAACACACACATACATAATTACTGAAAGGAGAAAAAAATAATGGTGGAATTCCTTTGCTACTGGGAAAACTAACCCCAACTTCAGTTACTTCAGCTACTTTTAAGTGGGGTTTAATGATGTTAATCATTGGCTCAAATATTCTCTTTTCCTCTCTAAAGCAAGAATTCTGGAACTTACTTCCAGTCTCCATAGTAAACTGTGTTGTAGAATGTTAGAGAGGATTGGAGAATGTTGGAGAATATTCCTGAATATTCAGGCAAGAAAGGAATATTCAGGAATATTCTCCAACATTCTCCAATCCTCTCTAACATTCTACAACAAAACTGTTTTGCTATAGTAACTGCATCTCTTTTCCTACAAAATACTGAATGTTTACTTGAAATCAATTCATTGATTTTTACCTCCATCTCTCTCCACAAAGCCCCTGTTCCCCTCCTCCAAGCTTTGCCAATGCCCTCAGTCAGCACTTGTGCCTACAACAGCCCCATGCCTAACACAACCTCCCATCTGCTTCTCTTTCAGCAGAAGCCTGCAAGGCTTTCTCTTAAGCTTCTGTGTTCTGAGCATCCAAAAAAACCCTGCAACATCTTCTTGCTATTTCATCACCTGGGAAGCAGACACCAGCTCACCCCCAGGGGCTTCACACAGCCCCAGCAGCACTGCTGCACCACTTACCATGAACACAGCCAAAGGTTCCCCTGGTTACACACCAGGGCACAAAGGCTCTGATCCCAGGCTAAGGACACACACTTTTGTGTAATTGAACTGAAAGAACATGAGGTTTTAGTATTTTTATTAATAGCTTTCCCTCTTTGCCTGGGTATGCACTCAAAGAACACTCATTCAGCTCGGGGATTGAAGCCAACGTGTCAAAAACAGATCTCATGTTTCACCACTTTCTCATAGAGCACACACAGCTCTGTCTGTTCAGACACACAAATTTAGCTTTTGGAACTGCAGCAATTAATCTTTACTGTGACAGAGTATTATTTACATTTGTTGCAAGACTCAAATTCTTCTATTTTCCAACAGTTCCAGAAATTCTAAAAACTACTCATTTCTTATCACCTCCCTCTTCTCCCCATCCCCCCCACCTCACAACCACCCTTGATAACTAATACTGGTATCTATTATTTAAAACTTCTGGTTTACAAAAAACAATGAATATTTCCAAAAGAAAAACAGCAGCTAAAACAAGCTGCTTTCCATAAAGGTATTAAAACATTCAATGTATAAAGGATTTATTGTAGACTGATCCTTAACAGCTTGCAACAACAACAGTAGAACAAAGGATTTCTCCATTTACTCGTCACAGGCAGATTAAGGAACAGAACGGTCTGGAAGTCACAAAACTATTCTAGCAACACAAATTCAGTGCCAAGTAAAAATGAACTCCAGACATGATAATACATTTCAACTCTATTTAAAATAGATCAAAAGAGCCACTGGCAGCATGGCAGGTTCAGAAGGGAAGGCAATGTCAGCAAGGCACTGGGGAAGTGCTGCTGTGAGAACTGGCCTGTAAAATCAGCCAACATGTGAGACATGTCCTGTAAAATCAGCCCCATGACACAGGACACCTCCACGATCAACAGCCTACATGGACGAGAGCTGCACACACAGATCACTGCTCTCCCAACTCAGGATCTCACTGCTGAGAGGCATCACCTGGGAAGTTTCATCTTGAGCTGAATTCTGCACATTCCTTTCACAAGGGAAAAGTATCCAACAGCTTCAGATCCATCAGTCACGTGTGGTTTTTGCCTTTCTAGTTGGACATAACACCACATATTGAGGAAAAAATTACTTTTCACCCATGGTGAAAAACACCACAACTATCCACAGAAGTCTGCAAGGTCCTAAGCACTTTCTCTGAAGTCCTTCAGTGCTCAACCAGACACCAATCACATTTATTTAAGTAAAGCACAGAATGGCAGCAGATAATGTAAGCTTTAAGAAGTGCTTAGACAATTAAACTGAGGTTAAAGTTAACTTTTACTGTGCATACCACCTCTTCCCTGTAAAGGAGATCATGAACTCCAACAAGTAGTGTCATACACATAGAAAGTTAAATCCTATATTTCCAACAAAGCTGTTTCACACTGAATTGAAGCACACCAGTAAAGAAGTTGGTCCTAAATAATCAAACCAAGACCAAAGAACTGCTGTGTTCTAGGAACATCACACAGGAGATCCACATTACATGTTCACAAGAATAAGGAATTACTTGCTACTTTCTGAATCTTTAGATGAGCATTTCAAAACACCCAACCCTTTTTACATGGTTCTACAGAAAAAACAACTTCCTGTCATATAGGGAAGCACATACTCTAATGTAAATCAAATCAACTCCACAGACAAGTCTATATTAATGTATAATGATTCTTCCAGCAATTCAGCTTAAGCAAAGCTTGAAAGCAAATCATTTTTAAGAGAAGAAAGCACTGTCTGCCTATGCTTGAAGAAAGCTTCAGAACAAGAGTGCAAAGATTTTAACTGTTCCAGTTCAGAGCTTTGGAGGGTTTTGCACTTCCCCAAAATGCCACATGTGGGTGTTTGAAGCATTAACAAACTCCTCCTTACTAACCCCTCTGCAGCAGGGGTGCCACCACTAAATTGAATAATGACTGAGTGTTGGACCACGTAAGGTGACAATTACTGAATTGTAACATAAGGGGTTTTATGCTTCCATACTGCCCCGGGACTGAAAGGCAGAGGCTGCCCTTCCCCTTTAGGCTGGGCAGGCACAGGGTGCAGCAGGGGACCATGGGGCAAGAAGGGGGATGTGACTCACATCAACCACTCCAGCAGCTCACAGAACACACAGAGCCTCCCAGAGGACAAGAAAAACTTAACTTCATGGCATCAAACATCACCAGAAGAATTTTCAGTAGTCCCAGGAGCAATGTCTTCTGGAAAGCAAATCACAGAACCCCAGACAGGTTTGGGTTGGAAGGGATCTTAAAGCTCCCCCAGTGCCACCCCTGCCATGGTCAGGGACACCTCCCACAGCCCAGGGTGCTCCAAGCCCCATCCAACCTGGGCTGGAACACTGCCTGGGAGAGGGATGTGTTATCACAGAATCCACTCACGTGGGGCAGCTTGGCTTCACTGCTCAACCTAAGGTGGAATACATGCAAGGACTTGGCACAAGAAAACCTGTAGTTCATTCCTAGCTAACTACACAAGGAAATTCTCAACTACACCACTCTGTACAGGACACCCAACTGTCCCACTGTCCCAACACTAACCAAACACCCACTGAAGAACTTGGTTCACTCAAGCTCAAGGCATTACTACAGATGCTGAAGGACAGTAGATTTCCAATGACCCCATTTTGCACTGGGCTGACCATAGTCTCTGCCTTACATTCTGCTTACAAGAACAACAGAAACACCAACAACCCTGCCAGCAGTTATGTCCCAACAGAAGTTTCACCCTCCTGGCCTTATGCTACCCAACAACTCAATAAAAACACCCAGCTCACGTAAGAGATCATCCCAGTTAATAAAACCTGCACTTCAACAACCCAACACAGTAAACTCCCTGTTCATTGCTCAGTTTAACCCCCTAACTTACAGTTATCACCCTACCTTCTTCCAAACAGCCTCCTGCTGTGATCCCTGGATGTGCAGATCATCAGAACAACACCTCCTCAGATTACCAGCTCAGTTTTCAGGGGACAGCCCGTTGCCTTTTGGGTTTTGAGATTAAAAAGCTGGTGCTGGTGCCAAGGGAGTATCAGCATCACTTTTTAAATGTATTATCAAAATAAAAATTCTAACGTGTACCCTCTCTAAAAGAAATCATAAAGCTAGATCTTTATCACTAAGTGAGCTAAAAAGCATTTTATTTTAAGCTAAGATTGAGTCTCATGAGAAAGATAGGAATCCACAAAAATTATGAGTAAATCCAGCCTCTTTCCAGCACACCAGCTCTTCCTTGAGCCACAGAGCCTCATCCACCAACATAAATGGCTACAATTTTTTCCACCATTTCAATATTCTCAGGACTTTTAAGTGAGGACATTTAAGACCAGCAGTAGTACAGGCAGATATTAAATCTGTATGCTCTGTACTGGTTTCCAAGTTATCTGTCCCCATACATCAAACATTTATGGGGAGGGAGTTAATCACCTGTTAGTACAAATCTCACATAAAACCTGAAATGAAAGGCACCTGCTAATTGTTAAAAAAGACAAATAGAATATTGAATACTATTAAGAACACCTTCCTAACCAAACTGCTCTGGCACTTGGATTCAGTTCTGGTGAGGAGAACTGAGTCTGGAGTCCATGGTCCATCAGACAGCCTGAAGTTCAGGGATGAGAGCTCCTGGGGAGGACAGGCACAGAGCAGGAAGCTGACAGGAGCATCCTACAGGGTGCAGTGGCAAGGGACTGAGGGCTGTGCTGACACTGAGCTGCTCCAAGCCAGGACCAGAGGTGAGCACGAGCTCCAAATCTGACTTCAAGCAAGAGGTGACTGACCACTGTCCCACCCCTGAGCTGTGTCCACACAAACCCTGAAGCTCCAGTACCACCACAAGAACTTGGGATTTTTTATGTATCTTGAGGCAGCCTACAGGTACAAGCCCTGAGCATGCTCTGTGGCAACCCAGGCTCTGAGACAGTTGCCAAAATGGACTGAGATGGCAGAGCCCCCATTTACAGCATCACAGAATCTTTTTGGTTGCAAAGGACCTTTGGGATCACTGAGTCACACTGTTAAGTCAACACTGCCAAGGCTACCACTAAACCATGTCCCAGAGTACATCTATATGATAATATAATACTTACATGATATCTACATAGAATATATCTAACATCAATACAATAAAAAGTTTAAGACAGTTTTAAAGCTCAAATAAAGCATTAGAATCACAAATAGGATTGTAATTTCCAGCAGAAAAAAACCAAACAAGAACTTCAGTCATTTAATTATCTTTACTACAATTTCCCCCCTCCAAAAAAACCCAAAAAACAAAAAAAAACCACAAAACAGCAACAACAACAAAAAAAGCCAAATCCCAGCTTCAAGGGAAAACCACTTCCTACAAGTTCACCTTTACCTTATGCCCCCTACATCACAACCAACAAGCTCAAAGAAAGGCCTGTGAGTGCCTTTACTATATATACATCCTCCACATTTCTGAGAAATAAGTGAAAAACCTGAGAGGGAAACACTGATTCTACTTCAAATATTAGCTTGTAATATATTAAATTACACCAGGGTTCATATCAACAACTGAACTTAAGCAAAACTTTCCCAAGCTCTTCATGCAAAAGAAAACTCACTTGTCAGTTCTTACTAGCACTTAGTTTCAGAACATCCAAAACCATTTCCTTGAAAAACTACCCTAAGGCAGGCTGGGGCTTGAAGTCTGTCAGTCATTTGGCTTCAGCTGGAACTGTAACTGAAATCCTAGAAATGGGGACTGACTTCCCCACCAAAGATTTTTTTCCATTCCTTTTATACTCTTCAATTCAGCTGCTTCCTTCCCCTCCTGATTCTCAAATGTATTACTGAAACATAAAGAACATCTTGGTTAAAAAACAATTAAAAGCTTGATCATACTGACCTTTGTAACAACCCCAAACACCATTTCCCACCACAAGCCTTTCCCTGTCTCAAGCAAGGCCAAACTCTTAAAACTTCAGCTATTCCCATCTCAGGAATAAACAAACATTCTGTGCCATGACCTGAACAAATCAACCTGACCTTGGCTCCTCCACTTCTCAGCCCAAACTTGTTAAACTGAGATTGCAGACTACATTCCTCCTCTTGGGTTCTCCAGCCACCCTGCAGCCTCACATCCTTCAACACACCACTCCTTACTCCCACACATCCATGGGGTTTCAGGTGATGTCTTGGTATCCATCCTGCTGATCCCTTTAGCAACCTCTGCCCTTCCCAAAGCACAAATCCTGTCCTCCTCTAGAGCCTGCACCATTCATTCTCCCAGTCATAGCCATGATATAACACAGGAGACTCCAGGGCAGAAACCCAAGGCCCAGCTGCTTTGACCAGTACAAACTTTATGAACAGCAACAGTTCAAAGTAAGACTTTAGAAAAGAATGTATCTTACCAATCTTTGCTGCTTTATCAAACAAATTCACATTACTGAAGAACTTTAGTGATAAAACAGTTCCCACAGACACTCAGCTCATGAAAGGTTTCCCATATTTCTTGTTTGTATTGCACTGCTCTATGATGACCAAAAAAAAGGCTGAGATACCCCAGCTAAATTCATTAAATTATTCTCAGTTGCCCTGGAGTGAGTACTGCACAGTGACAACTCTTGCCTAAAAAATCTAAGGACAAAAAGCAGATGGGACCTTTCAAGTTCTCACGCATTACAGAATCACACTCCCTCACATTACATAAATCAGGATTTCTTCTTTATGGATTTTCATCTTCAATCTATCTCCTCATGAAAAACAATCTGAAAAAAAACCCCAAAACTAATACTGCTTCTGCAGTGCTCACAAGAAGCAGATTTCTTTAATTTATTCATTCCAAGTTCAGCCATTCTTATGCCAACACTGCTTTTCAGTTCTTCTTCCCCCTTTTGAGTGTGTGCTTCTTTTTAAGAGACTCACACCTCCCTAATATTTTTCTGCCATTTAATTATTAACTTCTGTATTATGAACATCTTTACTTCTCCATCCTAAATCTGCTGCAGAAAAATGACACTTTAAAACAGAAAAACCTACAAAGAACCTACCACCACAAAACCATCAAAGAACTTGAGCAAAGGAAAGGATTTCCAAGTTTTAATTTTTTTTTCTCTCCCCATCCAGATTAATAACAGAAGTATTTAAAGACCACAAAATACCACTAACCTGTTCTCCTCCTCCATTTCTCCTGCCCATGTACCTTTTCAAACCCACTGAAATAACAGATCCAAGCTACCCCACTTGTCTCAGCACCAGGGGGCCAAAATGACCATCACAAACTCCCTGCACCAAGAGGCAGAGATTCCACAACTGCAAACTCACAGGTACATCCTCAAGTGCTTCTTCTGTGTCTGCTCTCCATGGTATATAAACTGCAATACTTTTCAACCTATACCCTAAAAACCTCTGTTTTACCCAGGTTTGGATTTGCTACACAGGTGTTTCACCCCCTTCAGAAGACATGCAAGAACACAACAGCCCCTATAACCCCATCCTGACAAGCCTTAGATCCTCCCACGGGTGAGCACCTTTATTTTCTCAAAGTTAAATTAATAGTCCCAACAACTTTTTAATAAACATGACCAAACTAAGGCAGAGTTCTCTGAGCCTTTGTTAACAGACAAAACCTCTTTGGTCACCCAAGACCTCATTGGTAAAAAACCCAGTACATTTAACAGCTGTAAAAACATGAATTAAATTACATTTCATCTAAGTGGAGAGACTTTTATTAAAAATTCTATTTTAAGTTTATTAACAAGTCTCTTATGAGTTATTACCACTAGGTAGAGCCTGGAAACTTGGGTTACAAGTAAGATGTTCTCTGGTCAGCAGAGCATGATCTGCACAGTAAGAACACAGCTGAACAACTGAGCCAGGCAGCAGCCAGGACACAACACGGGACAGCCTCAGCACCTCATTCACCACCAGTTCTCCACCAACAGGGTTTCACGTGGACCCACTGAAGCAGCAGAGGGATTTGGAGATGACAAAAGCCATTAAACAGCACCTGTTCTCACGCTGTAGGTGTAAGTGGCCTTGGAGTGCTCAGAAACACTCAGAACAAAAGGTGTTTGCTGCCTCGCCAGGACTGAGCAGGTCACCCAAGGCACCACCACACCAGGGCTGGGACAGAACTCACAGGGATTCCTCTCAGCTACCACACAGACAGAATTAAATTATGACACTACAGTTGCATTCAGTCAAGTCACTGCACTGAAAATTGCTGATTTTAAGGAGATACAACACTGCCTGCAGAGTCAAAGTAGGATTTCTATTACATCATTACTGTTTTTGTCTAAACCAACATATTTTTTGTTTCAGAAAACTCGCTTCTGCTCAAAATTATTTTAACAGGTCTAACTAAGGACAAATTTTAACATGAAAAGCAGCACAAGCCATCAAGCAGGAGGATGCATGCACACTTTCCTTTCTGGTCCTGGAATAAGTAGGGTAGCCAAATGTTACCTTCTCATTCAGGGAAACAGCATGACATATTGCTTGTGCTGCAAGGAATGTCATTTGGATTATTGTCTCAATAAAAATACAGCATCTGTCACCCAGAGGGAGGGACGAGTGTACAGATAAAAAAAAAGGCCTTAAAGAAAATCCAGGACATTTGTGCAGTTACTTACAGTGTCATGTAATTTTTCAGATATATCTGAAAGGCTTTTTTCTTTAGATGTATCCATCTTTCCATACATGCACAGGGTGACTGACTGACTTAAATTACAAAACCTACAGTTGCCTCTAAAAACCTTAAAACAGACTTGACCATCAAAACCAATTCTGATTTACAGTCTAAGAGTACTCAAAACTGTGAAGGTTTATGCACTCAGGTTAAACTGTTTAACACCAAAACCATTTAGATCAATTACATATCTCATACATTCCATTATTAACAACCAAGTTTAAATGTCACATTATTTTAAGAATTTAACTGTCTATTCACTGCTTCATTCTTTTTCCCACCAGCTCCGTGCTGAAATTTCTGAACCACAATCTGCAGCAGATTAGGACACCCCTCAGTTGTTCCTGTTAAAGAGGGAAAGTTTGGCCTCAGCCTTTGAACTTCAACCCTAATGTCACTGCACTGATGTTAATGCTGAGCTGCCTTTAATGTGAGGATGAGAACACTGCCACTGCCTTGCTGGTTACTTGGCCACAAATGAGCTCTGCACAACCACCCTGCTCACACACTTACCTCACCTCCACAGCTGGGAAGAACACTAAGTGCCATAAACCCCACTCCATTTATTTGTATGAGACTGGAGCTGTAACCCAGAAAAGCAACTCTGCAGCAGTGCTGGAGTGTGTGTGGGAATCCTACACACCTGAATGAGTAATGCTGAACAACTCCCCCTTCCCTCCCTGAAGAAGTGAGTTTCCCCTACATCCAGGCAATAAGCTGCCAGTGCCTGACTTTACTCCAGTTACCCTCTTTGCTTTTGCAGCTGGTTGCATTAGCATTCCTCAAAAGCAGGGGATTTATAAATCCCTTTTATTAGAAAATAAATAACCCTTTTATTAGAAAAATTTGCCTAATACTGAAGTGGTGTCAGCAATCATCGTTTTCACACTCAAGTTGAATTTCTGGCTCAGTCATTCACATTCTGTGAAAAGTTTTGATTCTGCAGAAGCAGTAAAGGAAGGGTCAGCATTCACCTAGGTCACTTCTCCCCTAAGCTGCCACCCTGTGAACAAACATAAAACCAGGAGAATGACTCCCCTCAAAACAAGCAGCAACACTTTGGTTTTAGGGTCATACAACTGAAAACAAGTTTTGTAAAAAGCTCACATTATGGAGCACATTTCAGGAAATGCCACCACTAAGCAAAAAGCTGCTACAGAGGCTTAAAATCATAATGACAGCAGTCCTATGAATTTTAGGATTAAAAAATTATCAAAATTACTCAAAGGAATTCTTGATTCAGGTGCTGAGCAGATTGCTGTTTTCCTCCCTTAATCCACCTTCACTTCTAAGTGATGAGAAAGCATTTCTAACCTTTCCACAGCCACAGACAGCAACACAACATCCACAAATGGTTGATACAAAACCAACTGCTTGAAACTAGGAAACAGCTGGCTGGAAGCTGCACCTATTAGTCAGAAATCAGAGCAATACCAAGCTACCCATTCTTTGGTTAACAACACTGTAACTACAACAATGAAGATTTCAAAAAGTCACTAACCTTCCAGAGGCAGTCACAGGTCCAAAAAGCCAGAATATTCCAACAGGGGGAGTTTTAGGCAGGAGTAACTATGGAAGCACAAAATGGATTTTGTGGAAATTGGACTCATGATAAAAGGAAATATATTCACTCTTTCTGAAAGCTTAATGTATCTGGGAAAGAACTGGTTAAGAGCAATTGAACTTAAAATATGAGAACATAAAACAGAAAAACAGCCACAAAGGAGTAAGCTTTGATTCTGCAGAAGCAGTAAAGGGTCAGAATTCACCTGGGTTGCTCCTCCCCTAAGCTGCCACACTGTGAACACAAACATAAAAACAGGAGAACAAAGGAAGCTGCAGAGAAGTGAGTGCCAGTGACTGAAGGGTCACAACTAAACCATGACACCCATGTTCAGTCTGGAGCTAGGAACACTTTTAGGCTGGTTTTCTCCCTTAGGGTTTATATCCAGGAGTGAAAAGCACCTGAGACAGGAAGGTGGGAAACACTCCCTGCACAAACAACACCCAAATATTCTGTGTAGTAACAAAGGTCCAAGAAAATTACTGACCAAGTCATCTGTACAAAGAATAAACTACAGTATACCTACCTGAGCACAAGACAGGGAAAGAGCAGCAGAGTTCAGGACCCAGCCACAAACCTTAAGTCAAATGCACACTACCAGCCAACAGATTTTCATTCCATGGGAAAGCCAAATCTTTCAACTACGACCACGTTCCCATTGCCAAAACCAGAGGAGAAGAGAATCCCTCAAGGTTAGCTTTTCCTGCAGAAGCATTAACAAGACAGTTCCACTTCCTCTTTCACCAGGAGGAAGTCATTTGCTCTGTACACAAACTCTAGCTTAGTTTTCCCAAAACAGCCACAGACCAGAAGGGAACATCAGCAAAACTGCAGAAGGGCAACGACGAGCAAATGGATTTTGTGACGCCACTTCCAGGCCCAAGGCACTGAACTTCTTACAGCAACAGAATTCAGTGTCTCTCTTTTATTTTCAAGACCTACACAGTACCTGCTTTCCAGCCATCAGAAAACTAATTTGCAGATGTCTCTAGTCAAACTAAATGTTTTGTAATACACCAGTTCAGTTTCAAAACTGCTTCCTTCCAGCCAGTCATGTTGTCAAAGACAGAGCCAGTGCTTGCACTTGAGTCTGCACTGAACAGGAATGGCCATTCAGGGTCTAACACACACACCTGGATATCACCCCAGAACAACTGCTCCCAGCTGCCTGTTGTCCAGCCAGAGGTTTTAAGTGCTGCACCACACAGAGTTGTTCCAGTTTTGCAGACCAGAGGTGCACACAGCTGAACACCATGGGACAGCACTTGCTGCAGGAAGCAGCAGCTTTGGAGCCCCCCAGCATGGGACTGAGAGGGACAGAATGCAGAAACTGAAGCAGTTATTTACAGCAAGGCACCACTGGAATGCCTCACTAACTGGGAATTAGGGGGGTTTTCCTGGAGTCTGCAGTCCTTGGGGCACCAAAAGAGTCCCAGGGAAACAAGCTGCTTATTTGACACAGACAACAACTTCACAGGCAACAAACTGCCTGAGCAATGAGCAGAACTGACCAGCACACAGGTTCTTTAGGAGCTGGACCTGCAAAGCCCTCAGGCACACAACTACCGTCTTCTTTTTTGCACTGATCTTCCTCTTTCACTCACAACAAATTCAGAGCACAGATATTCAAGGAAAGCAATAAATGCTATGGGAGGAATGCTACTAAGAATTACAAAGAAGTGTCCTTCAATTTTCTCTAAACCTAAAAAAGCCTACAAACCTCTCAAATCTACTTTTAGAACATGGCAACAATCCATCAAGAAAAAACCAGCTTTAATATCATCTGTGATATTACAGCATCAACTTGTGCTAAAAACAAAATATGACTCTGACATTCAGATGTAACTGCTTGAAAACTTGGTAACTTTGAAGCCACACTTTCATCTAACCATAGCAGCTCTTCCACAGCTCTCGTAGGCTACAAGCTTATTGAATAATTTATTATATTCAGTTTCTCTTGTGAACGGGATGACAAAAATCTGTACATTTAGCAGAAATTGTGTCATGAATGTAACACCTTGCTACTAATACTTTTTGTTTTTAACTTGGACACTAACACTTGAGGAACTGCTAAAAACACAAGCTTAGCCAGTTGCATAAACACAAGCACCTTCTTTCCATAACTTGAGGAAACTGGGAAATCTATGTCACCGACTGCATTGCTCCAAGGACACTAAGCAGAACGTCAGTTCCTGAGACTCAAAAGCATCAAGTCCAAAACCACTGGGAGTCTGAGCAGTGTCCATTAGCTGAGGCTCTGTTGCTGCCTCTGGTCAGCAGCCAGCCTGGGGGTTACACACCTTCCAGACTGGAGATGGGACCTCAGAGGTCCTACCCCTTCGTTTTAAGGCTGTTCATGAATACAGGCATGTGCAAAGTAAGTAATTTTAATAAATCCAGCCATGCAGTCTGTCACTAACTGGCATCCCTCAGTAATTGAGCACAAACAGCATGCTGTTGAAGGCTGCTTCCAACATGAAAGTGATTACAGAAAACTCGTGTTTCCAAGTGCACACGATAATGAACATCCCTGCACACTCTTTAAAGGATCAAGTGTCAGGATTTGGGACAGCAGCTGTACTGTTTACAGTACAAACAGAAATTTTAAATATGCTAGGAGTTCCTGGTTTTTTCCAAGAGCCTGTTCTTCTGGATATTTACTCATTCACTACTAACTTATGCTAAAAGATGTGGAACACCAACTGCTTGGCAAGATGAGCATTCCATCCACATTGATATTCCCCAAACCAATGGCCTTTTGTCTTGCTTTGCACTTTTAGATAAGCATTTAAAAATCTTCAGACCATACCAGAAATATCAAGCATCAGAAAACGAAGCATTTCCAAAACAAACCTGCACTTTTACAAAAGTCCCAAGGAAGGGGCACACAAATCATGTTTGGCAGCACACACTGTGGCTAACACCAACACTACAAACCCTGGAGCCAATACCAAGACGATCAGAGGTGACATCAAAAGACAACACAGAACTGGGGATCTACTTCCAGACCCCTGCAGTTTAATTCCATTTCACAACAAGGCAAGCACTGCTGTGATTCATTTGAACTTGAGAGTTATCACCAGTTTCTGCAAGTCAACACAAACTAAGAGCTTAAATCAATTCCGTGAACAATGAAACCAAGTTTTCCTTCAGTAATTTTATTCTAATGTGAAACATGAAGAAACAAGCACCCAAATAACTCCAATATAGTATGAAACTTTAATAAAAGTTTAAAAAACAAAGAGCAAAATTTAAAAAATAAACTGAAAGGCTTGACTCCTAGTCACACATCTTTCTGACATCAGCAAGAGTACTTTCAGACTTTCAAAGGAAAAAAAAAAAAAAAAAAAAAGAAACAAAGAACTGCTGTTGAAGCATTACTCCCAAAGACTGTTGAAACGCATAACATGAAGCTTCAGAGACAGACAGTTTTATTAACAGGAGGCTTAATTTTAAACAGTATATACAAATCACATGACTTTTCCAAAGTTGGGACCACCTAGTAATCTGTCAAAACAAAATTATGCTAATGAGTTACAGAAGCATCTGTGTAATGCGACCACCTCTTTATTGAAGTTCACCTTTATACAATCCTTCCACACAGTCCTGGACTGTGAAATCCTCTCGGGACGCAGCGCTGCACAGGTTTGCAAATCTCTCCTACACACCACAGGAATAAAACTGTTGCCACTTGCACCTCTCAATTTTGCCTGACCATACACTTCAGTGTTCCATGATATGCAACACCAAAAGGCACTGTTTTCCTTTGTCCAAAAAAACAAAAATGGTTTAAAGTTTACTATGTTTAAGTACAATGATTTGCAGGGAACAGCAGGATTTTTCAGGCAATGCCCAAGTCTTAAAATTGATCATAAGCCAAGCAAGGATGACACACAAAAAAAAATTTTCTACTTTTCACTTGTGTAATTACTTCCATTCCAATTCTCTTTTCCACTGGAAGGTTTTACTGCACAAAGAAAATGGCAACTCTTCACAGACTTTGAATACAACAGCACAACTTTATTGCAAAAATATATAGCAAACTCAGTATTTTCAAGTTTTGGAGAAAAATAAATTTTATCTCTGAATTCACCCATAGCAGTAATTCATGACAGAGTTGCTGAAGTTTCTTTCACGTATAAACTAATTTAAACTTTAGCTGGACTCCAATCTTCTAATAATAATCACCACTTTGGTTCTCTTAGCAGAGCCTCTGCATAAGGAGTTCAAGAGACACAGGAGAAATACAACATCAATACCAACTAGTGTCAAAGATCCTATCCCAACCAATTCATGTAATCCTAACAAATCAAGCTACTTAAACAACGATGAGGTTTTTTTCCAAGTTGTTGCTTCTACTGCAAATGTTTTGTAAGTGTACTATAAAACTCGTATGATAACGTTTGAGGTTAGCTATACTTGTGGCAAAAGTCTTATTCTGCACAGTTATAATTGCAAATATATAAATAACTAAAGGTTATTCCACAAAGAACAGCTTGAATTGTACAGAACGATTCTGCTCATACTCATAGGAATTAGTTTGGTTGACACATCAGCAATGGGCATAATTCAACTGATCATACAGTGAGGAGCTTGGAAAAAATAAAGATACATACACAAAACAATTAATCTGTGTACACTGAGAATTCAATCAGTTCCAGAGAAAAATCAGGACTTGAAACAAAGCTTTGACCTGTAAACAAAGCAAATTCAGCCAGCTTTTAACCAAATCTAGAAATAGCTACCTATTTTACAATGGCTTGCAAGAGCACCCACTGAAGAGCTTCACTGACTTCACCTACTTCCCTTATCCAAGACTATGTAAAGCCACTCTGGATTCCTTGATAAGCACTGTGTCCAGTAGAGTTGACCAAACTTGTAATGAGTTAAGAATCTCTCTGGCTTCTCCACATATTTGTACAGGAAAATCCACTGCACATCTGTCCTCACAGCGTTTCTGTAATGCCTAACCCAGTGCTCTATCTCACCAAAACCAATCTGTTTGACAATTTAAACAATCCACAGGTTCTATCCTGGAAATACTATAAAAACCAATCCGGATGCATTTATCACAGCACTATGAATATCTATTCTACAACTACTTCATATGAACAGCTACCCTAGAACAAGTTTTACTTTTCTGGAGCCTATAGGCCTTTCATTTAAATCCACAATAGCTGCCATAGCTTCATCACGAGACTCAAATGCAACCATTGCTTCTCCAGTGGGCATGCCTTTCTCGTTGTACTTTAAGCACACTGAACCAGGGATCACTTGGTAACCATAAAAGAAATCCAAAATTTCATCCACCGAAACAGTAAAAGGCATATTTTGAACTTTTATGACAGTTGGTCCTGGCTTCCCAGAACCTGTTGCAAAACCTGGGGGTCCACTGATATGTATATTTCCTGGTCCAGGTCCAAACCCCGGAGGTCCACTTAAATGCCCAATACCACCAGCCATACCAGGAGGACCAGCACCAAAGGCAGGGGGTCCACTTAAATTGCCAGGACCGTTACCAAAACTCTGAGGACCCCCTGCAAAACCTGCCGGGCCCCCCATGTTACCAGGACCACCTGCAAAACCTGGGACCTCAAGATTTGCTGCAGGTAAACCACTAGCTGGAACTGCAGGCATTCCTTGTCTAGCCTCAGGAAAGCCACCAATTCCAGGTGGTGGCAGAGGGGGACCAAAAGTGCCAGAGCCACTGAAGTTACCAGGGAAATTAAACGGAGGACCGTTGTTGGCTTCTTTAGCATTTCCCCCCATGAAGGAATGCTCTTCCCCACCTGCCCCCTGTGCTCCTGGTCCAGTTGCATTTCCTTGTATGGGCATTTTCAGCATCTTTTTCCCTTGAGCCTGGGGGCTTCTCTCAATCTCTCTCATTTCTTCCACAGTTATCAATCTCAACACAACATCCCTTCCGTTCAGCTTTTTACGGTGCAAACGCTCTGCCTTACGAGCATCATCTTCAGCTTTAAACTGAACCAGTGCTTGTCCTAAACCTTGCCCGTTATTATCAACAAGAATTTGTATAGAGTTTTCTTCTACTGCCAGTCCCTCTAAAAACTGAACGATTTCCATTTTTGTTATATTGTATGGAATATTCGATATATGTGCACACAATTTGGGCAAGCCTGGATCTCCTCCCTCAGCATTCATGATGGCTTCTCTCTGGTCATAGTTGAAGTTCTGCAA
The DNA here is from genome assembly GCF_036169615.1 of Heliangelus exortis. Classification (NCBI taxonomy): domain Eukaryota; kingdom Metazoa; phylum Chordata; class Aves; order Apodiformes; family Trochilidae; genus Heliangelus; species Heliangelus exortis. The sequence continues at coordinate 15,033,439 of NC_092437.1, read as the reverse complement.
CCTCTTACGGATCACATCTATCTTTTCTAACATTGCCTTTTTAGTAATTGGATGGACCTGGATAAAGCGATTCCCTATGTACTGCTTATGATGACACAAAGCTGCTTTATAATCAGCTTCATTCCTGAACTCAACAAACCCCTCTCCTATTGCCTTCCCATTAGGTCCATAAGCTATATAAATGCTGTCTTCAACTATATCCAGCTTTTTAAAAAAATCTATCACGTGTTTGTTCTCCGATTCAAAGGGAAGGCCTTTCAAATAAACACAGAAGCCCTGCTCATGGGGAGATCTCGACCGTGACCTTTTCGGTGCACCAGGAGATTTGGACCTAGGATGAGGCTGGGGAGGAGGAGGGTGAGACTGCCCAGAGGGACCCAGGGTTTGCTTGAAAGTTATGTGGCCTCCAGCAGCCACCCACTGCCTCTCTGTTGCAGGACTAACCTCCACATAGCGCTGAATCATCAGCATTCTGTTTCGCTTCAGTGCTTCAAATGTATCTTGAGGAGAAAAAAACTTAACTAGTCCATTCCCATTATTCCGACCTACATGATCCTTCAGCATATGGACTGCATCCACACGGAGCCCCATGAAAAAGTCTTTCACATCAGATTCTGTTGCAGAAAAGGGCATTCCATGAACGCTGACATACAAATCGTCTGGATTGATTGGAATCGGCTTGACACTACTTTGAGAATTCATCTGGATTGGATTTACAGGATTCATGGGACCAATAAACAATGGATTCAAGCCGCTGTTCATATTCACTGCTGCTCCAGACCCGTTCATTCCAGCGGGCAAAGGTGCCACGGGCGGAGGATTCATAGGAGGCATTCCTGACATGGGAGGCATAGGTGTCATTGGAGGCACAGGGGGCACGGGGGGTATGGGAGGAACCGGAGGAACGGGAGGCAGCGTGGGTACAGGAGGGGGAACAGGGATGGGGGGGATAGAAGGCATTGGTGGCAAAGATGGCATAGCTGGGATAGGAGGGATTGGTGGAGGAGGTACTGTGTTCATTGGGGACGCTGTGCTAGGTATAGTTGAGCTAAATGTTGGGCTACCAAAGGTACTCCCAAGATTTGGAGGTGCAGTCCCCATACTGGCAGTAGAAAACGTAGATATGTTTTTATTGCTTTCATGCACAGTAGTAGAAGCTGTTACTACGCTAGGAGAAGGATTGTTAAAGTTAGGTACAGTAGTAGGTAAGTTAACCCTTCCACTCATCCCAGAGCTAGGTGGTGGTCCTGACCTGCTAGCGTTTGCTGGAGGCATATCTAGGTTGGCAGTTTCAAAGCGCCTACGACTGAGTTCTATCATGTTCTGCATTTCCGTTTTACTGCTCAGCAGCAGCGTCACTTTCGACCCTTTAATCGTACCACCTGTGCGCATCATACCAAGCCTTGCATCTTCATCAGTGGCAAAAACGATGAAAGCCTCACCCAGTTCACCCCCTACAATATGCACGCCCCCATCGGGAATGGTCAATCCAGAGAAGAAGTGGCGAATGTCCATGGTCCCCGCCACAATCGGGAGACCTTGCAAGCGGATGACCACAGCCATGCTGCGCTGAAACAACACACACCTGCAGATGAGAAAAGGCAACGGCTATGTCAGACTACTGTTTGTGACACCAGGCAATTACCTACAGACACCATCTACTATAGCTGTTTACAAACACCTAACGACATCTTGCAAAGATTAAGCACTGTTCGCGTCCCGAGTTCCTCGTTCGGGTTTATTTCATACCGATCCCAGTGTTAAAACGTTTACCAACACAATTAGTATACATTTTGCACCAGAAATTCCAAAATGTTTTAAACAAGGACCCGTAAGTATCAGGGAAAAAATTAATAATAAAAAAAAAAAGCACAAAGAAAACTAAAGAACAGCAAAATTCAGAACTATTGTAACAGTAGTTGAGTATTTTAAGGGAACATGAGCAAAATTAGTATTTTAGCCAAACAAACAGAATTAATTCACCATACACTGATATGGTACCCACTGTACCTGGCAATTAATTTACCATACACTGATATAGTACCCACTGTAACTGGCAAAGCACCTGTGAAATGTTCTGCACACCTATGGGGAACAGAGTTCTCTTCCATTTGGGGAGGGATTTTACCCCCTGCCAGGTGAAAACAACTAGGAACAGTGGGTTGGTTACAAAGACTACTTATGGACCACTAGCAACTGTGAGACTCACACACCATCTTGAGAGGGACCATCCAGATTACACTCATCTCCTATTTTTCTCCTACCAAAGGCAAGAGGTCAAGGTGACCCTGAAGCTAGCTGATCACTAGGGATTAGCCCCAGACATTTCGTAACTATGCAGACCTCATTTTCACTGATGAACACCTGTGCATATACTGACTAGGTATTTGGCCTTTATAGCTTTCAAAAACAAGTTGTGTTTTTGTAATAGTTGCAGCTGCTCTGTCTCATGTTACAGCTTCTGTCTCAGGCACCAATCAATGAATTTCACCTCTGCAGGTGAGCTTAGTGGAAACTTAAAATCAATTCTGAACAGGAGGATCTTGACAGTTCCCTCGTACTCCTCCTAAAGAAGAGACAAACAGGGCACTAGGTAATTCTTATTCTTGACAAACCTTCAGTAAAGACTGAAGGTATCATATTGATACTGGCACAATTCAGAAAGCAAACCCTCCTCCTGAACAGTCAGCAGCAGCACCTTGTTTCACCTGAACCACCATCTCTGAAACTTGCTGACTTCCTAAGAACAAGCCAGCTCAGAATCTGTACAGATGAGCTCTCAGGCTCCCACCAGTCACACCCATCAGGAGTTAGCTAAGCATTTGAAATCAGGGATGAACCAGATGATACAATGCAACCACCAAAGACTTCTGGTTTAATTCAAAGCTGTGACCAACTACCATCAGTCACCATCTCCCAACATTTCACATTTGGGAAATACAAGTACTGTATTCCAGCATACAGGCAAACCTGAGACACATGCATTTTCCTCCCAGCTCTTTCAATCACTTTCCAGTAGATGTGCCTTGAATACATCCTTAAACACTAGGTAAAGCCACTACCCAACAATTTAGCCATGCCAGGTAAGGCTGAATTCAGTACTGAATGAAAATAACAGAGCAATTTTTCTACAGGGGGAAAAAAAGCAGCAATTCTTCAATTTGTATGATGGAACTTCCGATTACTTCATCAATGCATTTTGCTTTGTTTCAAATAAACCAGAGCTAACTCCTTCAACATGCTCATGAACATAAGCATCACACTGGGGTGCTGAAAGGCACAGGCCCACATCCAGCTGACACCAGGGAAGTGCAGAGGACCTTTCTCCTTCAAGGAGCCAGCAGACAACCCCACTGGCACATGGCCAGCTCTGCTGCTCAGCCTGTAGTGAATGAACATGGTTCCTCACTACACCACCCTCAAAGTCTGGAACTTGCAAGACAAACATGAGAAGGTCTATAAAAAAATACTGCTGAGAAAACCCGTACTCCACCACGGGCTGGCAGCAACACAAAAGGGAATATATACTAAGGCTCATGGATTATTTTTTTTTTTAAGCAACCTTCTCATCTCCACAGCAAAGGAACAAAAGCAACATCTTCCATCTCTCTCTTTTAGCAGTACATACAGCTTGAGAGTAAAGCTCACTGCTCAGTCATTTTCCAACAGCAAAATAACTCGCCCATGTGAAAAAGAATAGGTCAAAGTAAGAACTGTCTTTGCTCTGTACACATTTAAGAAAGCATGAAAGACTTTTAGAACAGCAAAAACATGGAAGCAGTGTTTTTCAATGATTCTGTAGATTTAAGTTTGCCTAACAGCAATTCCTATCAGAACTGCATTTTCTTTATTACCTATTAAACAAAAAAATAGTTTTGGATATATTTTATATATCAGGAGCTACACACTTAAAGTCTCCTGTGTTAAATGGAAGATTACTTTTATTTGTTTCCTTACTAATACCAAAGGGATGAGCTGTTAGTTGAACAAGGCTGTTAGTTGAACAAAGGCAGCTTAGGAAGATTTCCCTGCTCAGATTTGCTGCTCTATAGCATCAAATTCTTTATAAGAACTGACACCTATGAGTTAACTGTATTTAGTAACAATTCTACTAATCTAGCTCAGAATACAAATTAACAGGTAAGGTCACAAGAGAACTCTTAAGAGTTCAAACGTCTGAGCACTTACATAACTTCTGGTGTAATGCAAGCATCTCAATCTTGCACTAAACTCAAAACTTAATTATAAATGCTAAGGGGTACCTTGAAGGTTTGTTACCAAGTCTTATCTCTTCCACTAAATCACAATGGACAAAAATATACCCAACCAAAAAACAAACAGCTGCTTTGATTTACAATGGTCAGAAAAAACAGCTGTAATGACTTCAGTGTAGTTAACTCCATACATGATATAAAGGAAAAGCTTGCTATTAAGCAAGAGCTAACAGTACTATGGTAAGAATAAGGCTTTTATTCCACCAAATATTTTTAGGGACAAAAAAAAAAAAAAAAAAAAGCAAAACTTCATCAACACAAAATATAACTGCTTCAAGTTATTCATTATTTCAATTTGTTCTCAAGTATTTCATTTCTGCAATTTAAAGAAAAATCACAAGGACCAAATTTCACTTTTCTAAACACTCACATGTTCTCCAGAACACAAATTTTCCCACTAATGAAAAAGCAACACCTGCTCAAATATCTCCCTGTTCACTTGTAAAGCCCAACAGAGATGCAGAGGCAATGTTACCTTCAGACAGAGAACAGGTTACACACCTGGTCAGTGTGCAGCAAAGGCTTTCTGGGGGTTCTTAGAGGGGTTCTCAGACTCCTGCATCTCCCCCTGCACTAAAAGGTACTTCTAAGGCAGAAGCAGGTTGTTTTGTTTGGTTTTTTGCACTTGTGTGTGTTTGGTGTATTTTTTAAGATATCAGAAGCCCAAAATCCTAGAGTTGTACTGTATGGACAAGCCATCCCCATTAGCAAGTCCAGATTAAAAAACTTAGTGTAAGGGGCTGCTGACAATCCATCTCAGTCAAGCCCTCTGATGAACAGTACATTTGTGTCTTGAAAGCAACATCTTTTAAAATGTTAATGTTACACTAGAAAAAGGAGCACAAGATGACAGCATTACTTCTCAGATCTCTGTGCTGGTCAAAAAAATAAGCAAAATCTGGGTCACGTGCAGAAACTGATACCACCACTGATACCACCACCAGACCAGGCTTCTGTGCATGCATTTTTCAAATGATGGGAAGTTTAGAAAATTCAACCTCATCTTGGGGAGCACTAAAATACAGTGCCCATGCTGTACACACACACACACACACACACACACACACACACACACACACACACACACACACACACACACACACACAGAGTATTTGGCAATTCTTGGACAAAGACTAAGAACTGGAGTAAAACCAGCATTGTAGGAGGAATTTTAAGGATTCAGGATGGCACTATCTCATAAAAGCTAAAACTGCAGCCTAGTTTTGCCTTTTTTTAAAAGGGCTGAAATCAAGCTGTTAGGTTCAAATTCACTCGGAAATTACTCTCTGACTACTTCAAATGCTGCAAAACTTAATTAGAAACAGTTACCATACACTTCTAAACTCCAATAGTTAGAAACATGCAGACCAGTGGCCTGCAGCAAAGTAGCCACATTTTCCAACAGTAGAGAATAACTGGGAGAGTGTTCAGGACTACCACATGCTGATGAAACAACAAAACATTAGCTAAGCAGAAAAATCTGTTTACAAGAACAACATGGCCAGAACCACCATCACCAGTGGGAGTCAAGAGTAAAAAGACCCAAGTGTTTTGATACTAATTCAAAGATGCCAAAAGCTTCAAATATTTCTTAAGACATACTCAATATGCATATAAAGAAGTCTTCGATTCAAAGGCTCTTACCTGCAAAGACAGATGTTTTTTTCTTAACAAGTAGCAGAAGCCAAGCCAATCCTGTGGGCAACCAATTAAAACCAACTTTTAGACTGCAATAAAGAATAAATGGAGGCAAAAATCAATGCAGGCAACACAACAGCAGTAACAGCCCACAAAGAACTGTATATATAGAAAGTTCAAACCTGGGACCACCACGAGGTACTGGGACAAAACCACAAGACTAAGAGTGCTTTTTCTAATACCTTATCCCTGTACGACCTGCCAGTAATTGCACTACAGGTTTTGTACAGTTTTGAGACATGAAGATACCTTCCACAAACAATATAAAAAGAATCAGAAAGCATTCAAAGAATCTTTTGAGTTTTCCCATCACAAATCAGTCTTTCAAAGGCAAAGAGCAAGAAGGAAATAATTGAAACCCCTGAATTTTAACAAGCTCTTGCTCCACCAGTAACAATTCCACCTTCCTCCAGCTGCACATCTTCTTACATGAAGAAAACAACATATGCCACACCTCAGAAAACCTCCCTAGAGCTGCACAGATACAATTATTCCAGAGTCACACAAACTGGTGGAAAACTAAATGCCATTTCACAGCCAGCTCTAGGCAGTCACCCCTACAGAGCACACGGGAAGAACTCCCCATGGAGAAGCTGTATTTTCAGTTGTAATCTGTCATTTCACAATCCAGATCCTAATCAAACACCCATTTTTTTTTTCCAACCTGGTATAAAAACTGTCTTCCTGGGATTATAAATCAACAGGTGCCAAACATTTTAAGTGATAATACAAGTACTTTGTATTTGAAGAAGGGATGGAAAAACCCTTGCTCTTTTCATTGCTTAGTAGACCATCTCATACCAAAACTGTGATTCCTTGGAAAACTATCCAGGAATGAATCACCCTAAAAACAGGTAACTGCCTCCTCCTCACACAACCAAACCAAGCCAGTTGTCATTTATAAGCATCATTACCACAGAGAACTTAAAGAAAGAAGTACTACCAAACCATCCACAAACTCCCTGACGCAGGGAATTAAACACAGATATTCACAGATCTTCCCAAACATTTATAGAAAACAAGTGAGAGAAGTACCACTATGCTCTTTACACTTATATCAAAATGGCAAATGCATTTAGAAAAGAGAAAGTTATTATTATTAAGACCTCTAAAAGAAACAAGCAATCCTATATAAGAAGGATCCAACTATACGCTTTCATATCTAGCAGTACCAAACAGCAGCTTACAATGCAGGAAAGAATGTAATCACCTGAAAAACAGTTTCATGCAAAAACACATCTGCCTCAAGAAGCAAAACTTTCATGCATAATGAACTTTCCATTTGGAAGAGAAGACCCAGATAATTTAACATATTTCTCAAGTAGCAACCATGGCATTGCATGTGTTCCTCTTCACAACACTGAAAACAAGCTAAAGATTTGCAGTGGACTAAACCAACATGCTATAATGTGAAGCAACATGAGCAAAACCAAGCAGCATTCTTCAGAAAAGGTGCAAAACTACACTCTACAATGTTGACCCTTTTCATCAAACACCATCACCTTTCACCTACGAGTCTCAAAAACTCTCAACTTTAAAGAAAACCATCCACCTCTCTTGTAGGTAAACACATCCCTTCCAATCAACCCCAAGACCATATTACCTAGGCAAATAGCAACTGAGGCACAGGTGCTCCACACAAATCTGAAGAACTGACACAAAACCTCGGGGATTTCACAGCACAAGACCCTCCACAACACCCTACCAGCTATACCGAAAGGATCCCCATCCACTGGGCACGAAACAGACGATGAAACAACCTTAAGCCGAATCCACCGAGGAAACAACCTGCCGATCTTCCTGCCTAACCCCAGCAGATTGAGGTCAGTAAGAAAATCACTGCGAAGAACGAATAAGTTTAAGAATAAGTAAAACCAGAGCCAAGAGATTTTGTGAAGAAAGCTCACACAGACTTCTGTTGGACTTATGGGACCCACTTTAACACTAGGTTGGGTTTTCGCCTTTTTTTTTTAGTTTTTTTTCCACAGAGTTATTTTTTATTAGAGGAGAGAAGCGGCGTTACGTTTCTGCACAGCAGCGTCGCTGATGTCTCCAAGCAAGCACCCGGGACCTCCTTTTCCGCAAAGCGCGGAGCATTTGCCTCGCTTTATCCCCCGGGGCCGGGCGAGGAGCAGCCGCTGGCGCCCCGCGGAGCCCCCCCGGGACCAACCCCGCCGGGCCCGGCCCCGCCACGCTTCCTCCCGAGCCCAAGGGCCGAGCCGCCGACCACGGCACCGCGCAACTCCCGCGGCACCGCCGCTACGGGACCGCCCGGCGCCGCTCCCGGCCGCCGCCACCCCCAGACCGCCGCGGCGCCGCCGACACAGCCCCGGCTCGGGCCACGGCCACGCCGCAAGGTCACTCGGTCGCCCCCGCCGGTCGGGCCCTCGGCGCCTGCGCTCGGCCCGCACATACTCACCTGCCCGCGCAGCTCCGCGGGCCGAGGCGCGGAGAGAGGGAAGGAGGGAGAGACGAAGGGAGGGAGGGACCGGGCGGAGGCCGACCCGCGGCTCGGGGCCCCCCGGCCTCAGCGCGCCAGGCCGCGGCCAGGCGGAAGCGGCCCCGCTCGGCGCCCCCGGCCCGGGAGGCACCGCCCGGTCCGGCCCAGCCCGGCCCGGCCCTTTGTGCGCGGGGACGCGTGCCAGCCGCGCCCGGCCTCCCTCCCCTCGCCACCCCTCCTCGCCTCGCCGCGCCGAGGGCCCGCAGCGCGGGGCAGGGCAGGCGGCCCGGCCCGTCCGGGCACCGCCGCGCTCTTACCGAGGGATCTGTACGGGAAAAAGGGTTAGAACGGAGCCGAACCGGCCCGGGGCCCGCTCCGCGCCGAGCCCAGCGCCACCGACCGCGCAGCGCCACAAAATGGCCGCCCCGATGCGGCGCCGCCAGGCAGGGGGCGGGGCCCCGCGGGAGGGGCGGGGCCGGTGCTGAGGCGGGGAGGGCGGGGTCCGCCGGCGCGCGCAGCACCTCCTGCCGCCCGCCCCGGAACGCGTCTCGCGACGGCTCGCGCGCCGCCGGAGGGGTTGGGCGGGAAACGGTGAGCGGGGAGGGGAGGGGGGAGGGACCGGCACCGCCTCTGCGGACCGAACCGCAGCTGTGGTCTGGAAAGAGCCAATTCCGACCCGCAGTACTGCCTCTGGTACTGGTACAACTGGTACAGTAGCCATGTGCTGAGAGTGTGAAGCGTTTCTGTAAATTAATGATGCTGTCGCTGAGGGTTATTTCTGAGGTAACGACATCAAAGAAGGCATGGAACTTAGACCGAACAAAAGAATCCTGAGGACTGTCTCTGATTTCTTCACTTAGAACCGGGCTTCAGAATTAAAATGACAGTCAGATTACTCTAGGCTGATGTCCTTTTTGTCTGTCCCTACCCCACGCGGTATTTGTCCTTTGCCTGAGCACACGCGTGTGTGAGAGCCCTGAGCTGAGGCGGGGCTGGCGCTGGGGTCACCTCAGGAGCTGCCGCCGCTCTTCAAATACTGCGGGTACTGCGGCAGCATCCACTTACATGAAAAGAACCCTGCGTGGCTGGCTGCGAGAAACAAATTAAAATACACCATCCCCTCACGTTGCAAACGCTTTTCCGGCAGATACGGGAATTCAATTATTCAGTTAGCTTAGTTGGTTTTCACCACTTAACAAAAATCAGGGCCCAAACTTAATGTGTGTGTGGGGTGCTGAGGCAACAGGATCAAGGCTGGGGCTGCTCAACAACCCCCACCCCATTGTTTGTCTGTATATCCCCTCTTCTTCCTTGTAACTTCTCCTGTACCGTCCTCGTTCCCCCCCAGTAGACACCTCATACTTATCTCCTCTCTGTTATCCCTGGTTTTACAGATTTTTCACTCTATTTGGTATTTATGATAAGAGCTGCTCTGACAGTGTATCAGTTCTGTCAGGCTGGTACCTCCTTTTTGTCTTGCTGGGTGTGCTGTCTGCTTACACACCACTCCCCGGCAGCTGGAGGTGTTACCCAGACCTTGGTCATCCCCAGCTTGGGGTTAGCTGCCAGCACACACCCCTCCACACAGAGAGAAGAAAGTGACGGGAACCCTGTTTCATATTTATTATTTTTATATTTATATTTTGCCTATCACCATATTGATAAACGTTCTTTGGAACCACTCTGACAGCAGAGGTCAGTCCTCTGACAGGAGTCAGCCCGTTTGTACCTCAGCACTTCAGTTTCCAACCAATTCAAAACAGAACAAAGCAAAACCCACCAGACTTCGCTGCCAGCCTGGCTGGTGTTTAATACTGCTGCTCCATCAGGGTTGGAGTGACTGGGGGGTGACCCAGCCCCCAGAGCTGCTTGCCCAAGCTGGGTGAGCAGCCCTAGGCCTGGCTCTGCAGCTCTCCTCAGGCTGCCCCAGCCACCCGGCAGCAGGGAGAAGGTTTCCAATAACCAAGGGCAATGCTGGAGCATCCCAGGTCAGAAGAAAGCTTAAGACTTCCCAGCTTTTTGTGCGATGTGGTGAGTCACTGCTTTGCTTTTCATTGCTGAAATAAAGTCTGGTGGAGAGATTTGTGACCTTTACTGTGTGGACTAGGAAAAAAAAAAAAAACAAACAAAAAAACAAACCAGGACCACACTACACAACCCTGAGCAGGCCTCTGGGCAGCATCCACACTGACTCCATGAAGAAGGCACAGTCCCTCCTGCAGGCCAGGACCTCCTTGTACCTCAGCTGGAGCCAAGGCTGGCACAGATGCCTGTGACTCACTCAGATTGCCTCCACAGGTCCCCAGCTGGCTTCTCAGCCAGACCCAAGAACATTTAGTTCACAACAGAGTAACAGAAGCAGATGTTTGTAGAGGGAACAAAATCCAGTACTGGGATTAGGAGCATGCTAAGTGTCACGGGATACCACAGAGGAGGTAACATGAGCAATAGCCTGGAGGAAAGGAACTCTGGAAAGCAAAACACTGGTAGGCAGAAGGTTACAAGAACACGTGGTAGGAGGCAGGCAGAGAAAAATGGTGTTAAAAAAGAATGGACTTGTATTTATTAGGTACTGGGAAACTATATATAGAGAGAGATTATTTATGTCTCCTCCACCTAAACCAAAACTGAAGAAAGTGTTTCATACACAACGAAGGAAAAATATTATAGAGGAAATGTTAAAGCTTGAGGGAACCAGCACCCATCATGCTGATTCCACATTTGAAATAAAACCACCTTCCTCCTCACATTGCACTTTTGCTGCTCCATGAGCCTGGGAATGTTCCCTCACATCCCAGGCTGCTTCCTTCTCCAGCACCCTAGGGAGACCACGCTGCAGAACCAGCAGAATAGAGAGAACTTATTTCTGCAGCTGGGTAAGGATGTGCTTTGGATGAGTGAGCCCAGTTTACTAAATGACTGGATTTTCCTTTCCAATTACCACATGTCAGCTGCAAGTCTTAATTGTTTCCACATGATTTAGAAAAATATTTAACTCAAATAATCATCAGGTGCCTTCCCAGATATACTTTTCTCATTGCTCTCTATACTTCAAATCTGTCAGACAGCAATGAGGTGCCCATTTTCACTCACTTACTTTGTGAAACTAAACACCTTATTTTACTACACCTACTCAGCCAAAAAACAAAAAAACAACACAACAAAATAACAACACTGATTGCTCATCAGTGTGAGCTTTTCTTCTTACAAGAGCACCTTGTACAAGCCCTCACTTCTCTGTTTTGGATAGTTATGAGTAACATCACCCACCACATCACTCAGCTCATTTAAAAAACCTGGCATTCACTTTCTTCCTTACAAATCATCCTGAAATCTAATTAAAACTGCCTTCAGTGGGGAAGGGACCTCTCCTAGGCCAGCTGCTTGGGAATCAGCTTTGGGAAACTTCATCCCAAAGCCCAGGGCATACACATTGTCAGCAGCAGTTTGGCTGAACACATCTGAACCACGACTGCAGCCACAGAGAACAAGGCACTCAGGCAGACACAGCACAGGGAGGAGGCAGGATTTTCTTAGGAGCAGTAGCTTTTATGGCAATTTAATTTTTTTTAAAATCCCTAGTAAGCTTAAGGCTGGTTGTATAACATTGTCAACAAAGCTGCTGACCCTCTTCCTGTCTGTCTCAAGTCCAAAAGAGGTCATTGTCTAATTCTGTATTAGAATATTCAGTAATTTTTGTAATTAGTTGATACACTTGGTCAGTGTTTAAAACGCTAAAATCCACCACAGATATTTTTTTTCTCCCCGTGTGTATTACCTAACCCTCTTCACTCCTGGAAGTTCTATTTATTCCTGTTTGTCACTCTGGTTCAGTATTTATGACACCTGCAAAACAGTGATGATAAATCCTCATCTTTCTGGTATCTTTGTGTTATTAACTGAACGCCTTGCAGATGGCCCCACTTAATAACCAAATTAGGAACAGAAAACCCAACCAAACAAGCTCAAAAAACCCAAACAAGCAAAAAAAAAAAAAAAAGGGGGGAAAAAAAAAGGAAAAAAACCAAACAACCCCACAAAAAAACTCCACACACCCTCACTTGTGAGTTACAGGCAGTTCCATTTGGAAATATTCTCATCCCAAAGAAATTTCCTTCCCCACACAAGAAGGTTCAACCACATTCAGTGGCATTACCTCTGTCACAATCCCATTAGAATTTTTTCCTCATCTTGTCTGTAAGCATTTTCAAACAAATATTTGTTAACAGTGTGAAAGAGTTGCCTGAACCTTTACATGCTAATGTGTATTTTAAATCTTGGCACTAGAGGGACTCAGGATCTGGGGCTCCCTTTCCTCAAATCATCACAAAGCTATTTGAGTTAAAAAAGGAAGCTCAGATCAGGCACTGAGTTTGAGAAGAATTTCCCAAAAGTCAAATGTCAACTTGATGACAGAAAGCTCCTAACAGTGTTGGAGCAAATCATCTTGCTGTGATGTAGCAATTCACTGTGTTCAACCAGAAAGGTGGATCTGAAAAGACTGCAGGTAGCCAAGGTTAAGTCTTATCTGTATTTTTTTATCATCCATGAAACACAAAGAACATTTTCACAAACACACAGTTCTAAAACATGCTGGGGAAGTGTTATCACATGCTTAATCCAGAAAACGTGTATGTGGATATGTGGCCCAAGGATCAAACAGAGCACAAACAATCTCTAAAAACTATTTATGCAGACAGTAGTTTGCAAAATGCTGTGATGAAATATAAAGGTGCCAGCCCTACAACATCATAGCTGCTAAAGATAATAATTTCAACCAGAACAAAGGAGGATTAGCTTTGCAGTACAACCAACCTCACCTGTCCTTGCTAACAAACCAAACCAAACCAAACCAAACCAAACAACCCCACAAGCTTCTGTTCCACAATCCACTTTGTGAGGTTTGGCTTCAGCTTTCCATCCCCGGGTTACTCCAGGAGGAAGCTGCCACCCAGAGCTAAGGATGCACTCTCAGTCCCCAGGCTGCCTGAACCCAGCAGCTGAGGCAGCCTCCACCCAGCAACAAACCAGCCTGGGAAGCTCTGCTTAAGCAACTGACACAAAGGCACTTGGTAAGATGGGTGAAGTCTCCTCCTGGACACATCAACATGGGTAAGAAAGGAGAAATGCTGATCTGAATCAATCCCATAAATCCCTTTTTAACAGACACTTTCCCTCTGCATTCCTTGAGGAATTCCCATGGAAGTCTCAGCTACAGCAGCACAGTCTGCCATGCAGAAAAAACTCCAGAGCTGTTTTACCTCCAGACAAAACATTCAGGCTCACTGGGCAAGACCCCCTGAAGTGCCAGAACCAAGTGGCCCACAGGCAAACTCTTGAGTATCAGCAAAGGAGACTTCATCACAAGGGGAGGGAAAAAAAAAAAAAACCAAAACAACAAAAACCCAGAGTGCATTAAGACATTGCATTTTATTTGCTCTCCCCACAGCCTCCATCACTCCTGTTCCAACTGAACTGGTAAACTGCACCTGACATATTCTGCCTGTCTCCCTCTCCAGTCAAGTTTTCTTTCCTCACCTAGAAAAAAATTGCATGGAAAAACACAATGGAGGGGACAGCAAAGTGCATCATCATCATCACATCATAAACTCTGTAAAGCAGAGGGATATCTTGGACCAATGCACATTGGTCTGTATAAGCATCACCCAAAACAAGATCAAACCAAGGAAAAGGAGCCAAAAATACTCAGTTTTAGATTAAAAAAATAATAAATTGGTTCTAAACTGCATGTACAACTGAACTGTGAAGGCACATAGCCACCTTGAGGCCTCCCTCTCCTCTGGGAATGCCAAGCTTCACCCTAGCTGAGAACCCCTCACTACACAGCACGTCTGAGCAGCACCCACCCAGTGCTGCAGCACCTCACCCAGCCCCAGCAGGAGGCCTGGCCACCCCTCTGGGTGCAAACACAGCAGCCACACAGCATGTTTCACACTGAGAACCAGCAGCCTCCTGCCTGGCTGGCCTAGCTGTAACACCCTGATTTCATTTTCTTACTAGAAAATACATTTCCCAAATTAATTAGGTTTGGGCATAAATTTCTGTGTGTCACTAGAGATGCAATGGGGGTGACAACATCCTGCCTTTCTCCAGGATACAGAGTAGTTTCATTTTTGGCTTCTTAGGCTTTGTGATCAGAAAGGAGTTTTCCAGTCAAATTGCAAATGTCAAAAAGCAGAAGTGCTGCATAATTTGTTCAGGAATGTACAGAAAATGCATTTTAATCCACATCTAGTCCATATATAGTGATGTTTTGTCTCAGTGCTGAGTCCACTTAATGCTTTTGAGGTCGATTCCATCCTGCACCATTTCCCAGAGGGGGCTGTAAAGAAAGGAGGAAAGTGAGGGCTACCTAAAATGCAGGGCACAACATCAACAATAACCAAATAATTTCATCAGCTACTCAGGATATTAGGGGATATGTAGCTACATATCTTCTCCTTCTGGAGCTCAGTGAGCTCCACCTGATCAGTCACTAACTGTGTCCTCAGCCCAGAACACAGGCAGTGAGAGGGCAGGTGCCCCACCTCATCTCCCACTCCCACTTTGGGCACAAATCACTCGTGTCCCTCAGAGAATGAGCCCTTGCATTTGACACATCCCAGGTGAGTCAAGAGGCTTTCAGCTTCACCAAAATAAAAGGATACCTAAACTCAGTAACACCTTCTCTGGCTTAGAAACCTCTGGGTACTGCCCTGTGTGCTTGCTCTACTCATGCTCTTTCCCAGAACAAGGCAGGAACTGGGAGAAGGTTTGTTACCAGGATTTTTCCTTAAAAATTTGTCACTAGTGTTAAGATCAGGCCCACGACCCACTCTTGCTACACTGCTTGCTTTTACAGAGACATCACCAGATTTTTGAAGCAAAGGATTACTTCTGAACTAAATCCAGCTCTTCAAGTGATTACCACACCTAAGAAGTCTGTATGTTCAGTGAGGAGATGGCTCACCTCATCTCCCTCAGCCTCTTCACATGCTGGATGCACTTCTGCACTGTGTAATCCACCTCTTCTTCTGTAGTGAAACGACCGATGCCAAACCTAAACAAAACAAAAAAAAAATAGAATAACTAGAAAAACCTGCATAGGGAGGCATGGCAAATAAAATCCACTTTTAACAGAAAGTAAAACTATCTGGAAGCACTGGGGGAGCTCACTCCACACACCTGATAGATGAGTGAGCCAAATCTTCATCTGTTCCGATCGCCCGCAACACGTAGGAAGGCTCCAGAGAAGCTGATGTGCAAGCACTGGGGAAAGGAAAGGGAAGGCAGATGAGCTTCAAACTTTCCTTCATGTGCAGAAGCTACACTGAAATAACACCTCACCAACTTCCTCCAACAAAGAGCAAGCCCTTACAGACAGCTGACGTTACTATGACTCCCTACAACAATTTGTAGCAGCCTCCCCTGCCTCCCAGTAACCCCCAGTGAGCACAGCAAGAGTGGTACTGAAGGAAAAGAATGGCAGGGAGTAGAGGGAAGTAAGGGCAATAAATGAGAAGCATGAGGTAAGAGAGCACAGGCAATGCAGTAAGAATAAACACAATGCCAAAAAAAATAAATGGGAACGGGAATGCAGTGGGAACGCAGACTAAGAGGTAGCTGAAGTGCAGGCCATGGAAAAAAGACAAAGGAGCCGAGACAGAAGTAGCCAGAGAAGGTAACATACCCAGAGGAACATTTAGAATGAAAAAAGACTTCACAAGCTGTTTGGCAGCAGAACAAGCCAATGAAAAACAGTGGAACCCAGAGCAAGCTGATCCAGTTATATTCCTCAGTAGAGAGAACTTGCACCTTGAAGCAGTCAGGCAGAACTGGTTACGTGGTGTTACTCAACTTCCACAGGCAGCAACATGCAGCACAAACCAGAGCTGTCTGCAGCACTGGGCTGCACCAAGCAGAGCCTCACAAGAGATTTTCACATTACAGAAGTGTTTGGCTTCAGAGACAGTCCTGTGGAGACTTGTTCTGCCTGTTCATAGTGCCAACACATTTCTAATGAAGATATGCTGACCACTTCGGTCTCAGAGGCAAGGAAACATTACTGGGCACTCCTGTACAGTCAACAGAGCTCCTTAAAACTGTAGGTAAGGAAGCTGCTGAAATGCTGGTGGGCTTTACACCCAGTGTCACCAGCAGTTACCAGTCAAGGCTACTCAGACTGCAGGTTAAGCAGTCTGCAAGACTAGCAGACTGGAATTTCTGGGTTAGGTTTCCTGGTTTTGGTGCTGTTTTTTTGTTGTTGTTATTGTTGGTTTTGTTTGGTTTGGTGGTTTGTTTTGGTCTGTGTTTCTTTGGGGGGAGGCTGTTTGGGTTTTTTTGGTTGTGTTTTGGTTGGTTGGGATGGGGTTTTTTTTGTTTTGGGCTTTTTTTCTGTGTGGGGTTTATTTCCTTTCAGGACAAGTAAATCTGAACTTCATTTGAAATGTGCCACTTGACAGAATTACCCCCTTAGAATGCAGTCAGTGCCAGGCTGCCTCATTAACTAAGCACACACATACAGGGCACAGTGGAGATCACCACTGAGCTTGTACCTCCATGAACAGAAGTTATTCTCTCACCAAAATACACTCCTACCCTTCCCACACACACCACCCACCTTCCTGAAGACAGGGCCACATCTTTCAGAGCCATCAGAAGACTCTCCCCTTCCACATACGCAAAAGATAAATTGATGCAGCCTGCACACAAATAAATCAAACAGAAAAAAAAAAGAGTAAACTTTAGTCAACTGAAATTTTACTCCACAGAGGAGCTCTTGCAGCTGAAGTAGTTACTCAGCCATTGCCCTCACCACTGAGGAGCTGAGGGCTCTGGTGTGCTGAGGGTTTTGCTGACATCACCTGGGTAGCGGTGCTCTCTGTCTCCGTTCATCACCACGTCAGGAACTTCCCTCATTATTTTTGTCACCAATCTTTCTGCCAGCTGAGAGATTCGTTTGTGGTCGTACTAGCAAAGACACCAGAGAGACCAAAATCATCAACAGTGTGCAGTTTAACCTCACTTGGCATTACCAGCTAGACTGAAACAGCCGGGCTTGGTTGGACTGGGGAAAGAACACAACTGAAACTTGAGAAGGAACTGTCAAAGTTACCACTTACCTAACAAACTTACCTCCTCCAGACACAGCTTCAAAAGGGAACTACCAGTTTGGTCCTAGCTAGGCTCAAGCCTTCAAGAATATTCCAGGCCACTCAGATCTCTATATACAAGCTGCCCAATGTGCCTTCATAAAAGCACTGAGTTGATTACAAATCAGGTAATGCATTGCTGACACATTTTGCAGCAGGAGGAAGGGCAGCCATGTGGTAAATACCCCTTATTTCTGTAGGAGCTCTCAAACTGTACCACATAAAAGCATGGACTCACAAGCTGCTGTGAGTTTTACAACACACAAGCTCTGCCATGAGCTGCCTGCTGCAGGGGCTCGTTCTAGACTGAAAAAAATGAGGTCACTTACATGAAAAAAGGAGTAAGGGCTGAGATCAGCTCTGGCACACAGAGACAGCCAGACACACACATGCAATTCATGCTTGCTCACCCTCCTGAAGAGACTTTAGAAGAAAACAAGGCTATCTGAAATATTATTTGGTTTAGAAACACCCAAACTCTGCCAGGAAAGAAAGAGAACCCAGACCTGAGGCTTGTGCAGCTACCACAACCACCCAGCTGGGATGGTGAATCTCTGCCTGTCTGCCAGGAAGAGGCTTGATCCTGGGTGTGCAGATACCTGGCTTCTGCATCCCCCTGGCACAACATTAAGGGATTTTTACATTCCTACTGTAAGGAATGTGTTGGTGCCCACCAAGAGCAGCAGACAGAGCCTTAGACACCAGACCTAGCAAATGAACTTTACTGTCCTAGCTAGGAAAAAAAAATTTTTAGTTGCAAAGCTGCTGGAAACCTGAACTCATATAAATTTAATAGGTATTACATGGACTAGGAAGTCTTCATATTTTTTATATACAGTACATAAACATGATTCATAAAACTGCTTCAGAGATGTGGCTCACACACACGTGCAGAATGGAAATGAGTCAAGCACTTTAAGCTATATTTCACTACAACTGACAACTGTAAACCTATAGCAGAAAACCATGATTTAAACCACTTGGAGAAAAAAAGAAACCCAAAAAAGCTGAAAACCAACTCCCAACTACCCAAAAACAGCCTTGAAGACCTCAAAATATTTACTCGATGTTACAACACGAGAATAAAATGTAATTCAGGCACATGGAAGGAATCAGAGACCTTACTGGCCCTGTTCTAGTATTTCCTGGAATCCAGAACCAGGATCCTCTCCCACATACCTCCATCTCCTGCTGTGCCACTTCACAGGCTGCCCCCAGCCCCACTGCCAGGGGGGTGGGCACTGTCCCTGAGCGCAGACCCCTCTCCTGGCCTCCCCCACTCTGCAGGGGCTCCAGCCTCACGCGCGGCCGGCGGCGAACGTAGATGGCACCAACCCCTGGAGAGGAGGGAAAGCTCTTTTAGTGAACCCCCACCCTTCTGGAGTTATGAAAAGGGACTTCAAGGTTTGGAAACATCCCTCGTTCCCACAGCAAACACGTATTTGGACACTTCACTGGAGAAAAATGTGGTGAACACCTACAGAAGCACAATATTTTTCAGGAAATGGTGTTCATTCCCAGTGTTCATGTTCTTCCTTCAGGCTCTTAAAGCTTTGGCTGTAAGAAAAGCTCAGTTCCTCTCAGTGTGCTTCAGCCACTCAGTACCTCTCTTATTCCTCACAGCCCCCTTGGGAAGCTGCCTTTGCACTGAATTTTTATTGTGCAGATATTTTGTCCCCTGGTGTTCCCTTACTGAACTCCAACTGAAAAGCTCAAGAACTCCACGCTCCTTCCCCTGGGTCCCCAGGCCAGCACCAGTCCCAGGAGTCCTCTCCCTTTCTTCTCATTAGGGAGACTCACCAAGTGGCACTAATTTCCAGAGCAGATGACATGAGCCAGTTCTGACATCCAGCCTCTGTCTCTCCAGTATCCTCACCTAGAAACCCAATTTC
This sequence comes from Heliangelus exortis, assembly GCF_036169615.1. Lineage (NCBI taxonomy): Eukaryota > Metazoa > Chordata > Aves > Apodiformes > Trochilidae > Heliangelus > Heliangelus exortis. The sequence goes on along the minus strand of NC_092437.1, from coordinate 15,013,983 downwards.
TGTCTTCATGGGCCTTGGCTCACCTAACAAGTGACTGCCACCACAGGAAGAATGGCTGCAACTTCTGGTCATAATAAGCTGCAAAAATTAGGTTTTTTGCCCAAAGTTATATGTTGAAAACTCAGTCCTTATGTTGAAGACTCAGTCCTTGTCCACAGGACCCTTCAGCTCTCAGGAGAACTGGTACAGAAAGGACATACTGACAAAATAATAATTTTGCCTTTTGTTTCTCTACAGGCACACAGAACACAGCAAACCTGATTTCTGTCTTTCTACATAGAGTTTTACAAACTAAATGGGCTGTGACCCTGATGATGCCTGAAATTTTACTATTTGGGAGTCAGCTCAAAAACCCAGAGCTGGATTTTAACACCATTCTGCAAAGAAGCTGCACAAATGGGGTTGTGGGAGAAGGTGCCATTGGAAGCAGGAGACAACCAAAATCAAAATGAAATTAAACCTTCCAGGTATCTTTTGATGCTTGAAGTCAGAGTTTCATCTAAACTTTGTCCTATGACCCAATTATTTAATTTCAAAGTGTTCCATCACCAGTGCTGCTTCACACCAGGCAGCTGACTCCTGCAAAGCCACTCCTTGTAATGCTGCCACACTATCAAATACTGCTTGGTCCTTCAGCAAAGCCACCTCACAACACACCTCCTGTCTGACAGCCATGCCTGAACTACTCCAACACCAGACTGGAATAGTTTTCTACAGCTGAAATAACAGTCACCATGACAGACAGGTTTGACTTCATACCTTCAGGTAGGCATGGAAACAATTCTCTAGAGAATCACTCCAGTAAGTACCTTTGGGCCCATAAATTTTATGGCCACTGATGCTCATGAGATCAATTTTCATGTCATTGACATCCATAGGAATTTTACCAACTGCTTGTGCAGCATCCGTGTGGAAAAAAACCTTCTGTGCACGGCAGATCTCACCTGTCACAAAAACACAAAAGCAAAAAACTCCACATTATTCATCAAATCTTTGATTCCAGCAACGAAACTAAAGCATCAGTTCACAGCAGGCAACTGTTCTGAGGAAGAGGGTGGTGCTGCCATGTTTCTTTCACAGTGAAGGGTCTAAAGCTGTGTAGAATCACAGAACCCCAGACAGGTTTGGGTTGGGAGGGACCTTAAAGCTCCCCCAGTGCCACCCCTGCCATGGTCAGGGACACCTCCCACAGCCCAGGGTGCTTCAAGCCCCATCCAACCTGGGCTGGAACACTGCCAGGGATGGGGCAGCCACAGCTTCTCTGGGCACCCTGGGACAGGGGCTCAGCACCCTCACAGGAAAAAAATTTTCCTGATGTCCAACCTAAATCTCCCTGTAATCTCCTCCTGTCTCCCTGAACCTCCTCCAGTCTCTCTGAAGGAGCTACTCTGGCTGACACCTCCCTGGGCACCAGTTTAGGGAGGTCAGCAGATAAGACTCCAGTGAATTTCTTCAGTTAGGAAATTAAAAAGTGAGCTTGTTTTCAAAGCCACAACCACCAGGTTGAAGTACAAATGGTGTGCACAGGACACCCAAGTTTCCCTTCAGGGATGACTCCACAGCTGGACAACACTAACTTTTGTTTGTTTCTTTCTTTGTTTCTTCTTCTGCTCAACCCAGTCCAGCAGAAGCCAGCCTTACTTTCAAGTTTATGCTTGCCTAGGAGTTTTTATAATTTCCTTTTTTATTCAAGTTTTGCAATACTTGGCCTCAAAAATGTTGTCAGGGTTGTCCTCACACACACCAATTCCTCCCACCTCAGGTACCTCGAGTCTGTCACCAATGCCTTTGCACCCAGAGCTAAAATACACTAAAGAACAAAATAAGACAACACCTGTGGGCAGTGAAGTTAACTATTATTTTCTGTCATAAAAAATACTATTTGCCATCACAACTCATCTCCCACAGGATCTGTGCCCCTCCTCAGCTTTTTCTGTCACAGGAGCAGCTCTGGGCAGCAGGAACAGCACTGCTGCTGCTGCTGCTCCTCCCAGGCTGCAGCAAAGCCCAGTCCTGGCCTGCCAGCCCTGCTGTCCCAGTGTCCTGAGAACTCCCTGTGGGAACCAGAGCCTGGCACCAGGGATCCCTGGCATCTGGGCAGCAGGACCAGGCTTGACAACAGAAGCACAGGAGAGAAGTCCAGTCCTCAGGCCTAGAGGCAGCTCAGCTGCTTGTGACACTGACAAGCTCAGCTACTTGTCCATGAAGAAAGGTAACCTTGAAGAGCCCTGGGGAAAATGCTGCCTTGAGAATAATAAAATTTGAAAAAAAGCAGCAGCTAAACAAGAGGAAAATCAGCTGCACAATAGGATAAGGTGCCTGCCACAGCTTGGGAAAACAATACTCTGCAGAACCATGAAGCAGAAAGCACAGGGCAGAGGCCAAAGACTAAAAATGGTCTAAAAACTCAAAGAATTTCTGAAAGGACACCTTGAGCATAAATGGGGCAGAGGGATGTTTTGTCACTGTCATGGGGATCACTGCCAAGGAATGAATCACCATGGGATCCAGGGAGCTGCCTGTGTGGGCCACGTGCTCACCCTGCCTTCCTCAAGCACCCAGGTTCTCCAGCTCCCCCTTGCTTTGAGGTCCCCATCCCTCATCTGCCTGGCTCACCCTCTCTCTGCCTCCTGTTCCACAAACCTGGCTCTTCAGCACCCTTGTGACCTGTTCATGACTGTATGTGGCAACACTGGGGTGAAGGGGTGTGCCCACCATCCCCTCCTGCACCAAATTCTGCACAGTTCTCCCCTTAAGCCCCACAAGTGCCAAATAAACCACTCATGAGAGCTCAGTTCAGCCTGACAGTTTGTGCATTTTCCTCACCCACTGCTCAGTGCAGAATGAAACCAGCAGCACTGATCTGCACCACGAGGCTGTCACTGCTGCAGTGCTCACTCCAGAAGCACTGACTTTCATCCTCACTTCCCTTTCACAGTAATTCTTGCTCAGGACAGCAGTATTATTAATTCCTTAACTAGACACCTAATTGTTTGCCTGAGAAGCAGCTGGCCAGGAAAACATGAAGTAAAATGTAGGAGCAGTGATGTTGGGCAGCCCCTGGCAGCCCCAGCACTCACCAATGTCACGGATCGGCTGCTTGACTCCGATTTCGTTGTTCACAGTCATCACAGACACCAAGCTTGTGTCTGGCTGGAAGGCAGCCTCCAGCTCCTGGGGAAAAACAGACAGAAGCTGTGACTGACACCAGAACTGAGACTCCTCTGCACACCTTCATTTGCAAGAAAATCTGACCCACCAGCCCCCTAACCAGTGTGTCACCAAAAACCCCTTGGCTTCTGACAACCAGTCCTGGGGACAGGACTAACCCTGAGAGGGGCACTAACCCTGAGAAGGGGACTAACCCTGAGAGGGGCACTAATCCTGATAAGGACACTATCCCTGATAAGGGGTTTAACACAGAATTCCTTCAGGAAGATGAGGGTGACCAACTGAAGCAGCTCCCCAGGAGTGGTGACAGCATCAAACCTGCATGAGTTCAAGAAGCATTTGGATGATGCTCCCAGGCACATGGAGTGATTCTGGGGGTGCCCTACACAGGGACAGGAGTTGGGATTGAGGATCCTGATGGGTCCCTTCCAGCTCAGCAGATCCTGTGATGCTCTGCTTGTGTTCCTGCATATCCTAACCCTGGCATGCACTGTGCCACCTGACCTGCTCAGCTCAGGTCAGAACAGGCATTTGCTGTGTCCCAGACATTCCTCTCAACTATCCAATGAGTTAAGCACCACAAACAAGCTGCAGCCACGGCTCAGCACAGAGAGGGTGGCTGTAAAGGAACAGAACTATCTGCAAAAAAGTGCCATGCAAAGTCTGCCAGCTAAGCTCTGACAGATCTTGACCAGCTCCACCCCACCACATGCAGTGTCTCTCCAACAGATGATGGGGCTAGAAACAAGTGACACTGTCCTGTATGACAGGACACAAAGGATGAAACAGCCACATGCAGCCCCTGACCCCTGGGGAGCACCCTGGGGGTCACAGCAGCTCTGTCATCAGGGGGTCTGATGCCAGGAGGAGCTCAGGTCATGAAATGTCACCACTAACTCCAGTACCAGAGCCAGCTCTCCCCTAGCCAGGTACTGGGCTCTCCCCAGGGTACATACCCAGCATGGCAGCCAAGTGACTGGTGAGATGGGAGATGGAGGTTTTGGTGGAGAAAAAGTCTGGAGCACCAGACAGAACAGAAAATCCTTCCCCAGCTGTGATGCTGATCTGACTGTGACTCTCATTCTACCTTGTCTTATTTATCACTCCTTCCTCTTTAGAACCAAGATGCCACAAGGTCCTCCTCAACACCTATTTGAAGGAAAAACCTTTTCTGTTTTAATTTTTCTGTCAGTAAACCACCTACCTTCATATCTATGAGTCCATTTTTTTTAACAGGCAGGTAGGTGACCCGGAACCCTTCTGCCTCCAGGGAGCGGCAGGAGTCCAGGACACACTTGTGCTCAGTCTGGGTGGTGATGATGTGCTTCTTCCTGGACTTGTAGAACCTGGCAACACCCTGCCAGGCACCACAGCAACAAGAAACCTGCTGTCAGATCACTGGAGAAAGCAAGCTGGACACAAAGTCAGCAGAAACAAGAAATCTCTGATTCAGTGGTATTCATGTGGATCTTCCCTGCCTGGCCCAAAGTGATGGATCTAAAAGGTCCTGAGATGCAGCTCCCATCAGCATCAGAGCATCTCTGTGACAATGTCAGCTGGTGCAAGTTATTAAGAATAATGCTTTTCAGAAAACATCTGCAGTGGAGTCAGACACCAGAGGTCTGAACAACCCCACACTAAAGGTTGAAACACAACCTGGGCTCAGTCAGAGGAGAGTTTGGACCCAGCAGATGTCTTGGTAAAGATTTTCACTGCCTGAGCAGAAGGATTGCACTTGGTGCATGTGACTGAGCATTGAACTCTCCTCAAAACCAGGCCCTGGGCTCCAAAACATCCCAGGTGTGGGTGTGTAGCTGAATACCACAAGGAATAAATCCAGGAATGCAAATATTTGATAACTAGGCCATCATATTAACCTTTAAAGTGCTGAAACATGCATACAGCTCTTAAGAACATAATTTATTATTAGCTACCATTATTAGTTATTATAACTTTTCCATTACATTTATTATTAATTTTTACCTTGATTGCCATATTATTTGATTCTGTTGCACCACTTGTAAATATAATTTCCCTTGGATCAGCTCCTATTAAATCTGCAACTTGCTGTTTAAAAATACAAATTTCATTTGTTAAGGTAAAATGCAATCAATTCACCAGAGCCAAACACATGCAAAATGCTTTCAAGCACAGCCCTGTGAGCCTCAAGGGGGTTACAGTCTGTATCCAACAAAATCCTGCTCCAGGTGTGACAGTTTAAATGTCTTCATCAGTACCAAACAGACAAGGAATTCCCAGACAGCAGCAGTGGGATCAAGCATTAGCCTGTCATAAAAGGATGTAAAAGTTAAGTTGCCAAAACTCCAGCATCTATCACTTCTAAAAAAGAAACTGCAAACACCCACAGCTAAGCTGAGGAGAAGAGGAAAACATGAAGCAAGCCCAGTGACTGCACTTGTGACCCCAGGAAACAGAAATCCTGAGACACCTTTGCCTTAATTATTGGTTTCTGCCATTTCAATTGTTCTGACCTCACTATTTTTTCTGGGAATAAATCAGTGAAGCACAGCAGGGCTGCAGCTGCTAACACACAGCAAGCTGCCACCCCAGCCCACAGAGAACTAATGACAGCAGTTCTGTCCCCACTTTTGCTTTCCTTTCCATGCAGAGCTTCCTTGGCAGCAGCAGGAATCCCAGGGGAGCTGGGGGGCACTCACCCTCCTGGCTCTCTCCATGGCAGCCTCGCTCTCCCAGCCGTAGGCGTGGGTCCTGGAGTGGGGGTTCCCATAGTAGGCAGTCAGGAAGGGGAGCATGGAGTCCAGGACCCGGGGATCCTGCAGGACACACCCCACACAGCTCACAAACCAGGAGGAAAAGCACCTCTGGCCCCTCTGCACACCCCACACACCCTGCTCAGCAGCAGGGCCTGGGCTGGGCTCAGGGCACGTCCTGAAAACTTGGGGTTACTGTGAGGGTGCTGAGCCCCAGGGTGCCCAGAGAAGCTGTGGCTGCCCCATCCCTGGCAGTGTTCCAGCCCAGGTTGGATGGGGCTTGGAGCACCCTGGGCTGTGGGAGGTGTCCCTGACCATGGCAGGGGTGGCACTGGGGGAGCTTTAAGGTCCCTCCCAGCCCAACCCATCCCGCGGTGACTGCACGGGCTCTGGCAAAGCCCGGCTCTGCCAGCCCTGCCCCGGGGCCAGGAGGTGACACAGCCCTGGGGAGATGTCCCAGGGCAGGATGGGACCCGCCGGGCACAGGGCCCCAAGGGGGGGAAGTCTCCTTCTCTGGAGCCTTTCCAAGCGCCCTGATGCGTTCCCGTGTGATCTGCCCGAGGTGACGGCACCCGGTGATCTCCGGAGGTCCCTTCCACCCCGTGACACTCGGGGACTCTCCGAGGTGCCCGGGCGGTGGTTCGGTTCGGTTCGGTTCGGACGGGTGTCAGTTCCGGCGGGGTCACGGAGCCCCCCACAGCCCGGGAGTTCCTCCGAGAGGCGAAACCCCTGCGGGGAGCGGCCCGGACCGATCCCTGAACCCCCCCTGGGGAGCCCGGGGATGCGGGACCGCCGGGACCGCCCGCGGGAAGGGAAGGGGAGGCTGACCCGGCCCTTACCAGCGGGGTGGTGGCCTGGACGTCCATGTAGAGCGGCCGGAGGGCAGCGCTGCCATCACCGCTCGGCCCTGAGGGGAGAGAGGGGGGAGGGGGCGGGAGCCGCCGTCAGCGACCGCGGGAGCAGCGGACGGCACCGCGCCTCGGCCTCCGCCGCCCCCGCCAAGCACGGCCTTACCCGGTGCCGGTGGCTCTGCGCGTCCCGGTTCCGGTGTCGGTGCCGGTGCCGGTCCCGGTGCTGCCGCCCAGAGCCGGCGAGGGGCGGGAGCGGAGAGCGGACCCCGCAGGCAGCGGCGCAGCAGCATGGCGGGGGCGGGCAGGCCACGCCTCTTCCTCTACGTCACACCGCGCGCCGGAAGTGGAGGCCGTACCGGGCGGTGGCGGCGGAGGGCGCGGAGAGAGGTGCGGGAGGGGCCGGGGCTGCGGCCGAGGGAGGGAGGGAGGGACCCCCCCATACCCCTCCCCCCGGGACGGATCCCCCGGGACGGACTGGCGCGGCCGAAGCAGCCGGGAGTGGGGCGGGCACTGAGAGCCCCGGTGCGAGACCTTGCGCCGGGACAGCGGCACCGCGGGGCCCCTCTGCGGCCTGAGCCCCCGCCTCGACCCTGGGGCTTGGGCTCCGGAGCCCGGCGGCAGCTCGGGAGGCCGGGCCTGGCAGGGAGGGGTGGCCATGCACGGCTCCTGGGAGCTGAGGAGCAGAGCGGGGCCCTGAAGCGGCCACGGAGCTCCCGGCGCCGCGTCCGAGGCAGCCGCCATCCCCTCCCCGGCTTCTGAAATCCCGCAGAGCCTCTGGAGCTGCCGACCTGCTGCCCATCCCGGGGCGGATCTAGGGGTGTGTCAGACAAACCCTGCCCTTTCCTCTCCAGATGCCGGTGACCGTGGGCCCCTACGGGCAGTCGCAGCCCAGCTGCTTCGACAGAGTGAAGATGGGGTTCATGATGGGCTTTGCTGTGGGCATGGCAGCAGGAGCACTGTTTGGAACCTTCTCCTGCCTCAGGTATGCCCAGGACACGGCCCCACAGACAGGGGGGGGCAGAGCAAGAACCAGGGGGGAAATGCTCTGCTCTGGGGTTGGGGAAGGGGTCCCGGGGCTGTTCCTGCAGCTCCACACTGCTGAAGCTTGGTCAGCAGCTCCAAACCATCCCCTGAGCCCCATCTCAGCCCCAGCCTCGGGTGGGTGACAGCATCACCCCAGGGTGCTGGGTCCCAGGAGGCTGCAGTTCCACAGCCCTTTTCCTGCTGCTCCCAGTGGAGGGGGTGCTGGGAAGCAGCTCCAGGAGCAGTGGGACTTGGGAAGCTTCCCAGGGAAGCTCTGGGGTGCTGCACCCCCTGCACAGAGCAGGGAGCATCCCGAGGGGCACGGGCAGAGCTGTGGCTGCTGCACAATCCCACTGTGAATCAGGGGGACCAAACACCACCCCCTGCCCTGCCTGGCTCTGCACTGCTCATGCCTGGTTCTCAGGCCTCAGGGAATCACAGGAATCCCCCCTCTCACACCTTGCAGAACGTTCTGCTTGGGTGTTTAATCTGTGCTGAGCCCTGGGCAGTGATCAGGTGGGGAGTCTGGAGGGAGGAAAAGACCCAAAGGCTCAATCTGACTGAGGTCAAAAAGGGTTCTGAGTGTTCCCATCCTGGGAGGTGTCAGTGGGACAGCACTGGCAGAAAAAGCAGATTCAGGGCAGGCAGAAGCAGCAGCCACAGCAGCTCTGGCAGTCTGGAATCACAGCTCTGTTACTCCTGCTCTGCCACTTTTGAGGGAGAAATCTCCATCTTTCAAAAATAAGTGCATGGAATTCCTCAGGCCCCACAGGCACTGCAGAGCAAGAGCTTCCTGAGCAGGAACAATTCTGTTTGTTTCTGTTTGAGCTCAGGTAACAGGAACTGGGCACCAGGAACACCTCTGGACACTTCAGGGCCTTTGGAGTTTCTCTCCTGTTAAAAATTTCTTGCCAGTGGGAAATAGGAAGGGAGTTCACAGCAGGATTTGAACTTGCCAGGAGTTCAGCAGCTCAGAGCCTCTGTGTTCTCTGACAAGTCAAATACTTGGACAGCACGGGTTGGGGTTTTTTTTTTCCCCAAATTCAGGGTGTTTGGGGCACCAGCAGGTGGAGCTGGTGCTGCTGCAGGGAAAACCTCTGGGCTGTTGTCAGGGATCACTGGAATTCCCCCAGGAGAGGAGCTCCAGGGGGGCTGCAGAGCTCAGCACAGCCACGGGGGGATTGAAGGAGCCAAGAGGTGTCGGAGCCCTCGGGCAGCCCTCAGCTTTTCTGTAATTCCTGTGTTTCTTCTCCTTCCAGGATTGGCATGAGAGGGCGAGAGCTGATGGGAGGAGTTGGCAAAACGATGATGCAGAGCGGAGGGACCTTTGGGACGTTCATGGCCATCGGGATGGGGATTCGCTGCTGAGCCCCCTGCTCCTCCCTGCCAGGAGGAGATCTGGATACCTGGGAGAGAGAACAGTTCCCAAAGGGAGGGGGCACCATCCTTGCTCTGCTGATTGTAAACGTGTCTTTTACCAAATTTCTACTTTCCTGAGACCCAGAATCCTCTGTTACCACATTAAAGCTCCCGTGCCCCAGCCCTGTACCACGCACACGTTTCCCTGTGGTGCCTGCACAGCTCAGTCCTGGGGTGTGGGAGTGGAGCTGCCCTGGGGTGCTCCTGCACTCCTGAGTCCAGGAGTTCATCCCTCTCCTCTTGCAGAGCAGGGGGGTGGGAATCAGCCCCATTCCTGGGTTCCAGTCACAGAGGGCAAACGCCCTTCAGAGAGCAAGGGCCCCAGCAGGATCTGGGAGCAGCTGAGGGGAGTTTGGGCACCTTCCTGCCGGGCAGAGAAATCATCCAAGTGCTGGAAAATGGAAACCTGGACCCATCGTGTGGTGGCCAAAGGTGTTTTTTGATGTCACCAAGATGATTTAACAGCCTTTTCCCCACCACCTCTTGGTGGTGGGGATGGGGTAGGGCTGAGCTGCTGCCCAGGGAGAGCAGGAGGTGGCTCCCTGCTGCCCCAGCCCCCAGCCTGGCTGGGGAATTACTGGTTTGGTGTTGTTATCCCCAGGATTTGCCTCTGGAAACAAAGCTGATCTTCATTGCTCCATTTCTGTTTAAGGAGAGGAGGGGTTGGCAGCAGCAGAACCCACCCCAGCACCTGCAGGATCATCCAGTCCTACCCTTACCCTGACCTCTAACCTCGTTCTACCAACCCACAGCTAAACCACCCCCAGAGCACTTTATACCAGTTCTGAACTCATTTGGGGATGGTGATTCAACCACGTCCCTGAGCAGCCCATTCCAGTGCTTAAGAACCCTTTCTATAATCAAGTTTTTTCCTCACATCCCACCTCAACCCCCCCTGGCACAACTCAAAGCCCCTTCCCCTGCTGGGTACTGAGCCTGACCCCTTCCCCCTCTGCTACTCCCTCTCTCAGGCAGCTGTTTCTCATCCAGAGAAACTGCCAACAAGAACCAACTCAAAGCAACAGCATCACAGCTGCCCTGCAACAGCTCTGGTTTCCTTCCACCCACGTTTTCTCCCCTGGTGGGGATGCTGACAACAATTCCAAGCAGGGACAGAGTTTCTTGGCTTTCTGCAGCCTCATCTCCCCCTCCCAACCCTTCCCCTGCTCCATTCCTGGCTCCTCTCTTGCTCACCCCCACCCTCTCCTCCTCCCAGCCAGCAGCATCCCTGCCCACAGCTCATTCAGCAGGAGCACATCCCCCTGGGACTGAAATCCTGCAGCCCCCCGGTTCAGGACTGCTTGGGGAAGCCCGAGGCTGGCAGGGATGATCCCGGGAATGATTTGCCCCCAGGCAGGGGGCAGCACAGGGAGATTTCCAACCAGCAGGAACCAGCTCTGGCTCTCTCCTGGAGGAGTGGCATTCCCAGCACTTCCAAGCATCACTCGCTCACCTCCAGCCAAAGTCACAGCAGGAGAGGGGAGAAATAAAGCTTTGTGAAGGCCTTTTTAAGAGAATTTTATTTTGAGTGGTTCTTACAAAGATTGTTGCAATATGAAAGTCTTTGTTTGATAGAAATATCAAGCTGTCTTGTCAAACACACTGAAGTAACCCAAAAATATATTTCAGAGCTCACAGAGCTTAAAAAGAGCAAAGATTATATGCAACCAGAACAAAACACGTTTCTGTATTTCCTACTTGTTTTCAGACTCTGCTGAAATCCTTCAACTGTGCCCCACTGCATACAAAGAAACTCATCTGGAAATGCAGAGATAGTTTTGTTTGGAAACTTAGACACACCTCACACAGTATTTACAAAGAAACTTTTACAGATACATTAATCAAAAGTTACCATCAAGAAATAAAACCCTTCAATCCTATTTTTACCAATTATTCAGCACAAATCAAGCTGAGTGGCTGCCTCGAGTCAGCTTTCAGTAGCCTGTTGGATTTCCCATTTATACAAAACACTAAATATGTCCCTTCATAAAGTCTATCTCTGATATTAACCTTGCGCAGATCGCCTACATTTAGTGAAATGTAAAATGTAATTGCTGCATTAAAAGAAAGGCTTGTGAAACATTAAAAATGCCATCATGTCCCATCTGCCTTTTACAGAGAACTTGTTTTCTATGAGCTACTTCTCAGTTCCTACAGATCACCTTAGTAAATGTACAAGAATTACAAGGCAGAACAAGAAGTCAACAGCTTTGTATACAGTGGAAATGCTAGTTAGGGAGAATGAACACACTGCATTTCTGCTTACTTCATTTTATTTTTAAAGGTAGCAGGAAGTGTACACAAAATGACATTAAATCCTTTCCTTTAGTTTTATCTAAATAAAAGATAACTCAATCTTCCTCCAAAAAATAACTATGTACAAAACTGACTAAATCCATCTTCATCGTCGCACAGGAACCAGTAGCTGGGTTGCAGTCATGGAGTCCGGGAAAAGGCTGTGGTATGTTGGAAGAGGTACATAGGCTGCCGTAATCATTTTACCTGTTTGGAGAAAATATTTAAAACAATAAATCAGTCTTTGGTCACTTCTGTAATTCCTGAGCAGAGGGCAGCTCTGCAGAGGAACCTCACTCACCTGCAAACCACCTCCCGTGCAGCGCGTTGACGGCCGCGATGGCGGCGGCGATCGAGGGACACTTGACGTACACATTGCCCTGCAAGACACGAGTGGGGGGCCCATCAGTGGCTGGAGGAGCCCCACAGCCCCCCTGACACCTCCCTGCTGTGGCTGTGACAGGGACAAACCTGCAGGCGGTGTCCCCACTGCTCCCAACAGCTGCTCCCAACAACGGGTTCCCACAGGCAGAACCAGGAGGGAGCCGAGGGCGGTGCTGCTGGGGGGGTCCCAGTTACCTCTGGATGAAACTGGGGCAGAGCAGCCCCAAGGGGACCCTGACCTGGCATCAAGTGACAGGCTGCTCACTTGAGAGCCTTTCCCAGAGAGCATCAGGCAGCTCCCCAGGACAAATCTCAAGAAATAGAGGAAGGCAGGAGGTGTCTGATCACCCCTGCTGCAGGCTGCCCAGAAAATTCTGTCCATCAGCAGCTCCACCAGTGCTGCAGGAGCTCTGCTCACTGTGAGGTTTTCAGAGGGGTTACAAATTCCCCCTGCCCCAGGGCAAGAATCAGGCCCAGCACTTCAGGGCAGACACTACTGCAAACATTCTGTGGGAACTTCATCTCTCTTGCCTTGTACAAGGACTGAGACAAAGGGACAAAACCCCTCAGAGCAGAGCACGAGCAGCCTGAGATGGTCTCTAATGGGAACGAGAGGGAGATCCTTCCATTCTGCCACAGATACCTGAAGTTTTTTTTTCTGCAAATGAAGCCCCAAAACAGCCTCACCCTGAGTTCTGCAATAGTCACATTCAAGATGCCCACAGCAATGTGTGCCCACAGCACACAATTTTCTGTCTGCGTGCTTAGAAAAAAAGAATGCTGACCAAGCAATTCTTGAACCAGATCAGATCTCAGCTGAAACAGATTTTACAGGAAAAAAATGTACGAGCCAAGAGAACCCAGCCTGCCCTTTCTTTACAGCAGCCTCTGGCAGCCTGTACAAACTCTTCCCACTGTGATCCAACTCCCTCCTCCCAGGGGGAACCCAAGGGCAGGGGCTGGTTTCAGGCACCAAGCTGCTCACAGCAGTTCTGTTCCCAGCACAGCAACAGAAAGCTGTCACTTGGTGTCACACACACAGCAGCCAACACAGGGCAGGTGCTGGGTGGGATCACAGCCTCTCCCCACAGCCCATGACACTGCCAGCCCTCACTCTGGGAGCCTGGGGAACAGTGGAAATTCATAATCAAATACAATATTTTAAAATGCCAGTGGGTATTTTGTGCCCGGGGCATTGCTGTGCTGCTGCTGTGACAAAGCAGATGTCACTTCTTTTAAATCTACTTGCTAGTGAAACAAATTTGCAGCTCTATGTGCTCTGGACCTGTGGGAGGTGTTTGGTTGTTGTGGTGTTTGGGAGGTTTTGTGAGATGATTTTTGTTGTAGTTGGGTTGGTTATTTTTCCATCTGTGGAAGGACTCTTCTGAGACAAAAAAGACAGTAACAGTAACACTGCTGGGAAGGTTTTTACAGCCCTGCAGTCAGCTTGAGGATAAAACCTGCCAAGAAAGCTTGAATGTTGTCTGCTCTGCTGGGCAACTGCTCAGCTCTAACCTAACAGTGCAGAGACCCACGTGAAAGGGTTTCAGGTGACCAGAGTCTTCTGCAAAAGCAGCACAGTAACAAAGGTTTGTGAGCACAATCCCATCTGCTCCACACTGACAGGGACAGGAGAGGCCACTTCAGCTTCTCACAAGGGAACAAATCCCAGCAGGACACTTCCAGGATCCAACAGTTACAAATTTATCTACTGCTGGCAGTGTTTGGAAACTGTACTTCAACTTGGGCTGTGAATTCTATATCAAAGTGGCTCAGGCAAAATACCTTTACAGGCCTTCCACAGTTTATGTTCTAGGAGCTGGAACACAGGGGAAAAGATAAACAATGGTGTAAACAAAGTGATCCCTCCAGGCACCAGGCTGTAATGAAGCCTTCAGCAGCAGCCCCTCTGCTCCTCCTGCCCTCCAGCCCTCACAGCCCACTTAACACCACTGCTTCCAAGCATGGGACATCCCATGGGATGGAGCAGGCTGCCCTTGGGTGAAGGTTGGGTTCTCCACAAGCAAAGGAAACTCAAGTCCTGGCTTTTGGGAAAGGCCCAGCTTAAGGGAAAAGCCAAATATGCCAACATTCCAGAGGTTTATTTCCACAGAAATTGAGTTTATGCCACTCTGTAAGAGCAGACTGCAGCCTCAGGAAACTGCTCGTGCCTGCACCTGAGTGACCCACAGTGACTCAGAACAAGAGGGAACCACCTACATTCTGAAAAAGCTGCACAGAAACTTCAGAGAATTTCCAATTCAGTAGGAAAAAAATATTTGTAATGCTCCCTTTATACAAAACAAAACTCCAAAAAGCTGCTCAGTCTCTCCCTGGGTCCAGGCCTTACCTGAGCTGAGTTTTTGTCTACATAGATGTGGATAACTCCCCCATGTTTGTTACATTCCTCGATCACATCATCTTTGATTTCTGTATCCCAGCCAGCTTCTTCTTCACTGTGGGTGGTGTAGGAAGAACAGGACAGACATGGAATTATCACCCAGAAAAAATCCACCATGAAACCCATTAAAAAAAGCCCCTCTGCCAACGTTTTGATTCCTTCCTCAGATGCTGAAGTCATCAAAATAGTCCAAACAGAAGCAGAGGATAATAAATCACTTACGTTTGAGGATTAAACATGTTGGAAAGCTGGAAGCACTGTGTTGCAAGTGGTTGTACAGAGGCAGCTGCAGCCAGAACTGTTGTAATGGAAAAAAACAGTAACAATTTTATGAACTTGCTATACACAGCTCCAAATAAAACTACTCTCTTCCACCCATTCTTTAAAATCCAAACCTCCAGCAATAACAGCAACAGGTCTGACAGAAAGGTGAAGACAGGAAAGCAAATTTCATAATTAGACACAACCTGTGACAGGGAAACTTTATACTGATCAATACAGAAAACAGCAGAGAGGAGCTACAGCTGAAGCTACAAAGGGAAAAGATAACCCTGTACCTTGATTTTGGCAGATTTTCAATTTAAAACATTAACAGGCATCTTCATACACATCTGAAAAATCTGCCTGAATTCTATGTATGCCACCTCAGATTTTTTTCTCCTCAAAGAAGCCAACCTGCAGCTCAGGGTGGAGTGGCACTTCCCCCCTGACTTCATGGGAAGTGACAGACACATCTGACAATTCTCAACATGTATTTTAAAGCACCCTGAATTATCCTTCAAAAATTGTATCTCTTCCTTTGTGCCTTGGAAACACATAGCACAAAATATTTGACAACTGAATTTATAAACATTTTAACTCTAGATTAGATCTACACTCTTTCCCAGAAAGTATGAAATCATTACTTGTCATTTAGTGCTGCTCCTTACAGACAAGCACTGCTCTGCAGGCTGCAAGCTCCTGGTCCTTCAGCTGCACTACAGGCAACCTTCTCCCTGCCCCTGCAGCCATCAGGGGTTACACAGTCACCCAGGGGCTGGAACCACAAACTCCTGATTCTCCAATGACCCCTCCAGTCCCTCCTCTAAGGCAGGAATTCCACACCCAACCACAACTGAGCCCACAAAAAACCCACCCAAGCCCACACATTTTTTAGGACTAATACATGTCTGGAGAACAGAATCAGAACATAGCAATAATCAATACATGCTTGGTTCCTACAGGCAGGAGCACAGTGCAAACCCTCAGGCTGCTGCTAAGTCCCACACCAGCAGCACTGCACTTATCAACATCTTAAACAAAACCTACTGGCTACAAGTTATAACAAATGTTATTTACCTTCACTCTGCTGAGATAGTCTTGTTTGCAAATCTAGAGAAAAATACACACAAGGAAATTAGAATGCTTGCATGTTGTGCTGTGTTACCTGCCAGCCAGGCTGTTCAGCTTGTATTGTGGGTAAGAGTTTGTTCAAGTTCCTCAACCAACTCCCACTGTTCCTCTCTAGCTGTGAGGAGTTTCACTAATTTCAGCTTCTCAGCTAGAACAGATATTCCCTGACCCCAAAGTACTTCAAAGAGAAAAAGTACATTAAAGGGAAAGACACAACCGTGTCCTTTAATTCTGTGTTATCACTTCCACTTTGCCTTGGCTGAGTTTGAACCATTTGTAAGATCTATTTTGTTCCATTAAGAACAATAATTACAGCAATTCTTAGAGGCATTCATTAGAAGTTTGGCAGCTTAACAGAAAGCATTTAAGACACAGTTATCCACGTGACACTCTGAAAGCAATTATCAGATGCCATTTCCAGTAGTGTAAGGTGACAGTTCACCTGCTACCTTTTCATATAAATGTCATCATGATACCAATTGTAGTTTTCAAATGCAAAACATTACAAACTGCTCAGAACATTTAATTTGCCAAAACACTAATTACTTGTAAAGCAATATAAAGCTCTTCTAATTTGAAATAACAGGAACAGAGAAATGAAACTTTCTAACCATTTTCAAGTACACAGCTGCAATACTTGACCTCTTTAAACATGCAGATAAAAGAATCAGGATGCAAGAACTGGAAGCATAAACCTCTCCACTTCCATTCCCATTTCACTCACACAAACAAAAGGTGTCAGAAATACTGAAGTTCACCATCACCTCAAGTCACTTGTTTAGAAAGCAGTGAAATAATGGACCCCAAGTGAGCTTCCAGGCTTACTTGAAAATACCTGAGGATATCAGATGTCAACGTATTTTTCCCTTTTCTGATAAACCCTCCTCCACAGTGACTCTGGGAGACCAAAAGAAGTTATTTTTATTTATTTATCTTTGCTTTAAGTACAAGGCAATGAGAGCCCTGAAGGCAAGTCTGAAGTACCTCCCCCAAGTGACTTTCATGGAAGAACACAAACTGGGAACCTCACTGAAAAACAAAGAGATGCAAGGAGCAAGTTCTGAAGGCTGAGCTGTAACACAAGAACTGGCTCCATTTAGCATCAACACAAAGAAACCCTCAACTCCACAGAGTGAGAAATACCATAACAGGGAAGCACTGTCTTAGCCCATGTTCTGGGAAACCTGCATGGATTTGGCTAAATCTGTAACTAATTCCCCAGTTAATTACAACCCAAACTTTTTTTGGTAAAGAAATGTGTTTTGCTTTTTTTAAAAAACAACCCCCAGCCTCCTGAAGCACTTGACAGATGAGGACAGAGCCTTCTCCCTCTGCAGTTCTGACACAGTTGCACATACACACCAGCTACACCTGAACTCACCACTTTTCACCCTGGGGCTCTGCAGCCAAAGGCAGCAAATCTACACAGCCCATCAGTTCAAATTCTGTCTGGGACCAAGAGCAAAATCTGTTCTTAACACAGGAGAAACAGCTGACAGTGCTTCTGTCAATAAGTTTCACAGCTTCACTCTCTGCTACCTCTGAAACAACACCCTGTGCATCACCTCTTGTATCAACTCAATTTCTCACCACTCACAACTGAGGAATGGTCTTCTGCCACTTCCAAATTTACACAGAATTTTAGCTTTGTATCTCTTCACTATCAACTCTTAATTCTTCCCTATGTGCAGTTCTAATGGTATGTGGAAACTAAATTTAACACATCTGCCAAGTTAAGGTCAAAATAACTTTTTCAGCATGTTCTGTGTATAAAATCACAAGGAGCAAGTGCAGCATGATTAAGATGTACATGCTTAGTAAAGAAAAAGCAGAAATAGCTATCAAAGCATTTTGTGTATGAAATGAAGTGACCTGTTTATTTTGAAACACAGCTAACTTCACAGAAACATAACCCTGCCAAGCACTCCCCAGATTTCTAAGTCATTACTTGTGACAGAAGAGGGGCTGTTACCATCCAACTGGGGTTCTGGGTGGTAACACCTACTCATTCATCCCTCTACTGCAGCTCTGCCTCCATGGTTTTCATAAAGAGAGCTCCCTCCAAAAAGGAAGGAATGTTTTGTCCCACGAAGCATTACAGAAATGGTCACAGAATCATAGAAATTAGGGGTCAGTAGCCTCATGGGCATTTAAAGTTTCAGATTTTCAGACAGAATTTACTCAACAGTTCACAGATAAAACTGTTCAGCTTCAGCTCTTTTTCCTGCTGGAATTTTCTCCATGGGAATAACATCCAAGTTCTCAGGTCTGCCATGGAACTAATTCTTCCCTATTTCAGCTTAATTCTTGAACAGGTCACATGAGTGACCAAGCTGTTCATGCATGTGTGTGTGTCCCCCCAGAGGCTCAGGTGTGCTCTCTCTAGGGGCACAGCTGCCCTTTCAAAAGGCATCACACTCAGAGCTCGTTTCCACTCCCTGATCACTGGAGTTTTGAGCTATTTTCCTTCTCCTTGGCCCTGTTTCACTGCTAAGCTCCCAGGCTACATCATTAGAATTTATTTCATCCTGAGCAGATGAACACCACACCCCTCTACTGACAGGACCCCTGTGCTTTCCTCACCTCACTCCTACTCTTATTGACCATCATTATTAACCTAATATTAAGAGATCAGCCCAAAATCTCAACTTTGGCTTTACCAACAGCCTCTGGCTTTCCCCTCTTTCTGTGAACAAGTTTTACACATCTTGTACTTCCTGTTCTTCTCCAGTTTCTTAACTTCCAAATGACACAAGTTAGAAGCTGAGCAGGAAGAGTTCTACTACTGCTGCTTGGTCAGGGAATGGCAGTGGAATCAAGGACTGTTAGTCCTGAAATGCAGCTTCCCTGAAAATATGCCAGGCTAACAATAATCTCCAGTTTCCCACATTCAGTGTGATACTTGAAGGAGAGAAGTGAAGTCAGTGACAGGACTGGAAATCCATATTCCTAGTTCACCTTCCCTTAAATTCCAAACTGTATGCCCAGTGTCCCCACTACAAACTGAGGCAATGAGATTATTCTGAAATATTTTCATTCAACCTCAGCCCTGCTTCCTTTCTGACCTTGTCAAGAGTCAGTCAATCTTCACCTATCTTTTCATGTCTTCTATAAACTCTGATTGCTGGTGATTCTCAATTTATCTACTTCCCAAACTAAAACCATTTATTATTATAGATATCTCTTATCATCAGTCTTTTTTCTAGTCTTTATTCACTCTCTGCTTATTCCTTATTTCTTTTGAGGTAGTTAATCCCCCTTGTTGGTGTGGAGCCCATGTCTAACAGGATTGTTTCTTCTTTCTCTGGAATACAGATCCAATATAGCATTAGCAATTTGGAACTGAAGAAACTTGCTGGACATTGCCTGTCCAAACACCAAAGCTGCTCAGATCAAAAGAAGTTATTGCCTTGTTTCTTCAACCACTGCTTTTGAAATCAGAAGCCTTAGTTACAGACCTGTTTTGTTTATCCTTCCATTTAAACTTGAGCAACTCATGACCCCTCAAGTCAATGGTCATTTCTATTCTCATCCATAACATCTTCATTACTTACCAAATTGAGTTTAAAATAGCATCCCCTCTTCATGAGTCAGTGAGTGTTTGATGAAGAAATTTGTCGGATATCACATCCAGGAATATCTGGGCCCCACCATTATTACTAGCAATTCTTCTCCAATCTGTATCAGGGAAGTTAAAGTCTCCCATAATGACATAATTCCTGGTAGTAATTTTCTCTAGCAAGAGTAAAGAGATCTTTAATCCATAACCAAATCTCACTTTGGGGATAGCTCATGACTCTACTGTAGTAAAAAGCGTAATCTTTTCCCAAAAGTTACTTAAGCTGCACATGTCTGCATTTCTCCTTTTGTACCATAAACAATGCTACTCCTACCAACTTTTATTTCTACAGTTACTAAACATGCACATTCTTCACAAACCTGTATTCAGCCTCATTTACTGCTCCACAGCCATGCTGTCTCACACTGATTCCATGCTTTCCTAACAGTCAGACATTTTTGGCCATGTTCCTGATTTGGGAAGTTAGGATTTGTTTGCCTTGCTTGTTTCATATCTGGGGGTGGGAAAGGATCCATGGTTTTTTAAAAATATTTCTCATTGACTACACCTGTTTCCAAGCAAGACAGTCACACCACCACCACTTGCATTAGAGGTGATGTATTGTTTGTGCTGTTTGCCTTTCCTTCTCTTGCTGGACTAGATAAGATTTTTCCTTGCCACTGTGTATTTTTTATTCTTCTCAAACAGAAAAAAAACCACATTAGGCTTCAACCTCCATTTTTCCTTCACTAGACAGTTCCTCTTCCTTTCAACTATGTAACTACAGGAAGACCCTATTGTAATCTTTTAGTTTTATGTGTATGCTCTTCTCAAAGCTGCACCTGAACTTCAGGAACATGATTCAGGTCTATCTTAAGTCTGAATCACTTCTGTCACAAACTGCTGGAAGACAAACACAAGAATGCCACTCATGCTTTGTTGATTTTCTGTCCCTTCACACCTTCCAGCATGTAGTTATTTGTGACATTCAAGTCTTTTCTACTCCTACAACAGTTTCATGCCCTTTATTCTCATATTAATAAAAAAATGAAGAACAACATGAAGAAATTCCATTCTGTAAATTCCTAATGTCCTGCAAGAGGTTACTCACAGCTCTAGTTCTGAAGCCCTCTTGAACAATTGGTTGTTTTGGTCAGCTCTGAACTAGCAGCACAAGAACATCCTCAGCCTCATTCTCCCTCACAACAAAATGAAGTCATGAACATTTCAACATCCCCACTGGCAGAACACACACACTACAGCCAGTTCCAAGCATCACACAAATTCCCTGTTGTGCAGTGCCCTCCCTCACCAGGACATACACTGCACAGACATAACACTACTGCAGGCTTGGTTGTGTCCCCCATGAAGTCCTAACAACCTTCCTGCCTCTGTTTTTTTTTTTTTTTTCAGAAGGGTCAATTCCCTCCCAGTTATGAGCCCTGCCACTTTCAGCAGTCAACATTTACACTGCAGTACCACAAAAGAGTCCCCTTTAGTACAGGGGATAGTAAAAGTAGAGATGGAGGCTTGGGATTAATTAAGTCAACTACAACAGATTTGCCAAAACTAATGCAAAGTGAAGGATGCCCAGAGCTGTCATGTACTGTCACTGCTTATTTACTCATAGATTTGCCATGTTTTACAGCTTGTAAAACATGCTGTAATACCTATGTTCTCATTTTAAAAGATCACAAAATATAGTCAAGTACCTCTCGACTCAAAGCCATAAAGTACTTTTGAAAAACAAATAGGTCATGATTTCTTACCTGCCACAGCTCCAAATGCCAAAGATCCACTCATCTGCAGAGCCTGCTGTGCAGCTGGGGGGATCTGCAAACCAGTGCCTGGAACAGAGCACCAATGTAGCCTGTAGCACTTTTCACTCAGGGATGCAGTAACACAATTACAAAACCACACAATGTCAGGTTGGAAGGGACCTCAAGGATCTTCTCATCCAATCCTTCTAATATTATTGTTTATCTGAGATGTCTCAGCACCCCATCAAGCTGAGACTTCAAACTTTCCAGAGTGGGGGAACCCACCACTTCCCCTGGGAAACCATTCCAAGGTCTGACTGTCCTCATGGGGCAAAATTTTTCTGATGTTAAATCAGAATCTCCCCAGGAGCACCTTGTGCCCTTTACCCCTTGTCTTGTCCACGGGACTCCTCGTAATCAGGGAGTCTCCATCCTCTTTGTAGCCCCCATGTATGGACTGGAATGAGTATCAATATAAAGCACAATGTTGCAGTGCAGGTACTGGAACAAATGCCAGAAACCTTAAGTGTTTGTTAAGTGCTTAACAAAACCCACTGTGTGCATGCAGCATGACATTCAGTGGGGTGTGCTAACCCCAGCCTGCATTTTCACACCTTTTTTTTTTTTTCCTGTTAATCCCCAGACATACCTTCTGCCAGTCTTGCCATCAACTGAAGGCGACCAGTTGTTCCCAAGTCAATTCCAGTCCGTTCCAACTCATCACTGTCCAAGAAGGAACTGGCACTGGAAGCATCCGTGCGCTCAGTCACGTGCCCAACTTTCATGGGCCTGCCAGCCAGCTCAAACCCATTCAGCTGTTCCAAGGCCTTTTTGGCACATTCAGAGTCTGAAAACTGCAGGATGGAGAAACAAACACTCAGTCAGACTGCCCAAAGGGCTCAGGAAGGCTTCTACTGTATGGAATATCCAGTTAAGTAAGCACAAGAAACACTAAATTTAAGGTAGCAATAGCTACAAGCTAATTTAAATGTGCTGGGTTTTTTTATATATTCACAAGATGTATTATGTTATATATATTCACTTAAACCAAACACACAATAGTTTGGATATTTACCTTCTTATATTTAAGTAAGCATATATTTAAAGATATATTACTGTTGAAACCAGAGCACCTAGACATTGCAATCAACAATCAGGGCTGTGGTTCCTTTCAACACTTTCCCAACATGACACTCACTCCCTTCCTGACCTTGTAACTGACATTTACTGTCTGTTTATACTGGGTAATGTCAAATTAAATATACACATTATTTTCTCAGTGTTAAAACCCTAAAATACCAGCTGTGGAGTGAGTTTGGTTTCATTTCTCTGAAGTGCCAGAGGTGCCAGCCAAGACTTTTTTTCCCAGGTCAAAAAACCCAAGTTCACAAAATTATGTATCTGAAGGTAAACAGGAAAGTTTTAGCCTCTCACATTTTATTTCCTCCAAAAAAGCTCAGATTCAGTAATTTTCACAGCCAGTCTTCCCTAATGCCTCTGCCTGCTGAAGGCAGCAATGCTTTACCAGGCACTGACCATAATGTGGTCATACACATTGTTCAGCCACAGTGCCCACAGAGAACCAGCAGAGACAGAGACAAAAGCCATTGCTGCACGTCCTGCAACACAACAGCTCTAAGATGAGACTGAACTATGGCTGGAGAATAAAATCTCCTCCTCCCCAGGAGGGTTCTGCCTAGCCTGGGCATTCCAGTCATACCGTAATGAATCCGTAGCCTTTGGAGCGTCCTGTCTCACTGTCCATCATCAGCTGAATGCTTTCAATCTAAAAATAACAACAATGATGTTTCTTATCAGACATTCTGGAACAAGCCACAGGGTACCAAAACATATCAGTATGACCTTGCTAAATACACATCTATGAAAGTGAAACCCTTTTAATGAGCTCCTCGGTCTGAAGTCAAAAAGTGTACAGGCAGCTAAGATACTAAAACAGAAGCAGTAACATAAGGGTGGCATAAAAATTATCCTTGGAGTAGAGGACAGCTACACAACAGCTACAGGCAGACACTTGGTCCTGACACAACACTAACAGACACTGAGAGTGCAGGCATCTTGTAATTCTAACTGAAACACTATAGTCATGGTATCCCATACACTGAGAAAATTCATTTCACAAGGTAAGAAAAGCAGTTTGCATGACTTTGCCAGGGGCTTTAAGAAAAATAAAGGTATTTCAAGTAACTCCTAGAAGCTTACAGTTACTGAATTTAAGACATATTAGCATGTCACTCACGAGCCATAAAATAGTGCTGGGAAGAGACAGTAACACTGAAGAGCAAGAACTGAGTTAAAGGCTGCAGAACACAGAATCAGGAGAAGGAAAAACCTTCACAACTCTACATATCAGTCTGCTAATCAACATTAATCCTACTGCCAGACCTCGAGAGAAAACAAAACAGCAGCCACGTGGACTAAAATTTAATAGACTGCCACATTTTTCCAGGCTTTTGCAGACGATAATTTAATTAATATTTTTTTTGTTTAAGTGAAGCAGCAGCATATTAAATCAATTACTTTACCCCTTTCTAATAACAATAGACCCAGGAGACTGTAGTTAGCACAATAAGGCCAATATTATGACTTCACTGAGAAGGGGCTGTGTCAGAGCTGTGGAGGACACACTGCTAGTTCACAGCAGTAAGGGAAGCTAAAACTTGAGAAAAAATTCTCTGAAACAGATGAAACTACCTTCAGAGTGAACAGAGCTCTGACTCTGCTTTGTGCTGAAACCTGTGAAATGGGGCCCCCATTCTATATCACATGGGGGTGGGGAAGTTACTTAGAAGCTGCATAAGCAGGATGTAAGGTAGGGATTTTTGTTTGGGTTTTTTTGGTTGTTCTGGTTTGTAATTTTAAGTACTCATAGAATTCTCAGGTTTCCTTTGTAAACCCTGCCATCCAAAATCCCTGGGCCACATCACAAGTTCCCATTTGCTCTCCAATACAAACCATGTACCCAAAGCCAGACAGAAGAGCAAGGAAATTAAATAAGCAAGAGAGAAACTGATTTTTTTCCAAAAGCTGTGCTTTACAACTGCTTTAAATTTCCAGACAGGCCCCCATAACACAGCCTGCCAAATTAAACCTTACCCTGCCAAAAGGCTCAAAGATTCCTCGCAGCATATCTTCAGTGATGTTGAAATGTAGTGATCCCACATAGAGCCTCATAGGGCCAGCACTGCCCTTTTGCAGATTATTTGCCATTGCTGCTGCTCTGTTTTTCTCTGCCTATGGAAATGTAAAAAGAAAAACTCACTTTCTGTAAGAATTTAAGCCTTACACAAGCAGTAGAAATGTAGCAGATTAAAATAAATAGATTCACAAGAATAAAAGCTGTTGTTATGATCTGCACTGTCCATCAGACTTCAAGTTAAAATGTACAAATTCAAGACCATGAAAAAGCTTCCAAAATCCCTCAAAACTGAACTTCATGCAGAATTCTGGCTTGTACTTAGCACATTAACACTTGTTACATATGCTGGGAAGACTACATTATAATATACTGTAATTACATAACACTAAATTTCATCTTTGCACTTTCTTCCCATCTGTACTTTCAATATACATTAACATAACTTCTTTGCTTTCGTTTGCCTGTCAGCTAAGGGAAACAAGGGCCCATTTACAATTAACTTAAATAACACTTGTTAATGTTTTCCAAATGTTCAATCACAACCCAATTTTTAAACACTGAGTTTTCCAGCACTGCTCACCACGAACAACAACGAGGTTCACATCTCCTTACCTGGGATGCTTGCACTATGATTGGCACACCCAAGACTCTCTGTCCAGTCAGCCCTATGGCCAGAGGCACAGAGCTGACATCCACAAATTCCACGTAAGCGATTCCCTTGGAGCGCCTGGAATTCCGGTCTGAGATCATCCGCACGTCACGGACCTGGAGGCAAGCACAGAGATGCTGAGGTAAGGGGAGAAAAACCCAATGCAGCCCATTCCCCTGAAATATTACTCTTTGGTATATTAATATCTGCTATTAATACCCAGGCAATTATTTGCCCAGCCAATGGCTTTGCTGTTCTGCTGCAGATCTGGAGCAGCATGGAACCCCCTGCCCAGACAGCCCGGAGCACTCTGTGACATCCCAACTCACACCTGGTGTGCCACAGAACAGGGACAATAAAGTACTGCAGCACTGCCATGCTCTGAGCCACCTCACATGCTGACCACTCAACTCCTGACACTTCCTCAGCTCTCACTTACTGACACTCACTGAACTTTCATTTTCAGGTTTGATGCCTTTTAAGGAATAATTGATCTCCATTCACCCCCCTTTCACATGTCTAGGAAGCTCCAGAAAGCCATTTGCTTACAATTTTGCAGAATATCCACCCTGTACTCAGCCTGAGGAAGCCTGCAAAATAACTTAAAACTTCCTTATAATTACCTTGCCTACTGTAGAGAAAAATTCTTCCAGGTCTCTTGGTCGAATTCTTGCAGCCAACTGCATGCAGAATACTGTTCTGGCATCCCTCTCTTCAGGGGTAAGATTATCAATTGGTTCTCTGGAAATTGGAAAATTCAGTAAAAAAAAATAATCTGAATCAAGACAACTCATCTCTGCACCATGCACAAAAATGTAAATAGTCAGTACTTTAAAGTGTGATGGGGGAAAAAAACCACCTTCCATATTTGAAAAGGCAGGGTCAAGGCCTGAAGGGAATATATGATTTTAATAATATATTTATTTTTTTGTAACATGACTAAACATCCTGTAGCAACTGGAAGCATTAAATATGACTGGAGAATTGTATTTTAAGTACAGAAGCCCCAGCTAAACAGAGGTGCCATATTGCTGCTGTCCAGAACAGGCAAATGACATTAGGAAACTTGCAGTCAAAAATGAGAAAGGACAGGCAAATGGGATGAACTGGCACAGCCTGGCTGTCTGGACACCCTGACAAGAAGCAGGAAGCTTTTTTTGTGGCTTTGCAAACTGTAATTTTACATCTATCCAGTCACTTCAGAGTCACTACAGCCACTGACATCTATGCAAAGAGAATTCCCATCTCTTATTTTGTAGTTTCAGCTTGCTAACTAATAAAAAGGTATGAATTAAAGTAATTACTCTCAGCCTTGACACCAGAAGCACCAGATTCATGTTATTTTGGTACTGACCACTAGCAGAAATCAGATGTGCCACTTTTAGGGTGTTAAAGCCTCACATCTAAGAAGACACGACTTGTACTCGAGTACAGGATGTAATTAGCATGCTGGATCCTGGACTGAGTTTACATCATATTATATGTATTTATATTGTTATATTTTTTTAAATCACTGAGAATACAGAAGAAAGAATTTAACTAAATTATTCAGTAAGATTTTGCTAATGATTAAAAAATCCAAGTGAGTTTGGTTAAACTGCCATAATTTAAAGAATTATCTAAGCAGCTATCTGAATCCAGTGTCCTTAAAATGAGAATCCCAAGAATGGAAAAGCTCCTCCTGGACTACAAAGGTACCTGGCTTCTCTACAGGTCATACCAATACATACTGGATAGGAAAAAGAAGCACTCACACACTAGTTTTCCATTCCATACTTAAGATACTTCAGTAAGATTTAGCAGAAAAGTTAGTAATTTAAGTCAAAATTAGCAGGAAATATTGAGAATACAGAAAAACAAAATCAAAGCCAGACATGTTTTGCAAACTGACATTTTTTACAGTTTTATACAGTTTATGACACAGGGAGAAAGCAACATTGTTTTCAGTGCTCTCCTCTCCTGGGCTTTCCCAATTAATTCCAGTGTTACTTGTAAGTACAACCTGGAGAGAAACTGGTCATGCACTGTTACTTTTCCAACTTGAATTAAAAAAAAAATAAAACAGAACAAAACCAAACAAACCCAAATACATGTAGAAATTCCTACCTAACAGGGCTCTTGTCTTTTCTGAAGGGACTTTTGCTTCTGGAGCGTCGTCTGCTGAAAAGAGAGATCAAAGATCATAAGAAAACCTTCAAATGTACCAGTCTGGCTACAAACAAAGTTCTTAATGATGCAATAAAAAGTGAAGAAAACTCAAACCTTAGTTTGATGCTGTGAGGCAGACCAATCTTCCCTCTGATGGCACTGTTGAATTTTGGACCAGAACTAGGGCAAAAGCAAAGACAGGCATTACTCACCAGAGCACCTGAACCCCACATTTCTTCTCTGTACCACTTCCCTCACCCCTGAGCTTGTAAACATTTCCATCAGCAGCACCCACACCATGCATAAGCTCCATGCAGGCTCCAAACCAGGCACAGAATGTGCTCCCAGCTCAGTTTAATCTGCATCACAAATCCCCAGAATATGCAGGACTCCCAGGAAGAACTGAATCATGAGCCAGCCAGACCTGGCAGTTACTGGGACACAGGTATTGCTGCTATAGTCTTCACAGGTTTTTTTTTTGTCCACGTGTATATTCTACCTGAGAACTGCAGAGAGGTTCTAACAGCCTGGAAATCAGCCCCAGTTTGGAGGGAAGTGATGCTGGCAGGACTGTTTGCTTGAGTGTGACATTTTAAAACCTAAAAGTTTTAACCTTGAAGTGGAAACCAAGTAGCTCTCAGCAGACAGCTGCAAGGGACTGGGCTCTACCCACCACAGTGCTACAAATATGCAAATGCAGCTTGCTTAAGTAAAGTTCATACTGGACATCAGAAGACCCAACCATTCAGGCCAGCAGTTAGCCTGACACAAACATGTCACCAGGGAAACAATCCAATCTCTTGGCTGAATCCAGTTTTAGTTCTCCAGGCTTCACAGAGGCTGACAGAAGAACTGCCAATTGCTCCCAGGGTAAGGACAGTCCCCTCACTTCCTGTGGCACAGGGTAACAGCCTGACACAACTTCAAGATCCACCCTACAAGGTGTTTTCCCTGAGCTTGGTCTCCTTGTAGATACAAGGCAAAGGACACCAGCTGTGCAGGTTGTTCTGTCCATCCACCCAGGACAGAGGCACAGCCTGAATGCTGGGGGCTGGGGGTTTGTCTTTCCATCTGCACAGAACTGATTCATTCTGCTGGGGCCATAAATGGATGTGAAACCCCCCTGAAAGCCACAGCAGTCTGAAGACATTAAGAAGTCTGTCACTAAATCCATTTAGCCAGACTATATGTCTGATAAACCTTGCCTTGCTGCTCAGTTGAGCAGTAAGAATTAAACTCAGCATCCACAGCAAGGAGGAAGATGCCCATTTTTAAACATGTCATGACAGAGGTGGAAGTAGTGGGCCAAGATCCAAAACCAGGTTAAAGTAAGGGAAATATGGCCATGTACAACACTGAAAAAAAAAAAAATAAAAAAACCATTTAGAAACTAGTTATTAAGAAAAAATTCTCATTAATAACTACTGATTAAGAGAAACTAAGACCAAAAAAAAAAAAAAAAAAGTACATGTTCTCATCTCATGCAATCACTATTTTTTTGTTTTGGCCTAGGGTAAATTACTTCTTACCCAAGTTCAGAGAAATGACCCCCAGGAGCATCAGTTCAGGCTCTCCAATGTCTGTGCTCCAATGCCAAAAGCTGCATCTGGAAATTTTTGGTACTAATTCCAGAGGCTTTCTTTTCAGAGATGGGATTACCTTCCTTATTCACATCTCCTGATGAAGAACATTGTGTTCTCCAGTTCAACTCAAATGCAGCAAGAAAAACCAATTACAGTGACTTCAGAATACTACCAAGCAAACCAACTAAACAACACTCTACAATCAAGGCTAAGTTTCTAAGGAAACAGTGAAAGAAATGTTTTAAGTTTGCCAAAACCTAATGAAAAAACCTGAGAAGATACACAATGGAAGTTCTTAAATAAATACACAGACAACTTTGAAGGGGAAAAAACCAAAACACCAACCCACAATTCCCAAGTTCTACTTTCACCCTAGACAAATAAATCATGCTGCTTTTTTTACATGACTGCTGGGAGACACAAAAAACCCTACAGCTTTAAGAGACAACTGGAACAGACTGAGGAGAAAACTGCCTGAGGCAAGATGATGGCTCAGGAGTTACCTTCTGAGAAGAAACAGTATCCTACAGGATGGTTATGGTTGGTGGGGTTTTTGTCATTTTTTTTGTCTGGTTGGTTTTGGTTTGGGGTTTTTTTTGTTTGTTTTGTTGTGGGGTTTTTATTGTTTGGTTGGGTTTGGTTTTTTTTCTAAGGTGACTTTCTTGGGTAGCTGTAGATCTCAGCCCAATTTTCTTCTTTTGTCCTGCTGATTAAGAACTTTTGACAACTGTTCCCCAGTTCCAGCTGTCATGTGCAGGAGCACTGAGCCATAACCAGTTCAAGTCTAGGGGTTACCTTCTTCATAACCCACAAACTATGCCCTGTACAGCTGAAGCAGAACTCGGTGTGTGATGTCCTAACCCTACATGATCCCAGGTGACCAAGAACAATCAGAAGACAGGCAGTAAAACACCAGCCTGCACCTCCTCAGTCATACCCAAAACCCCAACAAAAAGAGTCTCAGACAGGGCAAGCTTTGACTAACGAAGTCCAGGACACCTATGAACTTCCACTCCTCATGTAATAACCCTGCTGCTTTCCAGCAGCTCTGCCCAAGCTCTTGATTCCAGAACAGCTCCAGGACAGGCTGAGTGACTTCCACTGTAGGACAGCAGGAGCTGGGATTTGTCAGACATATGTCTAAGCAAGAATACTCAGTCAAGTTCCTTCTACTAAAAAGCCTAATAATACAACTGTAAAACACTTAAATAGCATTAAAAACCCCTGTGAAGAAATGCCAGTCAGTCACCCAGCTTTAAAAATGTAAAACATTTAATCCCTATCTCATGCTTACAGATTTTGAAGGTCTCAGATTCTCTGTGAAAAACTCTTCCTTCAGAACCTATACACTCACTTCTCACTACTGCAGATGCTTCCACACCATCCCCAGCAGCAAAGAACAAAACCCCAGTTTACAGAGATCAGCTTGAAAAGGGGCAAAGCAAATGAGAGGAAAAAAAAAATCTTAAATAAAACCACAAAATATTTCTGAACTAGATGTTGCTATCAGCCACAACACTGCCTGCAGTATCACCACCAACTCAGAACTGTCTGAACAGCCTCACAAGGTGAGGCTCCAGATTCTCCATCCAGTGAGGACTGTGATAGTTACTTCTGAGAAGCTGAGCTGATGGCACTGCTACAGACAGTTTCTTCATATGGAAACACCATTTTTGGTAAACCCAAATGTATCCGATGCAAAGGAGGCTGCTGATGCAGGAGGCTTCACCTCCAGGACTTGTGTGAAAAGTCAGCACCAGTTGTGCAGCTTTTAAAGGTGAATCTCTGAACTGAAGAGTCTCACACAGGAAATTAAGAGCTGTCCCTCACATCCTCTCAGGTCCTTCTCTTTCACACCTTCCAAGCCCAAACTAGAATTCTGAAATCACATTAGCAGGTGAACAACACTATTGCTGGCTACACAGGAGGCAGCCCCATTACCTGTGAGGTGCACGTAGCTACCCCAGAGCATCCTGCCACTAAACTATTTTCAATCCTAAAATTCTACCTAGTTAAGTGAAATCAACAATTCAGCAACTGAAGCAGAGAACACAATACTGCCACACCAATAGGCACAACCTTGTATCTTCTAGGGATAGCAGATTATTTCCCCTTTTTATTCACTGTCTCTCAATACCACAGAAATTGCTATTAAAGAGTATCAAAACAATGCAAAAAACCCCTCATGATCATGTGGTTTCCTGGTACAACAGATCTCAGTGCATTAAACCAGGCATGGCTTATTGAAGTATTGTGTGCATTTTCAGCCTCTACTTTAGGAAGATATTTTGGAAAACCAAAATACTGAAACTCCCAAATTTCTACAGGGGAAGAATGACTATAGGAAAAACAAAGAACACGGCTCTTAAATGCAGCTTTAATGAGATAATAATTTATAATAATTTAAAGGAGAATGCAACAACTGCACCAAGTGATGAGATGAAGGATGCCCTCTCTGTGCAACCCCACACTGCAGAGCAAGGCAAGTGCCAGGCTCCACACATGGAGGGCTGAGGGTGTAAAGATTTTCTGTTTATTCTGCAGGCACCACGGTGGCACTGGCATAACCTGACTGAAATTGCTATTAAAGAGTATCAAAACAATGCAAAACACCCCTCATGATCCTGTAGTTTCCTGGTACAACAGATCTCAGTGCATTAAACCAGGCACTGGCATAACCTGACTGGTTCTGCCATCTTACAGGTGCCAAAAAGCCCCAGAAAATACACCAGCTGTGCACAGCAGAGCCTAAAGCAGCTTTACAGAGGCTCTGACAGGCCTGACATGGAGCACAGAGTAAAAGAAGGGCTCTCTGATCCCCAGGGACACAGGGCTGATGGAAGCACAGGCTGCCACTGCAGCTCAGCAGAGCCAGGAGTTGCACTGTGTGTTCATAATAAAAATGCCAACATCCAGGTGACTTAGTACAAAATGAGACCCTGAGTCCTCAGGGATTTTTTGGTTTGCATTCCAAGAGTATCAAAAGGAATGTGTTCCATGGACTGGGACCCAGGCACCTAGAAAAACATTCCTGTACAGAAAACTGCACAAGCGTGCAATTTATCAGAAGCTAAAGGCTGTCTTCTGACACACCTTGAGAGATGTTTCTCCACTACATGTTACATGCCATGATTAAAAGTTTCTGACATGATCCTGCATTCTGAGATTTGACAACTGAGCTGAGACCTGGACAACAGCAGACACAAAGGGGGAATGAATGAGAGCCAAGCTCAGTTCACACTCTTTTTTCTGCTTCTTTAAAGGCAAAACGAGGTGATGGGAAGCAAAGGAACACAAAAAAACCCAACAGAAACATAGAATAAATAGTAATGAAAAAATGTTTTTTGAGAAATAACCTAAAACTCTCAGGAACTACCGTAACACAGGTTCTACCAAGCCAAAGCTCTGAGAAAACACTGCAGCATTCCATCACAATTTCTAAGCAGGTCTGAGAAAAAAGAGGGCAAATATGCAACACATGGGCATTACTAAGACAAAACACTTCCAGCTTGGATGCATAAACACAGGAAGGGTTTATGCAGCGAGTGCTTAAGAGCAGCAGCCCAGGAAAAATCTTCAGTAATTCAGGCAAAAGGTGTTATGAACCTGTAACCAAACTCATAGGCTACTCTTCATTTTCTGACTGTTAAATGGTCAGGTTCATGTCCTGAAGACAGTTATACTAACAACTTGCTTATTATTTGAATTTTGTGACAAACTTTTTTCCAGACAGCTGTACACATCCTTTTCACTTGCTTTTGCATCATTCTGGGTCCAGATAAAAAAAGTGAAAAGTAGCAAGAGGAACCAGGTACATTCCTGTCTTCCTCTTTTTCACTTTGCATTTATTGACACTCTTCAATAACAAGCTCCCACCTGCTTTTTGTTCAATTGATTAGCGACCAATTTAGCAGGCAGAGAGTGCACCTAAGCTTCCAGATCACACCCTGAGGCAGCACACACACCCAGCACCACATCAGTGACCTACTAGGGGCTCCTGTAGCGGCCTCGGAACCTGCGATCTCTGCTCCTGGAGCGGCTGCGCCTGCGCTCTTTGCTCCTGCTCCGCTTCCTCTCCCGGCTTCTGCTCTTTTTCCTGTCCCGATCTCGGCTCCGTTTCCGTTCCTTACTTCTGCTCCTCTTCCTGTCATGGCTTCGGCTTCGGCTCTTGCTCTTTTTTCTCCTGAGGAAGAAAACCACGTTTGTGGTTACAGACGTATCCTGGTGTTATTATTCACCTCGCATTCCACACATCTCTAACCTCACGTCACACCGACAGGAAAAAGGCTCTACCTGCTGGTATTTACCAACCTCTCTTTCTGCATGTGGGTGGTTAAGCATGTCAAACTCTTTTAAAATTTGTCCTGAGCACTATGAAGTGTTACCAAGTATTTCTCTCTTTTAAAATTTCACAGTCACTAAAGAATGCTTTCAGGAAAAGGACTAATAAAATATTTCCTGCAGTAGATCTAGTACCTCTTAATGCAGTACTTCATGTGTCATTCAAACATACTTTAACTACAGCTTCAAGATGCTGAGAATAAATTACACTTTTAAAGGAAAATAAAACACAACAAAAAATGAGAGGGCAAGTCTGAGAGACAGGAAGGTTGCTTTCTCTTAATATTATTTGCCACTAGCCTTAACACACTTAACACACTGGCTAAGAGTTTTGTTTCTTACTCTCACTCACAAGCTATTTCCTTCTTTTAAGTTTACAACTCCTACAGGCTTGGGGCAAAACCTCCATAATTTTAAACATTTCTTGAGAAAACTTACGACCATTAAAAACTGTAACAATGAATTACACCTCAAATTTGAAAAACCACTGAGCCACTGTTCCATTCTTGGCAGACTACTTTTGCATTACCTGAAACTCCCCCTTGCATCTCAATAATAAAATCTTAAGTCTCCTAGACTTTAAAATATATTTGTACAAATACATAAAACACAGATTAAACAGATGCTCAAACAATTGTCTCATGACTGTAATTGACCTCCAATCAGATTCTGGGAATAACCAGCTCTGCTGCTGGACTTCTGAAATTCAAAACATCCACTGCTATTGAATCTGTCCTCTCCCCCTCTTGGGACTTCTGATTACATACAGCATCTTTTTTCAAAGTAGTGACTCATTCACTTAAAAACTTTGTAAGCCATCCCCTCCCCTTTTTACAAAGTTCATGCCTGTTAGTTTAATCACAGCCATAGGAAGTAAGGCTTCTAGACAGTTTTAATTATTAAAGTAAGAATCTCTCAGCTATCTCATCTGAGCTTAATCATTATGAGCAGCTTGTGTTCTCCAAGCTCCACCCAGGAAGGCCCATTAAAACAATCTTTTTATCTCTCAAGATAAACATTTTGTGATTTGGTTTTAAAAACAGGAGTATTTAATTTTTAATTAGCTATCTACAATACCCCATAATTTCTGTATGGACAGAGAAGCTGCTGCATCAAAACCCAGTATCAGCCTCAGTCACTGATGACTTCCCCCAGAAAGATCCTCCTGCAGTACTGCAGACTGTGACAGGCAGGCACAGTTTCTCTCCTCTGGGATCCATCACATACAAGGATTTCCCCAGGTTAAACCTCCCAAACACACTCTTGTAACAGCTTCAAAAACTACTGCCTGTAGCTCTATCCACTGCCAGTCCAAGCAAGGAATAACTGCAGCTGTCAGTGAAGACAGCAACCATTCAGTGCATGCAGACTGCAACAGCCAAGATCCACATCCTCCCTTCCCATCACCCCTGCACTGGACACAGCACAGCTATCGAGTCAAAAGGAAGATTCTTAGTTCTTCCAATTTCTAAAACATAAATTTAATGGTTTTATTTATTTTGTTATTTAATTATTGAAAGCTGCACTCCGAATCTAATGCTGTTTCCCACTTGCTGATGATGTTTGCTGTAAATTCTGGTTTTTCTGACAGTTTGAATCTTCTTTCAGTGTTACCCCACTGCAGTATTTTCTAGATACTGACACTCCAAAACTGAATTGATAAGCAAAGCAAGAAGTCTTGTAAAGCCTGTGTACACCTTAATCCTCAGCAACAGCTTTCACTGTCACGAGGCACATACAAGATCATGTAGTGCAGTCTGAAGATTTTGGGGAACAGCAACTGTACCAAATGAGAATTCTGTGACAAAAACCTTTGTATTATCAGAGAGCTGCAGTACAAGAATAACTAAACTTTCTAGCTACTGCTAACTGAAAAACTGAAATGGGGAGATAGCAGAGGAGCAACGTTTCTGAAGACATGAGTATACAATTAGGAAAAAAGAAAAAAAAAAAAAGAGGTGAAACCCCACACAACAAACACTGCAAGACCAGAATTAGCAAACCACTCTATTTTACAATATTATTTTTTCCTATGTTAAACTGTACGAGTAGCAATACAAACTCAGTGCATACAGGTTCAACCTGAAAATAGGACCATGGGCAGAAAAGTAACAAATACCTGAAGAGAGGTTACAGCAACTAAGAAAAATGAACTGAAACACATTCTGGTATTCTCATCAGTGGGGGGTTGGACTCTGTCTTTCAAGGCCCCTAACATTCTGTGATCATTCTAGCATGAACTAAGATCAGAACCAGACCTCACATTTAAAAACCACTGTCTTCACTCAGCATTTTATTTTAGGGGTCTCAGGATTTAGCAAGGAAGTGACATGCACACTGTTGTTTGGAATGCAGAGATAATGTACCATCAATTTTACATTGTTAGAATCAAACTTAAGTCTGATGACTGAACTTGTCATTTCAAAAATATTTATAGACCTGGGAAGAAATGTTCTTTGGATCCCTTCAGCACTTCATCTGTACAACTTCACAAGACGACCACAGCACACATGCTGCTTTAAGTTAGCTGAGCAGTACAAAAATGCACCAGTTACTGTTTACTCAACAACAATTAAATTCATAATCATTCTTCCTGCATCAACCACCTCATCACCAAATGATGCTTTTAAGGCAAGGAATTTATTTTACAGACTTAAAAGCCTTTTGTTTATTTGGGGTATTTAAGAGACTCTAGTGCAAGGAATTTTTCTTCTAATTTCCCATTTGATTCCAGACTGTTTGGGTCATCAGCCCTGGAATGATGCTTCCTGAAGATGGTGGGATTGTACACTAGTACGTTATAAAGGTTATAGTATAACTTCATCAACTTTAGATTAGAAACAAAAAACGTAGCATTTTGAAGGTGAGGATGAGCAGAGGGAGGGGATCCATCACCCCAAGCCTTTTCAAGAAAGCACTGGTGTCTTTTACTGATTTGAACTGTTTCAAACCCCATAAAGTCCTACCGCAAAAAACGAAAACATCTATTGCAATCTAAACCACAAAAAAAATTATATCTGCTGAACCTACCCAGTCTGTATTTTTATCTGATGCTAACATTCAGTGTTCCCACAACTCTGATGACACCAGTGACAAGGGGCTCACTGTATTAGTAAACAAAAGGAACATCGATAATTGCTGCAGTTTCTTTTCCAATGTCTTTCCCTCCATGTGGCTGACATACATTAACATGCTTGCAAAAATCAGCATTCTCCCACTAAATGTAGAGAACTGGGCAAATACTCACTTCTTGCTGCGTTCTTCGTGGCCATTGGCACTGCTCAATTTGTTCTCATCCTAAGCAGGGTTGATAGAAGAACATCGTGAGGACGAAGCGGAAACATTTCAAGTGGTCAAAGGGTAATGGGAATGGGAATAAGAAAATACAAAACAAAAATTTTAATACTAAATTACTTGTTTACAGTTTAATGTGGAAAGCTTTAAAAAATTTAGGTAGGCATGTTTAACCACTTTGCTGCTTAAATTTAAGTCATACGATTACAAATACAAGACTTACATCATTTTAAAGTGTGTATTAAATTGTAGATACTTCCTTACATGGTTTAGAGAGCATTTATCCTGTAGAATTCAGCACTCAAGTGGTTAAATGTTATTTCTATAAAATGTAAGAGGAAGTTTCAGGTTTGTGCATGTGTGCCCCTGAGCAGCACCAAGGCTACATCTCTGCCTAAGCCCCAGTGGCTACGCTAGCAGCCAGCACTATGGATTTCCTGTGACCGATGCCATTCCCGAGATCTTCGCTCATTTTCGTTGCAGGGATGTAAGAGCTTGATGTCACCTCTGTCACACATCTCGCCCTGAAGCAAACAGGGATTCACACTGCTTTAGTAACGTCGGCTCCCAAGAAAGTCATCAATAATCCACCAGTCCAGCCTAAACATTCCCTATTTCCATACCTGTTTACATGGAAAATATCCATGTTAAACCAGGACACAAGAATTTTATCATAACAATTTACAAATTTCTCTTCAAGATTTTAAAGTAACTGCTAAATATTACATAAACTAAATATACAACTTTAAGCTTACAAATGCTCATCCAAAAATTCATGACATGGCTGTAGTAAACACTGCAGAATAGACTAACAATACCTGCTATATAATTTATATATTGCTTTACAGTTTAATCACATCAGTTACATCAAATGTACAATTCCTAAGTGGCTTAAACTTAAGATACATTTCTTGAGAAACCAGTGCTAAAGCATGCAAAATGTTAACACTTCACCACCGTTTGGTGAAAACCAAAAAAAAAAAAAAAAAAGACAGTATTCATTTGCTGCTGGTTTAGGTAAAAGACATTACTAGGCTAAATTTGCATAAAATTGACATTTCCTAATTAATCATCTAGAACAGAAGAATACAGGAGCTTATTTCAGAATGACACTGCAGACTGTGATACTGTCTTTTACTTGCTAACAACATTCTATTCAGGGATCCAAGAATTTCCATCAATTCGTTCACTCAGCAATTGATTTCCATCTGCCCTGTTAAAAGATTAACCACCACCAGCCTGCTGCATTATGAGCCAGTCTCACTCTTCTTGCATGGAGAGGACTGTTCAAATATTTACTTGCCATGGGACTGGTGAAAAGGTTATTCTTGGAACCCTGCTGTTTTCCCAAACCACTGCATTCACCTTCTTGCTATACCAAACTGGACCTGGCAATTTAAGAAGAGTTTTTTTGTTTCTTGGGGTTTTTTTTATTGTCGGTTTTTTTTTTTCATTTGGTCTGTTTTGGTTCTGGTTTTTTTGGGTGGTTTTTTTTTTTTTTTAAACCTAGGGGACCACGGTACAGCGATACGTCACTCAATTACTACCTTATGATTGACAGTTCACACTGGAATCAAAGGTGAATTCATGGGAGTAGAGGTGAGATATCGTTAGGCAAGTCTACAAAGAGAGATAGATGGGCATTTATTCATCACGCTGAAGTGAAACTACTGCACAATATAATTACATTAACAGTAAATATTTACTTGTAAGTTACATGTAATGCATCTCCAATAAGATAAATCATGAGGGCTCCAGGGATGTTAGTTTACAGTTCAGCAGTAGTTTCATGAATAATGCTAAATAAAGGTAAATAGGACCTCACTGGCACATTTTCCTCACCTTCTTGTAAGGAGCTTCAAGCATTGCTTCAATATCAATATCATCAGCCATTTTTCAGGACACCTGAAAAGGAGAAACAAAATCCACCTGAGACAGGAGCCACCCTCGTGCCTTATTTTTCAAAGGCTTTTGCTTAAGAGGCCATCACTGCACTGGTGAGGCATCACTGCTCAAATTCCCAGAGCAGTGTCTCAAAAGACACTTCCAACAAGAACTGGAATGAAGCTTTGCCCAATGAGATGATAAAGAATGTGACACAAAGCAATTACAGCTGCAAGCAACAAGATGCTACTGAACACAATTAGCTGGTGGAAACCCCAGAGGTATTCCACCTATTTTGTTCAAAACAAAGAGCACAGATCATTTATGATGCAGAAACACAAGGGCTGGTGGCCATCTTGAGAAGGACTAGATCTTGACCAAAGACCCAGTAGATTCAGGTAAAGGACACAGAACAAACACTCAGGCAACACTGTTTGCAGCTTCCCAGCATTTGCTACCACCACATTTACTAATCTGAAGAGTTCAGACTTACAATGCAGCCTCCGATGTAACAGGACCCACAGAAGGAACAGTTATGATTCCATAACATTGATTCTAGAGATGTTAAAGATCCAGCCAGTCTGGAAGTCAGGTTTCAGACAAAAAACATCCACCACTACAATTTTCTTTTTTCCTCTCAAAATTGTTCCTCTTATTTTTTAACTTCAACCCCCTCATTTTATGTTTATTATATGTAATTTTGTGTTTATTATACTCCAAATCCCTTTGACACTTGATTTCCTTGCCCTCTGCAGGTATGCTATTAAGACTCTCTCAAGACTTTACAGCACAGAGACTCAACTTCCTCAAATCTTCTCATAAATCTGCCTCTTCCTCTTTCGTAATCTGAGAAAAGGCCAGGCCTTTAGATCCAAGTCAGGCAGGCCAACAGTGAAGGCTTTTCTGGATGTGTGCCACAAAATGGATTTGTAATCACAGAGGTTAATTCTTGCACCTTTGTTACAGGCACTGCTGGAGGAGTGTGCTGTCCCAAGGCTTGGCCAGCAGAATAAAACAGCTCCAGGGTTTCAGGATCCTGTAAGCTTTTCTCTCCTCATGCTCACACCAGAGCTGCACCACATTTAACAACCAAGTCACTCCCCCACCCACACTCAATCATCACCCATTAATCAAGAATCAGCCTCCATTACTTCACCAGGACATGCTAATCTCATTTTCATGCTATTACTTCTTGGGCTGTAGTACTATCACGTATAAATATCATTATTTACTTCTAACAGCTCAGGTTTTTTTACTAGATTATTTACATTCAGCTTTTCAAATCACCTACATGATTGATTTCAACGCTGCTCTCCCTGTATTTGGGATCATCAGTATGATCAAGAACCATGAAAAAGCACCAGGCCAATCCAGTATTCCATAAGAAAATTCCCAACAGTGACATCTCCCCCCCACAAAATATATATATACACACACACACACACAAAATTTAGCTGACATTTGCAGCTACACCTGGGGTAGGATCCCTCACCCTGAAGAGGGGTGGCCAACAGAAGGGAGAGGAGAAGGGGCCATAGCAGGGACCAGCAAACCATGGATGTCATGGAAAAGTGACCAGGGACTGGACTGTTGCTGCATTCACCCGAATCAGAGTGAATGAACAATCGCTGGTGGGTCCAAAACAAAGATTCTCATTCACACAGCATTAAGCCCATGGAATTCACTGTCACAGAGCACTGGGGATGGTAACAAAGAAAAACCACATGCAGTGTTCAAAAAACCCAAAACAAAAAAGCACCAAAGTGTACAGAAAAACCTTTTCATTAAACAAAAACATGCCTTGTGACCCTGAACCACAACTAGCTGACAACTAAGGACCCAGAGAGAAGGATCCCTGTGCAAAGGCCTCGTGGTATTTTTTCTTCTCAGGCATTTACTCTTGGTCACCACCACAGAGAAGATCCCGAATTGCAGGGACCTTTGGTCTCCCCCTTCATGCAATCTGTGCCCTTTGTACAAAACACCCGCACTGGTATAATACCTTGTTTTTATCAGACTACCTTCTGCTATCAACTCTGTAATTCACAGAAGACATATAAAGGTGCTATGCGAGTTCAAAAAATAAAAATAAATAAATAAATAGATAAATCGCAAATAAGAGTCCTTAAAAATTTCAAGCTAGTAGGAAACCGTGACAGATTTTCAAGTACTTTTCATTAAACACTGCGGAAGCTCAAAGTAATTTTCATAAAAGCCTTTCAACTTGCTCAAAAAAGCTGCACATACCCGACATCTCTGTAGAGAAAACAAACAAAAACCCAATCAAAACCAGAAATTATCAAAACACCAGAAGAAAACATCAAAACAAGGTATTAATTACACTTGAAATTTTGTGGGTCTAGAGAAAACCTGAAGGAGCACGGAATTTACTGCTTCCGTTCTAGCTAGTATTTCGATAGCAGATCCTTATGCTTACACAAAAGGAGCTTAAAAAGGTCCTAGCCTGGAAATTATTCGTTTTGGAAATTCAACGGAACAAATCCGTATCTGCATTGCAAGGAGGCTCCTGGAAAGGCACCAGGGAAGCTCAGGGGGAAGGCGGACGTTTGGGGAGGGAGTTGGGCTCCGAGCAACCCAGGCCCTGGAGGCTCCCCCGCCACCGCCCGCACACTCGGCACCCAACGACCCGCGGTGTCCCGGCACCCGCGGCTGCTAAACCCTCCCTCCCCTCCCGTCCTGCGGGGCTCCGGGCCCGCTGCGAGCACCGCACCTCACCTCACCTCTGGCCCGCCGCTGCCCCGCCATTCCCCGCCCCGGCTCCCAACGTAAACAGCGCTGCAGCCGCTCCTCGCCGCTTCGCCAGGGCCGGAGCCCCGCGCCGGGCAGCGCCGCCGCTCCGCACAGCGCCATCGTGGGGGGAGTTGGGGAGGGACAACGCTGCGACGGGGACAGCCGGGCCCACCCGCTACGTGGCCACGGGAACACCCGAATCCCGCACGGCCGAGCCGCGGCGGGGGCAGCCCGCGGGCGCGGGGTGGAGAGCGGCAGGGAAAGCAACGGCGGCCCCCGAGAGCGAGGGACGAGGCCGGAGAGAGCCGACCGCGGCGGCGGGAGAGGCGCAGGCCTCCCGGGCCGCCCGCAGGCCCGGGCCGCGGCGCTCGGCGGGCCAGGCCGCGGCTCGCCCCGCGGGGGGGGGGGATCCCGTCCTCGCCCGGCAGTTACCTGCGCCGCGGGCGGGTGCTGTCCTCGTTCGGGCGCCCGAGGTCCGGCGGAGGCAGCGGCGGGTCCCGGCTCTGGCGCTGGTTACGCTGAGGGTGGGGGATGGGCCCGAGGGCTCGGGAGCCCTCTCCAGGCGTTTACACCGCAGACGGACGGCGCCGCTCGGCCAGCCCGGGGGCGACAGGCGGCGAGGGGCGACGCGACCGTGGCGGGCGGTTCCCGAAACCCGGGCTGTGCCCCGGCTGAGGCGGCGGCAGCTGCTCCCCGAAATGGCGCCCGCCGCGTCCGGCTGCTGGCAGGCTGGGCGCACGGCACGGGGCCGCCCAGCGCACGGCGCAGGGGCTCTCGCGAGACGCAGGGCCAGACAAGACCCCGCGCCCGCCGCCTCTCGCGAGACGCGGCGCCCCGGAAGCGGCGGCGCCAACGCCCGCGAGACTCGGGCGTCAGCGGGCGGGGCCGGCACGCGCCTCCGCCCTCTCGCGAGAGCCCGCGCGAGAGCCCCCCTGGGGGGTGGGGGAGGGGGCGCTGTGCAAAGGTCAAAGGTCACGGGGGGAGGGGGAGGGGGGGGTGGTGTCACCCCCGGTGTCCCCATCGGGACCTTCACGTCCCCTCCTGCCCCTCCCCGGCACCTCTGACCCCGGCCCCAGACCCTGACCCGGCCCGGAACAGCCGGGACCTGGGGCTTTCGGAGCGCTCGGGGCTGGAGCCCGAACCGAACCCCAGAGCGGGGCTGCCGGACCCGGGCACGGCCTCCTGCCTCCCTCCCAGCCACCTCCTCCTCTCCTCGGGTGTCCCAGCCCTGTGTCCCGGCTGATGGCCTGGCCCCGCACGCGGTCACGGAACCGTTTGGGTTGGATAAATTAATGAACTAATTAATATTCCCTGATGTCCATCACGGGCGCCGTGTCCAGCTTTGCCCCTGTTTGCTATGCACAGTTCCTTTGCTCCTCGGGAGCACCACGTAACCACCAGTGGCTTTTACACTCTCCTTGCTGCAGAACCTGGGTCAGCTCTGTCAATGTCTGGTTCTGGAACGCCCAGTGTGTCACACCTGTACCCAACCCTCTGCCACGTCTGATGTCAAATAACTTTTAATTTTGCTGTAACAGTAAACACCTTTCCTGAGATCCCAGCTGATCCTCACGGAACCCCAGACTGGTTTGGGTTGGAAGGGACCTTAAAGCTCCCCCAGTGCCACCCCTGCCATGGTCAGGGACACCTCCCACAGCCCAGGGTGCTCCAAGCCCCATCCAACCTGGGCTGGAACAGGGATGGGGCAGCCACAGCTTCTCTGGGCACCCTGGGACAGGGGCTCACAATAAAGAATTGCTTCCTAAATGTCTGTCCTGAATTTCCCCTCCTCCAGCTTAAAGCCATTCCCCTCATCCCATCCCTCCCTGTCCTTGTCCCAAGTCCCTCCTCAGCTTTCCTGGAGCCCCTTCAGGTCTGATGTAAAACAGGATAATGGGACGGTCTTACTCAGGCACCTTCATTTCCAAATGAAAAACTGGTTTTCAAAACTCCAGGGTTACTGGGTCTTTTGCTGCCATTTCCAATAAAGTTCCTGAGATATTAATAGCCTAAAAAGATCCCAGAAAAATCTTGCACAGAATTTCCAAGTCTTTCTAAGCTGATCTGGTTAATTTAACGGAGTTCGGCACATTTAGGAAAAAATAGCTGTTTAAAAATTAAAAAAAATAATAACAAAAATTTAAAAAAAGCCTGACTGTAATAGGTTTGTTCCAAGCTAATTCTTTTGGTACAGGTTGGTTGTCAACACGGGATTTTCTCACAGACAAAAGGAGGTTTATTGCAGTATTCCCGTGGTACCCCACTGGCTGTGTGTCCCTCACCCCTCCTGGGCAGCCACCCAAGGTCACCTCTGAGCAGCTCCATGTTCCTCCTTCCCTCTTCATCCAATAGGGACAGAAGTCTCTGCTGAGTGGGTTTCCCCGAGGGTTTTCTCTCGTGCTGTTTGCCCATGGATCCGGGCTCTGGAAGGAGGCAATGGACGTGGCTTTTTTGTCCCCTCCATGAACAAGTCCCTTGCCTCGGCTGCTGCCCGGGGGGTGCACAGGACGGACCCAGCACACGCGGGGCCGGGCACTACGGACGGGTGGGGGGGCTGATGAGGGACCCTGGCTGGCGAGCAGCTCCAGGAGCCGGTGGCCACCCCAGGGCTGGTCCCGCCCCACCAGCTGGGAACGTGGAGGTCAGGACAAAAGTTATCCCGGCTGCAGGAAGGCTCCGTGGGCAGCGGCGATGGGCTCGGCTGCGGGGCAGCGCGGCCGTGGCGGGGATCTCCTCACCCACACCCTGCGTGGGGCCCCTCTGCTTCACCCAGGGCCCTGAGAAGAGGCCGAGGGTCTGGGGTGGGAGCCCCTCGCGTTACCTAACGCGGCGGGGGATGAGGGAGAACTCCTAGAGCCAACAAATAAGAAGCGAGGAAATTAAAAATAATAAAACAGACTTGGGGATGAAGCAAAAAGACTGAAGCTTTCCCACACCGGGAGTCGAACCCGGGCCGCCTGGGTGAAAACCAGGAATCCTAACCGCTAGACCATGTGGGACCGCCTGTTCCGACACCGCCCTGCGCCGACTGCTGGTTCTGCTGCTCCTGCTGCCTCTGCTGCCTGTACTGCCCCTCCT
This sequence comes from Heliangelus exortis, assembly GCF_036169615.1. NCBI lineage: Eukaryota > Metazoa > Chordata > Aves > Apodiformes > Trochilidae > Heliangelus > Heliangelus exortis. The sequence goes on along the minus strand of NC_092437.1, from coordinate 14,970,111 downwards.
GCCTGCACTGCCCGAGCTGCCCCTGCTGCCTGCACTGCCAGAGCTGCCCCTGCTGCCTGCACTGCCAGAGCTGCCCCTGCTGCCTGCACTGCCCCTGCTGCTTGTGCTGCCTGCACTGCCCGTGCTGTGCTGCCTCTGCTGCCTCACTGCCTGTGCTGCTTGTGTTATCTGTGCTGCCTGCACTGCCCGAGCTGCCTCTGCTGCTTCTACTGCTTCTGCTCCCTGTGCTGCCCTCGCTGCCCTCACTGCCTCTGCTGCTTGTGTTATCTGTGCTGCCTGCACTGCCCCTGCTGCTTCTACTGCTTCTGCTCCCTGTGCTGCCCTCACTGCCCTCACTGCCTCTGCTGCTTGTGTTGTCTGTGCTGCCCGCACTGCCAGTGTTGGCTGCGCTGCTGCCCGTACTGCCCGTGCTGCCCTCACAGCCTGTGCTGCCTGCTCTGCCCGTGCTGCCCTCAAAGCCCGCTCTTCCTGAGCTGCCCGTCCTGCCCGTCCTGCCCGCGCTGCCCGCGCTGCCCGCGCTCCTTCGCGCTTCCTGCCCGAGCGGTTCCGGTGCGGCCCCCGGGGGCTGTGCAGGGTCCCCGGGCCGAGCGAGGGAGCCGGGCTGTCCCGGCGAGTTAGGGCGGAGGGTTTGCACCACAGCATGAAGACCGATACGCAAAACCCGCCAAAATTTAGGGTCACCTTTCCCCGAGTCATTAAAATTCCCTGTTAAAAGATGGGGATGGAGGCTGATAGAAGTGAAGGAGCAAATGCCAGATGGGAGGGTGAGAAATTGAAGCCTGTCCTAAAAAGGTGCAGGAAGTGGGTAACAGACACAAGTTGGCTTTGGGGCAAATTCTGTCAATCAAAGAATAAGGTGAAACAACTGGTCTGCTGAGTTCTGCCTCAAAACAACCTTCCCAGGCAGTGGTGCGAGGCAAATCCTCAGCGGGGCATTGCAAGAACAGGCTACAGGCTGCCCACGAAGAGCAGCCCAAACGGGGCTTGAGGAGGAGTGCTGGATGGCAAAGAAACTTCAATGTGCCCAAACGATTTAAATCTTCCAACACGTAGCACTGGAGCCCTGCAGTTAGAAAATTCACACTTAAATAGGCAAAGGGGAGAATTAGGACTCCTCTAGTGAACAGTCCTCAATCCCAGTGGTGGTGATGGAGATAGATTGAGGAGATCAGAGCGGCTGCTGAGGCAGAAATCATCATAATGAAGAGTTTCCAATTTGCCCCACAATGAGTCAGGAAACGTCACTTCAGCATATGATGTAGTTGCTCCATTTTAGATACCACAAAGGCTTGATTTTGGGAGCAGCTGGTTGGAGAAAATAAAAGAAGCGCCTGGGTTTAGTGCTGAGCTGTGCGAGGGGCTTCATTCAGAACCCTGCTATTAAAAAGCTCTCTATGAGAGTGAGTATAATGTATTCGAGCTGATATCATTTAAAGAACAACAGCAACAAAGAAATTCCTCCCCAAAGAGCTCATTAAAAAATGAATGAGCCAAAAGGATAACATACTTGGAAGAAGCATGGAGATTGCTGAAATGGCTCAGAACATTTTATATCACCAGGAGGAAAAAGACTGAGAACAGGTGTGGCTACAAAGCACTGCAAGCAAAGCTATAGAAACATAAGTTTAAAAATAAAATACTCTTCAAAATGCAAAGCTGGTGCAGACCCTGTCTGTGTGCCAGCAGAGGAGATCCTGAATAAGCTTCACAGTGTCAAATGGATCTGATGAGAACTGCACAAGGCAGATATGAGCAGATCCCACTTCCTTGTGTGGATCCCAGCTGCAGCACACTGACCTGTGAGAAGCTGCTCTGGCCTGTTCTAGGGATGTGGAGAGTTCCCTACTTTTATGGCAGGGGATGACTGTAGCCCATCCCCATGAAATGAGGAGCAATTTGCTCCCCAAGGACTTGGCACCACTGGTAGCAAGATTTGAGCTTTTCCCATGCATCAACCCCTGTCCTCAGCTTTTTGAGTCTCAGGGCTGAATGATGATGCTTCTCCTTCCAGAAGAACTGGGGAGGTGTCCACAGAAGCAGCAGTGGCAGCACCTGTACCCCCCAACAGGAACTGTGCATGAGGGAAGGGGGAAGGTCTCCCTTTCCTGACCACTCCTGGAGATCAGGACAGTGGAGGGAGCAGATCTTCAGCTTCATTTAGACTGACCATGTTCATACTGTTACTGTACCTGCCCATGAGGCTCTTCCTGGGGCCCCACAGGTGTCAGAAAGCCCTCATAGCTCTGACCAGCCCCACCTGGGGCTTGCACCCAGCCCACGTGAGCCCTGGGCCCTCAGTTCCCCCCTGAGCCATTCCCCCTCTCACCAAGGTGGCCATGGCTGTGCCCAGCCCTGTGGAGTGGCCACCTGGCCTGGCCTTGGCTCTGCCTTGTCACTACAGACCTGGTCACCATCATGGGCCTGATCCTGAGCCTGGCCTGCAGACAGACTGCACAGGTTGACCTCAGCCCTGTCTCATCCCCACGAGCTGCCGGACAGCCTGGGCTCCAGGTTGCCCCATGGGGCTGCCCTGGCACTGTGGGGCTGACCTTGGCTTCCTGCAGATGTGCTGGAAGTCATGGGCTATTGCCATGGGGTGAGGAGAGGCTGAAGGAGCTGGGGTTGTTCAGCCTGGAGAAGAAGAGGTTGAGGGGAGACCTGGTTGTTCTCTACAACTCCCTGAAAGTAGGTTGTAGTGAGGTGGGTGTTGTTTTCTTCTCCCTAATGACTAACAACAGGGCAAGAGGAAATGGGTTCAAGTTGCAACAGGGGAGGTTCAGATTGGATATTAGGAAAAACTTCTTCATCAAAAGTATGGTGAGACATTCAACCAGGTTGCCCAGAGAGGTGGTGGAGTCATGGTCCCTGGGGGTATTCAAAAAACACATAGACGTGGTGCTTCAGGAGATGATTTAATGGTTAAGGTGGTGTAGGACTGATGGTTGGACTCACTCAATGATCTTGAAGGTCCTTCCCAACCATGATGATTCTATGATTACCCAGGGTTTGCATCAGGTGGTCCCCTGAGACACTGCTCAGGCACAACCATCTCCCTTCTCTTCTGGCAGCTACCCACACAGGGTGGCCTTGGAGATACTTGGGCAGAGGTGAGTGCCTTCAGATTGCCCACACCCAGCCTGGCTGCTCAGCACTCCAATTTAAATACAAGAACCTGTTTGTTAAGTTGGTCTGCTTATTAGATACCCAAGATGTTTAAACCACGAGTGCAGAGCAGCTTTCTAAGTGGTTTGCCTTGCTGGCTGCTGAATATCTGGCTGCTGGGAGAGGAGCTGAGCTTGCCTGGCAAAGTATGTGCAGCAAAAGCAAATGGGGATGTTTGGCATTGCAACACTGAAAACTGCAGGCTCAGAATCTTCACTTCTCCCTGTGGTTATATGGCAAAGCAAAGAACTTGCTGCCTTTCCCACTGACTTCAGCAGAAACACAGCTGGTCTGCAGACCCTTAGCTGTAGGAGAAAGGATAAAAGATACAGGGTAATAAACCACTTCTTGCAGTCATTATGGGGATTTTGTTAGTGTTGGTAAACAGGCAGTGTGCAAGCAGAACTCAAGGTGCTTTCTGAGGGCAAAAGTGACTAAGTGTAAGCTTTAAAAAATCAGCTCTGTATTATTTCACTGAAAGGATATGGTGAGAAACAGGACCTGCAGGGATTTCAGCAGGGGACATCCCTAAGCAACGAAATGGAGCAAATCTGTTTATGCTAGTTAAGCAGAATAGTAACAATCGGATGAAGCTGATAAAACTCAGGCAGATTATAGTGCAAAACACTTTGACAGGATCTCAGACAGATATCTGAATGATGGCCCCAGCAAGAAATACCCCTGAAGAGCCCCTGCACTGGTGACAAATGGTGTAGGTGACCCTGTGAATCTGCCTGTAACCCTGGAGTCCTGACTGTGGGACTTTTCCTCCAGGTTTACTTCCAGAAATCAGGATTCAATTAATTTCTCAAGGCTTGTAAGAAAAAAAAATAAAAAATCTATCAGACTGCAGGATTAGCTTGAGGAATTACAGGTTCTGTCTGTGGCTAAAAAATAACCCCAGCTCTTGGCAAGTACCTCCAACAGTATTACACTGTCTGGCACACACATCAGCCACAACAAAGCCAGAAAGGTCAGGCAGGGAGTGGGTGCAGGGAGTTAGTGACATGGGACAGCTGTGTCACCACTGCTCACGTTGCTGTCTGTGTGGAGGTGGCAGTGCCAGCTCAGTTCTGTGTCACCACCCTTTGCCACCCTCCCCTTGCCAATGTCCTTAGCTCTGGGCACCTGGGGATGGTGGGACTTGGGAAGCTGACCCAGTTCCCTGTTTTCCTGTGGGGCTGGGGGGGAAGCACCGACCCAGCTCCTGCCTGTGGACTGACAGTTCCCTAGAGGATGTAGATTGAAAGCAGCAGAGCTCCAACCAGACAGAAAGAGGTGGGAGAGGCTGTGATGGAGTAGAAGTCCTTTGGGAACCTGTTACCAGTGTGGTGGCAGGGATATAAGCACCTCATTATGGTTGAGTTTTGGTGGGAATTTGGAAGCAAGGCAGGCAAACCTCTGCTGTGGACATCATCCTGACCTCTGCTGCCAGCAGCCTCAGAGCTCAGCTCATAGAAAGTGACCCAGGAGCATGGATATTCCTTCCCACATCTGCCTAGCTTTGGGACAAGGACTACCCAGGACAGCAGAGTCAGTCTCCTGGTTCACAAGGGACATTCCCACCCTTGCCTTTCTCCCATTTTCTCCTCTGGGCCCATTCTGATGTAGGGCTCTGCTCCTCATCCTCATCCCAGTGCTTGTTGGATCATCCATTGGGCCAGTTCCAGTTACCAGCCTGGCATAACCCCTCCTCACTTCTGTTTTGTGCCAGCCCAAAGAGCTGGCGTGGTTCACCCAGCCTCATATCAACACCAGAAGCAAGACTCAGAGCAGCAGGAGGAGCAGAACTGGATGCTTGGGGAGCCCTCTGCTCACTTCATCCATCTCACCCTTCTTTCCCCTTTAAGGGCTTTTAAATGCTGCATCTGATGCCCTTTCCCTCTTTGCAGCCCTCCCTCTGAAAAGGCAGAGCTCTCCTTTGCTGCAGGGAGCTGGAACCCCTCCTGCTGCTCATCCTCTGGCTTCCTCAGCAGCCAGTGAGCCAGGGAAGGTGGCAGAAACCTCTCCTGTAATGTTTTTACTCACAATCTGGTTTAGAAAGCAGGAAAGGAAACCAAGAGCATTTGCTGCTCCATCTGTTTCCGTGTCCCATGCTGCTGGGGCTGGGCTGCAGCTGCTGCCATCGCCAGGCAGTAACCTGGCTGCTCCCTCTGCTTGGGGGCTAAAGGTGGAAAGGTGGGAAAAAAGTGGGACAGGATGATTTTTAAAAAGGCCCATGGCAGAGCATTTGGCTCGTTATATCAATTTACATCATGCCCACTATATAAAATCTGCTGATTGCTGCTCTAAACCACGTGCTTTTACAAATGGCCAAGTATCTCCAGCCAGCTCTTTCCAAAGGACAGTCCTGAGCTATTTGATACCTTCAGTCAGCTCCAAAACACAGACAGGGTTAATTAAGAGCAGGGATGTTTTTTCTCTGCCTCATACATGTTAAGACCATTTGTCACAGCACACAATGCAGAGAACCTCAGCCAGCAGCTCCTGCATCCAGGGCAGACTGGGCCTGTTCAGTGAGGTATTTGAGACACGTGATGCCCCATGTCTGTGCTCTGAAATAATGGAGAATCCACCACATCGGCCACCCAGCTTGAACCCCAAGCCCCCAAACGCAGAATTACATATGTCTTGATCAAAAGGGACCTTTTTAGGACCCAAACTCTTGCTTGAAGTGAGACCATCACCACTGCTAGATAAGCCAACCACAGCTTTGCATAACCAAGCCTTGAAAATCTCCAGGATCCCACCATCCGTGTGGGTGAACTGCACCCACTGGTCAGCCCAGCACTTTCTCATGTTTCCTTGTTGATACAAAGAGCTGCCCATGGTGAGAACCCTTGTCCCCACGAAGGCACTCAAAGCCATAGCTTGGTGGTACTTTGACATGTTTAACATACACTTGCACAGGACAGAATGTTTTCTGGTATTATTGGCTCCTTCAGTTCAAGAGTGCACAGAGCTGCTCCTGCTCCCCATCCCAGCCGTGGGGACTCGTGGAGGAGATGACAAGGTGAAGTGACAGCATGGCAGTGCCATACCCACCAGGCAAGAGGAGCAGAGCAGGTTTGGTGATAGCAACCAGGGCCAGCCATGGCTGGGGGGCTGCTGGGGGGCTGCTGGCCCAGTTGGTGGGTCAGGGTCAGCAAGGTGCCAGGCTTGGCACAAGCTTCCCTGGAATGTAGCAAAGGTGGGACCAAGGGAGAGGACCAGAGCTTAACTGCAGGTCCTGAATGGAGTAGGGAGCCCCTGAGGAAGAGTGTCCCCCTCTTCCTCCCACCATCACTCCTGAGGTTGCAGATGGGTGCCCAAGCCCTGCCGAGCACTTTAGGTCTCTATTCCCAGTATCACCAGTCTGTCCCCAGCACTGGGTTTGTTTGCAGCCAGCTGGAGCTGTAACTCCCCCCTTGCTGTACACAGAGACACGATGGGGCTGGCTGCAGGCTGTGCAGCCCATTCTGGCAGCAGAAGCAGAGCAAGGGCAGTGTCTGCTGGCCCAAACCTCTGGGGCAATTCACTGTCTGGGCTCACAGCTGGAACACATCTGTGTGGGCATTGCCCCAGCTCCTCAGCTCCAGACGTGGTGCCAGGGCAGCATCAGTGCTACCCTGAGGTCTCCTGAACTTCACCATCACCATCACCTGTTCTCCCACAGCCAGAGATGAGGAAACCTCCTCCTGCAAGGTCCTCCACCTGCCATTTCCTGACAGGGAGTGTGTGCAGAGCAGCTGAGCAGCTTCATGACAGGGGGGAGGGTGCACAGCTCCAGACACAGATTCTTCCAGCTGGGAACAGCATCTGAAGAAACGTTTGGAGCATGATCTCAGGGACCTGGCTCCTTTTGCAGTTCTTCAGTGGCAGTTGTAGGAAATAGCCTTCAGCCAACAACAGCCAGCAAGGGAATACTTTGGCCTGGAAACATTGATCGTATATCTCTTAATTCATCTTACAGGGATCTAGTGTTCATGGCCTCAAAGTTCAGAAAGGCTGCTGTTTCTTGGAGGCAGCATGGGTTTGTTACTAGCAAAAGCACCAGGGCTTGCAACCCTGTATTCTCAGGGACACTGCAATGTCTGTGCCGTGCTCTCAAAGGCTGTTCAGACACTTCATGTTCACCTGCTGCTGCCAGCTCTGTGTACTGATGACAGGCACCATGACTCCTGGGCTTCATCTCCCACGTGTGTGGCACAGAGTGACCCAACCCTGTCACTGGGGGAGGGTCTTGTGTTCTTGTACCAGGTACTGCTAGCAGAAATTTTTCTCAGCCCATGACTGCCTGAACTGTGAAAATTTTGGAAAAAGTCACTGCAGGGGGACCACAAAAGAAGATTTTCCCATAGCTGCTTTGTTTTTCCCCTCTGATTTCTCTCTCCCTCCCTGAGTCACTGGTGTTGACATAGCTCATGTCCACCAGTGCTCCCTGGCTCTCCAGAAGACATGGACCTTGCTCTGGCAGCTTTGCACTGGTGTGCAGCCTCACAACCATCTATCATGCCTGGTGGGTAAACCCCCTTTTGCCCAGGTTTCCTATTCCAGCAGTGGGAATCTCTGCTCCCAGGAGTGTCAGCAGGTACAGGACCATCTTCTCTTGGGAGGTTCTGCCTTCAGGTGATTTCCTTGCTCTTCGTTTTGATGCCCTCCTGCTGCATGACTTTATGTGAGACAGCAAAGGGCTGCCAGCCTGTGAGGAGGACTGATCTGAGATGTCCTCTCAGTGTCCCCTCTGCATCCTCAAATGCCTCCAGCTCACTGACTCTGGCCTCAAGAGTCAGGAGGTCTCTTAGCACATGATGTGCAGATTCATGTCCCAAGAGTTTTAGCCACAGCAGATAAGCTATGAAGAGTTCTCCAGCCAGCTTGCCAGAGGTATGGATTGAAAACAGCCTACACATTATAATCAAACCCTGAAATATGCAGAATTAAATCAGGACAGAAAAAATGAGTGCTCGTCTGGTCTCTCCTGCTGCAGCTTCCCATGTACCTCATCACCTCCCTCATTTTGAGGGGCGCCGGAGCTGGAGCTCCTGCAACTTCCTATGTCCTCATCTTCTATTTTTGGTCTGTCCAAAGGCTCTTGCTTGCACAGCCATGTCAGTCAGCCTGTTAAAGTTGTTGTACACCAAGTCTGTATCACAAGAGCCCTTGAACAGAGGCTGTCAGGCTGCTCTAAGCATTTTCCCAGCAGTGCAGCTTCCCTCACACAGGTACAGCCTTTATTGGCAAAGGCAAGTGATATCTGCACCTCCACAAGAAAAGCTGCCAATAGCTACACCAGCAAACTTTTGTTTCCAGCTCAGACCTGGTTTAACTCTTCCTTTCCTTCACCACAAAACTCATCCTCCCTTGCCTGCTCTCCCCAGGCATCTCCAGCAGCCCCCAGGGGCCCCTCTCCCCAGGACCCTTCTACCCCCACCCCCAGCAAGAGCTGTGCAGCTGTGTGTCTGCCAGCGAGTGGAGTGGCCATGATCTCACTGTCTCTCTATTTGTTATTTAAAAGTGCAGTGGGACTTTCACGTGGATGTCTTCAGATTAAGTTACTCTGAAGTTCTTCAGGAGAGCCAAAACGCTGTCTGCAAGAGAGCACCATGAGCACGGTATGGCTCTGTGCAGGGACCCTGCCCACTCGCTCCCCCAGAGCGATTCATAAACTGAACAGACTCATTTCTGACTTTAGCAGAAACTTTCTGCATGCATTTTGGCCATCGAGGCCAAAACCCCCTCAGTTAGTGGCAAAATCCACCAAGTATCTGCCAAATCTTGAGCCCAGTCAGAGGAGTTTGATGCATCTGGGCAGCTCATCCCCCAGGATTTGCTTCCACAGGGGGCTGTTCCTGTTCAGGAATAACAGGACCCTGCATGAATTTTGTTGGGAGCAGTGCTACATGGCAGCAGTCACTGAGATAACAGGGGCTCTGCTGTGCCTCCATGCTCCAAACTGGTGGCTGACAGAAGCTGTAGATCAGGGCTGAGTTATTCAGACGGCTCCTGCTGCTCAGGGAGCAGAGCTCTACCTTCTCCTGATGCCTCTGAATTGCTCTGGGTATGCTGATGGCTGATCCCTGTACTCATGGGGGATGCACCTGCTCTTCCTGCACAGATTGCTGCATGCTCAGGACAACAATGAACACAATAAATCCTCAAAATCTGCCCAAACAAAATTACCAGTGCAAAAAAGAGGGCATTTCTGGACAAACCCAGATGCATGGCAGCCTTATACCACAGGCTCACCACCTCACTGTGACCCATCAGGGACAGCCCAGTATCCAGCACAGGTGAAAATGGTTTTCTTTTTTGTTACTCCAGGCTGGTTCAAGTCCCACTCGCCAAAGCCGTGCTTTCCATCCCAGCTCTTGGCAGATGTCAGGAATAATGGAGGGCAGAGCAGAGCTGTTGAGCACTGTGCCCCACAGGGCAGCTGCCTGTTTGAAGACACCCTGACAGCTCTGGGCACCATGGGTGGCAGTGTCAAGGACATGTCACGGGGATAAGCAATTTACTGGGACAGCTGTGATCCAGAACCAAGCACAGGTGACATCTGGGACCTGCACCCAGCACAGTCTGCAGGTGTGTGACCTGACAAGAACTGCACAGCACCCATGACGGGTGGTACGGCTCCTTCCCAATTAACACAACCACAACAGCAGAACATTGCCATTGACCTGGAGCTCAAATAATCATAGAATTGTGGTGGTTGAAAAAGACCCTTAGGACCATAAAGTCCAACAATTACCCCAACACTGCTAACTGCCCCATGTCCCTCAGCACCACAGCTCCAGGGCTTTTAAGTCCGTCCAGGGATGGGGACTCCATCCCTGCCCTGGGCAGCCTGGGCCAGGCCCTGACAACCCTTCTGGGGAAGAAATTGTTCCCCAGCTCCAATTTGAACGCCCCTGGCACAACTTGAGGCCGTTCCTCTTGTCCCATCCCTTGTTCCTTGGGAGCAGAGCCCGACCCCCCCTGGCTCCAACCTCCTCTCAGAGGGTTGCAGAGATCCAGAAGGTCTCCCCTCAGCACCTCTGCTCCAGGATCAGCACCCCCAGGGCCCTCACCCCCTCCTGGGCAGACTTTGTGCTCCAGACCCTTCCCCAGCTCCGTTCCCCTTCTGCTCTCCAGCTTCGCTTCTCCCCTCCTCGTTTCCACCCCTGGGGCCGGGCCGGGACAGGTGCAGCGGACGGGCAGGCCGGGGCCGTGCAGGGGCTCCGCGGTGCCGGGGGCTCAGTCGGGCCCCGGAGCGGCCGCAGCCGCCGCCAGGGGCTGCCCGCACCCCGCGGTCTCCGCCGCTGCCGCCGGCCCCGGGCGCTGCTGCCCGCTCCTCCCTTCCCCTCCCCTCCCCTCCTCTCCCGGCCCGGCGCGGCGCGGCGGCCCCCAGCAGAGGGACCCGGGGAGCGGCCGGGGGTCCCCGGGCCGGGCCGCACCGCCCCCGGGCGGGGCCGGGGTCGGGTTTCACATCCTGCCCCACTGGCGGGCAGAGCGGGCGGCGCGGCCGAGAGGGCCATGGCGGAGAGGTGAGAGCGGCCCCGCGCACCTGTTGAGGCGGCGGGAGGGAGGGAGGGAGGCACCGCGGCACTGTCGGGACGGCGCGGGGAGCGGGACGGGGCTGGGGCGAACCGTGGCCCGGGGAGGGGTCGACGGGCGAGCCGTGGGTCCCGCGGGCAGGTGAGGGGCAGTCGGGCCGGGCCCTGGGGAGGGAGAAGAGCCGAGCCGAGCCGGACCGACCGACGGACGGACCGACCGACCGACGGACCGACCGACCGACGGACAGACAGACAGACAGACAAACAGACAGACAGACAGACAGACAGACAACTTGTGCGGGGAGCTGCCCCGGCCGCCTCCCGCCCGTGCCGGCCCGTCCGTGGGGGAACCTCCCGCAGCCGCCGCGCTCCCCGCAGGGCCCGGCTCCAGCCGCAGCCCGGACCGCGCTGTTCGCAGCCCCGAGCGGGGCTGTCCCGGCCGTGACCTCAATTCCCTGCCCGGGTCTGGGTCCCCACCCCCCCCGAGGGGCTCATCAGAAGCAGCCTCCGGTTTCGTGCCGGTTTCGGACCGGGCTGGCAGGCTGCGTAGGTTGTTCCCCGTCTCTTAAAAACCCAACACAATGACAAAGTGACACCGTTTTCCCGGTGGAACACAGGACCGGCTGTTTAACTCGTTTTGCTGGCGAGGGGTGACCTGGGGAGGGTTCGCTCCGGCTGGAAGCGGGTAAGGAGCCGGGATCACCTGTTGGCAGTGAAAATGGAGGGCCAGGTAGCCAGGCCAGTTTCCCAGGCTGCATCCTGCTTCCGACAAACGCAGGCGGATTTTATGGCTCCTCTGAATAACTCCATTCAGAGAGTTCCTTCTGGCCGCTCTGCACCTCGGCTCTGTGGCCAGAAGTGCTTGAATTAAGTTTGGCTCTGGTGGGAGGAGGGTACAGAGCCTGGCAGAAGCACTGTCCTCCCCACGGCTGATAACAGTTGCTGTTGCACTGTTTTGCCAGCGTTTTTTTCCATCCTGTATGAGAAACTCGAAATGATTTAACATTCCTGTGAGTGAGGGCTCTCCCCAGGGGCAGCAGATTTCAGCTGGCTTCTCACATTCTCTTTGTCTGTGGGGGAGGAGGGAGGGCTGTGCTGGCGTTTTGCCTGGTACCTTGGCGACAGTGCAAGGTGTTGGAATGATTTTTTATTTTTATTGTCTTTGAAGTTGTTTTGGGAGGAGGTTTTTTTGGTTGTTTTTCTGTTTGTTTGTTTGTTTGTTTTTTCCTGTCTCTTCTGCACCTTTTGCAGCAGAACGCAGTTTAAGTTAATCGGGCAGAAGGACCCTCTTGAGAAGGGATGGTAAATCCCCTGGGGAGTGGATGTAGAATACCAGAATTCATCCAGAGCAAAACAATTAGCACAGCAACACGCTCTCAGGCTGCCAGCAGAGCCACTCACAGCAGCTCCCTCTGCCTCTCTGCTTGTGACAGCCAAGGGCACTCAGCACTCGGGGCTGGAGGATGCAGGTTCCAGGGGATAAACTCCAAAACCTGACAAAGCCACCTGGATTTGGGGCTGTGGTTCCACTAGCCAGTCCAGCTTCTCGAGCTGGATTTTGGCATAATTTTTCTAGCGTATCCTCACTGACTGTCTCTTTGGTGTTTTTTGAGTTTGGTGTTTGCCGGGCTGATGAGACAGCTCTTTCCTATCAGTTGGAGGGAGGCTGTTTGGGATGATGTTGAGTTCACAGTGGATTATAGGAATGCAGATTGTGAAGCCAGGTTTTTGGCTGGGTGGTTCACGTGCCTTCTGTATTCACAACAGGTTTGCTTAGTTGAAACAGATGTCTTGGCCTTAGCTGGGATCATGTAAGCTACAGGGAAATGGAAGTGTCCTGGCCTGGTGCATTTTGCAACCAGTTATGGTTGTCTGTGGGATGTGAAATGCTGCTTTCAGCCTGACTGTTACTGGATCTGCAGCTGAAAAACCTCCTGAGAGACTTGCACGTTTGATGTGCCAATGTGATGTGCAGAACTTGGTTCTCTGAACGCTGCCATGCTTTAGGGGCACAAAAATCAAATGCCTCCCATTCAACTGATTTACTTGATCTCTAGAAAAAATATATTGTGCTGTGGTGCAGAGATGAAAGGAGGAGAGACTGAGGCTCCTGTAGTGAAGTGCCTCATGGGTAAGAAGGCCTTGCAGATTTCTGTGTTTTGTATCTGAGCTTTGAGGCTTTTTTTCTGTTTTGTTTTTAAATCAATTCTACTATTCTTCAGGGATTGGCTTCACAGGACTGGGGCAACTAACTGCTGGCAACCAGGTAAAGTTTAGTAAAACAGGGAACAGGCTTTTTTCCTGTAGAGCCATAGAAGAAGAACTATTATCATCGTTGAGGGATTGTGGGAAGGACTGCAAGATTTCAATCAGCTTTAATGGAATCGCTTCTGTAATTAAAGATAACAAAGCATAAACTGCCAAAGGATTCTGGCTTTTTGGCCCATGGGGGGTGGTTGTTTGGTTTTTTCCCCCTCTTGGCAGTGCAGCTTAATAAATATTCATGAGTCCTTTCTTTGAAGTTGCAAAAGGATGTGTCATATCTATATTTCTTGATAGGTAATGCATTACTAAGAATACTACTTGGTTGCCTTTTTATTGATGGAGAAGAAAGCTTTTTGTTTGGACTTGCCATTTTAGCAGCATATTTTTGGCTATTTCAATTTAAAAGCCTCAGGATGTGAGCAGAGGGAGGTCTTGCAGCCTGCACCAGTACTGGGGGTTGCTAAAGTCCTGTTAGCTGGGTGGCAGGAGAACTGGGGGTGATACTGAGTGTGCTTGTTCAGTGAGAAGCCTGCTGGTCTGGCTGACCATTTATATTGGATGAATACAGATATAAAGGATTCTCATGTTTTATGTTCTGATTACAAGGAAAACTCTTAGTGTTATTATTGAATCTCAGTATCTTGACTGTGAGTTTGTTGCATGTAATTAATTCCAATTGCTCCAGGCTTTAATTTGTCTTTGCCTGAATACTAGTTTCTGTGTTTTTTCAGAAGTTTTAATTTAGGAATGAGTGAAGCCTTCCACGCTCTGTCAGCCTGCCCTGGAGCTGCTGAGGCTCCTTGTGTCTGCAGCTTTGCTGCAAAGGGGTCTTATGGTTTTGGCAGAGTGTCTGAACCTCCTGCTGTTGTTCAGTGCAAAGCCCCCCACATCCTCTGAACTGGTCTGTGTGTCCTGTTCTGCTTTACCCTCTTGTTAATTGGCTTAAATAAGGCTGTGAATAAACGTCCTCTCTGAAGCTGGCTGTGACCACAGAAGCTTCTCCTCCCAGCAGGTTGTCCTGCTTTCCTCTGCTGGATCAGCCAGTTCCTGGCTGAGTGTTGTGGTAACTCACTTCACAGTAAGTGCTCTGGGGGAGTGAAGGTCTCTGCTTGCTCTCTGACAGCAGTGGAGATAAGTGCAGGGGGGAGAGTTTATCAGCAGCCCGACCACTGCCCCACGCTGCTGCTGTCATCCCTTGGGCTGCTGGAGCTGTCGGTGAAGTTGCCAGGGCAGTTTCCTTGGGATGAAATGGTTTAGGGGTGAAAGACTGACTGGCATTAAGTGAGACCAGGAGTGTGTTTTTGCTCCAGTAGCTCTGCTGGCAGAGGCAGGAGAAGGGTGATAAGGTGTGATAGACATCTTGTCCAGCATCACTGCAGTATCCTTTGTAAGCTGCTCCCATCAGCAGGCTCAGTGTGGCCTGGAGGGAGCTCCTGAGGTGGGGTTGTGTTTGACTCTGTGCAGATAAAAGCCTGGTCCTTGGGAAACACCTTCAGACACACCAGAGTCTTCTGATGAAAACTAATCAGAAGTTCAAAGGAAAGCAGCGTTTCCTCCTTCCCTGTGGTCTTCTCTTCCCAGTGTCTCCATTCCTCTCACACTGCTCAAATGGCTTTCTGGTGGATGATGCAATTAGGAGGAGATGCTTGCAAGCTTTCAGCAAATAAATACGTCAGAATTTGAAGGGCTCCACTTAGGCTCCATCAGTTCTCCCCAGGTGGAGTGCAATTATCTGTGCCTTGTTGTGACATGTACACTCTTGTGTTTCTTTAAAAATCCCTCTGGGCAGATTCAAATAGTTAGTGAAGTGCCTCTTATTTATAAATTTCAGAGCAGACACTGGGATTTGGTTTAGCTGGATTCATAGAGGGTTTCTGAGCTCTGCTGTCATCATTTACACATTTGATGTTAATTCCTGCCTCTGTCAAGGTGCACAGAAAGGCAGTTCCCTCTTGGGAAGCTTTTATGATCAAGCAATTTCTTGCACTTTTTAGCAGCTCAGTCATGAGTGTCCACTGAAGCAAGCTGTCTGGTTGTCTTTATACTTTTCCTGGGGAAGAGTAGGCTTCTGCTTTGGGCAAATTCTAAAAGCAGTAGTTTCTTGGAGTGGCAGGAAAGTATTAACTAAAGCTGCAGATGTGAGGTCCATCTGGCTTGAACATCAGGAACGAGACATTGTAGGTTGAGAGAAAATGTTTTTGAACTTGGTGTTTGTCTTGTGGGAGGATGGAAAAGATACTATTATTTGGGATATATTCTCTCATCCTAATTGCTGTTCCAAGTGTTTGAGGTTACTGATGTAAGGAATAACAGTGTTTTGTATTTCCAGTTGAATATTCATCAGTGAATTCCAGTGTAGCCAACCTCCAGCTACCCTCCCAAGCTTTTTTCTTTCTTTGT
This sequence comes from Heliangelus exortis, assembly GCF_036169615.1. Taxonomy (NCBI): domain Eukaryota; kingdom Metazoa; phylum Chordata; class Aves; order Apodiformes; family Trochilidae; genus Heliangelus; species Heliangelus exortis. Next base: position 14,954,770 of record NC_092437.1, on the reverse strand, counting down.
CATCAACTGCCATTTTTTGGTTATGCAATGCACAGAGCCAAAAGAAGCTTGGGAAGCTTATAATGAGGATGCTGAAGATCCAGATTTCTTGTTTTCAAGAAAGCATGGGCAATGGAAATGAGTCCAGGATCCCCAGGGGAAGAGTTGGTCTGGCTTGTGTAGCAGCTGGAGGTGTTGAGGTGTGTCTGGCCTCCTGCAGTTATGTGCTTCAGGTGAAAAAGAAGGACTTGGGTTGGACAATATCAACTTCAGAACCCCCCCCTGAAAAAAACAAGCTGAAAGAATAAAGGACTGGAGATGCTGAGACTGTTTTTTTTCAAGCTCTTTACTTGGACTTAAGGTCTTGTATAAAGTTCTGCTGAGAGCTTTATGCTGCAGACCACTGGGAACTTCTGAAATTGAAAGATCTTCAAAAATTATTAATTGACACCTTTATCAGGCACCAGAGGCAAATAGAAGGCTGGCTCTACACAGGGGATATATTTTCTTACCCCTCTCATACTCTGCTTGTGCCTAGCTCCCTGAGCCAGGCTCTCTCTTGGCTTTGCCTTCCTCCATGGATGCTGCTCTGATGTGGGATGAAACAGGGGATGGTGTGTGAGTGCCCCATGCTTGCTGCACATTCCTGTTTCAGCCTAGAACAGAGCAGTTCTGGCCCTTTCCAAACTGACCCTTTTCATAGCCACAGGGTTTATGATCTATGAAAAGCAAACAAACCAAGTGAGGGGGGCAGGGGGGGAACCTCAGACCTGCACCAGGCTGCTTTGTGTGTGTGTGAGTTGGCAGCTGGAGGAGGCTGCTTTGGGGCTTTGCTTTGGCAGATGGGGCTGCTTCCTACCTGGGCAAACAAGGTTGCTGCTTTCTGGCTGGAAACTTGTTCCAGAGGCAGAAAGGACTGAGTGTAGTGGGATTTTGTGTGGACACCACGAACCCAGTGCCAGGTGCGCTGTAGCAGGGATGACTTCTTTGTTTGGCAAATCTGGTTTTTCTGTTTGGTTTTCCTTGTGTTTGTTTTTTTCCCAGAAGAGTGACAAAGAGGCTTACTGTGTCCATCACCAGTGAGACCAAGAAAAGCCCTGCACAATGCTGCCCAACGAGTTGGGAATGAGCTCAGCAAATGCCCTTTCACCACATGGAGTTCAGCTGTCTTGGTTATTTTGACTCTGAGGCAGAGCAATGTCTTGGCTGTGGGCTTTCATCTGTAGCAGCAGCCAGGGCTCAGTTTAGGGGAAGGATAAATTGGCATAAAATATTTTCAGTAACAAAGCAAAGTCAGAGAAGAAGTTATCATATGAGACTTTATAGCTAAATAATTAAATACAGAGCCAGGGGATGCAATGGGTGAGCAGTTCTGTGTCGTGTTGCCTGGAAAGATGCCACTGGAGGGGCTGTGCCCAGACCAGGTGGTGGATGTAGCTGCAGTTTTTGGTGCCTCGGGGTGGCTGGCGTGGTTTTACTGTCAGGACCCCAACCTGCTGCAGTCCTGGTCCTTCCCAGCTTATCTGTTGGTGCAGTCCTGCTCCTTCCCACAGCCCCATCAGCCCTGGGCTTGTCTCCCAGGTGCTTTTGGGGATGTGGGGGAAGCAGCAAGTGCAGGGTTGTTTCCAGACATGGGGAAAGCTGTGGAGGGTCACACACTGTGCTCCAGGATCTGAGTTTCCCTTATGTGCAGCTAAACAGTAACTCAAGGTCCCGCTGTTAGTTTCAACACGTTCAGTTTGTTGTGAAATTAAATGTCCTATTTGGTCCTCTTCTGGTCCAGGAGCTGTTTCCTCCTCGTGTATATTGTAGTTCTTTGATAGTTACAAATGTCCAGCTGTATTTCAGCCACACTGTCTTAATCTTATTTGCTCCCTAGCTACAGTAATTAGGTTTGGGATTTTTTGTTCTTTTTATTAGGCCTTCCAGGCATTGCTGTAAGCTATGGTAAAGGGAGATGCTCAAAGTGTTTTTATGAGTTCTTGGTAGTGAATCAACATCAAGTGAAGCAAAGAGAGATGGGGAAAGGGACTGTGAGCTGAGGTGCAGAGCCCGGAGTGTGGCTGGCATGAGAAGAGCTTACTGTATGCCTGAGGAAAAATGCTAAATATGTTATGATATGGAGGTACAGTTTCTTAGCAATTTCTACCATTGTAATAAAATGGATTGACTGGGATGTGGCTGAGTTGCATTCAGTCAGTACAGTAAAATGAGTGTGAGTGTTGGGGCTTGGAGTTGGGCTCTGGCCTTGGGTCAGTCCTGCCCGCAGTCCTGCATTAGAAGAGTTGCAGTTTTGGCATGGGATCTCCTTATAGTCTGCCCTTTGAATAAGCTACTCCAGTTTTCAATAAATTAGTTTTAAAATCAATGAAAATGAGGGTGGAAAGCAAGTGCCATGGTGCTTTCTGCACTGTGGCTTTAGAAGCTTCTGAGGAAATGCCTGGTGAGGAGGTGGTGGTCTGACAACTCAGCCTGAATTCACTGAAGCTGTAAATTGAAATGAGTCCAAAACATTTGTTTGAAGTTCTGGAGTCTCAAGGCTTTTCCAAAGCAGAAGTCTGTTTTGGGGAGGCAATAAGCATAAAGGGTAAGAAAGGCAGTGATCTTCCAGTGTGAAACTGTGCACTGCCACCCTCGTTTCTTCTGGCCCTGGATCCCATCAGCAAAGTGGTTGAGTTCACTAAGGCAAGAGAAAGCTGCTTTTTATTTAGCAAGCTGGGAAGTTTCCATGTGGGAACTGAGGAGCTCCAGTGTCCCTGTGTACTGGGGATACACAGAGGGGACCCCCTCTTTCCAGCAGCAGCAAGGCACTGGATCTGCTCTGCTCACAGCACACCCCAGGGTTATCATCCAGTCCCCCTCCCATGGCCCCTCAGGCTGCCTTCAGCCACTGTACTGCAGGGGTGACTTCGGGTGTGTTGTTGGGACTCTGTAAAACCCTTCTGTGAAAGGAGGAGGCTGGCAGTGAGATGTTTCTAAGTGAAACTTAGAAACACAGAATCCCAGACTCATTTTGGTTGGAAGGGGCCCTAAAAATCATCCAAACCCAACCCCCCTGCCATGGTCAGGGACACCTCCCACAGCCCAGGTTGCTCCAAGCCCCATCCAACCTGGGCTGGAACAGGGATGGGGCAGCCACAGCTTCTCTGGGCACCCTGGGACAGGGGCTCAGCACCCTCACAACAAAGAATTGTTTCCTCAATGTCTAACCTAAATCTTCCCTCTTTTAGTTTAAAGCCATTCCCCCTTATCCTGTCATTCCATGTCCTTGTCAAAAGTCCCTCTTCAGTTTTCCTGGAGCCCCTTCAGGTCCTGGGAGGTGGTCTGAGGTCTGCCCAGGGCCTTATCTTCAGGCTGAACAACTTCAGCTCTCAGCCTCTCTCCATCTGTTGCTGTTCAGGTTGCTCTTATTGAAACAAGGAGAGCTGGAACTGTTGGTGATTTCAGCTCTTACTGAAACAAGGAGAGCTGGAGCTGTTGGTGATTTCAGCCTCTCAGGCTCCCACAGCTCTTTCCTGGCAAGGCAGCTTCTCAGGGTGTGATGGCAGAGTCCCTCATCAGCCATCCAGCACTGCCTCTGACAGCTGCTTGAGCAGTATTTGATCTTGGAGGCATGAAATAATTTGCTTTTGTCTCAATTTGGATAAGGAAATCTTCTGCTGAGAAAGAGGAGCTGCCTGTGCCTGGGGGAGGAGAAGTTTTCCAGCAACTGTGCGTGCTCTGTGTCCTTGCTGTGAGGCTACAGGGAAACCTCATCCTGGGCTACTTTTCTCTGGCCACCCTGCTGTCTCTGGGGTGTGAAACAAAGACTGCAGGTGGAGCAGGGTGCACAGCATGGTGATCACCACATTGCCCCCTGAAACAGCCCAGGGTTCAGCTGGAAATGTGAGAACGGGGGACTTGCAGGAGTGGGGGTGCTGGGTCCTGGGTGCTGAGCTGTGCTCGGGGCATGTTGACTTTGGGCTGCATCCTGCACCAGGAGGCTCTCTGTGGAAGAGCAGAGTTTCCTATTTGAGAGTGTCTCCTGATACCACGTACATCTTGTACTCTGGGCAATGAAATAAAATCCCTCCTGCAGCTGCCGGGGTGGCTCCGTTACCACTGTCCTGGCAGCGTGTGCCGTGGAGCTGGGCCCCCAGGAACAGCCCTGGGGTGGGTGGGGGATGTGTTCAATTCCTCCTGCCTTGCTCAGTCCTCTGCTGCTCACAGCAGTAGCCACTTCTTCAAGTGTGGGGAGGGTCAGAGAACAGGGAAATTTCTCGTGGGGCTGCCTGCAGTGCTTTCTTGCCTTCCACATCCCAACTGGACCTGAGATAAACTCGGGGATTCCAGGGACTGCAGAGAGGGTTTGAGGGACTTTACATGAATTAACAATATTCCCCTGAAATTGTCGTTTTGGGGCTGTTACCTGTGGTAGGACATTGTGCTGCTTTGCACAAAGGGCTGTAGGTCAAACCCCCCTGAGGGAGCAGCTGTGGGGAAGGCAAATGACATCTGTGAGCATGAAAACTTGATGGTGAGATGTGTCTGTACCTGGGCTTTGGACTGCTCTGTTGGTTCCTCTGCCTTTCACTGGGACAGGGAATATATGGGCTCATGGACAGGGAGCAATGTCAGTGGGGTTGGCTGTGAAATTCGGGTGCTGTTGGGGGGACACTCAGGGAGGCAGCCGTGTCATGGCAGAGCTTCCATGCTGCTTGAGATGTGGAAGAGGCTTCATCCCTTTCAACTTCACACCTGCCAAGCTGTGTCAGAAGACATGAAGAAGAGGAATGAACAGCTGGGAGATGCAAACTCTCTTTTTTTCTTGTGCCTCAGGCAAAAGCTGATCAGTGAATTTTTAATTTGTTTTAAAATCTAAAAGCTTTTGCTGACTAAACCTGTTTGTTAGCAGTTGAGCCCTGCCTCTTGTCTCTGTCAGGACCTTGGCAGAGGCTGTGCTGGCCTTGACCTTGACTGCAGCTCTGCACTCAGCAGTGCCAAAGCCAAGGGAGAAGTGCCAGGCTGTGGCTGCTCCCGGGGAGGGAGGCACAGCCACCGGGCACTGCTCTCCTGGCATCTCAGCTGGCTTCTCCTGGGCTCCTGGATTCCCCCGGGCAGGAGGAGCCTTTCCCCTGCTGCATCTCATCTGGTGGGTGCCTCAGAAGGTGCTTTGGTCATGTAAGGTGTTTCCAGCTGGAAGCACATCCCAGTTTGGGTACTTGAAAACTGGAAATGCGCAGTTACCTGTGGAACCTCAGCACTCGTGTGCCCAGGGAGGTTGTGGTAACTCTGAGCCCCTGGTTATGGGCTCTTCATGACTGGCAACATTAATAAAAATAATAAGACTTATATCTGCCCTGCCACAGAGCTAGTGTTTGCTCCTGAGTCTGCTAAAAAGGCGCTGTCTGCTTGTGTAGTGGTGCCCTGATACTTGTCTGCCTTGTAGGGCTCTGTCCCTCTGCTCAGGAGTAGCTGATAGGACCAGAGGTGGAATGGGAGGTATGTGGTGATGGCATTGGCTGCTCAGAAGGATTGAATATCACCACGGAGAAAACATCAGAGTCGTTTTGTTGTTCTTCTTTTCAAGGAAGAAAACAAAGGCAATGTGCAGGGCAAAGAAGGCTGGTGGAGTGAGATGGATGTTGGTCAAAAAAGGGGAAGCTGTATCCATACAAGAAGACCCAAAACTGTATATATTTCAGCAGGTTACATCAAAAATAAAATCAAAATAAAGATTCAGAATAAGACTCTTGAAGAGCAAATTTGTGTAATATGATTAATTTTCAAAACCTTTGGGAGGCAGGCAGCAGAAGAGACCAAGGTGTGAGAGCCATGGAAGATAAAGTCATCATGGAAAAATCTGAACCATTTTTTGGCTGTCTTGGCTTCTGTGGAGGAGCTTCGTGGCTTTGCAAGCTACAAGCTCACTCCAAAAGAGCTGTCTGAGAAGTTGTCAGTAGAAATAACTTTGGAGCAAACAGAAACTGATAAGAAACTGTAAGGGACAGATAGCGTCTACTTGAGAGTGCCATAAGATCTTAAATCTGAAATTGCTGAGATACTTTTGTGTGTATCCTGTTGCTTAAGTGCCCTTGGTATCACAGAAATTGATGGTGGCAAATGTGATGGCATTTTCTGAAAGAGGAGAATCTTGGGGAAACTGGGGAGGGTCACATCAGATGGCTCCAAATCTGTGCATGGAGGGGGGGCAGTGAAAACCCCACATTTGCAGAGGATCCTCAGTTCCTTTGGGTGGTTGGATACCTCACTGAAGCTGAGGAAATTCAGGAGGATGTTGTAGAACTGAGCAAGTGGACAAATAAATGGTAGATGAACTTCAGTGTAGGAAAATGTGGGGCACCTGTAGGGGAGAACTGCACCAGGCCTGTATGGTACTGAACCTGGAACTGGTGGTTACAGCTCAGGAGGGACCTCGGAGTCGTCACTGTCAGCAGTTCTCTGAAATCATCAGCTCAGTGTGCAGTGTTAGGACAATAGGTTCTGGTTTTCATCAGCAAGAGAGATAATAAAGCATCATTTCACCTCTTTAACACCTTGGTGTGTATCTTGGGGGCTGCACACAGTCCTGGTCTCTGCATGTGGAGAAGGACAGTGGTGGTAAAGAAACTGCAGAGAAGAAAACTAAAATGACTTGGGGACAGAGCAGCTGTCTTATGGTGAGAGAGAAAAAAAAGTTTGTGACTCCTTGGTTTGGAATAGAAGTCTGGAGTAGCAATGGTTAAGGTATACAGAATCATCTGGAAGCACTGACCAAGTTGCATTTATCTACCAAATGTTGTGGCACTAGAACCAGGGGCACTTGGTGAAAGGAGATTGGCTTAAAGAAGGTAGAAGGAAGTACTTTAATTTTCAACAATGTGGGATGAACTTGTGAATCTGTTGTTCTGCTATGCAAAAGACATCAGCAGGTCTAAAAAGCATTTGGGTGAACTTATATACAAGCAATCTGAAACAGAGAGTGGGAAGAACAGCCAGGGATGTGCCTTTAGCATCCATCCTGCAGGTTTGGTTCTGGGGTTATAAGGAGGGAGATGGAGAGAGGGTCTGACCAAGCTGATGTGCTCTGCCTGGCAAACCTCTCCTGTCCCAGCTGTAGACAGGGTGGAGGGGCAGTTGGTTTCTCCCAATATGTGTATTTTAGGTTCTTGAAAATTTTCAGAAACCAGAATTAAGTGGGAACATGGATAGATAGGGAATGTTGCAGGAGAGCCAGCATGGCTTTGGGAGACCAAAACTGAGCCACCTGTCTCTTTTCAATACTCAGAAGGTATCTGCAAGCACATGAGTGATCCAGGGGAGTGGTCTACAGGACCTCTGAAAGGTTTCAGCACAGGGTATCCACGAAAAGCCCATCACGGGTGAATAAATGGTTAAAAACCAGGCTGTGAAGATGAGAAGTAGAGTGCCAGACTTTGCAGAGGAGGGAAGTCCCACGGGAAGCCACGCTGGGATCTCTGCTGCTTGCAGCCTCTGTCAGTGACCTAGAAAAAGGGATGAAAGTGGTGGCTGGTGAGGAGAGAGCTGCAGTCCCCATGTACAGTGATGGCCTCTCAGCAAATGGGGTCAGAAATCTTGAGCACTGCAATTCAGGAATGAGGCTGAGGGTTACAGGTGTTTCTGTGAAAGCATCAGCTGGTGTTGGGCACCAGGCAGAAGGGGAGGACGAGGTCAGGAACACCAAAGGGAGAAGCAGAGAACAGAATGGAAAAGTCATGACAGCACCGTGGTCTGCTGTCAGAGTAATATGGAGTGTTGGGTAGTCCCATCTTAGGAGAGTCCTTGCTCCTAACTGCTGGAAGTAGAAAAAGTGCCTCTGATTTTTTTGCTCTTATTTTTTTTTATCAGTGGCAAATACTGTGTCCTGGAGGCAGATGAGCTCTGTCAAGCTGCACAACAAACATAAAGGGGAGTCTAATATGGTCCAGATCTTTGCCCCAATCCACTGGTTATGCTGTAAAAGAAGGACAGGGAGTCAGGGAGAGCACTGCTTGCTTTCACCTCTGTCTGAATTTGCCTTTGTTGTTTTTTTTTTTTCTCTGCCTTCCTTTGCCACAGCTGAAAGTGAAAATCTCAATTTTGGACTGAACACAAGCTAATAAATGCTTGAGTTTTGGTGAGAGAAAACAAAAGGAACTTTTTTTGGGCACCAAATCAAAAAGTAAATTGTTCTCACACCACTGTTCACTGTTACCATGTATAGCAATTACTGCCATGGCAACAGATATTTTCAAGATCCAGCCAAGATCTTCCAGGGCTGTAACATAACTTCTGATACTTGCTCATTGTGGTGCTATTTATAACTGTGTTTCCCCCCCTCATAGCCAGGAAGTTTCTTCTTCCTCATGTACCAAACGCCAAGGGATAAGCTCATTTTAAATCAATTGTGGGGAGAAGTGACACTGGGGATTTCCTGCATTTTTTTTGTTCTGGAGATCCTGTCTAGTGCTGCCAGCTCTGCAGCCACCTCCTGAGCTGAGCTGGGCTGTCTCTCTCCTGCTATTTTAAGAAAGCCCAGTCTGAATTTTTTTCTTCCTTTTTTTTTTCTTCTTCTTTCTCTCCCCCCCTGAAACCAGGACAAACAAATGACACATATTTACTCTTCCAGCTCTACACAGAAGCTTAAGTGTTTATTTCAGGCAGACTTGGGCAAGGGGAGAACCTGCTGCCAATTAAACATTATCTGGGCCAGGCTCTGATCCGCATGATGTCTTTACTTGTCTCTCAGTCATGTAAGCAAGATAAACCCTGGGTATTCAAGTTTGCAGTTGTGCTGTTCTTGTAGGTGAATTTAGCTATGTTTAAAAACCCCAAGTGCACATCCACCTTTTCCCAGCTGCATTAGCATGCCTGTATGAATCTCCTTTGAGTTGGAAGCATGTCAGAAATACCATCACCCTGTGTTCTGGCATCTGCCAAGGAGCTGTGGAAAAGGTGGGACTTGTCCTTCTGCTCTTTCTGGGTGATTCCTCTCAAGCTTGAGCATCTGTGATGCACTGTGGTGGGTGAGGACAGGGGTCATGAGTCCCTCCCCAGCTCTGGTACTGGTTGTGCTTAAGTCACAACTGTGCAGCCCACCAGTTCCATCCCTCCAGAGGAAGGAGTTGTTTTGCCAGACCAGTCTCCTCTCCCCAGGGAGACTTTGCTTTTCTTCTGTAGAAGTGTAGCTACTAACTGTAAAAGCCTCCCTGGCCCCCTTTCTCACCAAGCTGAGAGCTAAAAGGAAGATGCTCTGTGAGCCATCTGGTTTTCCTTATTTTCTGGTGCTTCCAAGTCTTTCAGCTTCTTCTGACGTCCATGTCTTTGACATCACCCTTCCCCAGATCTCCTTGAACTACTGGATAGACAGCCTACTGTCCTCACCAAAAGAGATGGAGTAACAACATAGATTCTTTTATCCTATCACCCTGCCTAGAAAAAATGACCCCGTGCCCTGCAAGAGGTTGGTCCAAGGCAAGAGATCACTCAGTTGTGTCTGCAGGGAGCAACTCATCCCTCTTTTATTGCTGCCCTCCTTGTTTCTCAGGGGGGTCTTTGGATGTGGCACTGCTGGGGGTGCTGCCAAGGGCCAGCAGGACACGTGCTGGGTGTCAGCCTGGCTGGGGTGGCACCGGCTCTCACCCCCCAGATGGTTTTTCTCCTGGACATCTCCAAGAAACAGCTGAGACCCTTTTTGGGAGCCTTGGGTGACTGCCACAGTTATTCACCACTAACTGGCTTCTTGCTGACTCTCAGGAAGGTTAATCCCACCTTTGTTTCTGTGACAGGGAGAGAGCAGAGGCAGATTTTAGGCTTTAACTGGTGGTGCTTTGTTCCGACACGCGGGATTGCAGAGATGTTCAGTTTCAAAAAGGCTGTGACTGCGTTTTAAGGCAAGGGTGAGCGGCTCAGTCTTTGTTTCTCATTAAATCACGCCAGATCTTGTTAATGACAAAGGCCCAGGACTATAGATAACTTGTCTTTTTGTTTATTTGGCATCAGAAGGTGTTACTATAGTCACTGCTAACCTTACGGGCGCGTGTGTGTAGGGCACAAAGTGGGGCTGGAGCTCACGGGATGTGACTCCTACCCACACTGGAACCTTTTGGAGACAATTGGGAAAAGAATGTCAGTTCAGGGCAACACTTACACACGCCTTTCCTTTCAGAGGAAGCTTTTTTCATGGCTTATTACATCAGAATTAAAAACAATGGAAAAAAAAAATCAAACAGGGGCTGTGTCTGTCATCCCAGTCTGCCAGTTCACTCATCAATAGGTGAGCATTCCGAAGGTTTTTGTGGAGCAGGGGCTGCCCCATGGGGCAAGGAGTGGTGGAGGGGGAAATTCTAGGGGAGTGATGCTGGGTAGTCCAGTTCCTTGGTACCCTTACTCTGTAATGTCCCCTGTGCTTCTTGTTCAGTGATTTCCGTAGGCAAAAGATATGCAAGAAGTTAATTTCTCGTGGAGAAGAGGGGTTTTGCTTGCTGTATTCTAAAGAGTTTATGAACTTTGTAGCTTAAGTTATTGGCTGTTTATTTACTGCCTCTCTTTCCTTGCCAGAGAAAATTGGTGTGCTTTGGGCTGGGGAAAAGGATGATCCTGAAGCAGCTCCTCTGCACGGAGTCCCATTGGGATGAGGTTCCTGATGGCAGTTTGGGGTGCAGGGGAGAGTTCCTCCTGTGTGGACTCTGTGTTTCCTCTTGCTGTTGACTTGCTGCCAAATTCCTCTGCCATTCCAGCACTGCAGGAGTTAACTTGAGTCACGCTTAACAAGCTTGGACAGCTAATGCTTCCAAGAGCTTCTCTGCATTTGTTCCTGCTTAGTTTTTTCAACAGAGTCGGCAGAGACAGCTGCTGCTGGAGAGATTTGCCGAAGAATGAAACGGCCTAAAAAAGTTGTGAGGAAACACTGTTATCTTTGTTTTACACTTTTAGCCACCAGTGTCTTGTGGGCTCCGCTAGCTGAGAAATAACCCGGTCCCTTGCAAACCGTGTCTGTGTTGTGCAGGAGGTTTCAAGGGCCTCTGTGTTTCAGCTAATAAATGACTGGCAGCCCTTGAAATGAAGAGAGACAGAGGGCCATTATTTTGCTAATGCCATGCTTTGAGGAATGTGGCTGCTTCAGATAGTGGCTTTGCAGACTGGTGCTTGAAAGCTTTCTGATCCCAGATCCGGCGGTTTGTAGGGAGTCAACAGCTGGCACCCCGGGTGACACCGGGCTGGTGACACTGGGCTGGTGGCACGGCCTTGTCTTGCAGGTGCTCCACCCTGTAATGACAGCTTTGGTCTGCTCCTGCCCCTTCCACTGCCGGCTCCTGGCTTTCTTTAGAAAAGCTGAAATTGTGGTGGGTTTTTTATGGTCTGGTGGAGTTATTTTAGGCCTGAGGTGGGTGCCTCAAGAGGTCCTTTTGGTCCCCATCCCTGCATGCTCTTGCTAAGGTGGCTGCTCCATCCTGAGGTACCAGCTGGTGAGTTTCCCCTTTCTGGTTTTGTGGGTTTCTTTTCTGATCCGGTCTGCCAAGTCTTCACTCACCAACATCATTCAGAAACCTCTGGAAATGTTTTCTCCCTATTGCTCACTGCTCCCTTGTGTACCAAATTAACATCTTCACGCCTGGTGTAAAGGAGTCTCTGGCACTTGGCTGTTGGCTTTTTGAAGTGGCTGCTATGGGTTCTCTCTTCCCTTCAATGAAGACTGTACAAAAATTTGTTTTTCTTTTCCCCTCCTGGGTGGGGAAGTTCTGTGCCCTGTAGCACTGCAGCACGTTTGTACCTCTGCAACACCTTGCATGGTTTCTCCAAGCCCAGGAAGATCCATCTGTACACAAAAATGGTGAAAATCAGTCGGCTGCAGAGCCGTGTTCCTTGCACAGCATGAGTGATGTGGGGGAAGAGTTGCTGGGTTTATGTGCTGGGTTTATGTGGTTTGTGTGCTTTTCCAGAGCAGCTTCTGCTTGTGGAGCTGCCTGGTCCCTGGCATTGAATGGCTGAGGCAGCAGATGCTGGGCCCCTGACTGCAAGGGCTTCATGGCAATGCTGGGAGGAACCCCTGAACTCAGTAGCAGTGATACAGGAGGCCATGAAGAGTGAATCTCAATCCTGAAGCAGCTGGGCAGCAAGCTGGATAAATCAGGACCTTTGTCAGTAATTCCTAGAGTGACAGAGAGGGCAGTGGGTGCTGCCATGTCCTTGAAATAGCAGGGATATCATCTGTGTGGCATTACTTTGGCATAGGGAGAGCACTCGGCGTGTGCTGCTTGTCCAGGATTCTGGGCTTTTGCCCTTCATCCTTTTGGCAGGTTCATCTTCTCCCCCTCATTCCTGCAGCCATATCACCACAATGCTCTTGGCCCCGATTGCAGCTTTGTCAGCACTGGGAAATGTCTCCCTGCTTATGTCTGATTTATAGAATCCTAGAATTGGCTGGGTTGGAAGGGACCTCAGAGATCATCAAGTCCAACCCTTGATCCACTCCCCCCGTGGTTCCCAGCCCATGGCACTGAGTGCCACATCCAGGCTCTTTTGAAATATCTCCAGGGATGGAGAATCCACCCCTTCCCTGGGCAGCCCATTCCAATGGCTGATCACCCTCTCCAGAAAGAAATTCTTTCTAATGTCCAACCTAAACCTCCCCTGGCACAACTTGAGACCTCTTGTGCCCTCTTGTCTTGCTGAGAGTTGCCTGGGAAAAGAGCCCAACCCCCCCCTGGCTCCAACCTCCTTTCAGGGAGTTGGAGAGAGTGATGAGGTCTCCCCTGAGTCTCCTCTTCTTCAGGCTGAACAGCCCCAGCTCCCTCAGCCTCTCCTCATAGGATCTGTGCTCGAGTCCCTTCACCAGCCCAGTTGCCCTCCTTTGGACCTCCTAGTTGCCCTCCTTTACTGGTGTTCAGGGAGAGGGGTCCTGGAAACAGGACCAAGCCATGGTCAGCCTTCTGACCACTGCCCAAGGTTTCAGTCAGCAGATAACCCCGTGGTGCTGGGGCTCCTTGGGAAGGCCAGGACTCAGGTGTGGGTTCTGGCTCTGTCCTGCCCTCTTGCCCTCTTTTCCTGTGTCCATCCTCTTGATCAAATCAGGAACAGCCCAGAGCTGCATTCAAGCTGGGAGATTCTTAGGTGCTCTGAGTCACCTTTTGAGCAGATCCTGTGTGACTCAGTGCCAGCTCACACTTCCAGGGCGGGATGAATTCCAGCTCTGCTCTGGCTGTGGAAGTGTAGGGAGAAAGGAAATGTGTGACACTGGGGACCTCACTGAGGAGATGTGTACACCTGAAAGGATCCAGCTGGTGCTGCTGGTCTGGTGTGAGCACTCAGTGCCCCCTCAGGGGACATGTGGGTGGGATGGCAGGGGTGATGCTCACCGAGCTGTGCCCACAGCCTCTGTGCCTGTGCTGACAGCAGGGGAGGCACCAGGACCTGAGCCTGGAGAGGAGGGAGGGCAGGTTGCATCCCTGCTGTGGTGGTCACTTGTTGCTGAACTCACAGGTTGTCTTGTAACGACAGGACACCCAAGCAGCTGGATTTCCTCTCTAGGATGTTGTGAAAATTGAGGTTTTCCCATGTAAAAACCCAGTTTGTTGGGGTCAGAGTCTGGTTACAAGTGTGCTGAGGTGGGATGAGTTAGTGCAGTGCTGCTGGTATTGCTCCAAGTCACCAGACCTGACCATGTGCCCTGGGATTGCTGGCACTGTGGCTGTGCAGGTGGGAGGACAGGACCCAGCTCCCCTCGGGACACCCTGTGGCCCCTGGGCAGGGACCATCCCCTGGCACCCGGCCTCCCCCACAGCTGCCTCCCCTCCAGCAGCTGGGATTTGGATGGGGTTGTGGATCCATGCAGCACGTTTTGGAAAGAGAGAGGAGATGATAACTGCCAGTAAGTGTTGTTGTTTGGGTTTTTTTCTTTTTCTTTTTTTTTTTTTTTTTTTTCTCTTCTGAAACTCATTTTCAAATGCTCAGCCCTTAAAAGGAAAAAACAATTCTGCTGAATCCTTCACTGAGTTTAGGAGGTGCCACTGCCTCTGGGGTAGAGCAGAGCTGTTTAAGGGTTGGGGGTTTGGGCTGTGCTCTGATGTGCACAAGGAGAACTCCAGCCATGACAGCAGGAGAGCTCCAGGGGATGGGGTGCTGGCAGCTCAAGGGCTGGAGAGGTTTTCTGGGCAGATCCTGTAGCCCAAGGAAACCAGCTGGCTGCTCTGCTCTGACCTGGAGCTACAAGGGATTTTGTTCCCCAGCCATTTAAACCCCTAGGACAGATAGGCAGGAGAGGCTGTCCAGCCACATCCATGTCCCTGGCCAGCCTGGGGACCCATACAGTGAGCAGAGGGCAGCTCCTGCAACCTTTTTGACACTGAATGCTCTGTGAGATGTCCTCTACCTCCTGCCCAGGCTGCAGTGGCTGCAGCTGAGATCCTGACCCAGAGCTGGGGGGCAGAGAGGTTCTTGGATTTCCAGGGAGCAGCAGGTCCTGTCCCCAAGCACCACAGCCCAGCCTCACCCTGTGCCCCCAACACCAGAGCTGGTGTGTGCCCTGGTGCCAGGGACAGGCAGAGCTGTGCCCAGCCTGCATCAGGATTGTTTTCAAGGGGGTGGATTTTACTTTTCCTTCTGCTCTCTGGTGCCTTTTGCAGAGGGCTGTGCCCTCCTCTGCTGACTGCACCCACACCTCTGCTCCCTGAACTCCTCGGGCTCCACTCATGCCCACCCAGCAGGTGCTTTATGCTCTGATCCTGAAGCCAGGAAAATGAGGATGTTTCCTGCCCTTTGCTCTTGCCTCTGTCACAGAACCCCCACCCTTCAAGTCCCTGTGTCTTCCCCTCCCTGTAGGGTGCTTTCTGCACCTGGTGGGGCTGTGCATGTCCTGCTGGGTGATGCTCAGTGCAGAGCAGGTGATGGAGAGCACGAGGGTTGGTGTGGAGGGAGTTTCTGTGCTGCCCACCCTTCTCCCCACTCAGGTACAGTATTCAGAGGTGCCTGTGCATCCATCCCACACAAGGGTCTGGTGCTGCTATCAGGCTATAAGGACTTTTATGCCTTTGGGGCTCTTCTGGGTGTTATTTTAAGTTCATTGTCTTTGTATCACAACTCTGCATGGTGTCTGTCCTCTCTTGGGGAGTATTCCCACTGCCCCCCGATTTTCTTGTGGAGACTCCAGGAAATCTCAGCAGTGTCCAGAAAGTCCTTGTTTCTTCTTTCTCTCTGAGACCAGATCTTAGAGGATTCTGCTGTTTTGATGAGGCCCTGGCCCACTCCTGTGGGATGAGCTGCCTCATTGCCACCAGCTCTGCTCTGGAGCCAGGGTGACTCAGGAGAGCCACAGCAGCAAGATGGGAGCCAGGAATGCTGGTCCAGGGGCTGGGGGAAAGCTTGGGAATGGCTCTGGAAGACACAAGAACCAGCAGAGTCTGAGCAGCCAAAAAGCCAGCAGGTTTCTCATCTGACATCTCTGTCTTTGAGAATACCACCTAGCAGAAGGCTTGGGGCTTTGTTTTTGCATAAAAACCCCACCAAATTAATGCTACACTTTGCATGATAGGACCTTTTCCATGTCCTCTAACCCTCCCAAGTCATGGTCCTGTGCTCTCTGTACCATGGTGCAGGGTTGGGCTCTGCTGTCAGAGGGTGCCCCCCTTCTGTTTTTGCTGGAGCTGAGCATATGTGCTCAGGCTTTGAGCAGTTGCAGCCATTTGTTCTATATTTTCACAGTCTGGTCTGTCTCCTGTGAAGCAGAGGTTGGTTTGTTTGCATAATGCTTATTTTCAGAAGCAGGAGAGTTTTAGGAACAGGCTGACATTATACTTATTTTAGTTCCTCTATAATTTTTGTGTATTCAAAAGAAGTTCAGATATATATAAATGTGTGTGTGAGGACAGGGCTGCTTTTTTTTCTTTTTTCTTCTTTTTTTTTCTTTTTTTTTTTTTTTTTTTCTTTTTTTTTTTTTTTTTTTTTTTTTTTTTTTTTTGTCTTAAGATCTAAATTACAGCTTTTCTGGCCTTGGCTGAGAGAGGACAGTGAATAAAGCCTGAACTGACTGAGTCAGCTGATGGAGCATCGCTGCAAGAAGCTGGTCCTAGAGACCTTCTTGAAGGCCCTCTGCAGCTTCAGGATACAGCTGAGCTTTGCAGCCTTTTTCTGGCTTTGATCTGCAAATCTGAGTGACTTGGAGCCACTGAGGGTTGTGTTTTATTGCTCAGCATCTGCACTGAGTGAAGTTTTTCTAAGAGGAGTCTGTCAGACAACCCACCCACGGTGCTGGGCTGGCTGTGCCTCTTGCTGCAGAAGCTGAAGGAAGGGGCAAGCAGGATCCCCTTAAAATTGGGCTGATGTTGTGGTACTTGAGCACAGCCCAGGCTGCTCTTCAGCCAGCCAGGAGCCTGGACCTGCAGCTTTGTCAGCAGCTTTGGTGCCTCTGGGTTGGTGCCTCTATGAGGGAGTTTGTTCCCCAGCCATTTCAAACCCCTGGGACAGACAGGGGGATAAATCCATTCCTTAACTGGTTTGCCTTGGTCTGCTGTTGGGGCCTCCCTTTGGAGCACTCAGGGTATAAACATGGCTTTGTTCTCCACAAAGGCTGCTCCTGCTCTATCTCATGAGCCCCTCCTCTGCTCTCTTAGCAGCAAAGGGATGCTCTGCACTCCCTCTCTATAGCACAGATCTATTTCAGATGCCTCTCCCAGTCACCCCTTGCTGCAGCAAGGAGCCCTGGACCGTGTGCACTCAGGCTCCAGCCAGTGTGCCAGCATGACCAGACTCTGGAAGTGGCACTTCATTCCCTGGGCATGTCTCGTAGCCAAATTCTTCGTTCCTCTTCCTCAAGGAGGACCACTTAATAAGCAGTAGTCTCAGCATGGCCACATGCTCAGTTTTGTGACCCCTGATGGTGGGATCTGCCTGGTCCTGGGGCCCCACCTCCTCCTGGGGCTTCTCAGAGGCTTCAGCAGCCCTGACTTGGAGCCACGGGGAGAGAAGTGGAGTTCTTGGTGCAAGGACATGGGGAGGTGGCTGCCCCACGCAGGGTCTGGTAGCAGCATCTTGTCCACTTGTGGTGTGGAGATGGTGTAAAGGGGAGCATCAGCACTGATAAAGGTCAAGTTGGCCTTATGGCCCCTCAAGTTCTTCACTCTCCTTCTGTCCAGGAAGGTCCCTCTGAGAGCAGCCATCATTCTGTGCTACTGAGACCACATGCTGGCTGAGTTTGGTCTTTTATTCCTCATTCCTTGAGGAGGAACTTCATGTTGCAGTCACTTTTATTTGTGTTGGGGTCACATTAGAGCCATCCTGCAGGTTTGCTTTGAGGGATCAAAAATCCCACTTGGTTTGGAGCCATGTTTGGTGAAGAAGAGCTTGGTCTGCCCCAGCTCTCTGCAGGGCTCATCCCAAAGAGGGAAAGGTGGGGAAGGAGGTGGGATATTGGCTTGGAGCACAGAAGCCCAAACATTATGGAATGTGGGGGTGAAATGGAGGATCAAGCTCTCCTTATAGCCATGCAGAGGGGGTTTCTCCCAGCCTGGTGTGAGGGTCCCTGAGACAGGGCATTCCTGGGGCTTTTCCTCTGGCCCCTGGCAGGTGGAGGTCTCCTTGAACTCCATCCAGAGCAATGAGCAGAGACAAAGCTTCACATCAAGCTGGCAGCTCCAGTTGAGGAAACATTTCTCTACTGTTCTTATCTTTGCATGGCCTTGTGACAAATTTGCAGTGTCCAGGGGCTGTCCTTGGCTGCCTGGGCTGTGGTGTCACTTGGGTGATGGTGGCACAGTGGCTGTTTGACTTCTTGGGGCTTCTCAGCTCTTCCTGCAAGTGATTCTTCCCCTCTGCCTCATCCTTTCCTTTTCCAGTCCTGCTCCCTTCTCTCTTGTTAAAACAATTTTATTCTTTCCTTGCACGAACATTTACAGTCTTTATGAGAAGGTCTAATCAGAAGATGCTAGCAGGGTGCTCTTTCAGGCTGAAATACCCTTTTTAAAAAAAGATAATTAAAATCTTAATCCCGAGGCTTTGCTGAGCAGGAGGGGCATCCAGGAGGGACCCAAACTGTTTTTAAAGGAGCAAAATTGCAAATATGTGTGCCACAGGCTGCCAGGACAGGCACAGCTTGGCCTCTTACCCGCTCTGTCTGGATTCCAACCAAGCTGCTGGGCTTCAAGGGCTCAGCTTTGAGTGGAAACAAACCATCTGCCTGGGTGAATACAGATGTGCACAAGGAGCCCTGCTCACCCTCCTGTGTTTAGCACACCTGGTGCACTGTCCTCCCCATGGCATCTCACTGTTTGGGGACCAAGCCCTCAGCATGGCCCTGCCACCCCTCCAAAAAATCTGCAAGCCCAGGGCAGTGCCTTTGCAGTCAGGAGGGGCTGGGGGCAGTGGCTGGAGCTGTGGCCTTTTGACAAGTTACAAAGCATGGAAAGTATTTGTGTATTTGCTCAGGGCACAGAGGAAACTCCTGGAATTTCTCTGACAATACAGGAGGATGCACACATGGGGAATGTGGGTTTGTTTGTGGAAACAAGTGGGGATTTTATTGAAATTCCTCTGTGTGGAAGGCTCAGGTGACTGGGTCAGATCCCTGGTGCTGGTGGGCTGCATGGCCCCACACTCCCTCAGGCTGTGGTGGGTGTTTGGTCTGGGTTTGCCTGCAGGGAGGTCCTCCCCCAGGGGATGCTGAGGCCCAGGAGATGAGATGAACCAGAACCACCCCAGTGGTCCCACTGGTGGGACTGGGACTGGGACTGTTGGTGCTGTGGCTGCTGCATTTCCCAGTGCTTGGAGCTGAGATGAAACTTCTTTAACCCCATGAGGGAGAGCTGGAATTAATTCTTTTCATGTCCAAGTTATGGCCTTATCTCTCAGCAATCCTGGGTTTATCACGTCTTTCCAGAGTTCCTGATGTTATGTTTGAGGCTTGTGTGGCAGCCCAGGGCTGGCTCTGCTCCAGGAATGTGCTCCTTGCTTTTCCTTTCCTTTCCTTTCTTTACATATGAATGTGATTGTACCAAACTCTGTGGTATTTCAATGTGATCTGTGAACATTTTTTTCCCTGGTTAAACTCCACCTAGGTCATCTTCATGCCCTCAGTTTCAAGGGGTGCAAAGAGGTCACCAACCCAAGTCATCCACTTACAAGTCTTTGCATGCAAAGATAGAAGTAAGCTTGTTGAAACGGAAGGCTATAGTTAGCAACACACACTTGGTCATGGCCAAGTGCCATGAGAAGAATTTGTTATTTTCAATAGCTTGCACTTCACAGAAAATAGCTGAACCTCTCCTCTCTCTGGAGGAGCAATGGCACTGGGGGAGCAGTTGGTGTTTCAGAGCTTTGCTGATCCAGATGCTGGCAAAACAGATCAAACCCACCGTGTTCTCACACATCAAATAGGTTGGGCACTCAGCTGGGGTCTTGCAGGGTTCTGTTAGTTTTTTCCTTGCCAAGAACATACTCCATAACTCCTTTCTGTCTCTCTTCCAAGCTCATCTCTCTGTGAGGTTTTTTTTCCTCTCCCAGCCCTTCCAACTCCTGCTCTCCTCCCCTCTGCCCTGTTCCTCCTGAGGGCTGTGGGCTGTGCCCTCACCTCTGGGTGAAGCCCCTCATGTTCCAGCACCGTCATCTCCCACCCAGAAGCTGCCAATGTGCTACCTGGGTCCGAGTCCCATTTCCACTCCCCTGTACCCCTTTCCTCATTGACTTCCTGTGCTTGTGAAGAGTTGTGGTGTTCTCAGAGGTCACTGCACTTCTTGTGTCACCTCTGAGCTGTCCTGGGACCCTCTGCTGGTTCCTTCTCCTCCCTGTGTTTTGTTGCTGTTGTCTGTGTGAACCTGGTGGGCTCTGCTGCTGCCCTTGCTTTCCCCTTTTATGCCCTGTTCGTGAATGCCACCACACTTGATGTTGCCCTTGATAGCAGCAGTGACTTCCTGATCTGTTGCCTGTGGTTTGATATTGCAGCTGCAGAGAAATAATCAGGTTTGCTCTCTGATTCCCGCCCTGGGCTGTGGTGTGGGGTGCTGGTATGGCTGTTTGTGTTGCACCTTAAGTCAGGTAGGGGAACAGATCTAGTTTTGACCAAAAACCACCAAATAACAAACCAAGATGTTTCCTGGACATGGGGTTTTCCAAGTGGGGTCCAATCCCAGGCAGACTCCCAGTGGTGGGAGCCCAGCAGGAGTTGGTGCCACAGGGAATGGCCATGTGCCATTCTGCTTCCAGCTGCTTGTTGGACTGGTGTGAGTGGTTGTGCCTGGGCTGGGGGAGCTGACCTGGCTAAAACCACCACCAAAAAAGTGGCTCTTCACCCTGTCTGTGGTGGGCTGAACATCCACCCTCCGTGTGGCTGCGTGGAGGCCAACACTGCCTGGTGGACGGGCAGCAGAGAGATGAGAACCTTTCCAGAGGCAGCTCAGGTTTATTTTGGGTTGAACTGACATCATACCTATCAATTTTGCATCCTCAAAGAGCCAGGGAGCAGCCTCCTCTTCCCCTCCCAGACTTGATGGCTGGGAAGGGTCACAATGACCTTCTACAGAAAGCTGGGGCAGAGCCCAGGGCCGTGCTGCCCTGCCAGCAAACACCTCCTCTCCCACCACTGTGCCAGCAAAGCTGGGCCTGGGACACCAGGCTGGAATTCCAGAGTGCTGTGCTAGCCCTGGGCAGCCCTGGGCAGCAGGGTCTCCCCTCTGCCAGTCCCTTGCAATATTGGCTCCATGCCAGGGGCAACCCCCAAGGCACCAGGCAGGAGCAGGTTCTGAGGGTGGCCCTGGCCCTGTCCTCTTCATATGGCTTTTCTAAAACACAAAAATAATGTGGGTTAAGTAGGACATCCTTCCTGCAGCCTCCACTGGCACAGGGTGGAGGAGGAAGGGGAAGGTGGAGAGCCAGGATTTGGGATGTGAGGAGGAGCTGGGGGGCACGTGTAGGTTTTATCTCTGTATTCAGCTGCACACTCAGCATGCTGCCAGGGGCAGCTTCACTATAGTGAAGTGATCCTTCACTCCATAGTGTGGGAGGAGACTTTGCAGGGGTTTGCACCTTCCACTGTTTACCTGGACCAGCCAAAATGGTTTTAGTTACAGCACCATGGAGCTCTTGGCTTTGCTGAGCTCCTCTGCTCTCACCTGAGCCAGCTTCTTGCGTTTGAGGGGTCAGTGTTAAAGGCTGATGTGCTGTGTATGAGAACTGCAGAGCCCAACACCCCTGATGCCACAAAACCATTGCACAGATCTGCCTGAAAACCAGCCCTGCAGCACTGCCCACCTTGCTGTCTTGCTGGGCCAACGTGGGTGCTGGAGAGGGACCCTGGGTCTGGAGGAGCAACTCTGGGTAGTAGAGGGGTCACCAGCCACTGGCCAGGCTGTCCCTTGGTCACCTTCATCCAAAGAGTCACCAAAGACTTTGTCCCATCAGCCAAGGGAGGAGGGAAGGAGCTTGTGATGGAGGTGGTCTCATCTGTTTGTTCCCCACATTTATCTTTTCAGCAAGTGTGGCCTTCAAGCAGGGACTGTGTCACCCAGAGGTCCCCTCCAGCCCCATGTTGCCCACAGGCAGCTGTGTGGTCATGAAGCCCCCATTCTCAGGAGCCAGGAGTTTGGTTTCCCGAGGTGGCATTAACGACAGGGTGCAGCTCCCCAGAGGAGCAGATCCTGCTTTGCAGATCCTGCCTGCTCTCAAGGACAGGTTCCCCCACGCCGGCGCCAGCGCTGCTGCCATCACCCCAGCCCTTGCTCTTATCAGATCAGCAGCAGATGATGCTCACCCCGTGCCACCTCTCCTGGGCTAGAATGTCCCGGCCAGGTTGGAGGTTGGACCTCCCCTTCCCTGTGCCAGGGAGCTGCTGATTTAGCTTGTCCCCATCTCAGCCCCTTCCCTGTTAGAACCCTGAGCTTGTCAGATCCCTGAATGTCCCCCAGCCGTGCTTTGATCCGCAGCGGAACCGCCTGGCCCGGAGGGAGCGGCTCTGCAGGACTCCCAGACACCCATCCCATTTGCCTCTGGCCCAGACTCAGGTGTCTCTTGTGTTCCCGCAGCTCGGACTGGGTGGAGATCATCGAGCCCCGCTCCCAGGAGCGGATGTACGTGAACCTGAGCACCGGGGAGTGCGGGTGGGAGCCCCCTCCCAACCTGCGGGTGCGCCAGTCCGACCAGCACCAGTGGTGGGAGCTCTTCGACCACAACAACAACCGCTTCTACTACTACAATGCCATCACGCAGCAGACGGTGTGGCACCGGCCCCAGGGCTGTGACATCGTGCCCCTGGCACAGCTCCAGGCCATGAAACGCAGCTCCCAGCCCGACTGCCGGGGCCGCCAGCACCGGGGCAGCACCGGCAGCGACGGGAGAAACACCCCGGTACAGATGGCCCTGCTGCAGGAGATGGAGAAAGGCAAAGGGGACTGTGCTGCTGAGAAGAGGAAGGAGCCGGGCAGGTAGGGAGAGCTTTGACTTTCTCTGTCGGTATCCAGCGGGTGGGTGCTGGGTGCCGGGCAGAGGGGTTGGGAAGCTGTGCTGGGGCAGTGCTGCAAAGCCACCCATCCCACCATGTGCCCTCCTCTGCCCAGGGTACAGCTGTCTGATTTCCCCACTGCAACCCCTCGAATGTTCCCTTGTTTGTATGGGGCACTAAAAGACTCTCAAATATCCAATATCTGAAGGGAGGACCTACGTGAAAGCTGGCGTAGGGCTTTTTACACAGGTGTGTAGCAAGAGGACAAGGGGGAATGGTTTCAAAGCTGAAGAGGGGAGATTTAGGTTAGACATTAGGAAAATATTCTTTCTTGTGAGGCTGATGAGACAGTGGAACAGGTTGCCCAAGGAAGCTGTGTTTGCCCCATCCCTGGCAGTGTTCCAGCCCAGGTTGGATGGGGCTTGGAGCACCCTGAGCTATGGGAGGTGTCCCTGACCATGGCAGGGGAGTTGGGATTGGATGAGCTTTAAGGTCCCTTCCAACCCAAACCATTCGATGTTTGTATGAGAAACACACATCAAAAGACAATCAGTGCTCCAGAGCCCTTTGTGCTAACTCTAGGAGGGGGTACACAGTGACAAGAGCTCTGTTGGATGCTCACAGTGGGGTTTGCTGGGATGGCAGAGATGCCCTGCAAGGGGTTCAGCTGCTGCAGGCTGCAGGGGAGCCCAGCTACTCTGGTTCTTTCCCTCCTCACTTGCTGGGTGGATTGCATGTGCTTGCAGCTTTGGCCAGGAGGGAGGTGGGGCTGCAGGGACAGAGCTCCTGGGCACAGTTATTTGCTCACATCAAGCCCAGAATGAAAGAACAATAACGGGATGCTATTTTGTTTGGCTAAGAGATTTTCTTACACTCAAACCAGTTTGACAACAATCGAGGGGGGTTTTTGTGTTGAAACTTTGCCAGCTTCAGCTGCACAAAAGCATCTCCTCCCCAGTCACTGTGGGGACAGCCCCTCGGGGACTGTCCTGCTTCCCTTCTGCCCTGTCTGGGCATCATCCTGCCCTGGAGAATGTGGTACCAAGAGCTGGGGAGGCTGTGCAGCAAGTGGAGCTGAAGTCACCTTGAGAAGTGACCCAAGGGCTGGAGCAGAGCTCAGGTGAACCTGGCCCTCCTGCCACCCATGCCAGTGCTCCTTGTCCCCACTTCTGGGCAGTGTGGTGAGCCAGGCTTCTTTAACAGCTTGGGGTTTGGGTCAAGGTTCTGTCTCTGTGAGGCTGTTGCTGGTGAGGAGAGAAGAAAAAAGTGAAGACTTGTCCCTCATCTTTCCAGCCCTCTTGGCAGGGAGGACCCCACGTAGGCCCCTCATATAGGAGGCAGGGAGTACCAGTCTGGGCAGAGGGTTGTTTTACCTTTCCCTGCCAGCCAGGCTGGTGCCAGACAACACCTTGGGCATCACTGCCCTTTATCCTGCAAGGAAGGGAGGTGGGAAGGAGCCCTCCCTCACTCCATCCCTAACCCAAGTTTTTGTAGTAAACTTGGGGCACTTTGAGCTTCCAACTAATTCCACTGAAGGTCAAGCCCTGGGAAAGGTGTGAGTGGAAGCTTGCATAGGAGTTAATGGACTACTTGGATGTGTGAGGCTATTCCAGATCCTCACACCAATACGCTGACAAATTTTGCCTGTGGAAGCTGCTTTCTTGGAAGCAGGAGACTCAGCACTGTGTCCTTGCATGTCCCTCAGGTGTTGTCACTGCTCTTTGTGAGCAGGCATTGCACGTCCAGTTATGGTGCAGAGGATGATTTCCCTACCTGAGTCTGACACCCAAGCAGACATTTCTTGCCTTCTGCTAACTCATAAAATGAAGAGCAAAGATCTGAGCCCGAAGCAAGTGTTTGCAGGTGGGATCTAACACCCTTGCTGGGGTGTCTGGTCTGGTAACAGCAGCAGCACACCAGGGTTGTTGCTCTCCAAAGACAGGCAGAAGTGTGTCCTCCTCTTTCCCTCAGCAGGGATGCAGCTGTATAAACAGAGGGGGAAGATGCTGAGTGCTCTTGCTAGCATTTGGCATCTTTATAGGTACCTGTGCCTAAGATGGTTTTGCCTTTGTCTCTTAACAGCAGCACAAAAGTTTTGTTTGTCTTCCCTTCATGTTTGTCGTGCTGTGATAGATGGAGAGTCCAGCAGAGACCAGTGTGGTCCCCAAGAGGGGCCTCCTGCAAACACATGCCACAGAGAACTGGGGGAAGGGCTTTTTTTTTCGTTTGTTTCTTTTCTTTTCAGTATTACTTTGTGACTGAGGTTGTTTTTTTGTTTGCAGTAGACTGTTTTTTATCCCACCCTTCCTCTCTAATGCCTTCTGTTAGCACTGTTAAATCTGCTGTGCCCACTGCCATGTGTCTCAGTGCTGCCAAACTCTGCTGCTCTGGACAGCCTGGAGCAGAGGGAAGGTGCTCCCTGGCCAGGTGGGTGCTGCCCCACTGCTCCTTGGTGCCCATTCTTCTGGCTGTGTGCTGATCCCACCCCCTGGCTCACTGCCCCACTGCTCAGTGCTGCTCCTCCAGATCTCTGACTTGCACCAGCTCAGAGCAGCCTTTTCTAGACACTGGCACTTGTCTTCCCCAGGTGGGGTGGGGTGGCCATTTCCCCCTGGGGAAATCACAGCTTCTTGCTGTGTCCTGGGAAAGCTCTTCTGCCTGTGGATGGGCTCCCACGTCCATTTTTGGCTGAGCTGCCCAGGCCAGCACCAGCTCTGCTCCTCCCTTGCTGCAGTGAGGACAGTGGGCAGCACTCTCCTTACAGCTCCAGACCTGTCCCAAGCACCTGGGATCCGAGTAGAAAGGATCCTGGTAGGAAGAAAGATGAAATCTCTTCAGGGCCAAATGATCCTTTTGCACACTGGAAAGTTCTACAAAGGATGGATGGGTTCCCTTGGGGACCGTGAGACCAGCGTGGGGCTGGAAGCAGCCTGGAATATTTTGGAAGTATCTTCTGAGCCACTGGAGCTGCAGTGGGGTTTACTACAGCTCCTTGGACCTCAAGGCTGAGAAAGGGCTGGGCCTGAAGAGGACAATCTTGCTGGTCTGGGACACACCACCAGTCAGGGCCACGAGTGGGCTTATGTCTCTCAAGATCCAGTGTAATGCTGATATGAAATTCTTTATAATCAGGCAAGAAATACCATCAGGATGTGTAATGCAGCCTTGTATCCTTCATGTGCTGCTGGCCTTGGGGCAGAGTGTGCAAACACAATGTGTTCTGTGTCCACAAAACCTGGGTTGGGTGGGTTTGCCTCCACAGGGTCACCTCGATGTGGGCACCAGAGGCAGTGGCAGCAGTGCTGCTGAAACACAAACAGCCCTCTTCATTCCTGTTCATTCACCTCCATCAAAGCTCCAGGAAAATGACTGCTGGAATAAACAGAGCTGAGTTGTGGCACCTTTTCTCCAGGCTTCTGGGAGGCAGGAGCCAACAATGGAGCTCTGGAGCCTGGGAAGAGCTGCTGGATCCACCGGGCCTGCTGGAGCTGGGTGCAGGCTGGGAAAGCCAGTGCTGGACTGCAGTGTTTATATTGGAGCTGCTTGAAAGTGTTCCTCGAAGGAACCATCTCCAGGGACTTGGCAGGGTTTCTTCTGCTGGTGGCTGAAGAGCACGGCTAAGAAGCTGGTTTGGGATGTTTCTCCACCACTGTCTTTGCTTTCAATCTGGGCTTTTGCTGCTCAGAAGGACAAGGGTGAACCTTTTGGTGTGCTGGGAAGTCAGAAAGTCCCCATTCTCCTCTGCTCATCTTTTCAGCAGCCTGGGAATGGGGCTGAGGGAATGTGTAACCAGACCTGGCCCCAAGAGATCATTCATGGCTGTGGAAATGGTCCTAAAGAAGCCTTGGCTTCTCTGTGGTGGTTCCTCTTTCATCTCCAGTAGGTGGGGAGGCTGGAGACAGCACACTGTGTCCTGGATGGCACTGACAGGCACAGATATGGGTGTCACTTCTCCATTTTCATTTCCCCCTGGTCAGGGGGAGTGCAGTGGCCATGGTCAGGCTGGATCTTGGTTCCCTCTGCCCTCAGTGACACTGAGGGGCACAGCTCCTCCAGCCCTGTGTTCACCCCCAGGATAATCCTGGCAGAGTCAGGCAAGGACCCTGCTGTGGCATGAGGAGCACATCATGCAGATCTCCTGGGGGCAATACCCTCTCCTTGAATAAGGAGTGCCCATGGGCACACAGCGGGCAGAGAGGCACCCCGGGGAGGTACCTGTACCCAGTGGGTACCCAGGATCCTGGCAAATGCTTGGGTCCCTGGACCAGTCCTGGCATCCACCATCACAGCAGGAGAAGAGTGGTGGCATGGTAACCTTTCCCACCTCCCACCTCTGACTGTACCATGTTAGCCCCCCCTAAGAAGGTCCCAGTACTGTCCCCAGGGAGCTGCCTGGGGGGCTCTGGGCTCTGCTGGCTCTGCAGTTGGTCAGTGGAGGCAGCAGAACCTGTTCCTCCAGCACTGCTGCCTGTCAGGGTGCAGACTGATTGCCAGCAGCCTGCTGCTGGTGGCAGAACCTCTTCCCTCAGTGCCTTGCCATGACTGTCTGTCCAACCTGTCCTGCTGTCCCCTCAAGATAGTCTCGGGGTATCCATGAAACAGGCAGGCAGAGGCCCGTGCTGGGGTGGAGCTGCTCCCCACCATGTCCCACCTGTGTGGCCCAGCCCAGGCTGAGACCCCATCCTACCATCCCCTCCCTGAGGTCTGGGATGCCTTCCTTGACCCTGGCAGTTGACTTGGGGCAGGGGGAAGCTGTCACACTTTGGGGGACACGTCCCCTGCATGCTGCAGGTGGGCAGTGTGTCCTCAGGGGAGGCAGTGAGCTCTGCACCCCCTTTTCTTTTCCGGATCAAATCCCTCATTTCTCCTCTGAGGGCCTAAATTTGTCTTTTGCCCTTTTTCAGGGATGCAGGGCAGGGAGGTTCTTACAGCTGGGGTCCCACAGGACCCCTTAAATCACCATATCCTGCTGGGGTGGGGGGCTGGGTGGGTGGCACCGCTCAGACACCACACCCCGTGCCCAGGCAGGGACGGATCCGGACGTGCCCAGGGCTGCTCCTGGGTGCAGATGTGAGGGATGGGACAGGAGGTGGTGCCACCACCCCTGTGCCAGCAGGGAGAGGCTCCTGGCTGCAGCCCTGAGCTCTGCAAGGAGGTGGCAGAGCTTCGGCTGAGCTCTCCCTGCTCCGGACACTCAGGAGTGGGGGGGGTTTGGTGCACCCCAGAGCAGGGGGTGTCTGTGAGGCCACCAGCACCGACTGAGGTGGGTCTGCCCAGCCTCCTCTGAGGAGGGTTCAGCTGGAGGGCAAGGGGTCTGATGCCTTCCTGCAGGGTTATTTTCCAGCCCTGGTGCAGCTGTGGCTGTCTCAAGGTGAGGGGAAGTTCCTTTGCCCATAGGACTGGGGCTCTTTCTTCTCACCCAGGAGCTGGATGGTGCTGGTTCAGATGTGATGCTGCCCTGGCTGAGCACTGAGTTCAGATCACTCCCCTGCAATCACTCCTGGACTGTCCACCAGGACAGGAGTCTCTGAGTGCCTCTCTCCTGCTTGTCCTTGATAGGGCTCCTTGCCAGTTTCACTTCCTTGCCATGAAATGAGCTGCTGGTACAGCCAAATGGAGGGGTAGGCAAAGGGGTGTCAGAAATGCTCATTTAAAAGCCTACCAAATGTTGCTGCTCTGGTTCTTCCTGTTAATCCAGGAGCTCTTTGAGGAACAACTGGGTCTTCAGCAGCACCAGCACTTGTGATCAGGGCTCAGCTGGGTGCAGGGAGCCATCTCTGCAGCCCCCAGGGAGGGATGTCTGGTGGGTTGCAGGGCCATGTGTTCTTGTGAATGCCACCCCCAGTCTGCTGTTACCAATGTCTGTCCCCTGCCCCTGCCCTCACTTGGTGTCAGTCACCCCCTGCTCCAGGCATTGCACCTCTGGGAAGAAGCACACGGGGGAGAAGCCCTGGAAGCAAACCAGGAGTGGTAGAGCCGGGGCTGTGCTAGATGGCAGCTCAGCAGGTGGAGGGAGGCCAGGCCCAAATCCCTCATTGTCCCCTAAGCAGCCTCTTGGGACAGGGCTCAGGGTTGTTCTGGGCTGTGAGCAGGAGGCAGTGTGTGTGGGACTGGCAGCTCTGGATCCTCCATCCTGAGGTAATGCCAGGAGCTCCCTGAAAATAAGACCCTGTGTGCCTTAGGAGGTCCCTACACCAAGGGGGACCCCAGGCTGGGAAGCAGAAGATGGTGACCCTTCCTCAAACATTTTCCAGTGTCCTGGATGGTTGCACAAGAGAGTTGTGTGGCTGTTGTGTGGAAGGAGCCAGGCCCTGGTGTGGCAGCCGTGTGGCTGGAGGGTGGGGGGGCCTTTGGACCCTGGCCAGGAGCCACCTGCTGCACCCACAGCCTCACCCACAGCTCCTGGTGCTGCTGGGGACCTCCCTGTGCTGAGGAGGGACCTCAGTGCAACATGGTGCCTTCGGGGAGAAGGTATTTGGGGAGAAAGTTTTTCCAGAAATACACTAAGCGGTGGATGGGAAGGGAACACAACACCACTTCAGGAGTGGAGTGAGTGGGAGTGGATGTGGGAGGTGTAAGGCAGAGGATGGGGGGCAGGTAGCCAGGGGGGAGCAGGTGGAATAGGGCACCCACAGAGGTGTGGAGCACATGTGTCCCACTGGGGGGAACAGGATGTGTGCTGAGCCATGGGGAGGACAGACAGAGCCCCTCCAGGGAGCTCATACTGAAGAAAGGTGCTGGAACCCAGCTTTCTGGAGAGCAGGAGCAGAGCAGGGGTTGGGATGTCTGGATATCTTGGGACTTGGCATGGGAGACACAAGCATCCCCAAGAGGCAGCTCTGGGGGTTTGGGTCTGTCCACCAGCACAGGGCCATGCAGGACAGGTCAGCAGAGCAAAAGGGCTGAGAAGATGTTACAGGAACATCTCCTGTCACTGATGGGACACACAGTGTGCCCTCAGGTCTCACCCAGTGCCAGCTGGTAGTGGAGGGAGGGCACAAAATGGGGCTAGGTTCAAGGGGACCTTCCTGAGGATGGTGGTGCCTTTGAAGACCTGGAAGCTGAGGTTTAACACCCTTAGCATTGCCTTCTCCTCAGAGCTCAGAAACACAGAGCAGCTCTGCTGGGTCCTTGAAGACTGTGCCTTGGGGACTGGGATGTTGCAGTGTGGGGCTGTGGATGCTCAGTACTGCCACAGGTCTGCCCAGCAGAGGAGGATTTCACAGCCATGAGAGCTGAGCAGAGCCAGTTGGTTTGGCCAGGGGAACCAGATCTGAGGGCATCTGGACTGGACTGGGAGGGTGCTCTACCCAGAGCTTTGGTGGGAGAGTAACACATCCTGTGAGCCAGTGATATCCACCCCATACAGTTCCTAGGTTTGTCTGCAAAATACACCTGCATTTGGAAAGTGTAGATCAAAAACCTACCATGATCTGGAAGGACTCTCATCGTTGTTTGACCATCCAAAGGCACACTCCTGGAATTGTTTTCCAACTTGCTGCTTGAGTGCTCCAGAATACCTTACTGGTCTTCCACTGGTGGTTCTGGGTGCTGTGTTAGCTACTGAGCCTGGGGAAGCACAGGTTGTTTCCTATCTCAGTGCTGCTGATCCCAGACAGGTTATAGTACCATGAACTTGTTTCATCTCGTTCTGTTGTTCATAACTCAAAAATTTATCAGGTGTGGAACAATAATGTGTGTCTGTTTTGGGAAGGGTGAACTCCAAGAATGAAGAAAAAAGGAGCTGTTGTGACTGGCTGGGGACTCTTCAGACACTTTGAGATTAGTGCTCTATGGTATTTGCATAGAAATAGAGGGTACTTCAGCTAATACAACTCTTGAATAATTCCCTGTATTTGTATCTTTCTTTCTTTAGGGAGACTCCTACCCACTGGCAGCCCCTGCCAGGCACCAAAGCAGCCATGTTGGTGAAAGTGAACAGTCTGAGGCAGGTACAGAGCTCTTCTAACACTTCACTTCAGCTGCAGAGTGCTCCAGAGGCCAACAGCCAAAAATCTCTTCCAAAACCAGCTATATATGCTCAGCCTCAATCCACATCCCAGAGCCCTGCAGCCACAAAGCAGATGCCTCCAGGAGAAACAAAGCAGTCCATGCAGATCAAAAAGATGGAGAATGGTGGATTTTGCCTAGTGCTGACCAATGGTCCAACTTCTCAAACACCTCCAAGGAGCCGAACAGGAACCCCCCAGCCTGCATCCCCCAAATATGCCTCCCCTGCACCTATCTATGATGAGCCATCTCTAGAGTCTCCAATTTATGATGAGCCACCAGTAGATATGGACACTGAAAGTGTCACTATGAGTAGGATGTCTCCACCAAGGTCACCAAGCAATAGCTTAAAAAAGCAGCTGCAACCAACCAAATTATTACAGCATCCAGGGATGCAGCAGCAGCAAGCTGCAAAGAAGCATGCAAGAAATCCTTCTTCCACTGAATACAGCCCGGCTGGCAGAGAGTATATAAAACACATGGTCAATGTTGACCAGTCCTCCAAGCTCTCCCACTCTTCTGCTGCACCAGCTGATGCTGCTACTAAACTGCCAGGCCAGCTTACCTCAAAGGACAGCTTCAAGCAGTCCTGGAGGATCTTGGAAGCCAACGTGCTCAAGAACATGGAAGCCCATCACAGTCGGCAGAACAGCCTGCAAACTCAAGAGTACCCAACTGGCATAAGCCATCAGGATTCTGGTTATTCAACTGGCCCCTCTCCAAGCTTGAGGAAAAGGAAAGGGAGGAGGCAAGGGGCAGGTCAAGGCAGACCTGGCTCTGTGGGCAGCACCAGCGAGCTCACTGCTTTGAATGACAAGCTGATTGCTGAGATGCGTGCTGTGGTGGGCAGATCAGCAGCTTGCAGGGGAAGCAAAGCTAGCCTGGATGCTGAAAGTCTGGAGAGTGGCATCCCAGCAGAGAGCAGCAAAGTCAGATTTCAGTCTGACCACCTGAAAAAATGCATCAGCCGAAGCTCAAGGGATGACATCTCAGCCAGTAATAGGTCTCTCTATAGACAGGGCCTGGAGAGCAGGGGCAGCTTTCCCAGTGATGTGGCTGCTCCACAGGACACAGTGAGGCAGAAGAGGACTTTTGAGAAAATAGATTCTTTAGAAAAGAACGTGACCAGCCAGACAAGTTTGTCTTCATCAGATGCTACACGCCGCTCCTCCCAGGTACCTCCACAGGGTTAGGGCTGTTGTGGTGCAGAGTGGAGCACATGGTCTGCTCCTGGGTGGCTCTGGTGGATGTGCTGCAGGCAGAACATACCTGCAGAATAACAAATGGGTCACAAAGCTTCTCAGCTTTGAGGCTGGAGACCTCACGTCAGGCAAGTGGGATGAGAAGAGGGGGGATTGTGCAGGGACTCGTGTCTAGCAAGCCCTCAGCACTGCAGGCAGCTTTGTTGGGTCATCTGGGTAAATCTACTGCCTGATGGTTTTATTGAGTTCATGTCTCCTTTGGCAGCCCTGCCCTGATGTGTCCTTTCTGCCTTGGGATGGCCAGAATTGGTGGGTGCAGGGCTTGCATGGCCACATGGCAGCATTTTCTCTTTTTTTTCTCTCTCTCTTCTTTTTATAATAGTTTCTCATATTCTGTTCTCCTTTCCCATCTTCCCTGAACATGGAATGCAAATATTCAAAAACCAGTGACAGTGACCCCAGCCTCTTTTGGATGGAAATAGCTGTTTTCAAGCCCATCAGTGTGCCTGCACAACTGGAGTAGGTTTTCTCTATAAATTCTGCAGAACTTAGTTTGCCATCCTTTATCCTATTTGGATTTCAAGGAATCTCCTGGTTTAGTTCCAATTTAGTTTCTATATAGGCAGTTTTATCTCCTGTGAAGTTTTTGTCCTTTTTCTCTTTGCTCACTCTTCAGTTATTTCACTCCTGTGGAACAGCCTGAGACACAGCTGATAACAATCCTCCAGCATGAAAAGTGACTGTTTATTTTAACCCTTTGTTCTGTCTTTTTTCCTGTTTACTCACCCTCAACCTTTCATGAAGAAACTTGGCAGAGCTCCCTGAGCACTTCAGGTTGCTCCAGCAGTCCTGTGAGGTGTCACTTTTCTCTGGAAGCCAGGCTGACACCTCCCAGCTGGATCAGATTTGTGTGTATGTCTTCTTCTCTTTATTGTAATTTCTGATCCGTGGTGCCTTGCTTCTACCTGAAACCCTTTTAAACACTGATTCCTTGTTCCTGCATTTTCCATTTTTCAGGCACAGAGCCTGTTTGGGTTCACATGACTCACATAGTTCAGCAATTTCGTTTCTCAGCCTTTTAGGCTTGCTGGGAGGCTGCTCTCAGGTCTTCAGGATGTGCTACACCTCGGTGCATTGATGCCATGAGTTGAGACTTGATGGCTTGATTATGCACAAGAGATGGTGGGCTGGGAACAGGCTGGGAATAGCCTTGAAAGTGAAGAAGAATGATTGATATGTGGTAGGTTGGAGAAGGTGAATACAGTGGAAGATGTTAGGGGATGGATGTTGTAGGAAAGACAGCAAATCAATAAATAAATATTTACAGAAAGATGCTGAGGTGTCGAGTGGCAGGAAGGAGGGGAGGAGGTTGCAGAGAATGTGGCATCAAAATTGCTGTGTCCTTTGAAATGGCAGCTTGTGGCTTGAGTCACCAGCAGTGCCCTGTGCTGGACCTGCCTGCTGGAGAGGGGAATCAGGAGACAAGGAAATCCATTATCCAGGGAGGGTGGGCAGAAGTTCTTGGACAGGCTGAGCAGAGTGGGTGTGTCCTGTCAGCACAAAGTTAATAGCTGGGTAGTTGTGTGAATGAGATTTGAGAGATAAACTCTGGAAAGAGAAGAGAGAAGCAAGAGGCTGTTGAATCTCTAGAGAGCCATGAGGAGGTGGAACCTGAGAAGGAGCATGCTGAAGGAGCAATTGGGGTGGTAGGAGAAAAATCAATCCTGGGTATGGAAGGTGGACTGAAGGAGATTGAGGATGCAGATAGCAGAGAAAAATAGAGAAAAACTGCAGGCAGGGATTTTTAGGCAACATGTTGAGTGAATTCAGAGAGGGTGAGGAGGTAGAGGGGTAACTCAAGGTATAAAAACCCCAAACTAAGTAGACAAGCAGGAGAAATTACTGTGCCCCAGGCTGGCAATAAGAGGTGGAGTGTGATGTGTGCTAATCCTGTCATCCACATGTAGATACCTGTTTGGGGCAAGATAGGGACGGGTGGGACTGCACAAGCCTCTGTCATGAGTTCAGCAGTTCCTCCTTACTCAGAAGAAAACACTGACTGGCTCTAAGTATTTAAGAACCAGTGTGTATTTTGGGGTTGACTGCAGGCCAAGGCCAGAATAGAGTGTGCCATGCATAGTAAAGGTGATGTGTGAAGAGAGGAAATGTGTGTTTTATTTCACTTTTTCCACTGCAAAACCAAAATTAGCAGGATTTCTGTTTCTTTGTCTTCCTTTAAAACCAAAAAACCTCAGGAATATCTTGTTTGGTTTTCTCCTACTTACTGGAGATCTCCTTGGAGAACACAGAAGTGTGGGCTGTTTACCTGGGAATTTAAAGTCTAACAAAGAAGTCTGTTTCCTAAAAAAAAAACTTGTTGGGCGTTTGAGTTCCATATGTGTCCCAGGCTGCCACTTCCATCCTGAATTCTGTGTGGGCAAAAGAAGTGTCTTATTCTCACAGGTTGTTATTACACTTCATTTTCTTGGGATCAGTACTACCCAAGCTCTAATTATGTCGTTATCCACAGTGACCACTGGGGTAGGAGCAGGGACAAGGGCTGGGAGGAAGGAAGATCTTTGTCTCTGCTGCTTCCTTATCTCTGTGAACTTGTGATCAGTGGCCTTGTCCCTGGAGCAGATGAGTTTGATCAGTGTGGGTGGGGAGCAGCTGTCCCTCCCTAGTCCTCTGAGAATTAAAACCAACCCAATAGTTGTGGACAATTTGGATTTAATTTGGGGAAGGTTCTGCCTGCCTTGGGTAGGAAAACATGGTAGGGAGCCCATCCCAGGGATGTGCCTGTGTCCTGTGCAGTGGTACCCATGGAAGTGCTGGGTCTGCAGTCTGTATCTGTCCCATGGACACTGAGGAGCAGGGTTACTGATGGAGAGATCCTTCACTCGTGGTGTGAGTGGAGGGTTGGGTGCAGATCCAGCCTGGGCAGTGGTGGAGACTGACCCAGATACCAGTCTCTTCCATTTTACCAACCCAAGCACTGTTTATCCCACCTGGGTGACAGCACTGCCATCAAAAATGGCTGTGACCATGCTCCAATCTGCCTCCCTTAGCTTTTCCTGTGCTGTTGGTGAGTCTTGCCAGTATTTCCACTAGGAAGGTCATGGTGGAATTGAGATCCATGTTTTGAATGCCTCAGTGCAGAGATTGTCCAGGCACATGGTGCCTGAAGCTCAGCAGCTCCCAATGGTCCCTTGCCAGGTTGATTTGATTTTGTCTTTTTTTTTTTTTTTAGTAGAATTTGGAAAAATAGTAATGGTGAGAACGGCTGTGGGGTTGTAGGGGCCAGAAAGGGTAAATACAGGAAGGAAATAACCCCAGTATTGCTGTGGCTGTCAAGTATCTGCCCTCTTGGTATTCCCCACCCAGCTCCTGGGCTTCTGCAGCCTTGTGGGAACTGGGAGTGGGGAGAACCTTGGCTCTTTGGGGTCTGCCTGGTGCCACAGAGCTGTACTCCTGCTCGGGCTGTCCCCTGGAGCTCTGGGAGAACTTGGACAGTCGGCCCTGTTACTCCGTGTCCCCACACTCGCCTTGGGAACAGCATCAGTGTGTGGGGCTGTGCCAGCCAGGCTTTGGCACAGCCACACGTGTTTCCCAGATTCCCCACCTTGCAGTTACTGGTAGCTTCCTGCCTCACTGGTGAGGATTGTCCCAGCAGGGTGAGGAGTCACTTTTGACACTTCTGTTCTCCGTTGCAGCCCGGGACCATCGAGTTGGACCCCAAGCAGGAGAGCAGTGCCCAGCCTGCTGGCTGCATGGGATATCACTTCCCTTACACCACCCTGAGGAAGCCCCTGTCCCAGAGCAGCATGGCAGACTGGGCCTCCAAAAACCTCAACATGCACACCCAGGGCATCTTCCGCCGCCGGATCTCCATCTCCAACATGCTCTCCTGGAACGGGGGCTCCATCAAGAAGCCCATGCTCATCACCAGCAACCGCACCATCAAAAAGGAGGCGTGTGAGATGTTCAAACTGGTGCAGAGCTACATGGGGGATCGTCAGACCCGAATGGACCGGAACCACGTGGCCTTGGTGACCGTCACCAAGTGCTGGAGCGTGCAGGGCCTGCGGGACGAGCTGTACATCCAGCTGATCCGGCAGACAACAGACAACACCTGCTTCAGAAGCCTGGCCTGGGGCTGGGAACTGATGGCCATCAGCCTGGCCTTTTTCTCCCCATCCCCCAAATTTCAGTCTTACCTGGAAGGGTACATTTATCGCCACCTTGACAGTGATGAAAACAGTAAGTGCCTCCTGCACACCCTGTCCTGCTGGCTTGGGCCATGAACTCGGGGTTGTCTGGTGTTTATAAAAAAGAGGTAGTCACCAGCCAGGGTTGTGGTTTTGGTGTGAGAGCACCATGTGCTGGGCAAATTCATCCTCCCTGGGTGAGATGAAGCTGCCATCAGCTCATCTCCTGGCAGTTCTCACTGGCAGGGAAAGATCAGCCCTGGGCTGTGCTCATCTCATCAGCTGCGTGGCGAGAGCAGCTCTGAAAAGAGCTCTTTGGGTTCTCTAAAAACACTGTTTGCTTCAAAGTTCCTTAAAGGAAGGAAGGAAAAAAAAAAAAAAGAAAAAAAAAAAGATGGATGTCAATACAGAATTTTTTAGGGGAGCTATTGCAAACATTACAAACAGGCCTTAGCCTGACAAGTCACTGGGATCCTGAAGGATGTTATGGCTTTTGTGAGCAGATGCCATTTAGGGGTCTTGCAGAAGCCTTGGGGACCAGCCCAGCATACATTTGCTTATTACCACAATTTTACATTGCACCCTGTGCAAAACCCCAACAAACCAAGCAGGAGTGTTCATGGGCTGATTGTCACTGTTTCAGCAGCATTCCCTGTGTCTCATCCAGTGTCAGGTGAGAAACCAGAGCACATATTTCCACTGGGGGCTTCAAACTCAACTTGAAATCCCCCCAGATTTGCAGGGCAGGTGCAGAGGTTCTTGTCCAGCATCTCTCTGCCCTGGTGTGGCAGTGGAGGTGGGTGGGTCTCAAGGCAGCAGTGGTGCAATGCCTGTGTTTGTCTTCTGGTTTTTAAAGTGGTGTTTCTTCACTGAACTGTTGGATGTGCAGCACTGGTTTGGGTTTTCTTGAGGATCCCAGGACCTTGTCATTTCTCCCCAAAACCACTCCCTTCAGCTACACTTGGCCCAGGAGTGAAAAATCACTTTGTCAGCACCAGGGTCCAGGCAGCAAGGAGGAGAAAGCAGTTGTTCCTTCTGCTGGTACTTAGGCAATGAGTTTACTTAGGTAGAAGCTTGTTTTCTGGAGCTCCTTCTCAATTATTTGGCCATTTGGAGAAGTTGAGTCATGGTCTGGGCCCCACGCTGGGGGGGCTATGTTTGAAGCTGGCTGTGGTACAGGACCTTTCCTCAGGCAGACCTCACACTGGAATGAGATGGTCACCGTGTCTTAGGGCAGTTCTGGGCTGTGGTATTTTATCATTCCATGTCATTAAACCAGAGCTTTTCTTGATTTTTTTCAGTTGCCCAGCGCATCAAGGAGCTTGTGGATCTGAAAAACAAGAAGAACTCCAAATCCAGGAAAAAGAGGAAACAAAACACTGAGGATGAAGGTAAAGGGAAGGACAGCATGCAGGGGGCCTAGAGGGAGAGCTGCACTGACCTCTGGCAGGCAGGGATGCTGAAAATCAGAGCAGTGCTTTACAGCAGGTGATGGGTGTGAGAGGTTTGAGCAGAGCAGAGCTGGGCACAATACAGGACAGGTACCAGTGTGGCAACTTCATCTCACAGTTGTGTGAGAAGTGGATTTTCATTTAGCTACAGACCTGGGGTGAAGCTGATCTGGTCTGTGTGTGCTACAGGGTTCCCCATAGCACACTCCAGACATGGAGCCAGCGTGGGGAAAAGAACCTGAGTCAATTGTAGTCATGGAGTTTGTAAAGCACCACCCAACCTGAGAACCTTCAGGGAGGACACAAAGAGCACTGCCTTTTTCTCTCCAGTATTGGCTTCCCCTTGTCCACACTCCCTGGACACTACCCCAGGGCTTGCAATATCATCTCTGCCAGATGGGCAGGAGCTCACATATTCCTCCAGCCTCAGGCTTTAATTGCTGCCTGGAGGGAAATACCTGGTCTGGTTCAAGTCTTGCTAAGCAAAGTCCGTTCATTTTTAACTTTTTTTCATGTTACTTCCAGGAAATTTGAGCTAATCCTTTGAATTCATATCAGGCAGCACTTCATATCATGTGGCCTCTGTGATTTTATTCTGGGAGAGCTGGAGTCCTGCTCCCTGCATCAGCCCTACCTGATGCCAGCAGGCAGGCGTGTGACACCCCAGCTGCCCTCTCCTGGGGTGGCTTCCCTGTGTCCCTCCTCCCCCAAGGCAGCTGCAAGTCCGGGAGGTTCCTGAGGAGGCCCCTGGGTTGCAGCCCCTGCAATAAGAGTGTCTGTCACTCCTCTGTCTCCAGTGGGATTCAGAGCAGAGACCTGAAATTACACAGAGGGATTAAATTTCTAGCAGGGATATATCTTTTTTCTTTACTGTTCAGGCTCAGGAAAGTTCAGCCCATTCTGAGTCTTCAAAAAGTCATTTTCCTTCTGCTGAGAGGCACTTGGGTATCTTTTTTTGGGACAGCTCCCTGGAGATTGCTGTGTGCAGGGCATGCTCTGTCTTTGGGTGAGCAGGCTCTTTGTGTGAGTGCTTCCATCTGTTGCATGTGCTTAGGAAGACAGAGGTAGTTTTACCTAAAAACAAAAAATACACTTAAAAAAATATTATATATGTGTGTGAATGAAATGTTATGAAAAACGCATACCAGGATAGATTTATAAAATTTCTAAAACTTCCAGAATGAAGCACTTGAAAGTCAGAGGTGCCTGTGTGGCCTCAGCTGGGGCTCTGGGCACAGGTTACATGCTGTCCCTTTGCTGGACCCTGTCAGCTTCCTGGCACACAGAAGCCCTGCTCTGGCCATGACCTGAGGCTTTAGAATAAAAGAACTGCTCTGCAGGCTCCTACTGGGATCTGTAAAGGTGACAGGGGCTGGCACGTCCCTGGAACCAGCAATTTCACAAGTGACTGATAACACTGGATGTTTTCTGGGGTCTGACCCCAAGAAAGAGGGGATTCTGCAGGGATGTGGCAGGTGCTGTCTGCTGCCAGCTGAAAGGCTCAGGCTGCTCCACCAGCCCCATTTCCAGATGTGTGAGGGGTGGGTAGGATGCAGCTTCCTGATGCTTCAAGGCCATTGTGAGAAGTTCATAAGTAGCTCTGAAATATTTAGATGGTTATGGATGATGCACCAGCAATTTAGCAGATCAATCTGTAAGAAAATTAAATGTACTGTTTTCAGATGGAATTGAATAGTAGAATATAGTGAAAAATGGAGTTAGAGCAGAGATTTCCCACACACACTTCTTTCAGTGCAGAGGCTTGTAGATAAATACTTGGGTGAGTTCATACTTATCTAACGTGCAAAGAAATTATTTTGAAGTTTCCCATGCTTACATCTTCAGTCTTCACCTTCTGGTATAATTCTCTGTGAGTAAATGAAATATGAAGGTGGTGCAAGGTCTTTTCATGATCAGTAACCCATTGAAAGGCAGAAGAATAAATAACAGGTAGATATAAATGATGTGTTCTCAGGAGGAGGATTGTCTGCTGATCCTACAGGAATGTAATCTGGGCTTTGGGTTTGTACAAGGAGACAAATAATGAGCTGGCAGCTCAGTGTTGTTACAAAATTATTAATTATATTAGACTGTACAAACTAAAGGTGCAGAGGGATCTCAAAAGGGTGAGTAACTACACGATCAAACAACAGAGAAAACTGCCAGCAAAAGCCAAGTTTTGTACATGGGGAGACATCCCTAACTGCAGGGGCAGCAGGAGGCTCCTGCAGAGCTGTTTCAGGGAGGGAAAGACATTTTGGAGCCTGTGTTTGAGTTTCCAGAAATGTACACATGGTGCTAGGAAGCAGTCAGAAATCAAACAGAAGATGAGGAGCTTGTAGAAAAGGCACAGAGAGCAAAGCAGCACGTGGCTCGTGCTGTGCCCACGAGTCCTGCCCATGGTCCCTCCGTGTGACAGAGGAAGCCCCACAGGAGCTGGACCTGGAGGAGGGAAGGGAGGAGAAGGTCAGGGGACTGAAGGAAACTGCAGGACACCTGGGGAAAGTGAGAGGAAGAGGATTTCTTGTTTGTTGTTTTAAGAGAGTTAGAAACCACCTGGTTTTGTTGTTGGGCTTAAGAGTGTTCTGCTCTGAATCACAAAATTAAATTATTAGGAGTTGGCAGAGTAGGTGCTGTCCAGGTTATGAGCATAAAGAGATTTAGGGAGAAATGGGACAAATTTGGAGCAGAAAGGACTGTCAAGTGATGGTGAAAGGTCCAGGTGCAACGCTGCCTCAGGGTATCTCCCACCTGCTGTTAGCTGGGAGATTTTCCAAAGAGGACACTCATTTTTCAGACATCCTCTGTCTGTTTTTTATGTTTCTGGTGGCAGATGCAGGCTGCTGATGTCACAGCACTTTGGGCTGGCAAAGCACAGCATTTTCCCTGAAGGCAAGGGTGGTGGAGCAGCATTGCTGGGATGCAGAAAGGTGCACTGGGGGGGTGAGGAAGAGGAGCTAGAACACTGCTGTAAACCCAGGGTGCCTGGGCAGGTCAAAGCCAGGAGAGTGGCACTGGTGCAGAGCCCAGCTGAGCTGTTCAGGAGACACCAACTCCAGTGCCAAAGAGCATGGCCCTGGTCTGAGAGTCTGGTTTGGCTGGTCCAGGCTGGGGAAGATCACAGAGAAACCAAGACAGCAGCTTCTGCTGTGCTAAAATATGTGTTCCATGGCTGTGTTCTGAATCCACATTGTTTGCTGCATTTTTCAAGACATTTTTTGGCAGGAGAGAGTTCAAGTCTATTCCAGAAGGTATGTTCCTGCATGTGCCCTGCCTGGATTTTTTAACTTCTTATAAAAGATGTTCTTGAAGAAGCTCCTCACATGTATTTCTAGGCCAGCACATGGAAAAATATTTTCCTTTGCAAACTGTTTTTCACTGTGTGGGTTGTTGGTAGCCTTCTGTTCCCGAGCTCCTGGGGCTACCCTGGTACCACAGGAAGTAACAGATCAGCTTTGGATTCCACAGATTCATGGTGTGCTCAGGGAAGTGGAATTGCCTTCAGTATTAGCCCTTTCCAGCCCTTCCCTGCACCGGGGCCAAGAGCTGGGGAGCAGCACAGGGGGTACCTGGCAAGGAAAGGGAACTGCCAGGAGCTCCTCCCCAGCTCAGCATTTTAAAAGCAGCCAGATGGCTGAGTCAGGGCTCAGGTTTGGGAAAGCAAAGGCTAAAGCTAAATTCTGCTCCTCTCCCTCACATCTCCAGCTCACCACTTGTCTCCCAGCCTCTCCGTGTCTCCTTCACCCCTCTGGCTCTGCAGGTGCCCCAGGAGCTGGCAGGGGTGGGGTTGGGGCTGGGGGGTTTTTGGGGGAACCCTGTGGGAGCCTTTGTGGCAGAGCACAGGTCACCCCCTTCCTCGGGGCTCCCTCTGCTTTTTTGTGACTGATCCGTGGGCAATGACAGGTCCTGCCCCTTGTGCACGGGGCAAGTTTAATTTTCAGTTTATTTGTTTGAAATTTGGTCGGCTCCACACACAGCCCTGGCTGTCCCCTCTGGATCAGAGGCTGCAGCTTGGTCCTCACTGGGAACAGGATGCCTCGCTGCAGGAAGTGCAGGATGTAGGTTTTTGGCTTTTCCCAGGATCCGGGGGCTTTCTGGGAAAGTACAAAACAGGCTTCAAGTGAACGTGTCCAGCTGCTGCCCCCGTGTCAAGACAGTCAGTTCCTTTGCAAACCTTGTTCAACTCTTAGGATGATTATGGGTTTCACGGTCTAATTACAGTGTGAAAAAAACATTTTGTATCATTATTAGTTTTGAATGTGCTGCCTCCCTTGTAATTGTGCTGCAGAGACACAGAGCAATCTATTCCCATCCCCTCCTTTGTGCAGCAGATGACACTGTGCCCATTTTAACAACAAAAGTTGTAACCTGAAATAGTGAAGCATCACAAAGCAGCTCACTGGTTTTGTTTTCTTTAATCCTTAGATATTTCCAGTGTAAATCATGCCTGGGATTAGCAGCATTTTTGCATACAGGGAATATTTTGCTTTAGATATTCCCAAGAGAGAGAAATTCTCAAAACTGACTTTCCTTCCCTTTGTCTGGGAGAGGGGGATGCTCTTGTCCTCCTTGGGCACTGCTCCAGCACTGTGGAGAGGCTCTGCTCCAGCTGGGACAGCCAAGCAGCTTGTCTGAGGCACAGGGGGCTTGTTTCATTCCGGGGAGCCAAGGACTGTGGTTTGTCTGCTGGCTGAGAGGAGGACGAGGAAAGTGCATCTCTCACCTCTGTGAAATGCTGTTCTCCTTGAGAAGAGCTTGTCCTCCCTCCACATCGAGAGGAACTGAGGAACTCCAGGCTCCTGACCAGCTCACCTAAGCCCTAGGGGTGTGTACAAGGCTGTTCTGAAGCGCAGCATCTGACCAGAATGTAGATTTTTAAAAGCCACAAGTATTTTGAACTCCGCTGCAAGCTTTGAGCCTGGCAGGGAATCAAATAGGGCAGATCTATTCACTGCTTTCAGCAAGCAATTTGGGTTTGACTCGAAAAAGAACAAAAGGCCAACGGTTTTGGAAAAACTCTCCCAGCAATCAGTGCTCTGTCAGTGCAAACATTTCTCTTGGTGTCACGAGGGGATTAGTTCTGTGAGTCCTGGCTCTGCTTGCCCTCTGAGTTTGCTGAACCCAGCGCAGCCAGAGCAGCTCTTCTCGTGGGGGCTGCAGCTCTTGTGGGCAAGTTCCTGAGCTCCCCTGGCTCTGATTCTCCTCCTGTCACGGAGCCTCATGGCACAGACTTGGGCTGCAGGAGGGAGAAGGAGGCTGAGAAGAGGCCCTTCTGCCCTCCCATCCCTCTCCCTGTGTCCCAAGTTCATGGATCGCCCCTCCAGCCCCACGCACCTTTGGCTGCTCTTGCCTCTTCCTAACATTGCAGTTCTTGAATCAGAAACAATTTGTTTAAAAGACTTTGAAATCTTCCCGGGTTAGAGCCTGGCTCTGCCTGCTCCCTGGCAATTGGTAACCACCCAGCCCTGGGTGTCAGCTGCTCAGAGCAAGGGCTTTCACTCACCTGCCGGGCTCTGAACGCTTCGTGTGGAGTCAGGACGGGGTCAGGCTGCCTGTGAATCTCCTCAGGAGCAGGGTGGGAGGTGCAGAGCTCTGAGCTGTGACTCAGGAGCTGAATCCTGCCAAGCCCAAGCAGCAACTTGTGCTGAGGCTGCCTGCCACAGGGCTGCAGGGCCTTGGGGTGCTGGCAGCCTCTCTGCACAAAAGGGGGGTGGCTGTTGGGGTGCTGGTGGGACCAGCTGCCCCGGTGCTCTTTGTGGGGTGTCACTGTGGTGTGTGAATGGCACTGAGGGCTGACCCTTCACTTTCCTTCCCACCAGGTCTGCCCATCAGCACCTACGCCAAGTACTGCTACCGGAAACTCCAGAAAGTGGCTGTCACTGGAGGCAAAAAGGTGAGCAGCTGCTCCAGGGGGCTGCCTGCACCACACGCAGCTTCTCGGGTCCCAGGGCTCTGGCACCTCACCGCTGATTTAGTGATGGGAAATGGAGACAGAGTGAGCGGGAGAGGCTTGCTCAGGGCTTGTCCCCCCATGAACCTGTGGGTGAAGGCTGCTGCCCAGGTCCTGCCATCCTCTTGGCAGGCAGCAGTGGCTTGGCACTCCTTGGTCTTAGGGATGTGGAGGACAAACCTGATGTTTGCCTCTCCCCAGGGCTAGAGGTGCAGGGAATGCCCAGCGTTTGATTTCTTCAGATGAGGGAACAGTCTCCCTTTGCCACTGAGAGTTTGCACAGGCCAAGCCTCGCTGCTTTTTTACTGCAGAATTATTCATTCCCAGTTCCCCAAATCCCACAGCAGAGATGGCTGCTGCAGAGGAGAGCCTCAGTGCTCTGCGTTAGCTGGAAATCCCCCTCCTCCCTTTCCCCCACGCAGTTCTGCACAGGGCTGTGAAAGCTGGCAGGCAGCCCCAGCCTGTCCATCCTCGGTCTCCAAGCCAGATCCTGTCATCTTTCATTTCTTCAAATCCCTCTGGGGCCTCCCTGCCATCTGGACTCCCTGTACAGCGAGCAAATAGCTGAAATACCTCGGGAGGGGTGAAGGCTCCCGGCGTCCCCGCGGGGGCAGGACAGGAAATGTCCAGACATGCATCTCACACGACTGCAGCCCCCGTGGCTCCTGCCCGCCGAGGGGTCACTGCTGAATGGCCATGGGGCTGCCTGCCAGCCCCGGGCCACCACTGCCTTCCTC
This sequence comes from Heliangelus exortis, assembly GCF_036169615.1. Lineage (NCBI taxonomy): Eukaryota > Metazoa > Chordata > Aves > Apodiformes > Trochilidae > Heliangelus > Heliangelus exortis. The sequence goes on along the minus strand of NC_092437.1, from coordinate 14,910,834 downwards.
CCAGCCTCTGGCAGGGCAGGTCCAAAGCTCCTTTCAAATGTCAGTGTCTTTCAGAAGCAACAAGTGCTGGTGCCCACTTTTCAGAGAGCTTTAGCATCTCTGAGAGCAAAGCTTTTCTTGGAGTTGGACATACCTGGAAGTCCTTTCTCCAGAGGGCTGTTCTTCAGCTGTCCCATGGCCAGGTGCTCCGCTGGCTGGGCTCCATGCTTCCACCTCCAGCTTCCACCCACCTCTCCAGCAGGTAGAGCTGTAGCAGTCCCTCCACTGTGCAAAACACAGCAACAGAATCCCTGCAGAAACAGCCCAAACTTCCCAATGTGGTCTCCTACCAACAGGCAGCAGCTTCTCTGCTCCACTTAACCCCAATGAATTGAACCCTCTGTGATTTTAGGAGGCTGTAGAGCAAGGTGTCTCCATGCACGGGCAGCCCTCTCCATCCAGGCTGCTCACTGCCACCATCCCCAGGTCACTGTTTGTCTGCTGGCTGTGCCACAGCTGCACTGAGCTCCTCTCCTGTCCTCAGGGCCTCCGTAAACCCACAGTGGAGGAGATCATGCACGCCAGGAACGCCATCGTCACCCCCTCGCTCTTCGGCAGCTCCCTGGAGGAGATCATGCAGCGGCAGCAGGAGATGTACCCGGGGAACAAACTGCCCTGGGTGCAGACACAGCTCTCCCAGCAGGTCCTGGCTCTGGGGGGAGAGCAGACAGAGGGGATTTTCAGGTGAGCACTGTGGTACTTTTGAACCACCCACAGGTCAGTCCTCCCAAGCCGAGGAATGAAGATTGATCTCAGATTGACCTCCTCTTCCCTGAGAGCAGCATTCCAGTGCTGGTCACTGACCTTTACCAGGTTCAGGAATCACTTCTTACAGTATGCTAAGTGCTTAATACATTTTTGTGCAGCCTAGATGTGAGTTGAACTATTAGGACAGCAAGTACCCAGGCAGGGCATTGAACTTCCATCAGCTTCAGCAGTAGTTGGCCAGTGCAAGGACAGAAGAAGCTCTTGGGTTCCTGGCAGAGGAGTTCATAAGAGTGCTGCAAAGCAGCCTCAATGATGCACAAGACATGAGGAATCAAGAGACAGAATCTGTATGGTGAACATGGAGGAATCTGGTTTGTTGGTTTTTTTTTGGTTTTTTTTTTTCTTTTTTGGGGTGGTTTTTTTTTGTTAGTTTCATTTAAGATTTGTGTTACATTTTCAGTAGCTAAACTTGATTTAAAGTGGCTAGCAAAAGACTCAACTTTGCCTTGCAAGGGTTTTGAGTATCTTGGTGTATTTAGGAAGAGAGGCTTCTTATCTTTGGACTGAACATGCTGGAGAGAGGCCCAGTTTTACAAAAAATAATCACCCCTAAGGACAGAAGGATAGCTGGTGAGTGAATTAGTGGGAAGGAGACAAGTGTTTCTTCTACCCCCACTTGAAAGCTGTGTCTGAAAACAGGCAACCCATTCTCTCTGAGGAACTCTAGCTACCTCTGCTGTGGTTTTCCTTCTCCCTGACACCCTGGAACTAGGTTTGGAGCCAAAGTTTGCCAGCTAGCTGCCACACAGGCACATGGCCCTGCTAGCTCTCTAAAGCACCTTTACTGTGTCTCCCTGTGCAGGATACCTGGTGACATAGATGAAGTCAATGCATTGAAGCTGCAGGTGGATCAGTGGAGAATCCCAAGTGGCCTCAGTGACCCCAACATCCCAGGTATGGGAATGTGTGCTGTAGCCCCAGCTGTGGTAGTGCAGAGGAGAAGGTGCAGGAGCAGCCCAGGAGGTGTGCTGCTGCTTGGGGATTTGCACACTCTCTCTTCACCAACTGAGTTTTCATTCTGTGCCTTTCTGCTGTCTTTCCAAACCCTGCCCATAGCAAAGCACTGGGGGTGGTGCAGGAGCCTCTGCCTCCAGCTGGGTCTGACCCAGTGAGGCCACAGAGCACCTGGGAATCATTCAGGACCCAAAGCCCCAAGGTTGCCTTGTCCTTTCCTTTAGGTGGCCCCAGAGCCACTTCCTGGAGGAGCAGGTAGGTAAGGGTCAGAGTTTTCCTCTGACTGTCCACTTTGGCTGCCAGAGAGCTTCAGAGCCAAGACTGAAATAAAGTGAAAGGGCACAAGTGCAGATCCCCTTTCTGTTCTCTGTCTCCTGAAGGAGTTCATCCTGGCTGCCAGGTTTGCCTGCGAAGGGGGTGGGGAGGGAACCAGAGCTGTTCTCATGCTCCCTGCTTTCTGCCCAGCCTCCCTTCTCAAGCTGTGGTACCGGGAGCTGGAGGAGCCCGTGATCCCCCAACAGTTCTACAAAGAGTGTATCAGCAACTACGAGAACCCCGATGCTGCTGTTGCTGTTGTGCAGCTTTTGCCAGAGCTCAACAGGCTGGTGCTGTGTTACCTCATACACTTCCTGCAGGTAAGCAGCCCCCCCACTGCAGCCTGGAACACATGGGGTGCAGGTAGTGGGCATCAGTGGTGGCTCTGGGCAGGGTTTTAGGAGGTGGAGGCTGCAGAGCAAGGTGTCTCCATGCACGGGCAGCCATCTCCATCCAGGCTGCTCACTGCCACCATCCCCAGGCCACTGTTTGTCTGCTGGCTGTGCCACAGCTGCACTGAGCTCCTCTCCTGTCCTCAGGGCCTCCATAAACCCACAGTGGAGGAGATCATGCACGCCAGGAATGCCAGAATCCCAGTTGTAGTTAAGGTGGGGATTGATGGAGGGGGATCTTCTAGTCTTTTCCCTCGTGGCATCAATAAATAACCAGGTGTTCCTGACCTTGTGGAGCTTGAGGCCAGTTGAGACCTGCATGGTATTCCCTGTGTGCTGAGGCTCCTGGGGTGTCAGGAGCACAGTGGGTGTCAGACTCCTGGGGCATCGTCCTTCCAGGAGGCCCCATCTCCCCTCTTTCTACCTCCTAGGCCACATGTGGAGGGTCACTTGCCCTTTTCCACTGCTCCAGGCTGAAAGTATGTTATTACCTGCAGGTCTTTGCTCAGCCATCAAACGTGGGGAGGACAAAGATGGATGTGAATAACCTGGCCATGGTGATGGCCCCCAACTGCCTGCGCTGCCAGTCCGATGACCCCCGTGTTATCTTTGAGAACACGCGCAAGGAAATGTCCTTCCTCCGCATGCTGATCGTGCACCTGGACACCAGCTTCATCAAAGGGCTGCTCTGAGCCTCTGCCACTGAGGGCCAAGACATTGCTCTGGGGAGTTGCTGAGTGCCCAAAGTCTTCTCCCCTCCTCTTAGGTTTCTTCCATTGTTCTTGCTGTTGTCACACCCTGAGCATCTCCCAGCATTTGGCCTTGAGGACAAGAACGGGACAGTCCTGGAAGGCTCAGGCTGCTCAGCAACAGGAGGTCCTTGGACATATCAGGCCAGATGCAGTGGTTCCTGGCCTCCCAGTGCATGCCAGAGGGGGACAGCCCTCCTCCTTGGAGCCACAGGACTGGTTGCTCATTGACAGGGCTGTGAATGACCATGAGAAGTTGCTCCCTGGGGCAGTGAGACTCCATCTGCCTTCTGGAGGCAGAGTTGGCTTCAGGTAGGAGGATGTCACTCCTGTGTTGTGGCTCTTGCTGTCCCATTGGGGATGATGCCACTGCTTGGAGCCAGCCTGGTTCACCTCTGCAGGCTGTTGGTTGGAGCCATGAGGGTGGTTCAGACACCTCATGATGCTGTTGGTAAAGGGATGTAAAGGTACAGGGGGTTCACTGAGGCAGAGGTTCCTCGGACTGCCGTGGTCAGGGGAAGCACATTGCAGCCCAGGCAGAGGAGATGGGGACAAGGGGAAGGCCACGTATCTGACACCAAACAGGTAAACAGCCTCTTTGGCATTCTGCTAGTGAGGGCCACATCCTCTGGAGGGGCAACCAGAGCAGCCTTGCAGCTCCTTTCTGCTCTGGGCAGCATGAGCTGGCACCAGCTTTCCTGCAGATCATCTAAGACTGTGCTCAGAGCAGTCTCCATGAGTCTGGCACCTCCCTTCCTGGTACCAGCTCCTTCCCAGACCACTCTGCCAAGGACTCAGGACCAGTTTTGCGCAGCCTCCTGGTTCATCCAGGTCTAGAGAAAGCCAGGAAGGCTCCCAATTGTAGGAAATGCTCCTGTGCTCAGATGTGCCCTTCCAGGCAGAGCAGCAGCATGGCCATGTGCTCGTGGAATGCTGCTGCTCCATGGAGTAAACTGTGGCACCTGTGCTCTTCCCACTGAATTGCCGTGGAAGTTGCAGAGGGGTTGAGAAGGGAAGGGAAAGGAAAGGGAAAAGGAATAGAAGGGAAGAGGCAGAACTGAGCAGCTGTGGTGTGGTGGAGCCTGTGTAGGGGTAGTGTCAGGTGAGCAGCTCAGCATTCTCACTGCTGCTATTAAACCCCTGTGGCACAGCAAGGGCAGTGTCTTCCAGAGGCAGGGCATGGACTTCCCCACAGCCTCCAGATCCTGTTGCATGCTCCTTAGCAAGCAGCAATTACTGATTCTGTGGCATCCTGGTGTTACTCTTCTCTTCTTTGAAATGTTTTCCCTGCTGCAAAAAGCTGCTTGTTGGGATTATTCCTGCTATGCCACATCTGCTGGTAGCATCCAAGGTTGCAGATGCATTTCTGTATCCTTCTCTCTTGCAAGTGGGGACCTGGGATCATCCTCTCCTCATTGCAGCTGGGAGCTGAGCCCTGCCAGCAGTTAGGTTTAAAGCTGATGTCTGAAAATGTACCAAAAGTTTGGGCATAAGATGCAGAGTGCCCTGAGCCTGCTGCTGCTTGGATCTCTTGGTGTGTGTGAGCAGGGTTTCCAGGCTACACGTTTGCTCAGATGAACTCCCCACCAGGAGCTCTGTTTGTGCCCAGCTGAACAAGGGTCTCGATTCCTCTTCTTGTACCAGATGCCACTGTGGTCCAGCAGGCCAGGAAGTTTTGCTCCCATGTCATGATTAGCTCTGTCAGACATGACCCCAAAAATGTGCCTGGATCTGCTTCACACACCCATCCCATCCCATCCCATCCCATCCCACCCCACCCCAGTGCTTCAAAACCATTCAGCTCGCTTTGGCCTTCTGAAGCCCTGAACAACTTGGAATTCAGATGTGGGGCTGCTTTCCCAGAAGTGTAGAATCAGGCAGGGAGTTACCAGCTCTGCCACCTTGTGCTGACATTCAAACCTCTGAACAGGTTTGGGGGGGGCACCTCCCACCCCGCTGGGGGCTGGAGCAGCCGTCTGGTTCCTGCTCCCCCCTCCCTGGGCTGCAGATTCTGTGCCAGGATGGGGCAGGGTCTGGAGGCAGCCACCCCCCAGCTGATCCCTGTTATTCCTTGCACTTAGCTGTAGCAGGCAATCCACCATAGGCATTTGCTGCTGTTACAAACCAATGCTTCTTGCCAGGGCTGTACAATAGGCTCATAAATGACACTGGATATTATTTTCTTTGCCAACAGATTTGTAAATATGAAATCAGTAAAGCAGCCTCTCCTCTGTTATAATAATAAATACCAGCTCCATGGTTGTACCTTGTGTTTTTTGTGAATTTCTGAGGCAGCCATGCCCACCTGGAGCTGCAGATTTCAGCCCAAGTGTCAGTGCTCATGGATAACATTTGGCAATCAGCACAACAGAGGGACCTGAAAACCAAGCTGTGGGCTGGTTCTCCTGTTTGTAACTCTCAGGCAGCTGCTAAGGGACACTTGGTGGAACTTGGAAGACGAAAGGTTAAAACAGATGAAGGACAATACTTCTTTATGCAGATCTTCAGGGTCAAAAAGGGATGAGAGAAGTTGTTGAGCAATAGCTCCACAAACGGGCAGTCAGAGGGTAGAGAGGGATGTGCTGCTGATTCAGCAGCTGTGGGTGCTGCAGGAGGTGGCCAGGAGGTGGCCAGACACAAGTCCCTCCCCTGTGGAGTCCCTGCTGTTGGAGATGTGGTTCCACTGCTGCTTTATGTCAGACTGGAGGATTCTCTGGTCTTTCCTCCACCCCCATTCCGAGGCTCAGCAATTACTGCCCTGGGTCTGGCTGCTGTTGCTTCAGGGATGGTCCCTGTCCTGGCAGCTCTGGAGAAAGATGGAACATTTCAGGCAGAGCCAGTTGAGGCTCCTCTGTCACTCCAGCAGCTGAAGATACCTGTGTTGGCCAAATCACTGGGTTTTCATGCCAGCCTTGATGGCAGAGGGGACAGGAGGTGGCTGCAGCCTTCAGGAGAGGGGCAATGAAAAGTACAAGCAGAATATAAATAGCACCTATATATAGCTATAATATATATATATATCAGAATATATAAATAGCATCCTAACCTCATGCAGTCCTTTTTTAACTGGATGTCTACAACTTGGTGTCTAGGTGTTCCCTGAGACTTTGCAGTGAAATGGGATTATTTTGGCCAAATCAAAATTAAAAAAAAACAACAACAAAACCAAATCAAAACCCACAAACCGAGTGTTTCAGCTCAGGCTTAGAGACCCGGGCTGGCTCCTGCAGTCACCTGGCCCTGCCTTGTTACCTCTGTTCTCTGAAAATGGCCTCTCAGTGGCCAGAGCAGCACCTGGGCTCACAACAGGCTTGTGGCTTCCCCCAGAGCACAGTCAGACCCTGTGCCAGAGGGCAGCCTGGGACACAGCTCTGGCTCCTGGTAGAGAGGAGGAGGCACCTGCAGCTCATCTGAGATTGCCACCAGTTGCAGAAGGGAGATGTGTCCTGGCTGTGCTGGGTGCTCTTGCTGATGCTATTGAATTTCTGACAGGTTCAAGAATCCTTCCCACAGGGCCTGGTGTGAGCCTTTTGCTGCTGCTGCAATCACATCCTGGGAATCTGCAAGCAAAAATGGTGGAAAGAATTTTCCCAGCTCCTGGTTGCAGCTGACAGACACCATGCCCTCAAGGCTGCTGTCCACACTCCATCCCAGCTCCTGAAGAGGTTGTGCAGCTGCTGGGGAATCACGGGGGGGTTTTGTACATCTCCAGGCTCAGCTTGAGATGGAGGAAGGTGAGGCTCAGCACTTGCAGCTGCTTGGTGGTCTTCAGGACGTGGTACCCCCCAGACCCTTCATCCTATCCACCCACCACCTCTCCTGGGAGAGAAGCTTCCTGCAGTCCCTCCATTCCTTGCAAATGTGAAAAAAAAGGTGGTGTCCCTCCTCCTAGCCCACCAGAGATACTCCATTTCCCCCTCAAACCAGAGGTGCCCAGAGGCTGTGCCACCTCCACAAAAATCCAGGGTAGTGGGAGGCTGATTTTTAGCCTAATCTTCATGTAGGGTTTTAGCCCAGTCCTCATGTTGAGCTTAGCACTAAATCAGCCCTGTGGGATGAGAGAGGCCAGACCAAGAGGAGCCTCCATCAGGAGCCCTGCAGAGATGGGAAGGTCCCTGTCCTGACTGCTCAGCAGGGCTTTGATGTGGGCACAGCAAAGTGCTGGGGGACTTGGCACTGAGCTGGGGCTCTGCAGAGCAAGGCTCAGGCTGTAGCACACCCAGAGACTGCCTGTGGGACAACCACCAGTGATAAGATGGAGAAAGCTGATTGAACTGCTGAGCATTGCTGCTTTTAGGGCAGCTCCTGATGTCCTATAAGCATTTATCAGCTGTGGTTAATGGTGGAAAGAACTGGGTGTGGGTGCAGGCAGCTGGGGAACTGTCTCAGGCATGAAGAGGGCACAGGGAAAAGCCCAGGCACTCAGGGTGAGGTGGACCACATATGGACCCACCAAAGATGGGTGGTGCTGTGGCCATGATGGCCATGCAGGAAAACTTTTGGGACACATGGAGTCACTCATCAGCTGGACTTTTCCTTTCAAAGCAGGAGGCACCAGCTGAAGATGCTGCCCATCCCACAAAGGTTTGAACCTCTATCTCCCAGGGGCTTCTCCTGCCCTGGCCTCCACCTGGAGCTTCCTCAAAGGTGGCCTGGAGCTCACCATCAAGCCATTCCAACTTGTCTGAAGTGCTTAGTGTCTCCTGGTACCATGAACAGAGCTTAGGTCTGAAGACTGAGAACTTGAGGGCTGTGCAACCTCAGTAGTCAGGGCTGGGTCCTGGCAGGATTGAGGGCCCAAACCCATGAAGGAATTCAGAAGCCCTAGACTAGGGCTGGTCTTAAAAGCTAATACTTCTCCCAAAGAAGAACTGGTGGTTTATGTCAGTTCATCTCCACTCACAGCCCCATTCCCTGGTGCTTCATTCAGACCACAAACAAGAAGGGAGACCAGGGGGGTGGCAGAGGGATGAGAGGGCAGGGGACTTTTGGGTTATTTCAGCCACAAGGTACAACTTTCCCTGAAATGACCTGGCCTTGTGTCTGCTGGGAAAGACAAAGATCTGTGTTTGCAGCTCTACCCCAATTCTGAGCTGGGTGTCCCTGTGGTGTGTGCTGCCTGCCCATGCTCAGGGCAGGATGAACATTCTGAAGAGCACAGGACAGACACACTCATACCCCAGGGACCACAGAAGGGCCTCTGGAGCAAGGTCTCTGTCACCTGCAGGAGACAGCCCCCAAGAGGACACGGAGTTGAAGGGGGCTACAGCCCCCTCTCCTACTGCAAGTAAATCAGGGGGTGTCGGGGTGCACTGATGCAGAAGTTCCATTTGCCTGTCTCTCCCATGCTGCTCCACAGATGGGGCTGTGCCTGCCTTAACCAAGGGCACAGGCTGAGGCTGTACAATCCTCTCTGGAGCCCTGCAGCTGCTTCTTGGCCTTTCTGTATGCTCTGGCTAACAATGAAGGGGTGAGAAACTGTTCTGAGATGTAAACTGCTTGCGTGTGGAGTGCTGTTGTCAGCAAGGCACACTGACTTGGTGAGTCCTCATCTCCTGCCCTTGTCTGCACCTTGGGAGCAGGCTTGGAGGTCAGCCCAGCCTGTGGGAACCTCCAGCGATGCTGATGAGAGCAAGTACAGGTAAGGTGAGGAGTGGTGGGGAGAGATGGACACAGAAAACTCAGCACCCCCGGCCTGCTACAGGCACTGTGGTGTGGAGGGCAGGGATTATGTCCAGCTGAGTCTGTAAAAAAAACCAAACCAGGCTGTCCCTTATCTGTCCCACCGGGCTGATGCTCTGCACAGCTCATCCTCGGCGGCTCCAGCAACCGCGCAGACTGCAGTGACCCCGCCTGGGCTGCGCAGAGCATGGGCACTGCTGCGGGCACAGAACATCCTGCGGGCACAGAGCACCCTGCGGGCACAGAGCATGGGCACTGCTGCGGGCACAGAACATCCTGCGGGCACAGAGCCCTGTCCCTCCAGCCCCTTGTGTGGCCGGGCAGGGAGGAGGGGACAGTGTCCTGCAGGCAGTGGGTGCGGGCAGGTGCCGAGGTTGTCCCTAAGGGCAGAGCGCGGTGCTGGAGCTGTCCTGGGCTCCGCTCACAGCCGGGCAGGAGATGTTCCCAGCACGGTTCCTCCCGTGACAAGGGCAGGCAGGAGGCTGGCCGGGTGCCCTGCTCTTGCCACAAGCCCGATTTTCTCTGTCGAGCTACGGGGAGGCCGGACACCAAGGTGATCTGCCCGGCAGGCAGGGGAAGTGGTGGCAATGTGGGTGCTGGAGCTCAAGGACAGCTCTTCCGTAGCACGGCTGTCACTCCGGCCTCCAAGGAAAGGATCTGGAGGTCACCTCGCCGGAAGCTTCCTCCCTCTTTTTCAGGAATGTCACCTAATCCCAGGCCCTCCTCCTTGGTCTCTGTGTGAACCAGGTCTCCCATCCGTGTGCTGAATGTCCCAACCCATGGACTAATAATATCCTCACCTCAGCCCTGCCTCATGCTGTGGGATCTGTGTGCTCCCCTGGTCACTGTCACCACACCCGCTCTGCTCTGTTTTTCTGCCAGCCTTGCCCCACGGCAGGGCAGTGTCCCTCCTGTCCCACTGCCAGCTCAGCTCCGGTGTGCCCGTACAGACACAGCACCCGCTCCTGTCCCCAGGAGGGGCTCTCAGCACCGCTCCTGATGAGCACGAACACCGACTCTGCGGGAGAGGCCACGAGTGCTCTCCAGAGAAAGCAGACAGACCCTCCCCGAGCTGCGAGACTTCGTTTGCCCACGGGTGTATTTCGGTTTCCTTGGTGTGTGGGGAAACGCTGGATTCCAGCAGGTCCAGCTGAGCCAACCAAAAATTCCCGGAGGGTCCGGGATGAAGGCTGCGGGGCAGCGGCAGCGCCGGGGGCTGCGGGAGCGCCTGGAAGCTCCGTTCCCGGGGAAGCGCTGCCGCGCCGTGGTCAGCCCGAACCTCGGAGGATTTCTGATCGTTAACCATGGATGCTGACAGCAGGGACTGAAACTGGAGTCCCGGGCAGCGACAAGGAGAAACAAATTGGCATAGACGCGTCCCTGGGCTGGCAAAAGATGTGTTCTCAGAGGAAACAGCAGAACAAAGGATTAATTCCTATGTCACGAAGCCAGTGGGATCTAGAGAGAGACATTTCTGTAGACAAGGCAGTGGTTTCTGACATGTGCCTTCTTGTGGCAGATGTGATAATATTCCATAGTTTGTTTAAATGATGAGAGCTTCTCAATGAAATGTATTGCTTAAAAAAAATAAAAAAATACATAAACACTCTCTCAAAAAATCGGAATTGTCTTTTTTTCAGCTTTTAATTTTAATTCTTTCTGCATTTTTTCACTGTTACTTCTGGAAAGTTGCAATGTTAAAAGCCCATATGAAATTACCAGGTTTAAAAAAACAAATCCAAACAGACAGCTAAATGTTCTGCCACTTTTTTCCCTGCTGTGATATTTTTAGCAAGCCACTCTGCTCCACAGAGCTCCCAGGCTCAGGCAGAGGAGCATTAGCACAGAAGTTGCTGTACAGCAGTGGGCACAGCTCTGCTTTCAGCACCCTTCCTGCTCGGGTCCTGCTTGGGCACTGGGCAGAGGCCGATGTCATGGGAGGAGCTGGGGTTGTGCAGGGACAGCAGCTCCTGGGGCTGTTCAGGAGGAGGATGATGGTTGGACTCGATGGTCCCAAGGATCTTTTCCAACCTGAAAGGTTCCATGAGGAAGATAGGAGGGGAAGAGCACTTGTGCCTGGGCCGTGCTGTGCCTGCTGGAGCCTGGCAGCACCCACAGCCCTGGCCCTGCCTCTGCAGACACCTTGGCCACAGCAGTGAATCTTTGGATCCTGAAACCTGGCAAGTGATAACCACTTGTCAGTGGCCTCTGGTGAGAAAGTGATTGATTATCCCAGAAAAACCAGCTGAACCACCAGTGTTTATCCATTCATAGTAACAAACTGTACTATTTGACATTAAGAACTTCATCCAGAAAAGATATTTGCTCTTGGTTGGTCCCAGTCTCGTTTTGGCTTTAAACTAATAGAAAACTAAGGAAAACAAAACAAAACAAAACAAAACACAACACAGCAAACCGATACTGATTTGCCCCTGTACAATTCTGTGCCTAGAGACAAACATCCCGTTCTGGGGCTGCACCCAGAGGGCTGAGGAGCACCAAGGACCGGGACCCGCAGACCGGGAGGGCCGGCGGGCTGGGGGAGCTCCGTCAGCCTGAGGGTCCCGACCCCAAGTGCCACCCGGTGCCTCTGCTTCTGTTTCACCCCTGTACGGGCCCCGCCACCCGCAACGCCGCAAGCTGCGGCTCCACCTGACCCGGCTCCGGAGATGCTTCCCCAGGACCTGCTGAGCGTTGGGCAGCAGCAAGGGCCCGGGGATCCATTCCACCGGGAGCTCCGGTACCGCGACGGGGCCCGGTTGTGGAGCTGCAGCCGCGGGACGGGCACGGCCCTTCCCTCCGAGGCGGAAGGAGCTTGGCGGGCTTCCCGCGGACAAGCCGCCTCCACGGAGCAGAACCGGGGCCGACCCGGTTCCAGACCCTCCCCGCTCCTTCTCGCCCTCAGCCCCGCCGGTGCTGCCCCCGCCGCCGCCTCAGCACCGGCCCCGCCCCTCCCGCGGGGCCCCGCCCCCTGCCTGGCGGCGCCGCATCGGGGCGGCCATTTTGTGGCGCTGCGCGGTCGGTGGCGCTGGGCTCGGCGCGGAGCGGGCCCTGGGGCGGTTCGGCTCCGTTCTAACCCTTTTTCCCGTACAGATCTCTCGGTAAGAGCGCGGCGGTGCCCGGACGGGCCGGGCCGCCTGCCCTGCCCCGCGCTGCGGGCCCTCGGCGCGGCGAGGCGAGGAGGGGCGGCGAGGGGAGGGAGGCCGGGCGCGGCTGGCACGCGTCCCCGCGCACAAAGGGCCGGGCCGGGCCGGACCGGGCGGTGCCTCCCGGGCCGGGGGCGCCGAGCGGGGCCGCTTCCGCCTGGCCGCGGCCTGGCGCGCTGAGGCCGGGGGGCCCCGAGCTGCGGGTCGGCCTCCGCCCGGTCCCTCCCTCCCTTCGTCTCTCCCTCCTTCCCTCTCTCCGCGCCTCGGCCCGCGGAGCTGCGCGGGCAGGTGAGTATGTGCGGGCCGAGCGCAGGCGCCGAGGGCCCGACCGGCGGGGGCGACCGAGTGACCTTGCGGCGTGGCCGTGGCCCGAGCCGGGGCTGTGTCGGCGGCGCCGCGGCGGTCTGGGGGTGGCGGCGGCCGGGAGCGGCGCCGGGCGGTCCCGTAGCGGCGGTGCCGCGGGAGTTGCGCGGTGCCGTGGTCGGCGGCTCGGCCCTTGGGCTCGGGAGGAAGCGTGGCGGGGCCGGGCCTGGCGGGGTTGGTCCCGGGGGGGCTCCGCGGGGCTCCAGCGGCTGCTCCTCGCCCGGCCCCGGGGGACGAGTCGGGCCGGAGCCTCGCGTGGGGCGGGTACCTGCCCGCGGGTGTTCCCCGCCCCGGGCTGGGTTCCGTAGGCGGTGCCGTTATCCGGAGGACATCTCCGTGCCGCTGAATTTCGTCTTTAAGGAGCGGAAATAACGGCGGATCCTTGCACTCCCCCGAAAGCTCCCTCTTGTCATAGCAGTTCAATGGATGGAGTCAGGAGGCAGCAGATTCTTTTCCCTGGCAGGCCTGGGTTGCGGATTGTTGTTCCAGCTGGCTTGGCATCCACGTGTGGGCTGTAGGTAGCAGATTGTTGGGGAGGATTTTGGGAAACAAGTTATTTCTCCTTGGTTCACTGAAGTCTTCCTTCTACCAAAGATGTCTCTGTGATCCCAGGCTATTGCTTGTGGCCTAAATGCCTGAAAATAGATCAGGAGGGAAATCTGGGTGTTCTTGAGTCCAATCTGAATTAAAAAAAAGTCTTTTGTGTAAAGAATTTAGTTTTGTATACAGCAGGAGAATAAAACTATTAAATACAGTGCTGCTGACTTGAAGTAACCTTCTGTAGGTATCTGTACAGAAGCTTCTAACTGAAAGATCTCTATAACAAAAATGCTTTTGACTTGGATTAATTTAATTTTCTGTAATGAGTGAGGATCCTTTCACAGGGCTACTTTCCAGAAAAAGACAGGTGAGAAGACCTGTCATGAAAATGACTTGTAGTATAATTCTTTCTTTCATTTTTTGTCTGACTTATAATTCTGGAATTGAAAGTTGCTTAGATATGGGTACTCGTTATTTGGCTAAGTCAGCTTGTGGAAGAGTTCAGTTTACATTCTTGCTGATAACTTTGTTGGTGTCTGCCCACTCAATGGAAATAAATTCTTACTTGAGCAGCCTGAGAGTAAAATCTTCTTGCCTGTAATCCAGAGTAATTAATTAAGGTCAGGTTGGGAATGAGGCTATAGTAGTAATTGCTCATAACAGTGCTGCCTTGACTGAAATGTAAGCAGCATGTAATTAATTCTTACCTTTAATTGGATAAGTCCTCTGAAGCACTTTTCTTTCGTTCCTGTAGTTGGTGGATAACCTAGGCAATGATATTGACCTAAATTCTCCTCCTTGGTCAGGAAAGGAGGGTGCATCCTTAATTCAATTGTAGGGGATGATAAATTCTCTGTAATTGTGTAATTTACTTATAAATCCATTTCTAGAAGCTAAGTATTGTCTGTGGCTGTAATTTGTCAGCCCTTGAAAGGAGCTGACTCTGTGGCTGTAGGAAAGCTGTCCTGCCACTTGTCTCCTGATGTGAGCCCAGCTGAAGAATGTACACAGAGAGAGGATTTCTTGTTCAGCCCTACAAATGGTTCTCATCAGCATCTCAGCTGCGTTCTTTATGGTTGTCTGATTGTGTGGGTGCAGTGTTTGGTTTTTTTTTAATTAAAAAATTGTGTATACTTTGGACTTGGTGCATTGTATTAAGAAATCTTGTGAAGGGCTTGTAATAGTTCAGACTACAGTTAAAGAAGTCTTTTCTTCTTCTTCAGTTTATTCCTTATCTTCTGTTTGTTGCTTCCCTACAGGTTTATTTAGACTTCTTGTGCTTACTGTTGGAAAAGAATTTTCTCAGGTAAGAAATAGTGAATTGGAGCTCTTGGTTTGTCCTTGTTGTCTAAAGGCTGATAGCTACATGGTTTATGTATTTTTAAAAAAACCAAACTTTTGGAACAGGTGGCTTTTCAGTTTTTGCTTTGGGGTTTTTTTGTGTGAATACAAGCACCAGGCTTAAATCATGCAGTATGGGTGTGTCCTCTGTCCATGCTGACTGACTGCAGGTGTGTGTGGCAGAAAAAAATGCATGTTGGCATATAATTATTTCTTTTTGAGGCTTGTTAATGTATTGACATGCCTTTGGGTGGCTTTTCTGGGCTTGAGAACTCTTGACCAGCCTTGTTTCAGTATAGCCAGCTGCAGTCTGTATTTTTTTTTAAGACCTCCATTTCAGGTAGGTTTATGAAACTGATCAGGAAGAGAGAGCTGTCTCCATCTGTGTCTTTAACAGCTGCTTACTGTGGGGTGGATTTTCAGTGTAAAGTTAGCACCAAAGAGCCTGATCTTGTTGCTGATGTTAAAATGCTACTTTCAAGATAGACTTTCTTGTTATGCTACTTACACTCAGGACTTCTTTCCCAAGGAAATAGAGAATATTGATCTTTAAGGTCCCTTCCAACCCTGACCATTCTATGAGTCTGTGAATATCCTCCTGTTCCACAGTGTTTGTGTTGAAAAACTTATCTTGAATGCCTCTGGTGCTCCAAATGTAGAGCTTAGCCTGGAGCTGTGCATCAGAGCCACCAAGGCTGTGTCCTTGATAGGGTTTGAGTTAGGGTTTTTAGTTCCCCTTCAAACTGAAGGCTCCAAGACCTTTGTTAGTGCAGCAGAGGTTGCAGGTACACCAGCCTTTAATTGCTGCTTCTCTATAATGGGACTTGCTGATGGCTTTTGTTGTTACCTGATCTCTGTGTTTACCTCAGCCCTTTGCTGCTGTCTTCTCAGTATTGCTGTCATCACCCTGGCAAAAAGAGGTGCTTGTGTGTGGTGTTTTTTTTTTTAAAATTGTTTGTTGTTTTTTTTTTTTAATTTTCATTTTTCCTCAGTTTTTCCTGCTGTTTTTCCTTTCTGAGCTGGGGGACAAGTGTATGAGCGGCCTTGAAGTGCAGCCCTTTCTTTCTTCCTTTTAATAAAATGGGGGAGTCACATCCTTCTTAATGTGGTCTACACAGAAATGATTTGTCTGCTTAATGCATTATTTTAGATAAAGATGTTCAAGTTTTCATTATTTTCACACTGCTCATGGCTGTGCCCTGTGGGATTTTCAGTGACCAATATTGCAGGTGCTCTAAACTACAGGTAAAAAAAATATTTCTCAATATTTTTTTAATGGATGTTTTTACAGGTAGACTACTTCTAGGAGTCAGAAGTCCAAGTCCAGTACTGCTGCAGGTACTGTTAGCAGATCATTTTTGTGCTTTCCTATTGGGTCCTTCAGTTTTTGGTCATAATACTTTCCTTTGAGAGATGAAATATATGTTGATGTTCACTGGTAAGAAACCAATCTAAGGCTCAGCAGTCTGCTGTGAGTGCAGAGTGTTCTCCTGGAACATCCAGAGCTTTCTTATCTCAAATGTGGACTTCTCTAGAATGCCAAGATATTGTCTTCAGAAGGGATGTAGGTGGCAGTGCTTCAGAGCCACTTAATACTTAAATGTTTGCAGTGACTTCAGTACCATTTTGTACTTGGTGTCAATGTTTTAAATTCAGTAATTGAGTAATCTTGGACACAGACCATTTCTTAACAGTGTATTTTTAAAGAGGAAACCTATTTTCAGCAAAACTATGATAGTGTGGGGTCAAAAACTCCTGTGAATTGTGGTTCCTGTCCTCAGCTGCTGTGCAAGGCTCTGCTGTTCACGTTTAGCACCTTCTCCAGGCTGCTGCCACACTACACTGGGCCAAATGTTGAGCTGTAGTCCCAGTGTAATGAAGTTTATCCAATGAGTCCTGGGGGGGTTTTGAGTTTTTTGTTGCTTTTTGTTTGTTTTTGGTTGGTTGGGTATTTTTTTTGGGGGGGGGGAGGGGTGGTGGTGTTTAAGGTTTTTTGCTCCTGAGGGGGGTATAAAATTGCATTGAAATCAGCCCACGCTTTTACATTTTTCCTGATTTCATTTTTATTTGACAGAGGCACTGGGAGCCCATACCTTCCTATGAGGCAGGGCAGAAGTGTCTTTTTGCAGACAGTGACACTGACTGAGCATTGGGAAGTGGTTTTATACAACTCTAGGTCAGGTAGAAAATTGGGAGCAGGGAAATTGGTCTCCTTGGAACAACTCCAGTAGCTGTAGCTTTTTTCTGCTGCTCCTCCTGCAGTCCAGAGAAGCCTTCCATGTATTCACTTGAATTGGATTTGTGGATGAAGGAACTGTTGTGAAGAAACTCTTTTTGTTTCTCTGTTTTATGACCAAAACACAGCTCCCTCTGCCAGGTGATGGAGCTGATCCAGCTGGGGGAGTCTTGGATGGCAGGAGGGGACTGTGTGTGGGCATCCTGGGCTCATGTTTGTTCTCATGCCAGGGATGTGCTGGGACTGATGGGGTTGGGACTGGTGTGATTTAGAGTCTGGGCTTCCATAGCAAACAACACAGCTTGCTTGAGCTGTCTGAAGCTTTTGGTTGTTCAACGTTTGAATGCAGTTTTCTTGAGAAAAACCTTGTTGTTAATAATTTGTGCCTTAAAATATCCTCACACTAAGTTTATTCCTACTTAACTAAGATCTTAAAACCGTAGAGGTGTTTAGAAGGTGCTAGGAGGTTTTTCAATGAAAGAAATTTCATGGTTTTTTACTCCTGATTTGCTAGGCTGCTTTTTGTCATGTAGTTGGAATTATTTCTAAATGCAACAAGGTTTTTTTCCCATCTCCCTGAATAGTTAAAAAATTATTTTTAAATATTAAGAAAGCATCAGTCAGAAAGAAAAGCTGTGCCTGTTACATAAGAGTATATCTGAAGGTAACCTAGGGTTGGTTTTTTGTTTGTTTTTTTTTTTCAATAACCTGTACTGAAAGATGAGTTGTTACAGGTCTGTTAATCACAATGGTATTGCAGCAGAATTCCATCAGCATGGTAGGAATCATATGTTGCATCAGAAGTGGTGACTTCAGTTGTGCAAATCCCAGTCTGCTGTAATTGTTTTGCAGAAGAATTTTGATGTACTTCCAAATCTAGAACACTCAGCCAATTTTGACCCTTTGGCTCAGATTTGGCAGTTTTGGTTCTGTTTATGGGCTGCTTCTCATACTTGGTGTTTCAGAATTCAAAGCTGACTCTTTTCAGCTGCTGTCCTTGGAGTTGAAGGCTGTTTGGCTGATGGGAGCATAACTGATGCAGTGATGTTTGTGAGGGTTTCTCAGTAGCAGTTCTTACTGAACTCCTGGGAGGAAAACAGGGTGTTTGGGGCAGATTGTCTGCATTTAACTATTTCTGAATGTTTCAGATACATTTGCTTAAAAGTCTTCATTGTGTTTAGATAGAAAAGTAGGGAGAGCAGTTAAGAATTTCTGGAACTTAGAATAACAGAGATAAGGCAAGGAAAGCAGACGAGAAAGGGCAGGGACAGCCAGCAGCCAGAACTCTTGTTTTCATGTAGCACAGACTCAGAGAACCATAGGATGGCTTAGCTTGGGACCTTAGGAATCCCCTGCTTCAACTTCAGTTGAGAGACACCTCTCAACTGAAGAGGGTTGCTCGAAGCTCCATCCAACCTGGTCCTGAACACCTCCAGGGAGGGGGCAGCCACAGCTCTGGGCATTCTGTTCCAGAGTCTCAGCACCCTCCTGCTGAAGAATTTATTCCTTTAGCAATCCAGTGGGAGAGATTATGATCTCATTATCTCATTGTGATCATTTCTGCTGGATCTTCAGCCTGTCATTTAATCTAGAATCATACATTCTGAAGGTGTTCTTATATGATTGGGATATCATACTGTAGATAAGATATTTTTGAATTCTAAACTAGTTTCAGACTCAGAATTCACATGACTTCTGTTTTTTCTTCCCCATAGCTGTACAGCAGTGTTTGGAATGTTTGCAGCCATTTGAGCAACGATTTTCTTCTTGGTGAGTATAAGCATGGATCCTTGGTTTTGTTTATTGTAGCTTTTCTTTAAGCTTTTGAAATTTTGTGGTAGATTTGAAGTTTTCTTAAGTCGTGCAGAGGCGATGTGGATAATATGCCTCTAAATTCTTATATTCTTGAAACAAAGACTGCACATTTTTGGTTGGAGGAAAAATGGCAGTTTCATTCAAGTAGGTTTTTATTTTACTTAAGAAAAAACTGCTTTGTTTTGTGTGAATTGAACCCTTTTCCCAAATCTTTTGCTTGTTCAGTGTTTAAAGGTGAAAAAAAGAGTGAAACCAGAACAGCTGAGAGATGATCAAATGATTGAAAATAAGTATTCTCAGTAATGAGTATTTATTTCTTTAATTGCACTTGGTAATTCAAGTAGGTTTTATTATAGAAAAATACTTTTTCTGTTCTGTTAAGTTGCCTGTGTTCAGAATTTCTGCTTCCATGTTGCTCTGTCCCAGTCTCACCTCTGATTTTACAGCACAGCTATGTGGGATGTTGTGAGAATGAAAATGACATTTTCAGTGCCCTGTAAAATTAGGGAGAGAGTGAGGATCTTGGGGTGGGCAGCTTATGTTTGGTGACACCTTTTCACCTCTGTCACTGAGTACTTTGGTGAATCTTGGTTTCTGGCTGAAGAGGAAAGCAAATGTAGAATTTTACTGTTGTCTGTTTTGTTCCTCTAATTGGATAATTTAGAGGAAAAATAAACAAAATTTTCAGTCCTGCCCTTTGGGTGCATGTGTCATTGTTGAGGAGTTGGCTCTGCTGTATTCTTACTATGAAAATTGTAGGTGTCAGTTCAGGATCCAGTTTCAGTGTGGTGTTGCTCAAAGAGTTTGTATTTGTTGACTGAATCCAAGAAGCTTTTAAAGCAAGAAGCAAGTGCTGGTCAAGATCTAGTTGAGAATCCCCTGTGGTCCAGTAAGAACTGCAGGTAGTCCAGTGTCTTCTTTGAAATGAATTTGGATAGAAAAAGGGAGGTGATACAGTGTTTCTTGGAATTAGTTGAAATATTCTTCACGTCCAGTTCAGATCCTTCCTGTTTCTACTTGTGTTGTAATAAGAAAATAAAAGGAGCACCAAAAACTTGACAACTTGACTGAAGATCTGAGGCACTGCATTTTAAAATACCACTGCTAAGGACATCTTCTGAAACTTGTGGTTGTGTCCCAGAACTTGCTTATCTTGCTATGAAGTGGTGTGTAACCAAAACAGGAGGCAGGAGAGCAGGGATCCTGAGATGAATAACCAGCACAGAAACTGTTTCAAGGTTAATACTTTAACAGGTGTGGGGTTTTATTTCTGGTTTCATCTGCAGGGTAAAATACAGCGATGCAGACTTCATGGTAGCCACACTGCTGTCATGGTAGCCATGGTAGTACTGCTGCAGGCAGATTTTTTTGTCTTCAATTAAAAGTCTATTGTAATCAGCCTCCCAAAACAAATTTTAAAAGCGGTGCTGAGGTGTTTGTGAGACTTGTACTTAGTCTTCATAAGATACCTTTAGGATTGTGTAGTGTAAGTGGTGTCTGTAAATCCTGTTTGCAGTCTGATGAAGCCATTCCCTTTTCTCATCTGCAGGTGTGTGCTTTCAGCACAGCATGGCTGTGGTCATCCACTTGCAAGGTCTTCTGATTGTGGTGGGGACCATGGACTTATCTGGATTGACCATTCCTGATGGGGAATATGATGGTGCATATTGTAGGGGGTGAACTGGGTGAGGCTCTCCTTGTTTTACTGCTGGTGAAGATGCAAGGCTTGGTGTCCTGCATGCAGCTGGTGTGTGTGAGGTCAAACCTAACTACAGAGCAATACAGACTTTATATGCAAGATGTATTGGACCTAGTCCTTGGCAGTTTCAAAATGGGCTCCTAGATATGGGAGCCATTTTGGAACACTGTCCAGTGCTGCAGTGAATGGCAGAGTCAGCTTAGGCTTTGTGGAATGGGGTGTAAAGTTGTTTTGGCATAGAAGCTGCCTGTACTACATGAAGAAATCAGAAGAGGCTTGTGTCTTGTCACTTGGGTAGGAGCTGTGTTTCAAGTCTTGGGGCTGACTTTTAATATTGCAGTTGTTACACCTGTGCCTCATCTCCAGTGAGCACAGGACAATCTCTTGCTGGTTGCTTGAACTCCCTTGTTTTTGCCAGTGCTTTTTATTAACCCCCTGCCTGTCCTACCTGCCATGTTGTCCTGCTGGGTCACCACTGGTACCTGGAAGGAATCAGACAAGGTTACCATCCAGAATGAAACTTAATACTGCTTAGATTGCACTGAAAATTTATGTTTATTTGAACTATGTTTGCCATGCTCCTTTATCTAGCCAAAGAATTATGGGTTTTTTTGTGGAATTCCTCTTGTTTTCTCTATTGTGGTCTGGTGGTAAAGGGGGAAATCCCTGTGTTTGGCACAGATACACCATAGAGTGCAGGCAGTAAGTGGCTGAGCTGTGGGAGTGCATTGCATTTCTTCTGAGCTGCTTATGAAATATTGAATTGAGACAGTGCTAAGTTTGGAATTAGGACTGATTTAAAGGCTGGGGGTTTGATGGGATAGTAGGTGGAGAGTGGTTTAATCATACCTACCAGTGATTTGGAAAGCAGTATTTGCAAAGTTGGGTGAGGTTTTGGAAAAGGCTGCAGTGGTTCTGCAGTTTCCAGAGAGAAAACAATAGAGGCTGTTACTAATGAAAGAGCAAGTTTGCCCTGACTGCTTGGGTTTGCCCTGTATGATAATACAAAAGATTTCTCCAGTTTACAGCCAAACACTTTTCTGTTGGAACTTAGTGGTGTGCCAGGTTTGGGTCTCAGGACTGATGAGAGTAAGAACAGCTACAGGTGTGGGGTTGCAGGGAGCAGAGCAGGAAGTTTGTTTTCACAGACAGACATAACCCCTGAATGGATCAGTGCTGAAGTGAGTGTATTCTTCTCTGCAGTGCCCTGGTACAAATGTGCCTTTCTGACTGGTACCTGTAAGTACTTGGATGCTGGTAGTTCAGCTGGCTCTGGCTGTAAGGTGGACAGAGGTCCCATTTTTGACAGAATCTGCAGTCTCTGCAAATCAGGCTAAATAGCTTCTGATTTTTTTTTTTTTTCCAGATTAGTCTTTAATTATGATACTTGCAGGGTTTTTAATATTTGTCTGAAACTATAATAAGGTCTTCCTCACCAAAATTCATATTCAGAAGCCCTGTTATTTGGGATCCTGCTCCTGAAGTCAGGAGATGTTTATGTTCCTCTCCCAGCCTTGTGTAGGAGAGTTTAAATGACTCCCACACTTGAGGATTGCAGCTGCTACTGAAGGGAACCACTGCAGAGAGCTTCAGTAATGTCCTCCCAGTACTTCTAGGAGTACATTGTCTTTGCATGGACCTACTTAGTGAAAAGGGGAAAAAAAAAATTCTACTAGGACAAGAGTCATCTTGCAGCTGTAATTTTCTGCTGTGTTAAGCAAAATGTTTCTCTTCCACATTTGGAGGCCTGGGATTCTATTGCTAGTGTAAGAAAGTGGTATTTTAATGATAGAACTGCAGAGAAAATGGTGTGTGTTTGAGGTGTGGGTGGATAAACTGTTTAAAAAAAGTAAATATAGCTCTGCACTTGCTTCTTGGATTTCCAGTTCCATTTATTGATTTTTAAATTTTTGCTGTGTATTTTTCATCAGAACGTAATGCCCCAGCTACCCTAAATTTTCTGAATTTCCTTAAAGTATGGAGGTGGGAGGTAAATCACTGCTGCCCCAGCCTCTGGCTGGTTCAGGTCTGTTCTGGGAAAACTCAGGTTTTTATCAGGCATTCTAGAAAGTAATTTGCAGTCTTTCTCAGTTCCTGGGTGGCTAAAGTTTTGTTTTTTTTTTTTTAATTTTGCTGTGAATAGCTGTCTTGTGAGTTCTAACCTCACAGGATGTTGCATTTTTTTCCCTTTACCATTGCAGGCTGCATTAATAGTAGTGCAGATAAGTCTAGAAGTGGTGTTTTAGAGGAAGACAGGAGATGATCTCCTGCTAGAGAGGTTTCTTTGCAGTGTGGCTCTGGTACTTGAGGCAGTGGGGGTGTCTCCATGGCCAGCCCGTGGCAAATGGCCTGGTTAAACAAGGGTCCCTTTTCCCTCTGGTAGAAGCTTCATGCCTTTCCTGAAGATCTTTGCTTTCTGTACTGCACTTGCACTGAGAATAATTGTTCATAAAACAATGTTCATCTCTTTATAGGTGCAGCTCAGTTGATAGCATTGCTGTCTGTGCATTATAGGAACCAAGATGCTGCTGCTTGTTTCTGTTGCCAGTGCATGTTTCCTTGCTCTTTGCAGTGTTGGACTAGAAGGTTTTTTAGTTTAACTTGCAATTGTTTTATACACTTCTAATTGAATCTTAAAGATAACAGCTTTATTGTAAGGAGGACAGTATTGAATAAACTTATTTGTATGTTTTAATCTTGGGAGCTTGAAGACTACAGGAATGGTTCATAACTTGTGTCTTAAAATTATGGGAAATGAATAACAAAAATTTAGGGAGAACAGCTCCTGATCAAGTTTTACAATAAACATCCCTTGAGAAAAGCCCCTTTGGCAAGACCTTGACATTTTCAGTTGGAAATCTGTGCTACTGGAGGCTTCTCTGGTTAAGATTGTGGAGAAGTGGGAAGAAAGCAATGCAATTATGCAAGCAGTATAGACAGACTCCTGAAATTGGTTACAGACACTACATTTGAATGCTGTTGCATTTGTAGTGATGAGGTGACAGTGTTCTGCAGTGTTTCACTAACGTGGTAGCTGCTGAAAGATTGTTATTGTGTTTGTTTCTGCCCGCTTCCTGTTTACTGGATTCCTTGTTCTCATCAGCACTGGGAGGGGGGAGAGAGTATCATGGAATTTCTATCACAGTGGTGAATAAACACTGGGTTGCAGAGTTCTTAATTGACCTGGAACTTGGACCTATGGACAAAGGTTGACCTTCAGGCTCTCATGGTCCAGTGGCTACCATTTTGAACACATTTTTGGCATGATTCTGCACACTGTCACTTGGGAACCCTTGCTCAAAAGATAATTGCCCCCATTGCTTTCTGCAAACAAATAATACAGAGGTCCCTTATCATCTAGTTTTTGGGGATTATGGTGCATAAGCTTTTTTTTTGTGTATGTCTTGATTAGTGATTGATATTTAATTGCATTTTTCAGGGGAATAAAATCAGCAGTGTTGATATTACAAAATGACAAAACATCCTCCGAATAGAAGAGGGATCAACTTTGAGGTGGGAGCCCAGTTGGAAGCCCGTGACAGATTAAAAAACTGGTATTTTTTTCAAAACCATTCATATTATATTAACTCTAAGTCTTTAATATCTTAAACATTTTGTATTGGTACAATATTTAGAGTCCTGGTCGTTGGTTTGTAGGAAAGCAGTTAATTTATAAAAGTTTATATACCAGTGGTTGAAATGGGCAGTAGATGCTGATGTATTGTGCTGGTCCTTCAAAAGAAGAGTCCTGGTGCTGTCTGTGTCTGGGAAGCAGAACTATGCACAAATCTGATGGAATTTCAGACTCTGCTACTCCTGCATTGACATTTTAAATTCTGTGCTGCACAGAGCAGATGGTGTGAAGAGAGAAATCCTTTGCAGTATGGAATACCCAAGGTAGTTCCTCACTGCTTTTGCCTTTGCTGGTGTGAATTGATGGGCTTTCAGGTCTGGTGGCAGTTCTGCCCTGTGCTTATGGGAGGGTGGTCACTTGTAGAGGTGCAGAACTGGGTGGGAAACACATTCCACACTGGGAAGTCTGCTCTGCAGCCTGGCTTGGAGGCTTCAGTTCTGGGGAAGAATACTTCTCTTGACTAACCATCACTGCAGTAGAAGGGGGGAGAAAGGACCTAAAAGTTACTTGAGCTGTCTTTAAACCTTCTAATGCTCTTTGTTTTAGGAAGTCAGCTAGAAAAATAGCATTTGATAATGCTCAATGAATGAAGCATATAAGGAAAATTGCTGGAGATGAAGACTGCTTGAATCCAGAAGTTAACTGGGTTTTGTTAGTTCCTCAAGATATCTTGTCTCTCCTGCAGTCAGCTGTAGTTGACTGATTTTAGTCTGTGTGGGTTAGACATGATTGTACTTTAGGGTCTGGAATCTTAAACATGCAGAAGCCACAGTGCTGAAAACCATCAGAACATCCTAGCACAAGGAGTGCTGTGCCAAAACATCTTGGTTGCATGCAGAGTATTTCTCTACTTTCCAGGTACAAGGGGATTGGAATTGTGAAAATGAGTAAACGTAGCTCTTTATGGACAGAACATGAAGTAGGAGCTTGGAATCATGCTGCATGTTATGTTGGCTTTCCTGTGTAGCCAAGAGCTGCATAGGTAGGACTTGGATCTGAATCTGTGTGCATGTTTGGTTATCTTGAGCTTTGTTTATATGATAAGAAATCAGTCACCCCACAGAGCTGAGATTTCTGAGCCTGAGTGCAGTGTAGGCTTGTTACAGATGCAGCTTAGTACAGAGCAAGTTTCAGGAAGGCTAAACTAGGGTTACCCTTCTGAAATGTTTGGACAGCAACATGGTGTCAAGGCATGGGAATGCACAGCTCTTAGCCAGAAAAACTTGAGGCAGGGGCTGGAATTCAACACCTACTGTATTTGCCATAAATGCCTTGGCTTAAATTTGAATTTTGGATGTACTGCATGCCCAAAACCAAGCCATGTTGTTTGGTTTT
Organism: Heliangelus exortis; assembly: GCF_036169615.1. NCBI lineage: Eukaryota > Metazoa > Chordata > Aves > Apodiformes > Trochilidae > Heliangelus > Heliangelus exortis. The sequence goes on along the minus strand of NC_092437.1, from coordinate 14,885,826 downwards.
TAAAAATGCTTGATCTTAAATGACCTCTCTTCTGCCCAGTGTTTTGTGACTCTGATCTCACAGCTTAGTTATTAAATCTCTGAAAGTTCTGAAAGTTTTCTTTTGCTTGCTCAGCTTTTGAAATCTGGCTCAGAAACTCCAGATTTTCTTGATTGCAGTCTGCATGGGTTTCTGGTTTTAGGGTTTGTGAACAAAAATTAAGTGCTAGAGGCTTGTTTACCTTTAGAAACAGAAATGATGGGCTGACATATCTCCCTGGGTGTGGATTTGTAGAGGACAGCATAATCCTCTTTTTTTCACCTCCTGCTCTGTGAACAGCAATCCTCTGTGTTGTGGTTACCATGCAGTCTTATGTGGCTACAGAATTTTCCATTTGCTGATACTTTCTCTTCCCAGTGCTAGACCTTCAGAGCCCCAGGCTTTGTCTTGTGTCTCTGTTGTTGCTGCACTGGCACCTGCACATAGGCAGAAGTCTCTTGTTTGATGGCAAGGCTGCTTTTTGACTTCTCTGGTCAGTACCAAGTCCATCAGTCAATGCATGGGCAATATTCCTTCTTAAATGGCTGTAGTGCTTTGGAAAGTATTAAATCTTGGAGCCTCATTTCTCTGCCTTTCATGACAGTGGCTTCTGGTATGAAATTCTAGCTCAGGGTGTTTGGATGGGATGTGAAGCCCACTGAAGAGGAAAAAACCCAAACCTGTGTATGCCAGCGTAGTAGTCATTGCAGAGTCTTCTCCTTGCCAAAGTACAAAGTGAATCTTTAGTTGTTATTCAAGGCTGCTTTGTTGTATCTGGAATCATAATGGACTGGCAATGTTCTTCAGTTCCTAGTGCAGTTATCTCCCAGACTTGAACTCCAGGGAGTGCAGTGAGTACTTCTGGTGCTTGGAGTAGTTCTTAGGGCTTGGCTGATGCATCAAAGCTGCCAGGAAAGGCTTGTGACAGTGCTGACCTCAGGGCACTGAAGGAGGAGAGCTCTGGCCTTCAGGCAGTGCCTTTCTGCATGTTGAAAGCTCTCTTGGTACCCAGTGCTGGAGTCAGAGGATGCAGTCCTGGGACTACTCCTAAATGTCACTGTCCTGGGGTGTCTGGCTGTGACAATACATGTGCACACTCCAGCAGTCAGCACCCTGTTTCTCAATTTCCAGACACTTTCCTCTGCAGAGAAGAGGTTGATTTTTACACCTGTGTCTACAGTAAGCTCATTTTCATGTTATTTGCAGTGCTCTGAAGTTGCCAGTCAGTGCTACCCTGTCTGGTGAGAGTTCTGCTGTTTGAGCTTTTGATTGTCACTTGGGGTTTTATCATAACTGTCTGCAGTTTGGGCATCTCAGAGGTTTTCCCTTGTGCTTGAGACCTTGAAAGGTGCAGGCTCAGTTTCTTTTGAACTGAGATGGAAAATTACCCAGTATAGTGCAAGCAGTTGTGTCTGATTTCAGCTTGTTTTCCAGAGTGTGTTGGGTAAATATTCCAGTCAGTACCAGCTGAGGATTTCCTACCCCGGGTCAATTAGGTGGCTTGGAGATCCATGAAGTCAGCTAAAGGCTTCCTTTGGAGTTCAGGGGAGGATGTGTTGGGCTATCCCTGGACACTTGTGAGTTTTACTGGTTTTTGTCAGACTTTTACCAGGCTTCTGCTCTTTGCCTTTGGTTGTGTGTATGCTCCCATAGTATGTTTTCTGGGTAAACAAGTCCAAATTTTTTAAGTTAACCTGTAGCATGTTCACAGGATTTTTGGTGCATGTGTATGGATATACTGTGTTCTCATCTGTAAAAATGCATGGTTCTGGGGTGATGGCTCTTCTAGTGGAGAAGTTTCCTTTGGGTATGAAGCAGGGACCTGTCTTGCATCATAGGGTTAGTTGGCTCTTGTGACTTGGGATTGTCTCTTCAGAGTGGGAGAAAGTGGTTTGAGTGTGTTTACCAGAGATTGGTGTCTGCTGGGGCTGGAGTGGAATGTTAGCTCAATCCTGAGCCAGTACTTTGACATTTTTTTCAGCTTCTCTTATCTTTGAGAATCTGGACAAGCCTTGGGCTCATAACAGTCCTGATGGCAGAAGCATCCTTCTGGCTGGTTTCTTGTTGAGAGGGTCTGGGAATTCCTACAGTTTTAGCTGTACTCTGCAGGGAACTGGATACTGATTTTTGTCATTACCTGTTCTTAGTGATAAGCAGTTGCTGAGGTACCCAAGAATAAACTGTGTTTAATGGAACTGTGTTGTCATATGTGGAAGGACTCTGAATATTTCCCCCCTTCCTTGTGAACCTGTGCAGGGCTGTGCTTGGGGTTCTCTAAACATGAAAAATGTTGACTGTCCCACAGAGGAACTTCCTTCCTTCCTTCCTTCCTTCCTTCCTAGAAAGCTGTAACCAGCTAGAAATGCCCATGGTGTAAGGTTCTTCCATTTGTCTTTTCTCCATATCCATAATACCTTGGGATGACCTAAAGGCAGAGCTTGAGGGGTGATGGAGTGTGGGGCTGTGGCTGCAGTGTCTGGAGTGTGGCCTCTTCATGGCTCTTTTTGACCAGGACATGACAAGATGTGTCTCAGATCTGCTGAAGTTTCAGCTGTAGGGAGCTTTTCTCTTAATCTGTGTAGGACTGTAAGATGGTACCCTGTGTGGCATTTAAGTCTTAACTCTGACATGTCTAGATTTTTACTTTTAGCAGCAGGCTTGATCCTTTGGAGGTGCCATTTCTTCCTGCTCTTTGTTCTGTCTTTTTTAGTGTGACTTGTCAGGTAAAGAATACTTCTGGATTTATTGTGGTGTTTTTTAATTTTTTTTTTCCTGCCTTTTGTTCAAGAATTCAGTGAAAAAAATTCTGCCTTTCTTCCACAAATAACTGGAAACACTGACAAGGGAAGATCTTCTCCTGGCACTATTACTGTGAATGGAGTAACATCAATATCTTCAGCTGGAGTAGTGAAATAATGCTGTGGTTCTGAAATACTTCCTCAAGTTACAAATTACCAATGCAATTAAAGAAATGAATAGCTTACAAGGTTTTCCTGATTAGAAACAACTGGATTTGATTCATTTCAGTTTCCTGTAATTCTAATATACTGAGACATTTTCATTTAGAAGTCCCAGGACTTTACAGATGAAATTTAACTTTAAAAATCTAAAACTTAAATTGGGATCAGTGTGCCTGCTGGGTACACTGGGAGGATGATTCATGATGCCTATTGATGGATATTTCTGAGAGAAGTCAGTGTATTGACCTCTAGGTCCTAGTCTTGATGGGAAAATGAACCTGAAGCTCTCATTTTTGTGTTTCTGAAATTTCTAGATGAAGGGAAGGTTTTTCTGACTTCTTGATTTCATGTTTTGCCACTGTGGACTAAGAAATCCTTAGTTGTTTCCTTTTCCTGTAGCCAGTTCTTGCCTTTGTTCAATTTTGGGATTTGTCCTGTGCTGAGCTTGTAGTAATTTTGTAGCATCTTTTTTGCTTCTACAAGTGATACATCAAATATTAAGATAGTAGAAAATAAAGTTTGTTAGGTATAGTAACTCTGCTCCCCATCACACCTGATCAAATGGATTTTCAGATATTTTGCTTTTGATCATGCAGAAGGCTCAATTTTTATAGTGTTTTGTACTGTAGCTAAGTGTCTGAGACAGCTCACCTTATTCTTAATTGAAATGTTTTAATCTACCTTTTGCCCAGGTATCCAGCTCATATTGAAGAAATTGATTATGAAGAAGGAAAAGTACTTATCCATTTCAAACGCTGGAACCACAGATATGATGAATGGTTTTGTTGGGACAGTCCTTACTTACGTCCCTTAGAGAAGATTCAGCTAAGAAAAGAAGGATTACACGAGGAAGAAGGTTGTGCAGTAAGTAGGAACCAGAGGACATTTGAGCACGTGACAGCTTAATGTGCAGTTGTGGGAATTGTGACCTTTGAACTGCTTCACTCTTGCTCTGTTGCCTGCTGTAAAAGTTTTATGGTTATTTTAAATACCAGAAAACATAATTTTGACCTTCTAATGAAGTTATGTATCTCGGGTGAAAACACTTTTAATTCCTGTCTTGCAGGGGTTTCATATAAATGAGCAGGTGCTGGCGTGCTGGTCTGACTGTCGCTTCTACCCAGCCAAAGTTACTTCTGTTAACAAAGATGGTAAGGGGCATTTTTGGTTTTATTCTGCTTGTTGATAATACATTTGTGATTGTATTCTAACCTTTTAGCTTGGGTGGAGAGAGAGTACAGTGGACAGAAAAGAACTGTGACAAGTTTTATTTTCAGTTTTATATTTTAGTCTGTCATTGACTTCTTTTGACCTAACCTCTTATGCTTTTCATGAGATAAAAGCACTTTCTACTCAGATATCCAGTCAGTAATTGCTTTAAGTCTATGTTTAGGAAAAGTTGGTCATAAAAAAGTTCATTAAGAAATGCATGTTACTGCAGTAAAAGTAGCCTCAGAGCTACAAAACCACTTTACAGATAGAGGGGGAACAAATAGAAGAATAGAAGCACAGCTCTTCTCCTTTTGACTAATAGTAAGTAACCATGAAGGACTTGTGTGTTGTGCTTTCTTTAGATTGCCTGTGTGTTGTAAGATCATGGAGACAAAAAAACCTGTGTAGTTATCAATTGCAGTATTCCACAAAAAATATTTCTGGGTTTTATGAGGGAAGTATATATAATGAGCAACTTTTAAGCTTAGACATGCACCTTTGTGCTTACCATAATTATTTTTGTTAAGTTCACTCTTGTTGCCTTTCCTGGCCCTTACCTTTGCTGTTGAAGTGTCAGATAAGACAGGCTTTTATCTAGAGCTAAATTTGCAGCCAGAGTATTTTGGGCTGGTACAGATGCTTCTGATAATTAAACTCTTAATCTTTGTTTTCAAATTTTAGGTACATACACTGTGAAGTTTTACGATGGTGTAGTTCAGACCGTCAAAAACATTCATGTCAAAGCTTTTTCCAAAGACCAGGTAAGTGTTATCTGCCTGCTACCAGTGTATTTTAAAATTAAAGTTCAGGTGGGTAGATTTGAATGTAAAATATTAAATGAATGAAACATCTTTCTTGCCAACATGCAGTGCATCTGGAACAAAATCTGTTAAAATGGAAAGATTATGCAAATCTTCATAATATGATTTGCAAAGCTCTGTTTTGTATTCTCACACATGCAGCTTGAGCTGAAGATGTCATAGGCATATTAATCAGTCTTCTAAAAACCATTGGTAGGCTCATAGCATACACACTAAAGGCAGTGATAGGCTATGGAAGCATTCTTTGGTTGTTTCTCCTTTTGAGATTAGTTTAAGTACACACTTAATTTTTAATAAGGGATAGGAACTATGGAGTGGGCAGAAACTCTTCTTTCCCAAAGTGAATACTTGATTGTCTTGACTTTGAATGAAGCTGTCTAATAATCTTTCACTTAGCAACACTGAGGAAAATAAGCTTTTTTACTAAATTATGTCCTGCTTCTGTGGCTTGGCTATTCTACCAGCCTTCCATTCTACCAGCTCTTCACCTGTTCAGTGCTGTGGGTTCAGCCTTCAGCTCATGATGGAAAATAGTACTGAGCCATTCTGAAAAAAAATTTTGTTTTGTCCTGCTCATGGTAAGAAGGAAGGAGTATTGCTTTGTACTTATGTGCAGGCACTTTGTAAGAAAAGCTGCCAAGTTCTAGTCCTGTGTAACTTTATTAAAATTTCTTACCTACCTGCTTCAGTATACTTACTTTTCATTACAGGAATGGTTTTAAGTTTGGGATCTTAACACATGTTCTTTCATGGTAGCTGTAGCCTGTGTTTTTGGTCATGCCTTCTGCTTTTAGTTTTCTGGAACATCAAGTTTGAGCAAAGAAATTAAATCCCTCTGCCCAGCACAAATTTGAAATATGGGTTCCACTATATTGAGGGGTACAGTTTAATCTGTTACTGCTGTGATATGCATTCCTTGGAGGTTTCCAGACTCCTGTATTTGCCAGCCTGGGAGGGGAGAGTATTTCAGATTTGCCTCATAGTGCTTTTAATAGCTTTGAAGACATAATGGTTGTGCCTTGTTTAGGGTTGACTGATACTCACAAGGGAACTAGTGAAGAATTTTCATTGCCATAAGAAATATTTGGATTCAGATACTGAACTGACTTAGAGGTGTGCTGAAAGTGGAAGGAGTGTCTTGTTCCTCTTCATCTCTAGGAGAGGCTGTAGCTGTTAAGTCACACATGGCTCTTACTTTAGCTGTTCTTGGAAAAGCTCCAAACTCACCTGATTTCTAAAGGGAGCAGTGTAAGATGCTGTGTTACCCTGTCCCTATGTAGAGCAGTGATGGTAAAATGCTGATGGCCTGCAGAGTATGAATGTTCTTGTATAAGGACCCAGGGCTTTTAGGAGCTCAGTAACATCAAGAGGCAATTCAAACATATTGTACTTATGGTTCAGTTTCTTGAGAATCATTTGAAGATGGTTCAGGTGTGGTCCAGTACCACATATTTGAATCAAGTCAGATGGCTCTGTGAACAGCACAACTTGTCTAATGCCTGAAGGGGTTTTTTGAGGTTTTTTTTAATTGACATCTTTTTTTCCATGTAAGCCACATACAGATAGGAAGATTAGGGTGGGAAGAGACAAGATGTAGTGTAGCACAAAGAGATAGTGAGATTTAAGTGTATTTTCAGAATTGTATATTCTTTTCTGCTTTCTTTCCCCAAAGGGGTATCAAGCTATTTAGCCTTTCTCATCCTCTGATCTGTGCTCAGAGTTTAAGCTTGTGCCCTGCAGAACTCTAGCTGGAAGGGAGTGTGGGTGCTCTTTAATGCTTCAAGTTATTAGTCAACAGGAAGAGAGAAGTTAAACTGGAGGCAGTAATCCAGGTGCAAAATTTAAACACTTCTGTTCATCAGAGCAGAGAAGTTCTGGGACAGCCTATAGCAGGATCATTTGAAGAAGGAAAAAACCAAAGTCAGCATTTCCCCAGATGGTGTTAATAGGAAATTTATAATATTTCACAGAATGGAAAGGCCATGGATAGCTGTGAGCTGTTGGTATGGGGATGTTCCTGGTTTGGTGTTTATTGTGTAAAAACTGTGGGGAAATGAGATCACAGTGTAATATTGTGTCAGTAGCTTGCTGGCCAAGGGCTGTTAAGGAATTTGATGTGCTGTCACACTGAACACCAATTACAGAAAGACAAACTGTAAAGTTCTGGTTTTAAATCTAAATGTGAACACTTTAACATCACATGGTTCTTGGTGAAGTTGGTGACTGCAGTTGTTCTACAGGACACTGCAGCTGACAGGTTTTGGTAGCAGTGCTAAGTAAAGCAGAATACTGCTGTGTTTTTAATGACACTTTTGTGCAAGGGAGTCAGTCTTTGTATCCAAGTGACTGAGCTGTTTGCCCTTGTCTGTGCTCATAACTTCCACTTTTTCTTCAGCATCCCAAACAGGCTTTAAAGTGCTAGCATGGCCCTAACCTGCACATGAGAGACAAAAAACCTCATGGCACTGAGCTGTGAGAAGAGAGGATCTGTTGTGCTGTCCTGTGCTGCCTGCATCCTTGAACAGTTGAACAGTTCAGGTGTCTCTGAGTTTTAATCTGTGGGTTGCAGTAGAGAATGAGCTTTTATCCTTTGAAAAATTGGACAAAGTTGCAAGTCTGCTAAATAGAGGCAGGGAGGACTTTCAGGTTGCAGTAAGTTAATTTTCATGTAATTTTTCTGTATTCTAGAATATCGTGGGTAATGCCAAGCCTAAGGAAAGAGGTGATGAAATTCCGTCATCTCCTGAAAAGCGGGAGAAATTTAAAGAGCAGAGGAAAGCAGCAGGTAATGCAAAGAAAGACAAGGATGAAAAGACATTAAAGACTGAGAAAAGAGTTAAGCAACCTGACAAAGAAGGAAAACTGATAGTCATCTCAGACAAAGGCAAGGTCTCAGAAAAGAATATATCTAAGAATGGAAAAGAAGATAAGGAGAATATATCAGAGAATGATATGGAATATTCAGTAGATACACAAATTGAGAAGAAGCCAGAGAATGACAACGTAAAGAGCCCACAGGAAAACGGGAAAGAAACGAAGCGGAAACGCGGGAGACCGCCCATAACACCTCCAACGGGTATGTCTGAACTGGGATGGCTGGGCCATGTACTGGAACACTTCTAAACTTGATAAAGGAGTCAACAGGATCTGATTTTTTTCACAGCTTAAGTCTCTAGGAACAGCTGGAAAAAATTTCAATTTGTCTTTGTTCAGGCTTGGTTAGGACAGCTGGGAGGATACTTGCTCGTCAGGTTTGGAGTTTCAGTGGTTTGGTCAGAGGTGAGGTTTGGGCAGGTCTTCAGTTGTTATAATCTGCAGTCAGATTTAATGCTAATATCTAGACTTTGGAAAGCCAGGGGAAACTGAATTTATGCAAGGTTAGTGAGTATTTTCAGTTGGCAGGCTTGGGAATTTGTTTTTAAGTTTTGCAGTTTCATATCCAGTCAATTTTTGTTCTCCAAACATGTAGAGCCAAGTTCTCAGACACTGCAGCCCATAACCTTGGAGTTGAGGCGTCGGAAAATACCTAAAGGAGGTGAAATTCCATCAAAGCGTCCCAGGATTGAGAAAAATTTGTGTGAGTATTTTTTGGTAGTTAACTGTAACACTACTGGTACCTGTAAGTTCTTGAAGCTTAAGTGGAGGGGGAGGAGGGGAAAGTCTGCAGTCTTAACCATGGACTGTGAGTCACAGAATGACTGAAATGCAGCTCCTGGGTATTTTTATATTGGTCACTCATGTAGCATCATCATGCTGAAAATCTCTCCTAAATCTTGGAAGCTGGGTTTGGATAAATGAGTCACAACCCACAACTCAGTAGTTCACAGGCACAGGGGGGGAGCAGTGATTATATTGCCTCCAATTTAGAGTAGGTTATAAAAGTCTTTTTCTCCTCCTTTCTTTTTCTGCCTTCGTCTTTTCTTAGCAAAGAAACATAAATACTAGATAAATACTCACATCACTGCAGCCTTACAGCTCCTGCTTCACCATGGTGTGCTGTGTAGTGATGTTGAAGAACTTGTGTGTTTGGGAAAGGGAATACATTCTCTATAGTAGTATCATGATGAAGAAGATAAAGATCTGAAGAAGGCTCTCTTCCTCTTCCTTTGGACCACAAAGTCTTAAAACTTCAGTGAACATAGGTCGTGCAGCTTAGGTCAAAGTTTTTTTATGTCTCTGAATTCTCTCATCTGACTCCTGATATTAATTATGTCTGTGGGAGACAGGCAATACTTTTTATTGCAATATTCAGATACTGATCTGTATTCTTTCTTGAAATCTTACTAAAAGAAGATGTTGAGATGCCTGTAAGAGAGTATTTTGCTCTACTGTTTTGCTTATTTATAGCTGCTAAATGTGACTGTAGCTTTTAGAGAGAGGTCTCATCACCAGGGTTGTTTGGCTTTAGCTGTTAACCCCAGTCCTTAAACCCCCCCCACTTCCAGGCTGTCACTGGGAGGCTGCATGTGACCTACTCAGTAATCCTGTAACTGCATGGTACCATTACATTTGTCTGTTTCAGCTCAGGAAAAACTGAAGAACTCTTCAGATAACCCTGAAAGAGACCAGATCAGGAGACGATCTTCAAGACTCTCATCTGGTATCAGCCATGAGATTTTAAGTACAGATCATGTCACAGCTACAGCAGAAATTCAGCCTTTGAAAGATGCAGTATCAAACCAAAAGGAATCTGAGAAGGGTAAGTAATCCAACTTCCTGGTTTTGGGGTGGCATGGCAATAACACAGTTGTTGCAGGCACTGTATTTTCACTTTTGTAACCTCCAGGCTCTAGATCTGTGATAAACACCCTATTTCACCATCAGTGCAGAGAAAACTTAAAGGAAATCTTCCATCTCTCTTTGCTGCCCTGATTGCTTTTGATTCTCTCTCCCATTTGTATCCCTCCCTTCTAGTAGAGGGATAACTGATACTGCAAAAGGTTGTAAAATAACTTACAGGGAATGTTGTGGTTGTTTGGGGTTGTTTTTTGGTTGGTTTTGCTGTGTTTTTTTGCTGTATTCTATTTTAAAGGAAGACCATCTCTCTAAGCAGCTCTAAATTTAAAAGCTTGTTACAAGTAGTTGTGTTTTAAAAACTTAATTTTGTGTTAATGCAACAGCAAGCAGTCTGAGCCTGGATAGGTATTTGTCTTCACTGTAATGCCATAAAAAAACCCACATCAGTGTTTTGCCATATGCTTTTGTGTGCATTTTACTTAATGAAAATTTTCCTCCATTCTAGTCCAGTTAGGAACTCCTGCTGAATCTGATCAGAGTTGCAGTGAACACGAGTCTCCTGGCAACACATCCCATAGCACAGCACTCAGTACAGATGCCAGTTTACAGGAAGAAAAAGTTGAAGATGCTGAATCTTCCTCTGTTACTGTCAGAACTCAAGAACCTTCTGCTGCTACAGGTTCATATTTTGATTTAATATCTAATATTGATGCTTTTTCTAAGGACACTGATGCCAGGTGTTACATATTTGTATGAGTGTCACTAACAAGAATTGTGCATTCTTGCAGTGTTAACTATGGGGGGAAATCTGTATTTTTATTCCTTGTGGACTCAGTTTTGCTCTTACACTTTGGAGATTGACAGCAATCTTCCAAAAAGCGGAAATTGTAATTTTTAAATGGCTGAGCATAGTATTTTTAGCATGTGAACAGTGAAATTAACAAATGTGTGTTTTCAGGTTGTAATTTAATATTTGTAATTCTGGGATAAGTGGGCCTAACATCTTAAAAGACCAGGTTTGCTTGTCATTTCTGTGCTGTGGGTATGTGGTGGCATTGATGTTTGGGAATCCTGATTGTGTGTTTCTATATCCTTATGTTTTGGCTTCTGTTCTACTTGGGTCCTAGACTACATAGAGGCTTTAGTGCAAATCTATGAAATAGTTAAAACATTTCAGTGTCTTAATAATGTATATGTTCTATTTTCTCTTAATTAGCTTGCCTTTTCAGATTAAAACTCATACAGGGAGCAGACAATACCAAGGCATAGTGCTCTCTGTGATTACTTCCCATAACTTTAAAACTCAGACTTTCAGCTAACTGGAGGAACTTGAACTACAAATTCCCTATTTATGCTCTATCAAACAACCTGATTTTGGAGTGGAACATAGTGTTTAGAGGGATTTACAGTAATTTGACTGTGCAATCTTTCATCCTGTTTGGTTATTCCAGATTTTCCCTCTTGCTTGCTGGTGTCCTCTCTCACCCACTCTGGTGTAACTCTACGAGTGAAATGTCCTCACCCTTTGCCACTGAGGTGCACCTGCAGTGCAGGGAGGAATTCCCCTCTTTCCTTTCTCAGCTTTGATATGTAAATAGTCTTTTACTATATAAAAATAAGAGCTCTTTTGACCTCGTGCTCCTTCCTAACCAGGCTGATGATGCATCCACCTGTATTCTAACTGTGGTGTGTTCAGACTCCTGTTGGTTGCTGTGTGTCAGGGCTGTGCCTTCCCTTCCCTACACCTGGCAGTGAGGTCAGAAGACACGGAGTGGCTGCAGATTGGTTTTGTGAGCTGGGCAGCTGTGTCCTGTTCAGTTTGTAAAATACTTCTGGGTCTAACTTTTTTTTAACTGCTGAGCTGTTTTGGCTCAGGAAGGCACTACCACTGCTGGGTTGCTCTATCTGTACAGAACATCAGTTTCCTTGATACCAAGGAAGTGCTGTTACTCTGTACTAGCTCTGAGTGGAAGAACTGCTGACAGCTTTGCCTGCAAGTCTCTGAAGCAAAATAGGGAAGCAAAAAGTGTTGGTTCTTCCAGTGCTTTTGAACTTGTCCCTCACCACCTTGTAGCAGGTAGAACCAATTTAATGTACACTTGAATTTTAGAGTTGAAAACTTCCTCTGAGTAATGGCAGTGTAATATTACCCTTTCCTCAGGCTGGTGAGCTGACAGCTGGTGAAGCTCCTCACAAGAGCTTTTCAGGAGCTGCTGTCACAGTGTGCTGGGATCTTACCTGCCAGCAGTTCAGCCCCAGCAGGGTTAGCAGCTTGTGCTGTGCTCTGCAGGCACTGGAGTGCAAAGAAATGCTAAAAAGCAGGGATGCTTCCTGATCCGCTTGGAATCTTGGGCTTCAGGCAAGGAGCAGGAGTGGTGGTTGGTGTGACTGCAGCCTGAGGGGTGTGAGGTACAGGAGCAGGTACAGGCATGGCTCCAGACAGGTACAGGCAACTGGATTGCTCTGAGGTGAAGTGTGTGGGGTTTGCATGGCTCTTCTAAGAGATGCAGCAGGTTGTAGCAGTTTTGAAAACAAAGAATTTTATGCTTTCTGAAAATACTCACATTTCATCTTCTGAAAAAGCTGTTAAATAGAAGAGAGGATATGGCAAGGCTTTCCACTACATTGGATTCAGTCACCTTTTGGATATGCTTTATGAAGGAAAATGACATCATAAAATGGTTTTTACCTCCAGTTAAAATGTTCTTAACTCCAGTTATCTTGCAGAACAAATGTACTGCCCTTCCCAAAGTGTGTTTTAGCTGATGGCCACTTAAGCTTTCATTTTATAAATTCCTGCTAATTTTCAGTTTGAAGTGCAGCATTTTCAAGATGATGCCTTTCCTGTCATCTTTTGGAGGGACTCACTGACAAACCACAACTTTGACAGGGTCTGAGAATTTGTAGAATGTTAAATCTCAGCTTTTTGAAAGAACACAGTTCTTCCATACTGTTAATAATGTTTACAGGTGTTCTTCAAAACAGCTAATACAGTACTTAGAAGGCATTTGCTACCATTGCCTATGTAAAAAATGCCTTTGTAATGCAGAAGTAGGCATGAAATAGTCTCAGAAGTAGAGAATATATGTCTTTATATTGTAATGTGTGTAATTGCAAAGCTTTGGGATTAGTGGTCAAATACTATTTAAAAAAAAAGTCTCCTGCAGAGGCATCTGGTTTTTACCTTCAGTACTCCCTTAGGATGCAAAGCTTTCCAGGGTGTTTCACAGTGTCTTGGTTTTAAGTAGCTACAGAATCAAAGGCATGTTTTTTGTTTTTTATTTTTTGTTGTTTTTTTTACTGGTGTGTAAGTGGGGTGTTGTACCTGTATAGCCATCTTCACAAGTCTGGGGAGGTGAGTTCAGGGTTGTAATGCAGTGAGAGCTCCTGTATAGTCAACAGTTTGTGCTGGGGTTGCAGCAAACAACTTGCAGTGATTATGGAAGAACAGAGACAGAAAGAATAGGCCTGATTGTGTAAAACTGATACTTCTCTGTGTATTTGTTGCTGATGAGGAAATCTCTCATCCTGCCATGATAGAACTTCAGAAAGATGAAAGCCACATTGGAGTTATTTTAAGACCAGCAGATTTTTTTTTCCCACTACTTGCATTCTGCTGGAATTTACCAATTTTAGTTTACAGTTGCCTTGTTTTATCACCTTGAACTTGTCTGATAGGTGTTGGGGTCAGATGCTGTGAATTGTAAGGGAGGAAGTTGGGAGAGGAACACACTTGGGTGCCTGATATTTATAAGACAGTATTTCTCAATTCTGCTTTCTCAGCATTTGGGAAGCATAATTTTGGCAGCAGGTAGGTGGGGCAAGACAGCAGAGGAATGCTGGTGTGCAGCTGAACCATTGTGAGTTCAGAAAAACTGATCCCTTTGGCTGTCTTTTGCCATTATTGCTATTAATGATTCCCTCTGGCTTCCTAATGGATGTGTTCCTGAGCATTTTTTATTTAGGCTTCAAATGGGAAGAATTCCAGCTGAATGTGTAATACCAACGTGCGTGGTATCACTTACACTGGTGTGACCTGTGGGATCAGGGCTTCTCCTGAGCTCACTTAATGGGATGGGCACAGGCTGTGAGAACATGACTAGGTTCACTTACCTCCCCAAAGCCTCTGGTGTATTGCTTGTGCACTCCTGACACTGGCACTTCTCTCCTGGATTAAAGCTCATTTCGGGAATATGTACTCCCTGAGTTGTGACCTGAAGGTCAGTGCTGTGGTGGTATCTAAAAATCCACACTTCTGGGTATGGAATGGATTTTGTTTCACATAATTAAAGCCATCTCATGTAACATTAGATATGCCAGACATGCACCTGAGTGGACACCCAGGTATCAACAGGTGGTTTTATTGGAAAAAACTCTTAAGGATGGAGAATAAGAGCTTTACAGAATAAATGGTGTCACCTGAAATCCAAGTACAAAAATAACATTTCCATACTTAACCAGCATTAAAAACTTTATTCATGAGTGGTTTGTTGATAGTGGAGTTTTAAAATCCGTAGCTACTCCACAGGTACATCTTCTGCAGTGGAAGTGGGTTTGTGTACCTGGTTCTGGTGGGATGGTGTCCATTGGTTCCCACTGTCCAACAGGGAGCAGGAATCCTGGGGCTTGCACCTGGGAGTAACTTGTGTGCAGCAGTTTGAGAGGCCCCTTGGTGTGGGATCTAAAAATGTCTTGGAAAATCACCACTGGCTCCCTGCCCCTTGGCAGGGGCAGTTGGAAAGGGTCTGAGCACACTGTCCTAAAACCAACTGGAATTGGAGGCTGAAAGCTGGATTTGATGGGTAAATGCCCAGGGAACAGACAGAAGTCTCTCCAGGTACTTAAAATTGTCTGTCAAGCAGTTATGTTCTCAGACTGCTGTGTGCATTAAAGAGATTTGGGTTTGGGGAGCAGAGAAGTATGTTGTCAGGGTAGGTGGTGATGGGAAAAGAGGGATATTTCTCTCTAAAATTCCCACAAATCAAAGCATAGGAATTAAGGCCAAGATTAACTTCTCAGACATGGAGTAAGTACAGCATTGTAATCCAGTGCAAAACTTTTTTGTCTGCAGCCTTTAATTCTTCTCCTCACTTAATGGGAATTCATTCTCCTCCTCTAGGAAGATACTACAAAACATAATAAATTAATAACCTTCATTTTCTCCAGTGTGTTGGTGGTGTTTTGGCATGGGTGAGTGGTGCACCCTGGTAGTACTAGTTTTAACTTGCATGATGTACAGGAAGGTCATGGTTTTCTTAGCAAATGAGTATCAGGAATTTTGAAAGACAAAAGCTCTTTTTAAAGAGTGTGTTCCCAGTCACTAGTTGGTAGATGATTCAGATTTGTAGTGGTTGCAGACATTTCTAACAGCAAATACAATTTGGACTTTTTATATTGTTGTGTTTTAAAGCACCTGCACTGCCTTCTGAAAGGGCAGCAGGGCATTGCTTGTCAAAACTGAAGTTCCTCTTTAAAAATTTTGAGCAAAATTCTGATCAATCACTATGTACTACAGGATAAAATCCTATTCTGCTGGGGTTTTTATTCTGCTCCTCTAATTTTTAGAGACCAGAATTGGTGTTTAGGATGTAACTAAATCAAGTTGTCTTTGAGAAAACTGGGTGACAGTCTGTTGGCAAATTTTTACAACCAGTTAAAACTTGTGTTCCATGTATGTGGAAAGAGGAGCACTCTACAGCTCTTTGTGTGGCTTTTAGAAAAATAATTTTACTTTAAAAGTGAGCTGCCTTTGCTTTGCACAGCTCTGCTTTTGTGTCTGTAGTTGTATTCCCCAGAACTCTTTATTTGCATAGGCATGCATCAGGGTTGCTATTTGCCTTATACTTACCATGTGTTTTTCTAATTTTGTCACTTTAGCTTTGGGTTTCAGTTAAGGAGAAGCACAATATCTTTGCATCCAGTTTGAGAGAGCAGCTGTGCAACCTGCAGCTTCCCTAGGTAGGCTCTGATTTCTCCAAGGTAGTGTAAAAGTTGTTGTTTTTTAAGTCTGACAATTCAGTACATGAAGAAGTCCATCCTGCTGTGCTTTTATGAAACTTTCTTACAGCAAGACACCAGGATCTGGACAGAGTTTCATTTACACCTCAAAGTCCAGGTAAAGCACCCAGCTGAAAGGTATGTCAAGGTTTGCACAGCAGTGCACTGCACACCTAAGAGCTTTTTTGTGCAGTATAGATCTCCCTGGTTTTATTGTTACAAATCTAGTTGCCAGCACAGGGAGAAAATGGTGAGTGGAGGATGGGATAAAATACTGTCTTTGAGTAGTTCTTGCAATGTCAAGTAATGTTTCAGGCTCAAAAATCCTAATTTTATGAGCATGTAATGAATGATTAGTGATGTTTGATCTGCTACACCAAGCATCTGCTTTAGGTAGTGAGTGTTTTCTGGACACACTGGAAATGCTTGGATGTTGCATTTCTGTAAAGTAGTTTGAGAAGAGCATTTAGGCAAAATGTTCTTGTTTTCACACCTAAGATCTTGAAAGACAGGTTTTTGAAAACATAGTTTGGCTGCCAGAATGAAGAACAGGAACACTTCAGTGAGCTCAAGAAAAACAACACAAGGTTTCAGAATAAACAAGCCCAAAGAAATAGGTAATTAATGAGGAATCTGGCCCAGTGGGGTAAAGTGATCTGAAGCACAGTGTAAAAATTCTCAGCTGTGCTGAGCAGAAGGCTGTATTTAAAATGTGGAATAATAAGAGAACAGATGTATTCTCAAGCAAGCAATGGCTCCAGAAATATTCTTTAGATTTCTGAGACTGACTGTGCTGGACCAGTAACATGAGACCCCAGTGGTCAACTTGACATCTGTCCAGAATCACCTCTGCAGTTACTCCCAAGGTACATAAAATTTTGCATTTGCACCTGAAGAGATGTAATGGTAACAAACAATAATGCTGAAAATAATTCAAATGGAAGCACTGGAGAACATATATTTTAGAGACTTGATTCAGTTTAACAGCAGGTAGAAGAATAATTGGATTTCAGTTAGGATTTCTGTGGAGAGCAGACTAAAAGTCTTGTCAGTTTAACAGGCAGCTGTGTGTGAAAGTCTGATGGTTGGAGCTGCTCCTGGCCAGACAAGACCAGCTTTATTTGGGAGAAGCTGCTGTGTGTTATGTGCACTATTGGCTCACTAACAGGCTGCAGAAGATGCCTCAGGATGGGAGACCTGCAGTGGAGATGCTGTGCTGCTCCCAGTTGTTCCTGTCCCAGCAGGAGTCAATTGGAACAAAGAAATGGTCACGGTGGGGAAAAAACTTGTGGCCTCAGAAGCTTCACACTTGGACTAAAGGTGGTCATAGCTTGAACCTTGGCAAACTGCACAACAGGGATTTTGAGGCATTGCTGACTTGGAGGCATAGGGTTTTTTTCTCTGTAGTGAAAATGAAGTGAGCCTCTTGTTTGGCCTTGAGTCTTTGTGCTTCATATTGTACTGGCTAATTGTGTGCCCAGTGAGGAGCTGTAATTTTGGTTATAAAGGTGGAAGAAATAGCAGGTGGTAGGTGTATCCTTAACTTTCCTCTGTGCTCAGAGAAAACACCCACCAAACTCCTGCAAAGGCAAGTGCTTGAAAATCTGAGGCTGTTACAGCAAAATTTTTTCTCTGGAGAAAACAGTTTCAGTATCACGCATTGTGAGCAAAAATCATATGTCCATGTAAAGAGGAAAGTTCAGTCCTTCTGGTGTTGGTGCAGTGAGTTGGCTCCAGAGCCAGCTCTGAGGCTGCAGCTTCAGGGGCTCTCTGGGTGGTGAGGATGGGCAGCAGTGGCCCTGGCAGCAGGAGCTCTATTGTCTTCCTGATAAAGAAGGAAAATGTCCCCAAGTGTGGTGATGATGGTAATAGTTTAAACTTTGGAACAAAGTGTGGAAGATCGTGGTTTTATTACTCTGAATTGACTCCTTTTGTCTTTTGCAGAAAGTTTTTGTCTGCTTTCCTTCCCTTCACCCTGTGTCTTTGCTACCTCTGTCTCCAAACTTCAGCTCAGGCATGCTCAGTGCCCCTTCCAGCTCCTGGCTGAGCAGTTGGAAGGCTTTTCCTTTGTCTCCTCTAGAGTTTGTCAATCTCAGTGGAGGGGAATTGCTTTGGGTTTGGCTACAGAGCCTCATCATGACAGTTGTGTGATAGTAGCTTCCCTTGTCTTTATTTTTTGGCTTCAGATCCTCCTGCCCCTTCTGCTGCAATTAAGTTTTCCCATCTTCATCTTAGTTATTTAATGGAAACAAGTTCTCTTTCATTGTCCTGAATGCTGGGTTTTAGCTTTTATAGTCAAAAGACACTTCCTGCACTTGCTTTCACTAAGCCCACAGGCTGTTTCACTGACCATTCCTGAAATATTTTGCATTCTTTATGAAAGCAGCTTTTGATGGTGTGCAGTTTATTTCAATTTTGATGTTGGAAAACTTTGTCTTCCCCAAGCATGATCTGGTTGCCTGGTTTTGTTGTTGTCTTATTACCAGAACTGCTTGAAGCAGCATCCCTGTCAGGATGTTCTTAACCTGCTTACACCAAAATCACTTTCTTTCTCCTTGTCATTGTTTTTGTAAAACATCCAAAAGTAATGAAACATCCAAAAGTAATGTCTTTAACTTTTACTATTCTCAAAATTAACTAAAAATCTTTCTTTTAACTGGTCTGATGTATGTATGATTTCTTAATCCTTCCCTGTACATCAGCCTCCATAGTACTGCTGTTTTTTTCTCTATAAATAACTTAAGTTCTGTTTCCTTGTCATGACACAGTACTGAAAAACTGATGATGCTTCATGTACAGCTATCTAGGGTGCTTTTCTTCACCATGACATAACCTCTAACTGTGCAGCTCAGTAACACCATTTTTGTTGCTACATGCTAAAAATTTCTCCCCAAGCTGTCCTGTGTTCTTACATCAAGATAGTGTTGGCACTACCTTTAGCACTCCCATGCTGTGCCTTCCTACATATGTGCATTTTTGGAAGGTCTTATTCTTGTTAGTAATGCTTCTGGGTCCTTTTGTGTTCCTCGTTTGCAACTACTTCTAATAAAGTGTCTTCATTTTCATTCATGTGCTGCTTATCTTCAGTTTCACATCACAGTTACAGGGTCTGGGTTTTAGCTTTAAACACTTCATCCTCCTCTATGTTTGAAAATACTTGTAGATGTGGAAATTATATTTTAGTTCTGGCAAAACAAGTGGAAAAAAAAATATTTGGAAGCTGTTCTGTAGAAATGACACCTCCTTTTCATTGTCCCCTCGTTGGTGAGGGGTTTTTTTGATGCTGCATGTGTATTAGTGTTCTGACTAAAATACACAATCTGTGTGTAATTCAGTCTCAGTCTCTGGCAGCACTGCATGCAGTGGTTTTTGCTGTTGGGCAAGGAACTCAAGGAAGCAAAATGTCATTTGACAGTAACCTCATTCATAACAATACTGGTGTCATGACAACCAATTTTTAAGAGCATGGCAGGGCAGAGCTTTTTTCCTCTGAAGCTTTTGATCCTGAAGTCAGATACAGCATTAAAAGTTTATTTTTAACATTCCATAGCTAACATGTTTGAATGCATGCCCATTTCTCAACTTTTTTATGTTTGAAGTTCAGGAAACCATTTGATAAATATAGCAAATGCATGGGGGAATTTATCTGTTTGTTCTTACAGTAACAAAACCTTGTAGGAGAACAGATTTTCTTGCATCAAAAAAAGCTGCAACTGTTGGTCAAGAGCACAAGTTTAGATGCAAGTTCTTGGACTGTTCAAAATTCTTCCGCAAAGCCAAGTTATTGCATTATCACATGAAATACTTTCATGGAGTGGAGAAGGCTGCAGAATCACAGCAGAACCCTGTAAAAAGAAATATTCAAACCAGAGCTTCTTTGGCTTCTGAAAAAGCTAATCAAGAAAGGTCAAAAAGAGGACGGACCACAACTGGTTCATTGTGTAAGTATGTTGATGATCTCTTTTTGTGTGTGTGGTTTTTTGTTTGTTTGTTGTGCTTTGTTTAAAACAGCAGCCAGCAGGGCAGGGGGGAAAGACCAGAAATTGATTTCCTTTTAGGCTGAAGAATTGTCCTTAGGGCTTCATCTCAGCACATTTCTTTGTAGAGAAGAAGCACAGTATGTGTAAACATTATTTTTTAGAGAAGGTAAAACTGAAGAAATTCCCTCACCTAGAAATAATAATCATGTTCTGTAGAAAACTGACTACACAGCTTCTCTTCTCCTTTGTAACAATTCACTTGAGTATTAAATCTTTGTTCTCTTTTCAAAACTACAATTCTCTCAAGTTTCTGGTATTTTTTTTTTTCTCCTGGCCTGACAAATATCTAAATAGTGTTGTTTGAAATCTCCTATTCCTTTTCTGCATTCAGGAAGAGTCTGGGTAATTACAGTTCTTTGCTATTTCTTACTTGGTCTTTACATTTCGTGGTCTGACCTCAGGATTGTACTGAACTACAAATCCAGTCCCACCTTCTGTAGCATTTCCAGTTCTCATTGCTGGACCCCTGGGGAAAAAGAGCCCTAGTATTTAACAAATGCAGTTGCTACATCTGTACTTGAAAAAAGATCCTCATGCAACTGGTGAGTAGTGGTAAGGTATAAAAACTTAATGGGAAGAAAATAAATTATAAAGTTTCAGCTGCTTTGCAGTCTTCAGAATTGTCTTAGCTTCTGCTTCACCATCTGGTTCTCTGAAGCACTTTCCTCCTTGTGTCTTGTGTAACATCAGAGCAGGGCTGGTTGTGAACTGCAGTGCTGCTGCTGGGAACCCAGCTGAGCATTGGGCTCTCTTTGTTCTGCGGGTCAAAAAAATTGTCACAGCTTTGATTTTTTGAGTCTTTTTATTTTATAAAATCCAGCTTGCTCTCTGCTGAATTCCCTGGTGGTATTTTTGCATTTGATCTTTCATTAATATTCTGTTTAATTAAGAATTCTTAAGTCTTGCAAGTTGTTCACTGAGCTGCAGCTCACTACAGCAGAATATACCTGGACTTTCATTGCTTCACATCTGCTTTTCCTTATGTGTCCAGCAAATATTTCTTCAGTTGGGGTGCTCCTGCCTCTCCCCTAAAAAGATGAGTGTAACTTAATGGACCACATATACAACAAGGAATTACTACCCCTCAACTAATATAGCCCAAATGCTTTTGTAACTTTAAAGAATGTAAAGACATCAGATTTACTTAAATAGAAGAAGATTTTTTTTTCTTTAAGCACACCAGGATGCAATTCTTCAAGGTATTGAGATGTAACCATATTTGCTTACTGGAGGCCCCCATCTCTTTCATTGCCCATTTGTGGATGGGTACTTTTAGCCTGGGTAATTTGGTGATGTGCCTCATAGCATCTCCCTGCAAGTTGCCCCTGGATTGTGCTGACAGCTGTTGAAAAGTTCATCGAGATGGAAGCCACCCATGAAGTTCTGAAGTCACCTTCACTGTCAAAACCTGCTGTTGTGGACCTCCAGGAAGGTTTTTCTTGATGAAGCAAACAATAACATTTTACAACAGTTATATCATGTGTCTGATAATAAGTGCCATTTGGTTTTTAAACCAGTGTGCTCTTGATGCTTATTTTTTTGGGGTGGGAGGTACAACACAATCTAAAGTAAAGCTAATGGGGTTTCTGAGCTCAAACTGTTGCATTTTGAGTTCTGGGCTTTTTGCAAGAATCTCTTCTCTTAATGGCATGTGTAAGAAGACAGCCTGCTTAGCAACACTTTCCCCCTGTCCACTGAACACTTTTATGTCATCTTTTAAAAAGGTTCTTCAGGATGAACTGTTTAATGAGAGTGAAGGCATCTGAGTGCATAATTAAGTATGGTACATGGTGGGTTTAATTTTAATCTTTACCATCCTTTTGTGAGCAAAAATTCTCCTGTTGAAAGCTGACATTTGAATCATTTTACCTGGTGGAGCAAACGTCCTTTTCCTACACTTCAGTGTATTAGACAGATCTTTAAGAAATGGTGATCTCTAACACTTCAGATTTTTGGAACTGTGAGTCTTGTGACTCCGTAAGCTTGGAGATATTCTGCTTTAGAAGCTTTATCACATTTAAGTGTTACTCAAGTAAACCTCACAAGTTTTATTTTTGTATTTGGGGATTCCTTACTGTTTCTGCTACACACAATTATAACAAAATAGTGAATAGTGGGGTGGACTGTGGCTAGATTTGAAATGAGAACAGTTATTCTTCCTAAAGTTCTAGGCAATTATGCACTATTCACAACAGTAGGATAACCTTTTTAGAGCTTAAAATTAAAAATTTCATCACATAGAAAACAAGACATTTATAGGTGGCCTTTAGTGGCTGTTGTGGGATGCAGGAAGGAGCAATTCATTATAATTACTTTTCACTAAAGTGGAGACTCTGCTGCAGCTCCAACATCTGAAATGTAAATTGTGCCAGTTGGCTTGGTCTTCAGAAGTTGAGTGAGCTGGAAAGGCTAATATGGAACTGATGTGTCCTGTCTCTAGGAAGGAAATCTTACTTTTGCAGTGGGAAATTTTTCTGAAATGTGAAAGTCAGCTTGTGCACTTCCCTGCTTGCACAGCTGATGCACCTCATACCATGGAGAGACTCTGTATTTACAGAATTATGGAATAGTTTGAGTTGGAAGGGACTTAAAAGGTCATCTAGTCCTTGTATTGGGACATCCTCAGCTAGATGACACTGCTTGGAGCCCTGTCAAACCTGCCCTGGAATGGTTCCAAGGATGGGCCACCTACCACCTCTCTGGGCAACGTGGGTCAGTGTTTCACCACCCTCATTGTAAAAACTTTCTTCCTTCTACCTCATTCAAATTTCCTTCTTATATCTGGTTTAAAACCATCACCCCTTGTCCTGTAGCCACAAGCCCTGATAAAAAGCCCCCATCTTTCTTAAAAGCCCCCTTTAATTACCAGAAGGTCCCTAAGGTGTCCGTGGAGCTCTCTTTTCTCTAGGCTGAACAACCTCAACTCTTTCTGCATTTCCCCATCTCAGAGCTACTCCAGACCCCTGACCATTTTTATGGCTGTCTCTGTACCTGTTCCAACAGGTCCACCCCAGAACTGGACACAGCACTGCAGGGGTCACCAGAGCAGAGAAGAGGAAGAGAATCTCCTCTGATCTGCTGGTCATGCTGCTTGTGATGCTGCCCAGGATGCAGTTGGCCTTCTCTGTAGCAAGCACACATTGCCAGCTCACCTCCAGCTTTTCAGCCACCAGTACCCCAAGTCCTTCTCCTCAGGGCTCCTCAGTCCCTCATTCCCCAGCCTGGATTGATACCCATGGTTTGCCCTGACCCCTGTGCAGGACCTGGCACTTGGCCTTGTTGAACCTCATGAGATTCACAGGGATTCATCTCTTCAGCTTTCCAGGTCCCTTTGAGCAGCATCCTGTCCTTCAGACATGTGAACCACACCACTTTGTCACCTGAGGGTGCACTCATCCCACTGTCAGTGCCATTGACAGGACTGGTCCCGGGGTGGATCCTTAGGGACACCACTTGTCACCATTTACCATCTGGAAATTGAGCTGTCCTGAAGATTTATTAGGATATCCAAACCTCATTAGATGTGAACTAGTAGGGGAATTGATACATGTGTGCAAGGAAATGCTAACAAAAGCTTCACTAAGGTGTTGGGTTTTCCTTGATGTTCTTAATAACCACTCAGTTGTGCTGCAGACTTGTTGCTGCCCACAGCATGGCTGCTGCACTGGCAGGGACTTCATCAATTGCTTCAAAAGAAGTGTGGCCATCAGGGCAAGGGAGGTGATTCTCCCTCCCTGGCCTGTGCTTGTGGGACCCCAGCTGCAGTACTGTGTACAGGTTTGGAGCCCCCAGCACAGGAAAGGTACTGACCTGGTGGAAAGGGTCCAGAGAAGGGCCACAAAGATGCTGGGAGGGCTGGAGCAGCTCTGCTCTGGAGCCACGCTGAGGGAGTTGAGGGTGTTCAGCCTGGAGAAGAGAAGGCACTGAGGACACCTTAGAGCAGCCTTCTAGTCCATGAAGAAAAGCTGGGGAGGGGTGGGTAGTGACAGGACAAGGAGTGATGGTTTTAGAATGAAAGAGGGGAGATTTAGATTAGGTATTAGGAAAAACTTCTTTACCCGATGCTGGACTGGGTTGCCTGGGGAGGTTGTTGATGCCCCCTCCCTGGAAGTGTTCCAGGACAGGTTGGATAAAGCCTTGTGCAGCCTGGGCTGGTGGGAGGTGTCCCTGCCCAAGCAGAGGAGTTGGATCTTGATGATCTTTAAGGTCTCTTCCAACCCAAACCATTCTGTGATTCTATAGCCTTCTGCTCCCAGGGCATGGTTCCTTTCTCTGAGGACTCTTGCTCTGATGGAAGTTTAAATCTGGGTTTGAGACATCAGAACCACTGTGCAGTGTTAGGCTGCACTGTTGGTGTGTGGGGATTCTAATAGCAACCTGAGTGTGACAGAGGGGGAGAAAAAAATCACAGGACCTGCAATTTGTTCAGGGGCTGAGGAAAATCTGCCCCTGCTGAGGACCCCATAGAAGGTATTTCAAAATAAATCCATGCATTTAGTCAGTAGGTTTGAACTTTTATATGTGACCTCAGTAGAAAATATTCTTTTTCCATTGCTCCAAGTTAGGTGCAGTATGTCATGTTAATGCACAAGTGTCTGCATTCCAGGGATGTGTGTAAAGAGCAATGGGATCTCATTTTTACCTGTGATGCTGATGAGATCCAAACCAGGCATTTGCCAACCAACCAGGGGAACAGGTTGGCAAACTTGCTGTGACAGCTTAAACATGTAAGGCATCCCATTGTCAGCTGATAGGTGTTACCATGTGAACCTTGGGGATGTCACCTGGGGGGTCTCTGGGTGATCCTTTGGTGGATTTGCTGTTTCCTCTGAGCAGTGGCTGATGGATTCCTCTTTGCCAGGCAGTGGGATGGGAATGGGGGACAGTAGGAACACCCAGTGTGTTCTGCAGAGTTGCTGATCAGCTTTGTGGCTTCTCTTGGGATGCTGCATGTAGTTTGTGAAGGAAGGCTGTGTGAAACACTTCAGCTGGAAGCCCAGGTGATGTGTGGTTTTCTGGTTCTTGAAAATCACCAGGGATATTTTCAGCAAATGATCTCCCAGCTGTGGATGGTGAATATTGCTTACTTCATAGCACTTGGGAATTCAGTCTCTGCTTCCTGGGAAAGCCAAATTATCTTAGCTGAGATCTGTCATCTTTTGTCATCCATTGGGCAGAAATCTAGTGCTTTGTCACTGAGTTCAGACATGCTTATGTGTAAGTTCTCTTGAGGCTCTGTCCTTGTGGTTTCTGCAAGGTTGAGGTAGTTTTGTACCTCAAGTCTGTATTTGTTTTGAAGATCCTTCACTGCTTTTGAATCACCTCTTTTTTATGGAAAATGTAACTTCTCCCAGGCTCAGAGGAGAGAAATCTGAAAGAGGTTTGTGGAAGAAGGCTGTGGGCAGTTTATCTGCAAGCTTGTTTATCTCTAATTGTTATAAACATATCTTCTGTTTCTGTAGTTCAGGGACTCTAGAAAATCTGTACCTCCTGAGGAGTCTATAGAAGGTACTTCAGAAGAAACCCATGCATTTGGTCATCTAGTGTCATCTGAGCTGGAAATTAAAATACTGGTGTTTTAATTCCAACATCACTCTTCAAGAACAGTGAAAGTGTTCAGTGCCCTGGATGTCATTAGGGGTTTGTGGTCTGTTTGTAGAGAACTGGATAATCCTGATGGACATTCTGAATTGTAGATGTATTAAAGGGCACTAATATTTGTTTGAGATGGGCATCATCAGGAGTGTCTGGAAGCTGTATCTTAGATGCCACCCATGTCCCCACCTATGGATATCTCTAAGACAAGTGCAGGCATCTTCCTGGGACCTCCATAGGCAGCTTTAGGAAATGTATTGGATCTGCACTCCTTAAACAGAGTCTCTGAGTACAGTCCTGTTGTAAAGAAAGAAGTTGGAGCACCAAGAGAAGCAGAAGCTGTTCCCCAGGGACACGTAGTGGAGTGAGTGCTCTGTGTTGGCCTTTCTTGAAACTGCCTTGAATTCCTGGGAGTGGGAGGAGGCAGAGGAGGAGGAGGAGGTGGCTTCTGGGGAGTGAAGGGTGGCTCAGGGTCACAGGAGGGTGGAAGCAGGGAGCACCTCTGCAGGGGCTTACATACCCCAAGGCAAGTTCTTGGTTGTGGTCCTTATGGTAAATAGTTGTTCTTTTGTGGAGTAGTTTTATAAACTGGCCTGTTTGAATTACACTTGAAAATGCTGTGTTGAGAAGAAACAGGACACCAAATGTTAAAGGTTTACAAGGCTGAGTCTTCATGGCACAAATTGTAACACGTACTTCTCCAAAAGTTTAGGGTAACTTTTAATCCCATCTTCTCAAATTTAGTCTCAACTCATAAAATATATTTCACAGTGCTCAAAAGGTCTCATAGACCCTCTATAAACTTTTCTCTCAGTGGAAAAAAAAGATGCTTCAAAACGTAATATATTTGTTGATAACACAAACAGATCTCAGGCCACAAGAAGCCCAGGTGTCTTGTTCTCTTTCAAAGACTGACTGGTACTATCAGGGTGGTCATGGGGTTCTTCATATGTTAATTCATGAAACTGAGTCAAGCTGGTGGGAAAGGGCAAGTTAAGGGGCCTGAATGAAGGTTGTCTGGGTTATGTTGGAATTTTGTGGTTCCCTGAGATGGTATTCTGTAAATATTTTTGGAACTTAAAGCAGAATGATAGACAGGAAAGATCAAGGAAGAAAGGCTTCTCTACATGACTTTTTACCCTCTACTGCTATAAAGTTAGCATTTCAGAAAGTTTAGGACACTGGTGTTTCCAAACAGTTTGTGAAGTACCTTCATCTTTTTCAGCTACCAATATACAATAGGAAGAAATTTTGTCTGTCTGAACTGATGGTGTTCAGGCAGTTCAACCCACTCATCATGGAAGTCCTCAGTGAGCAAATTCTGTTACCTGGAAGTCCTATAGAAACAGACCTGTGTTTTTAACAAAGCAGCAAAACCCACCCTCTCTTGCAAGAGGAGAAGTTGGTCCTGTTCAGAATGGAAGACTGCACACACAGAGCTGTACCTTTCCAAGGAGTCTTTCCTGGTTGTGATACTTTGGCATGTTTTTGATAACATTTGTGGATAAAACGTGCTACTTTCTACTGTCTTGCAGCTCTTGAGGTAAATAAGTACTCAGGGAAGGGCAGCAGTGAGTTACCTGTCTGGACAAAATGTACCTTTATGAGACAGTCTTGTGTGGAATTGGAGAGCTGGTTTATTTTCTGTCTTCTGCTGTGGCCTCTCCTAAAGCTCTTGGGCAGATGAGTAGAAGGCAGCTATTTGGTTACAGAAAGAGTTACAAAAACAGCACCTTTCCCCCCACCCCCCTTCAAGTTTTAATGCAACTTCAGAATGAGAGGATCAGGGAAAAAGTCATCTGATGGCCTTCAGAATTCTGGATCTTGGAGGGTTTTTTGCCTGAAGGGATCAATTTGATTCTGAAAGCTCCCTAATGACAGGGTCTTGATGTGTTTTATGTTGGCCTGGGCAGAGTTCTTGATCCCATTTCTATTCCTTCTCTTTTTGGTCATTTTCAGGTACTACTCACATATATCCACCTGGGATCTAAGTCTTTAGGCAAGAAGGGAGTTGCCTTTCATATCCACAGAACTTCTGAGATGCTTACAATGATAGAATTGGGTGTTCTTCATGAAAATCAATCAGCAAGCTCTGAGCTTGGCTACTGGGTCTCCTAGACCAAGATTCTTGATAACATCCTCCAAAATTACAACGTGCTTGTTGTGTTAAGCCTGGAAGTCCTGCATGCCATGCAGCCTCAGCCTTTATCAGCTTCACTTCTTGTCTCCCATGCAAAGGAGTTTCTCAGTAGGAGTTGCTAGCTTTGGTTAGGAAGATAGCTTTTTGACTTAAATAGTAAATGGAATCTGTGATAAATCCATTCCTTTATCACATAATCTCTGAATTTTAGGTAGCAATCTTCTTGCTCTCAGTTGGAACACTGTTGATTCAGTGGTATGTATTTAAAACCTGCCTTCCTTAGTGTGTAGAGCTTCTCTGTGTCACTGCTATCTGCCTCAACTCAAATCATGCTCTTGAGGGCAGGCAGTGGTTCCTCTAAATCAAGACAACCTCTTCCTTCTTCTCTTGAAGCAAACAATAGAAGTCACCTTACCTTCATCTGCCTAACTGAACTGTTTCTCTTTCCCTTTTTCTTCCAAGTCATTTTGTTTCTGGAAGAATAGAGCTTTGGGGAGTGCATTTTCATTCAGTGCTGCTTTTGTGGAAGGAAAAAAAAAAAAAAAAAAACCACAAAAAAACCCCATGTCAGTTGACCAATATGTCTGATCAGAAAGACTCCACATGGACTATCAGAGATGCTGCTGCTGAAGTAGACATATTTTGGGACTATTTAAATCTTGGACTTCATCTTTATTCTCTTTGTAGATGCTCCTCTACACATAGCCCTAAGGAGTACCCCATATAGAGGTGAAAAAATAGAAAAGAGAAGAACTTCAACTCCTGTAAGTGCACTAAATAGTCACCGACATTCTGTTAGAGAACAAACCAAGAACCACATAGCAAGATCCCTGCGGAAGCCTCAGGAAAGAGTTGCAAATGGTATGACTTTTAGTTTAACATGAAAAAGTTAAACTTGGAAAGGTCTTGGAAAAGTTTTAACATTGTAAGGAACTGATAATACTGACAAAGTTCTCTCTGCCCTCTTTTGGAGAGTTTATTTATCAAGGAATGTACAGTATCAAATGTAAGTGCTGTGTTTTCACTGGTCCTCTGTTTCAAATGAAGAAGGAATATAGGGAATTTTGCAAGCTTTCTTGCTATATGCATTGTGGTTTAATCTCAGTCAGTGTGTTATATTTTAAGAAGTAAAAAGTACCATAGTATTCAAGGGCATGAAAAGATTCATGCTTGTTGCATGCATGTGTCTTAATTCTGTTAAACTCATGGTTATTGTCCTAGGCATAAATATTGTAAGTAATCCTGAACTAGTTGAGATACTTTAACTTAATAAAGAAAAAGATAAAAAGGGAGAGGTAGGACAACCCAGTTTGTTTGTTTGCAATTTTATTCTGTAATAGAATTTAACTACTTTGAGTAGTCAACATTGCTTGCTGCTGAACATCTCTGAACAACTTTACTTCATTACTTTGACTGTTCCTTGGTATGCTGTAAACACTCTATATAGCAATCTACTGCAGTATAGGTGGGGATTCAGCCATATAGGGGATGGGGCTGTGTGAATACATATGCACACACACGTGTATAAGTAACATAAATTTCATTATATTTTTACATGCACACATAAATAATACTTAAGGAATTTCTAGCATACTTGCAGATTTACTACCTCAGCACTTTCCTTCAGGTATTTGGTGAGAATTTGAGTCACAGTGATGAGAAAAACAACAAAAAAATAAATCTGTGCTTAGACTATTCCACCTGTAACAGGATCTTTGTTCTGGAGAGAGTTTGGAGAAAATCTCCTTATTTGCCTGTCCCTGTGTTGTTCTGCTGGTCCTGGCAGGCAGTCAGTACTTAGCACCTCTGTTTATTCCTGGGCATTCTTTTCTGCCTTCCTTTGTAGGAGGGCCTGAATGGGAGGAGGAGATCCTTTCACAGCTCTTTGTTGGCTGCCTCAGTGGGACATTTCTGATCTCAGAGTGTGGCTTATAGAGATTAGGAGAAGCTTTCACAGTGCTGCTGGAGGATGTGACCAAGTATTCATCCTGGGCCTTGATTTGTCTGCTGGAGGAAAAGAAGTGAAGAGGGCTGAAGGCTTAGGTCTATTAATACTTTTTTTAAAAAATCCTTTTTTAAGCCTGTGTTTCTTGTGCAATTAAATTTTAGGATTATTAAGGCAGTTTACCTTTCTCTTTGATCAGGTGAATCTATGAGGGTGCTCGTAGTCTCCTTACCTGGTCTTTTTTCAGTGAGAATTCACCAGACTTCAGAAA
This sequence comes from Heliangelus exortis, assembly GCF_036169615.1. Lineage (NCBI taxonomy): Eukaryota > Metazoa > Chordata > Aves > Apodiformes > Trochilidae > Heliangelus > Heliangelus exortis. The sequence continues at coordinate 14,856,090 of NC_092437.1, read as the reverse complement.
CAAATTCTGCAGTAGAAGGGTTTGGGAGGTCACTTGTGTAATATTATTTCTTTGAAGGTTTGTTGTTTTTTTTCTTAAGGAAAAAAATTCCTGCCTTAACTGTGGTGTGCAGTTAAGATAATAGGGCTACACAGAACTTAGGAAATACTTGCATTTTTGCAGATTTTCCAGACATACTGGGGAGCTCAAGCGTAGAACATCTGGAACATAGTGACAGTTTTTGTCATTTATCATGGATGTGTTGATAGTGGCTGAAGTAGCAATCTCTGCACTCTCAGGAATTTTAAAACAAATCAAACAGTCTGACAATGCCAGTTTTGATTTCCAAGTGAAAGTGTTGGCCTCAATTATTCTCTCTTTGGCCTTGGGAGGATGAGATGGCAGAGCTTCCTTGCATCCCCTGTGTACGAAGAGGGAGAAAGAAATGATACCCAGAGGATCCTGACCAGTGGTCAGGAGGTAAGAATAAAGGACAGTAAGAAGCAAGTTGGAACCTTTTGTGCCAAGATTCAAATATGAACCTCTTTATCCTTTTACTTATTTTTTTATTTCACTGCCGTGAATGAAAGGTGATGTAGGGGGGGTGAAGTTTGTCTTTTGTGCTGCCAGTATCCTTCCTTGGAAGGACATGGAGTAGTTGGTCTGGGCAGCTGCCATCAGCAGTCTGTGTGGCAGCTGGTAATGCCCAATTTTAGCAGCCATCCCTAATGAGGGATGCCAAATGAGGAGCCTAAGTGGCAGGAGACAGGCAAAGACTGAGGATGGGGAGATACAGAGCTGAAGACTGAGGAGGAACTAGAGAGCACATCTCCTTCCTGCCCGTGGCAGCTGGGAATGTGACTGAGATTTCCATCTTCTCAGGGGGAGCTGTTTGTCCTGTCCATGTGTAACGTGGGGTTGTGAGCTGGGGAGTTTACTGGGAGCATGTAGAGATGAGTTTAATATAATACACTGGTGTTACTGGTTTGCTTCATGAGTGCTTAGAGACCAGGTAGTGGTTACAGACCAGTTGGGGCTCTTAAGTCACTTGTGTAGCAGATTTCTTATAGTGCAGGGTGTCTTCAGTTGCTTTTTCTGGTAATGATCAGAAATTGAGGAAGGTTTCTGAGTGGGATGGTGAGTGGCTTGATCAGCTAAGCAGTCTGAGAACAGAGCCCTTTCCAAATCCAAAGCATCCTTTCATAATAGATCTTTGGGTTGCACCTCTACTCTCAGCTGAGTCAGGATAATTTACTTAAGAAACTCTGTAAGTCTGTAGAAAGTAATATGCAGAGACCTAAATCTGAAAGACAGGAGTCGTAAAGAAATGCAAGGATATGGAAAGCCAAAGGTTTGTGCACTGGACCTTGCAGCAGGGTGCCCTGGGAGCATCCTTTCAGCACAGACTTGATTGAAAACTCTCAACCAATCATTCAAAAGGGAGTGGGTTTTTGTTTCCCATAAAAATAGGGTGGAGAACAGATGAGAGAATAACCATTAAGGCCAACTGAACCAGTTGTTTATTCCATTTTCAATGAAAACAAAATATTTGAGGAATTGTACTGGAGTCTGGGGGTTGCAGTTTCTGTTCTTGTCTGATTTCTGTCACAATGCTACAGAAATATTCAGTCACAATAATTTAGAAGATGGATAGAACAAATCCCCCAGCATTTTTGTTTTTTAATAATCTCTGAAGCATGTAAGTAGTAAAAGGGCATTGGTATACAGTTGATTTCTCCCACATTCTATTGTGATGCTGTTGTGGGACAATCAAAACAGAAGTTAAACCAGGCCATTCCAGTTATGAGAGCTGGGAATTCTTACAAATCACTTTACTTGGTTTTTTTGCAGTGAACTGACACTAACTGCAAAGCTGTGGAGGTCTTTAAGAAAATTAAGTAGAATAGGTGAGAATATATCTCAAAAATTAAATTGGAATGTTGTCTAATTTCAGCTGTTAAAGAACATGAGAAGAACAAAGAAAGAAAATCCAAAGACTATGGAAGGTCCAAGTCAAAGAAAAAGAAAAAAAAGAAAAAGAGAACTAAGCCTGGTAAAGCTCTTTTTTTCTTCTGTAGATGAAAACAGCTTTGTTGTTTTGTTTTGCCCACTACCCAGTTCCATGCTCCTAAGAATGGGCATGGCAGATCAGACTCCTTTCTTCATTATCTGTTAGTTCTTCATTAATCTGTTAGTTCTGTATTTAGTAAGTGGTTAATAGTGTATTTTGATTGGCAAGATAATTTTATTTCCTGCTCGAGCTGCATCATTAATGATAGGTGGTGGCTTTTAATGGCACAGAATAAATTGAACTCCAGAATAGTTGTGTCAGTCTCAAGTCTGGCTGTTCAGTGCAGATGTGCTTGTATGAAAATTTTACCCAGTTATAGAGGGTGCACATGCCCTTGGCTGATGGGTTGAAGTTGATGGGTCCTCTTTTTTTTCTGCTATTAACCTTGTTATTTCTTACCTCTTCGTTTAGTGTAGGATTTCAGAGCCTGCTGTGACCTCTGTTAAACCTGTCACACCCTCATTTTTTTAAGGGATAAATCTCTCGAGTCTTGGAGAAACAAAGTAAAAGCCTGATGTAAAGTCTGTACTTGTTCTGTGTCCCTTGTTCATGTCTCATAACATGTAATTCTACATCTCTTAAAAGAGTTGTAGTGGGAACATTTCTGTTGATTTAATCTACAATGGCTTAGGAATGCTTTCCTTGGGCCACTTAACACTTTGAACTTCATATGTAGGCCCAGGTGCTGTTGGTGATTGGATTCTTCCCTTTGGAAAATCACAACTCATTCTGAAAGCTTTTTGTAGTGAAATATTTGCAGATAGTGTGACAGCTTCCTCTGCCATTGATGGATGCCTGGGCTTGTTAATGCAGCACGTTTCCATCTGGCATGCATCATGTGCTCACCCAGAGCTCCTTATGGAGGAGTTTCTTCAACAGGAAAGAAAATACCTTGTCATTTTGTTTGCTGCCATGAAGAAATACAGGGTAAGCTGTCATGAGAGAACAGAGGGGAAGAAAGAACCACAGGCTGACTGGCTCAGAATTGTACTGAAACAAGTCATTTTAGTGAGTTTCTGATTAGATAATGTCCTCAAATATAACACAAGGTATAATTCCTAAACTCATGTAGTAGTTGCACAAATAGTACCCTCAGACTGCTTGCCCATTTACCCTGGGGTTTTAAAATGTTGCTTGCTTTTTTTTTTTTTTTTTTTGATGTTGCTCTTGTGGTTCTTCAGTCCAGGAACTTTAAAGGTTTTTTTCTAGCTAACAGATTGGAGGGTACAGCTTATAGCTGCAGCCAGCTCTGATTTTATACAGTCCAGGGGGTAACAGGAACTGCAGAGACAGAAATGCTCTAGGGGTTTTCTCCATGATTTTCATAATCAGGGATTTTCCACCCATGGAACATGTTCTGTACATAGAGTAGGAAAATAAGAGCAAAAATTCTTTTTGTCCATGTGTAGCCTGTGATATTAGGGACTGTGTGTAGCCCACGTGAATAACAAGGAATGTGAGGGGGAGATCTCCAGCTGACAGAGCTTGTGTTAGAAGTGCCTGTAATGCAAAATTCTTTGAGATACCCTCAGGAATTGTTAGGTTTCATTAACCAGGCTTTTCAGCCTTTCTCATAACAGCAGTGAAGGATGAAGGAGCTGTGTAAGATTTTTCTGGTTCAGACAATAAGTTTCTTGCTTCTAGAAAGCTTGTAAATATTTCAGCAGCCTGGTGAAGTCCTCAAGTCCTGGCATTTTGAAGTGGAAACTGTCTCAATGAATTATATGTGCTTGCTATGAGAATACATGGTACTGTTTTTTCTTGTCAGCTCTTCTTGACCACAGATTTCAAATAACAACACGTTCTGCAATTTTACAGAATACTCTGGTAGTGAAGAAAACACAGATGTTTCACAAGACCTCTCTCCTGAAAAGTCAGTTGCCACAAAATGTATTTCTTCAAGTAAATCCTCTGCCCACCCAAGCACACTGCTCCACTGCTCTGAGCCTGCACAGCACCGAGGGAAATCCAAACCACGTGGTGAGATGACTCCTCTGTGCTTTGCTCCATGGTTTTCATTACCAGTAAAAGTGTGAACTGCACTAACATACAGGGAACCTGCTGCCTGTGATGCAAATTTCTCTCCTCTTATGCAGAACTCTGTCCTTTCCCTTGGCTGGAGAAGTTGAACCCAGTTTCTTTGCTAAAGTTTGATATTGGTGCTTTTTGTTTGGACTTTACCTTCACAGAAGTTTTAGGACTGTTGCCCTTATTTCAGAGCATTGTGAACCTTTTTGCAGCACCTCATTAACTCTAATAACAACATGCAGACTTGAGTAATTTAATTTTTCATATTTCCTAAGGTTTCCTCAAAATAATAACTCATTCAGAGTTAAAGAGAGATGCTGTCTCAAGTTTTATACAGTATGTGTGCTGCATTTGAGAGACCACTGGATGTGGTTCTCTGTAGTTGTATATGTACATTATAATACATGGTTATAATGACTTTCAGAGCTTCATAACAATGAGAATCTCTTCAGTGACTATTTATTAATGTCTTCATAGTATTTCATAAACAGAACTCATAAAAATGTGGCTGCTGTGTTCCAGCTTTCATACTTTTTAATATTTTGGCCCATCTCCATTTCTTGTCACCACGCAATACAATAAAAAAGGAATACAAACATTATGTTCTTTCTGCTAAAAGTTGCAAATTTGAAGGAAATGGGAAATTCAGGCATCTTGATTCTGGACTGAAACCTTGGATTTCTTATTCTACAAACACATTGTTGGTCACCATTTGATTTAATTATTTTTAAAAATTATTATAGTTATTTTTTAACACAACTTTCGATGTTTGGTATTAGGCAATAGGTAAAAGTTTTAACTTCAGCTAATTCCATTCTAGAGGGAGAAGGGGAAACATTAAAAACCATTGGAGCACAGGTAGTGACAATGTCTTAAAACCTGTTCTGCAAGTCTGATCAGTTGCATTTTTGAGCATATTCTCCCAGTTCAGTAACTTGGTTGTTGGTTGCTCAGACCTCTTTTGATGGGTTTGTAGACATTGAAAGAGGTGGAAAATAGTTTTATGGTTTTATGTTCATCCTTTTCACAATTGTTTGGCTGCTTTTTGCACTGACAGAACTTGTAATGCCAATAGCAGCAGTGTGTAAATCAGATCTGGTGTAAGTAGTAATAAAACCTGTGTGGAAGGAATGTGCAGCATGCTTTACCTCTTGCCTTCTTTCAGGGGAGTGTGGGCTGTCTCAGAGGTGGCATCAAACTTATAAACATGAAAATTAACTGATGCCTTGTGTTCTCAGCCCCTTAAATTTAAGAACGGAGGTTTCTCCAAAAGATCTGGTTCATAGAAGATTAAAGGTAATAGAACCACAGATTGGTTCTGTTCATACAGTCCTGTTTTAAGGGATTAAGTGATCAAACTAGTTCTGCCCACTCTAGGTGACAGATGGCAGTCTGGTTGAGAGTGACTACCAGGTTTTACCTTCCATTTTCCACCATTTCATTGGAGTAATTCCCTGATAATGAAAATCCTTGATCTCCCCCTGGCCCTCCCATTCTATCCCCAATGGAGGTGTAGACTTTGTATTAATATTGTTGAAATAAAGATGTCAACTTAATATGTTTGTTCAAGAAAGATTTTCTTGACAGTTTTATTCAATCCACAGAGATGCATTAATGTTTTAAGTAGCATAGGAGTGAGTGTTCTTAAAGAGAGCCTTGGGCAGTGCTCTGTCCCTGAATTGTTAAATGTGTATTCAGCAGGAGTTTGACATGAAAATAATAATTTTTGAAGGAGGATGGAAGTCTCAGTTGGACTCTGAATATAAAGAAGATGTTTTTTGGGATGGAATGTTTCATAAGACAGAATGCTCTTGTATCTTTCTTGGAGCTCTACACTTCAAGTACCAAGCCCCAATTCTATACAAATTGAGATGGTAGTAAGAATCCTATTTGAGTTTGTAATCTGGTTTTGTTTATTATATTACTTGTCTAAAGAGACTTTGTGCCTTTGGCTCGAGGCACTGTATGTTGAGAGTACAGTTTTAATGACAGAAGCTGTTAAGTTGTATACTTTGAAGGAGCTATTAATGAGAATATAAAACTTCATTATGTAGGAACCTTGAATAAAATTACTGTTTCTATATAATGTCATAACATTGGGATGTTCCTTAAATTACACAGTGAAATCATGCTTTTAGAAATTCTTATCTGCATACTCAGGATGAAGTCTCGAGAGTTATTTGACCTTTTTTAATTAGATTGGATTTTATCTAATTACTTTTTATACAGAGGATGACACCCTGAGTGAGTCATCTATGGACAGCTTGCTTTGGAGTGATGATGACTGCAGTCAGGATGTTGATGTAACCACAAACCCTGATGAAGAGGCTGAGGAAAGTGATTTTGAGATTGTTCGGTGTGTTTGTGAAGTAAAAGAAGAAAATGACTTCATGATTCAGGTATGAAGTGGAGGATGAATGCAGATTTTGGTGAATGTAGTGGGAGGTTTCAGTGGAAAAGCTGTTGAAGAAATACAGGTGTTTTCTGTACATGAAATAAACAATTATTGTCCTCTGATATAAATAATCTGGATGAGCAGCTGTTACGATGGGTGCAAAACTTTGCTTTTCAATACAGTGTATCCCAGGCTATGGGACTCCTTCCTGGGATGGGTGCTGGCATCTTCCTGGGAATTGCATGTCTGGTTTGGTGTTTGGAACAAGGAGGAAGGGCAGAAGCTGATCTGTACCTACCTAACACCTGCTGCTGCTTTTTTGGTGGATTTTATAGTTTGAATGGAGACAGAAACCTGCTTAAATTATGGTGTGAAGAATTCTTGGCTTCTGCAGCAGGAATATCAACAGCCTTATTTTTAAGAAATTAATAGGACTAATGCAGCTAAGTCTTTTGTCCTCAGGAGTCAAATTTAGCAGCTAACTGCACTGGGTAGTTTTGGGCTTCCCATACTGTTTTATGGACATTTACTCTGGCAGGTATGACAGCTTTTCTCTTGGTGTCAGGTTCATGTAGATGGATAGGACACAGCAGGGCTTTCCTGTGAGGCTTTGTAGGCTGCTTCTGAGGTTGGTTTGAACTAATCTGGGGACTTCTTGAGTGTGTTGCAAAGTTTGAAACACTGCAGCTGTGTTCTTCTACCAGAATTGCCTAGGAGGGCAGATTTTATCTCTCTGGAAGAGAGATACAGATCAAGAGCATGGTGGGTACCTGTGTTCATTGCAGGAGTTGAAGCAGCAGGAATTGGGGAGTAAGAGCTGGTAGCATTTTGGGCAGGTAGTTTAGGCAAATGATCTGCTTAGTGTACTAAATGCTGTGCTCCCCACCCCTTCCTGTCAGCCTGTAGATTTTGGGAAAACATTTTGTACAGTCTGGTCTTCTGTTGTTGGTGTAGAAATGCCCCAAGGTAGCTCTAAGTACAGAGCATTAATACAAAGCAAAGATGCTGTGTTACACAGCTATGGAATTCTGATGGGAGGAACTTCTTTTCAGCTTTTCAGAGGTGTATTGCCAAGACTGCCACTTCCCTCTGACTTTTATATGAGAGTCAGAATCCTGTGTAGATGTCATAACTTCACAAGAAAGCTACATTCCCTATTTCTCTCTGAGACTTGAATTTGACACTTGGAAAGTTCAATTCAGAAGTGTTTGCCCTAAAGAATTTGCATTTAGACTTGCCCTCTCTTCTGCAGACATATAGTTCTGCTCAGTATATGAGTTTTTAGAAGACTATTGTGATTTTTTTGCACTTGTCTCCCTTGGGATGCTTATTCTGCCCCTGCTTATTCCTCTTCACAAGATCTGACTGAAATGTGCAGATTCTTGGGGTACTGACTGGAGCAAGTGCCTGTCTGCCAGTCTGCCTTGATTTGGTGTCAAAATTGGGATCCAGGGCAGCTTCTCCATGCTTGTGACTGGGGGTGCATTCCACTCAGAGTATGAGAATGGTCATTTTCTCTTTGAACTGTGCTCATTCCTGTGCAATTTGGAAATAATGAGGGAAAACGTTGATTTTAAAAACAAGCAGCACCTTTACTTTTCCTGAAAGATGGGGGGGATCATTAAGGTTTAATGAGACTTTACACAGTTAAATTGAGAGTTTGTTCCAATTAGGACTTTAATAATACCCTCCCCCCAAAAGAATTCAGCTTAGACATTTTGCAAAAAATTCTTCCATTAACTTCAACTTGCCTTAATTAATTGTCTCAGGCAATTTGTGCATAACCAATACCATTTATTACACCAGGATACAGAAATATAATTTTGCATTTAAATTAAGTGCGTCTGAAGGACAGGTCTCCCCCTGTAGGGTAAGGTTTGGGCCCAAAAAAGTCCAGATGAAATGTCATTCTCCTTCCTTTTGTTTTCTACACCTAAACATTGGTGAATTCTGGGGCTGAATTTGGTGGCCTTGGAGGTGATGTAAATGGACTTGGATAGTTTTGGTCTGGCAGATGAAAAGCAGCTTTAAATGAATGTGCAGTGGGTTTGGTTATTTCTTTCACAGCTGAGCTTTGTTAGAGGTTTTATTGCTCAGCACTGCATGTTTTTCCTCCTCAGAATCTCTTATTTGGTTTGTCTTGCAGCTCCCAACTGCTGCCTGGGCAGGGAGTAGCATCTGTGTGTGTCCAGAGCAATAGCCTGGCCAGGCTGTGGTGTAGGACATGCAGATAGAAGGAAGGACCTATACCCTGATGGGGTGGAAATTTAAATACCAGTTGAGTCAAAAAAAAAAGAAGTTGGGATGCTTCATTAGGGCAAATTTGCCTGGAAAAATCACTGAATGTAGCTCTGTGCCATATGATCTGGTTTTGGGATGCAAGTGTAACTAGGTCTAGGAGCTCCCTTCTTATTTTTAGCACACAGTCTGTTTTTTAAATTGTTTTTCTTCCTTTTTTGGATACCTTTCTCTGGCTCCTACTGTCTTTGTGAAAGGAGAATGGCCTCAGCCCCTTTAGGAAACATCTCCATAGTGCTTTAGGACTGTTGAGCCATTTTGTAAGGCAAAAGATTTAGTCCCATATTTCAGCAGCCTATTTTTCTCTAACTTGTCACATTCTTTGTTCCCAGTGCTTCTGTTTCCTCCACACCTAGACCATGGATTTAATACCACTGCATATCCCTTTCTGTCTGTCCTAGCTTGGGGAAAGGCTGCAGATAAGAGCATTAATAACAATGGTGTAAATGGTATTCAGCACAGATATTTCCCAGACTGGCATCAGAGCAGCCATCTGAGGTTGCTGGCAGTGCCTGTCTTTGGTTCAGCTCATTTTAAAAACCTTTGCCAGTGCTGACAAGATCACTGCATTAAGCTTTTGGCTTCTGCTCCAAGAAATAGAGGTTATGATCTCTTGTTATTGTCTCACATTGTGAAAGCAGCCGTTCTGAACTGACACCAGTTTCAAATCCAGCTAAAATTCTTCTGTTTTGTCCCATGTTTCAGTTGTCTTTAGGCTATGGTTGGGGTTTTGTCTGTTAAAGTGTGTGTGGGGGGGAAGAACTGGCTGAGAACATGGGGAACAAGTTTTTCTTGCACTAAAACTGGATGGCTTTAAATACTATGATTACATTTCAAGTGGCAATAACTGTGCTAAAAAGTGGGGCCAGGTTATATTCAGTCTTTGCCAGTGTGATTCTTCACACCAAGAAGGATGTCAGGAGTTTGGAAAGCTGTCACAACCATTCCTGCTCTCTACCTTTGAAATAAATAAAATGTTAGAGTTACAGGTATCAGTAAAGCATGGTGGTGGCTTGTCCTGTGTGACATAAATATCCCTTGGATTTTAGAATTGAATGTGATTTACTGTTTGGAGGAACCTTTTAATTCAGAATAACTTAGTAAATATTGCTTAAGAAATTTGACAGCATCCTGATCTCTGCTGTGATGATGTGTGTATGTGTCTGGGGAAAGATTCTCATCTCTGAAGAGAACATTTTTTCACCTTTCAGGATCTCTGCTTCCACTTTGTAATTGTTGTCATTATCCAGAAATCCATGTGAAAAAATGTGGGGGAAAGGTTCAAATTTTACTGTAGTCTGGTTTGGTAATGGATTTGCTTCTAGCTGGAAGAGGGGGGTGGGTATTAATGCACCTTTTTTTGGTCTTAAAATATGCAGATTATGTGTCTTTTAATTGGGGTAATGTTATTGAGCTCCTGTAGGCTTCATTTCTGTTGATGTGCACTTCTTGACTTTGAACAGTGTGAAGAGTGTCTGTGCTGGCAGCATGGAGTCTGTATGGGTTTACTGGAAGATAATGTACCTGAGAAATATACCTGCTATATTTGCCAAGATCCTCCAGGTACAGAAATTTAAGGTTACAGAGCCTTCTTTTATATATGGATAGTTATATGTAGTAGCTTTAGTAGTGCTTTTATAGATATATACTGAAAAAACTACTTTATTTTCTCTCCTATATCTGCCATTGTAAGTATTTGAGTTCAATCATAGATACAGAATTTTTAATTATTGTGAATGTACCCGAGTCAATATTGTGGAATTACAGGTGCCAGGAGCAGAAATGAAAGTTTTAACTGTGGTGACCATCTGTCACACATTGTTGGCCAGTAATGAAGATTGCACTGTCTGGTTATGGAAAATGAATTTAAAAGCACTCAGGAAATTTAAACAAAGACTCCCCACGGGCACATCATATGGGATGTGGCTGCAGCTCCCAACAAAACCAGGCTTTACACAGTCCTTAAAATAGGTGAGCTGGTTGCCAGCAGCCATGATCTGCTGGTGCTTGTTATGGAAAGGCACTTGCAATCCATGTATGTAAATACAAATATAAATGATCTTGGGTGAGGTAGTCAGAGGAAAACATTCTCCCCGTTATATATTTTAAAATGCCTTGTTCCATTGGATAAGCAGGTAAAATTATATTTACCATGTGGAGCTTCTCTGACTTCCTGCTTTATGCATTATGAAGTCTGGCTGAATGTGTCCACAGCTGAGGCTAAGGGTCTTTTTTTTTTTTTTTTTTTTTTTACAATATCTTGCATCCAGGATTTTACCCCTATATTTCCAAGATATTTTACATTGATTTATGTCAATTTGAGTTAAAGTTGAACTATCCTGCACATGCAAACTGAAGCTGTGCCATCTCACTTCAACTGTTTTATTAAGAAACTTTATCAGAATGCTTTTTGGTAAAAACTGTTTAAAACTAACACTGCATTTGCTTCATCAGCTTTATTACTTATTCATTGTTGCTTTGTAGATTTTGAAACATACTTTTTCATAGGGACTAAATTTTTACCTCTGTCTTGGGAAAGGAAAACTTACCAATGTTTTGGCTGCAAAACTGGCTTTGCAGTTTCAGTGAATCTGCTGTTGGCTTGAAATGATCTAAGAAGGGTTTATGAATCTGCAGAGAAGTTGCTTTTAAAACTGGGCATGGCCACTCAGCAAATTCTTATTTAGGAGCTTTCCCAGTTCAATGCTGGGAGTGGGAACACCACTCATATTATTGGAAATAAAAGCAAGTTTAGTGAAATGGTGCCTAAAAACTGTACCAGCTGTCATTTTGTTCACATTGCTTGAACATTACCAAGGTGCCTGTGATGCCACAGATTAATTCAAGCCTTGAATTCATGCCACAGACATTATTGGATATTGTTTTGTGTCTTCTCTGAAACTCCTCCAAAGAAAACACTTCTTGCCTCTGAGCAGAGTGAGGAGGAAACTGCCCTGGGAGGGCTCCATGTGGATAAATCTCTGGTGTTAAGATGAACATGGAGTTCCAAAATTCATCATTTTGTTCCTGTGGCCTGAACCTCTTTTTCTGTCACAGATGGTGACTTCTCTAGCACAAAAATTACTGGGTCTGAGTTAGTAGAGGTTATGTCAGGAACATCTCCAGAGTGGTTCTGCCCGTACCCAGAAGATCTCTTGTTTGCTGTGTACTGCCTGAAGAACTGAGGGCTTGCAGCCTTGAAAATTCATTCTTCCCACTGGTGTTTTCTGTTTGAGAGTTTTTGGAGGTCTTGCCTTGAAACACTGAGTATTGTCCTGCCCAGCCTGGTGCTCTGCTTCTCCTCCTTTACAGACAGAGCACTGGTGTTGAAGGATGGTTTAATGTCCACAGGTGTTCATTCAGGGTATGATACAGAAACCACTCTGCTGCCATTCCAGGCTGCTTCCAAAACCATATAAATACCTGTGACCAAGTTCTGCCTGTTTCTTGGTACAGCTTCTAACAGGAGTTGTTTTGCTTTGTTGTGCCCAAGTTAAAAGCAAGGGCAGTGATGCAGCCTGATGGGCACCTGGTGCAGTCAGTCCCATGTTCTGGTTCTGCTCCCTGGTAATGATTTTTTAGCAATTTTTAGTTGCTTCACTGCTGAGACTTCTAATCAGCTTTAACCTGCTTATCCTGGGGACTTATGCACACATCATTCTGAGTCTGTGCTCAGACACTAACTCTGATTTTTAGGTTCACAGACTGGGCTGTATACAGACCAGTGAATGGTGAATGCTGGGGTTTTTCTCAGGGTGCTGAGAAACATAAATACAATATAAATGTTGTAAAATACATTTTACAGGGTGTTGTGGGTTTGTTGTTGGTTTTGGCTCAGAATTTTTTTTGTTTGTGTTTTACAATTCAGCAGGCATCTCAAATTCCACTCTTCCCTCCTAAAACCATTTTGCTTGTCTGCTTGAGTTGCTTTTACTGATACATTTATCACATTTAACATAATTTCATTTCAGCTGGTGTTGACATTCCAACCTCCTAAGAAAGAATTAGCATTATTAATTGGCTGACTTAGGCAAGTCCCCCATCAGCACCTCATCATTGATTCCTTTAAAATATACTTTTGAATGGCTGTACCAATAGATATTTGATGCTTAAAAGCAAGATCACTGGAAAAGGGAAGTTCAGTGCCTCTTGCTGCATTTTCCTTTAGTCAAAATGCAGCTTTAGTCAAACAAAAGCTTTAATTACAACCATGGTTACTGGATAATGTGACACCTTTCTGTGTGTCAGCTGCAGTTACCTGGTGTAGATGTCCTTTGGTGGAATTTTGGGGATCTGAATGCTTTTTATAGTTGGACACAAGGTTTTGACTTAGGTTATCATCTCTTCTTCCCACTTTAAGTTCTTCATATCTTCAGGGCTTAGTCTGCTATCAAAGGATCTTGATTGGTACTGCTGCTAATAAAAAGAAGCTGTTGCAAAACTTCAGAGATAATCAGAATTACTGCCCATAATGTTATTGTGCCATAGTTAATGCTTCATTTTAACATCCTCATTACTCTTGCTTTAGGTCAGAGGTCCAGCTTAAAGTACTGGTATGAGAAGGAGTGGTTAAGCAATGGTCACATGCATGGCTTAGCCTTTTTGGAAGAAAATTATTCCCACCAGAATGCCAAGAAGATAGTAGCCACTCACCAGCTTCTTGGTGATGTACAGAGAGTGATAGAAGTACTGCATGGACTGCAGCTGAAGATGAGCATATTACAGTAAGCAGCATTTATGTATCAGTTGGCTTGTTTGCTATGTCAGTTCAAGTAGTAAAAGAAATAACTGGAAACTCTTTTTTTTTTTTTGTGCTTCTTTGTGGATATATAATGACATACTTCAAAATGCTAATATGATCTTGAAAAAGGACTTGGCTGTTTAAAAACTGAGCATGTTGGGGACTGCAGATTGACTGTGTTCAGAAGGGTTGGGAAAGGAAAACAGGGAGAAAGCTAATACCAGCTTCTCTTAAAGCACTTAAATAGATTTAAGTAGCAGGGAGAGGATAAGTGTGTAACCTGTGGCAGCATTCTCACAAGGCTTGCCTTCTCCATTCCAGCAATTCTAAATCCTAGCTTTTCCAGCAGAAGTCAAATCTTTTTGTTTGCATAATATGTTGCTGTGTTGTAGTTGGGAGAGCATTTGTACCTTCAGCAGCCTGTGGCAATTAATTTCCTTGCAAAGAATTTTACAAACATATATAAATTAAAAAACCAAATGTTGTGATCAGTGTAGAAATCAAGTTTTCTGCATCCTTTCTTGTTTACAGTTGTCTTGGGGAAAAAACTTTAACTCAAATCCAGCCATTTTAAATTGATTTGAATTCCATATTCATAATTTATGGGTTGATAATTGCACTACAGCAGCTGTTTGGAAAGCAAAGCTTTTAGTGTGTCCAGCAGTCTTCAGAACTTTTCCCTTAGGTTTAATTGTAGTGATACAGTAAGGGCTGCAGGCAGTACCTGAAATGAACAGTGGAGGAAAGCTTAAAGCAAAAGAGAAGCATTTTAACAGAGGGTTTTGTTTTCCATTCTGATATCCCTCAGCCAGATCTGGAAGTTCTTTCCTCTTTGGGGAGGGTGGAACATAAATTTTGTAAGACCACTCCTTAGGCCTTTCCCTAAATGGCAAAACCTCAGGTGTGACTTTCCAGTTGTAAACTGGGATTTGCAGTGCACTGAGCTGTGGAGCAGTGGGCAAGTACTGAGTGCTTGTTCCAGACTTTGTTCCTTTTCCCTTCCATCCTGCAGACCCAAGATGTTGCTGTTGCAGAGGAGGGGAGACTAAAGGAGAGGAGGTGACTTCACAGCTGCCTGAAATTACCAGGAGGGTGTTGATCAGTGTTTGAAGGAGATGGCAAAGGGTCAGAGGTGACCCTGGTGCAGTGGCAGGGAGAGCCAGGCTGCAGAAGGCCATAACTAAAAGGTTGCTCAAGGTTTAAGTGTCTGTTCATCCTTACCTCCCTGGTGCATCATCTTCCCATTCTCTGCCCTCTCTCCAGCTGTGCCCTGCTCCTTCCTGAGCCAAACATGACTCCAGGTGGAGCTGGAACAGAAAGCTTTGGGAATGAACCCTTGGCTTTCACTTCTCTAGCTGTACCCTCAGGATTGCTCCCCAGGGGTGTCCTAGAGACTCGGTCCCTGGAGGTGTTTGTAGAAAGCTCTGAGCACATCCTGGCAGCTGCATGGGCTGTGGGTTCCCCCACAGGCCCTGCTGAGCCCTCAGCTCCTGCAGAGCAGCTTGGAGAGCAGGGACTGGATGGAAAAGGGTTCTGTTTGGCTCACAGCTGGATCAGCCTGATGGAGGAATTCACCTGCCAGGTCTGCAGGGAAGCACAGAGCAGGGCTTGGGGTCCTTTAGGGGCAGGACTTGGTTCTGCCACCTTTGGGCTGTGGCAGGTGAGCTGGGTCAGCAGATGGTTCTGCTTTGCTCTCCTCTTCACTGCTGGTTTAGTGCCTGATGTGGAAAAACAGCATCAGACACAACACTCTCATTTTCTGTTCATTTTATTTGTGTAAGAGTCTGATACCTATAGTTGTCCCTGCTGCTGGAATAAATAATTACTCAATTTGAAAACAATTAAAATAATAATATTTATAAGAAGCAGGTTGGGGATTTTAGCATGTTGGTGAAGCAGCCAGAGTTTGCTCAGCATCTTGATTTGAAGGAAAGTTTTAAATGAAATAATAAACCCAAGTCCCCAGCTGTTGTTAGGAGTTAGCAGAAGATCAGTGGGTTGAATTTTAAAATTCATTTTGGGGAACTACAGGCTAAAATTTTATACTGATAGGTTTGAAGGGGTCTTTTTGGTTTGCTGGTGTTTAAAATTTTTAAAATCTTACTTTAGCTTCAGTTTATTTGACTTAATTGTTTAAAATACTGCTAAAAATATCCAAGTGAAAGCAAGTTTCTGCTGTTGATAAACTGCAGATATAGAAGGAAAACACAATGCTGATATAAAGTTGTATTTGAAATTTAATCTTCAGTTTTATTCTTGATGCCAACATTTGGCTTAGATACCATGTTACAGAAATGAAAATAGTGAACCTAACAGAACAATTAAGGTCAGTGAAATGACATTATTTCAGAATATTTGCCTGTTCTTAACTAACTACAGTGAATAATGCATGTAATAGTTCAAATATTGTCACTTAATTTTTCAGTGTAATGGGATGGTTTGCTCAGTTTTGAAAGCTGAAATTTGGTGGGTGTTTTACTTTTTTTTTTTTTCTGTTTGAACAGAAACAAAGAACATCCTGACCTAAAGCTTTGGTGCCATCCATGGAAGCACATTACAGTGGATGAAAAAATTCATACAAAACACATCATTCACATCGAGGAAAACTGTTGCAAAGAGGAGACAGCAAATTATAGAACTTGGAATGGGACAGTTGAGAAACCCTCAACCATTCCCTCTGTGGAGGAATCCTACATTACCAGTGAACACTGTTACCAGAAGCCTCGAGCTTACTACCCTGCAATAGAGCAGAGACTGGTTGTGGAAACAAGAGGCTCAGCCATGGATGATGGAGTCAACAGGATAAGGGAAAATGGGGATGATGCCCTCTCAGAGAGGTTTGGCTGGAATCTGGACCGAGAAATATGCAAGATGGAAAGTGAATCCAAACACAATTACTCTAAGGTATTTGTATTAAAATAACCCCCTCTGCCCAGAGGGTGTAGTTGCCTGGCAAAGTGCAAAACTCAACCCTGTTTAATAGGATTTAGTTTATCTGTGCTTAGTTTTTTTTCTATCCTGTTACATTTCAGTTGCCAACACAAATTAAAATGATAGACATGATCAACTCCTCTGTTTGAAATGATAATTTAAAAAAAAAACCTAGGTGGAAGAGGAATTTTGGACCTTAAACCATTTGTGGTCCACTGGCAGTTCATTGCTGCTTAATTTCATTTGTGTTCTATATAAAAGCAAACAGAAGCAGCAAGTGAGTGAGAACTGGGCAAGCATCTCTGATAGTACCAAATATGCTGCCCCTCCAGATTTACCTATTGCCATCTTGTTCCCATGGGGTTTTATTAATAGTTATATTAACTGAATTGGTTCCAGATTCTTCAGGTAGCATTTCATGGTGAAAAAAAAAAAATAACTGCCTGAAGTGGTTTTGAAGAACACTCACAACTGAGTAGTTCTGTCATCTTCCCACTGGAACACTTTAGTTTCATCTTTTGAGCTCCTGGTTCTCATTTTCAGCTCTGTCAGGTCTCTCTTTCTATGCCCCAATGGAAAAATTTTACTTCAGTTAGTGCCAAGTCACATGAAATATGGCCTGACAAATGTTTGCCTCTGGGAAACACCTCTTTTTCTGATGGAAAGGCTGTGCAGCTTTTATTTCATGTACACAGAAGCTATAATTTGTGGGTTTTTTAACTTCTCTATCAAATTGAGATTGCTCTCTCTTTCCCAGAAAGGCATACATTGCAGTTCCTCAGTCTTTTAGGGTCTTTTTCTGAATCCTGTCGTGTTTCAGCAGAGGGATGAAAAAAGGAGGAGAGTAGAACCAGCAGTGCTGCTGAGCAGGTTTATTCATGGTGGGAATGTTTTTTTCTGAGATGCTTCAATGAAGATTTTAGTGAAATGGAGAACAGCTTCCTTCAGAAAAAATCCCTTCTTGCTGCAAAATCATTTGCTCTTTAGGTGGTGACTGTCATGTTACAAGTGGCTTTGACATTCCCTGGGATGCACAGGTTAAGGGCTGGAAGCTGACAGGGAGCCAGCTATGAGTGGATGGTAACTTTTGAGAAGCAGATGCCTGTGAAGTCCAAAGAGTGGGCTTAGCAGAATGTCTGTGAAAAAAAGTCTGGCTGCAGAGCCTCTTGCCCAAACTGCCTAAAAACTGGTGTGTCAGCTCCCCTGTGTCTCTCTCCTCCCCAAGCCTAAGATGAGCTGAGCTGGGGTAGCTGTAAGGACCCAGACAGTCTGGCTCACCAGTTCTGTTTCACTGTCATAAATATTAATGTATGTATTTCTACTAGGTAAGAGAGTCTGCTGCCAAGAAAGTCTCCCCAGAGGATACAATTGAAATGAAATTGCTGGAAAAAGACAAAGAAGGAGTTGTGAACTCACAGCTGCAGTGGCAGCTTAATCTTTTAGCTCATGTGGAATCTCTGCAAGATGAAGTCATCCACAGAATGGATTTCATTGAGAAGGAGCTAGATGGTAGGTGTAACAGTTTTCTGTTTCAGAAATTAAATGTATTCAACTGAACTACCTATTCAGCATGTTAACTTGAATTTTACTTCTGCAGCCCTGCAGAGAGGTGAGTGTTGCTCTGTCAGATTGTCTGCATTTACTAATAGAAAACAGACGTGCTGCTGATGCTGAGGGAGTGGGGTTTGAAACAAGGATGAAATCTGAGCAGAATTTTATGGAAAAAGTTGCAGTTAATCACCTCTAAATAACTTGCACCAGATGATTTGTTGGAATATCTCCCATGCCTCCTTGCTTTCAGGTTTTTGTCATTTTTAATAGCACTTCTGTGTACCTGAACTTCCCTGTTATTCAGAAGCTTCCTGGCTGTTCCAGCCTCTCTGTTCTGAGTGGCCTCTTTGGTGCACAAGGCTCTTGTCCTTTCCTGTCTCTTCCTAATTCTTCACTTAAATGTCTCTTGAAATTTGGTTTTTCTAGTAATGGAAAATTTCTAAACCTTTTATGTTACATTAATCAGTCATAGAGTCTCAGACTGGTTTGGGCTGGAAGGGACATTAAAGCTCCCCCAGTGCCACCCCTGCCATGGTCAGGGACACCTCCCACAGCCCAGGGTGCTCCAAGCCCCATCCAACCTGGGCTGGAACACTGCCAGGGATGGGGCAGCCACAGCTTCTCTGGGCACCCTGGGACAGGGGCTCAGCACCCTCACAATAAAAAATTGCTTCCTAACATCTAAATCTCACAGTTTGAAACCATTCATCCTATCACTCTATGCCCATATAAAAAGTCCCTCCCCATTTTTCCTTCAGGTACTGGAATCCAGGATAATTTTTTTTCTTAACATCTCTCAGTCTGCCCATTGTCTGTGTAGTGGTTACAGCAGCAGATTTTCTTGCTGTGTTTGGAATCTGTCCTTGACCAAAGCAGGAGCCCTCTCTTTCTGCTTCAGTAAGGTTCTGAAAAGTTGAACAACTGTGGGAATATTTCAGGTTGTGAAGATCAGCCAAGCCTGTAATCATAATGCATTTATTGTAAATGAAGAAGCTGTGGTTCACACAAGCCCAGCTTTTTGTGTCTGCTGCTGAGTGCTGCTCAGGGCACTGCTACCCTGGTGAGGAATTTTCTCATTTCAAGGTCAGATGGGTAATGCCCACTGGTTCCTCTGCAGATTCTGCCCTGAGGTTCAGTCACTGCTCAGTGGCCACTGCTGCTCCTCTGGGCAGATGGGTTCTGTCTTCAAGCTTTCAGTCTCCTTCCATGATGCTGCCTTGTCCCCTGAACTCATGGTGGTTCAATGTGACCAACTCTGTGTCTGCATCCCCTTGTCCCCTGGGCTGTCTCTGGACAGTGGTGTCTCTGCTCCTTGTTCCCACTCAGCAGCCATGGAGCAGGAATTCCTTTGCTTTGTGCAGGAGCCTGCTGCTTGGGCTTTTGGATTTCAGCCCCATTTTCAGTTACCCAGTTCTTTTTGTCTTGGCCAATTGCATTTCCTGCTGATGACAAAGCTTTCATTAGCACAGACTTTTAGGATCTTGGGCTCTTTGTAGGATCTTAAGTGAAAATCCTTTGCAGCTGCATCTAATGCTCCTGGTAAAGGTCTTCTGATGGTTTAAACTTCCTGTACCACAGTGCCCTTGCTCTGGAAGTGATAAAGGCCAGGAGAATTTTAGCACCAGATTTCACAATAACTTGTCCTGAGTTTTCCTTCTCTTCTTTCTCCTAAATATCTTTTTTTTTTTTTGCACAGATTGCTGTGAGGAGCCTGGGTTTCTCAAATCTTGTGGTAATAACACTGCCCATGGTTCTCTCAAAAATCATGAAAGGTGTAAAGAATTGAAGTGGTCTGTTTGTGAACTAGAGACAGTTTTGTTTTTGTTTTTCTTTGCAGTTTTGGAGAGTTGGCTGGATTATACAGGAGAGCTGGAACCCCCAGAACCACTGGCTCGACTCCCACAGCTCAAACATTGCATAAAGCAGCTGATAACAGACCTGGGAAAAGTGCAACAGATTGCACTCTGCTGCTCCACGTGAGAATGGGCAGGGCTGGAGACTGCTGGGGAGTGTGAAGTTGGAGCATCAGATGTGAACAGCTCTGTATTTAAATGAAATCAGCATGCTTGGTTGCATGTGATGCAGACTGACTTCAGGGATTTGTGAAGAAGTGCTGTTCAAAGAACAGCAAAAAAAAAAAAAAAAGGTTACTTTATCTCATCATAATTCCGGGTTTAATAAGCAATTAAAATGACATGTAAAAGGTCATACTGTTGTCTTCAGAGGTTGGGTGTTGGTTGTTAAATTATACTCCAATTTTCACTCTTTACAAGTTGCTCACTGAAAATGGAAAACTTTTTCATAATTAAATTGACTAAAAATTGTGCCACTGAAGAACAGAGTTCTAAGAGCCAAAAATGTTTAGTTGACAGAGGTTGTAAATAACTTTGCATAGTTCCAGTGACTCGTGTCATGTTTTATTCCTTCTGGTTTATACATAATAGCACATGGTATTTAATCATTAGGAAATGTTACAACAGTTTTCAGACTTAGTGAGGATGAACATCCAGCTCTGGACTCTTGGACCTGGAAGTTTGTGAGTAGCAGTGGCTGAGCCCCCACTCCTGTTACACCAGTGATGTAGCAGGAGGTGGCAGGTGGATTGCACTTCCTTTCAGGATAAATGATTGTTTTCCATGTGTCTCCTGGCACTCTCCCGTGGCTCAGCACTGGGGAAGGTTGTGGCTGTGTTCAGGTTGTGTTCAGCCTGGCCACCCCGTGCCTCCTGCAGCAGTGCTGGGAGGGGACACTCCTGGCAGGAGATGGGGATGTCCTTGGGGGTCCTGGACTTCAACGAGGTCTGGGGGGGGGACATCGAGTGGTTTTTCTGCCCATTTGTTAATAATTGCCATTCCTGTTATATTTTGCAGTGTAGACTTTTTTCACTACTCCGACCGTGTTCATTGTAAAGACTTAAACTCTATGAATGTGTGGTTTGGGGAATCAGTTTATTTTATATTTGTGTAAATAAAGTCTCAAGATCTATGCATGAGATACTGTTCTGGCGGGACAGTGAGTGGGTTATTATCTTAAACAGTGTATGTTCACAGAGTCCCTTTTTATACCTTAATTTTAATTTCCTGGTTGGTATTACTTGGTGAGAGCACGGTGAAAATGCTGCTTCTGTTCAAGTCACACTCTACAGTACCTTTGAAACATTGGTGTGTTGGAAGTATCTGAGATGTAAAAGTCTTTGGGCTGCAGACCATGGCTCCAGAAGTGGCTGTGATGTTGGTTTTCCTCCCCAAACGTTGCTGAGTTCACTGTGGAGAACACTGAGCTGGTTCTGCAGGGAGGAGGTGTCCTTGGAAAGCTGGATTTGCTACCTTGATTTTATTGTGTGGGGTAAAACTGAGCTCAGTTGTAGTTGCAAGTTCATGTACAGGCCCATTCCTGTACAAATTATTAATTCTGGACATGAATCTGTAATGTTTCTGTGCTGCAAAGAATAATGTAAACTTGAAATATCCAATATTATCATAGGAGTTAATGGTATCTACACAGTGAATAACAAAATAAACGAGAAAACAAAATAAATTAGGCTACTCTAGGTAGTAACTAAGGCTCTTGTGCCAAGACTCATTTCAGGGAATAATGTCTCATGGTTTTACTAGTACTAGTTGGTATATAGTGAATACAACCATATGTACAGCAGAAAAATAAACTTATTTTTCTGTAACAGTTGGAATAAAGCTTGCCTGATATTTAAGAATCACTTGGCTCTCTGAGAGCAGTGCTCAGACCTGTCTCATTCCTCATGACACCTGAACTCATGTGCAGGCAGCAGTAACCAAACCACCAAACTCCATCCAAGGAGCCCCCCAGGCAGCTCTGAAGGTTCTTGGGGTTTTGGGGGGGGCCCCTCCAGGAATTCCTGGGGATTCCTGTGCAGCAAGTGCTGAGTGGGGGTCTCTCCAGGAGCAGGGCTGCAGGGCTGGGGCATCCCTACAGTTCCTGGGGGGCTGAGCAGTGAAGTTCCTGAGCAGACTTTCCACTCTGGAGTGGAACTTCTCCTGCCCCAGCAGTTGCTTTTTCTGTGCTCCTTGTACATTTTTGCTTTCCCAGTTGAGTTTTGCTCAGGGCAGTAACTCAGATTTGGAGGGGAAGGTGGTTCTGGAGGGGGAATCCAGTGATAAATACTGGAGATTTGTTTGTTTTCCTCGAGTAGAGCCCTTGCAGATGAAGACTGAAAATATTTATTTAAAATAGAGTAGCTTTTCTCATGTTCAGGAAAGGTTCTTTACTGTGCTCTGCCTGGATTCATTTTTGTCCCTGTTTTTGCAAGTTTCCACATTGTTATTTCTTTGTCTGGACCAACTGGTCGGTCTGGCAGGTCACTTTTTATTCTTTGTATCACTGGTAAGTGAATGCAACGTGGAGCCTTGATGAAATGAGCAAATATTGCACTGTGGATACATAAGTATATTTGTCTTTGTTTATGCACTATTAGAACCGAGGGCGCTGTATATAGAATTTTGCTTTGGAGCAATATTTGCAAAACTTGAAAACTTCTGTATCTTGGTGTTTGGAATAAATAAATAGGTTTTTGTTGGTTAAATCTTAGTAAAGTCTTTGTTTCAATTCATGATTATTTGATAAAATAATTTTGGACTCCTTCACATGGTTTTGAAGTGCAGGTACTGTGGTTGGACAGAACGTAGACCTTAATGGGTCATAAAATATGGAAATTGTTTTATAGATGTGTCTCAAATATTCAACACACATTTGTTGGATATTATTTTAGCAAGGACCTTGTCCATTTTATTCCCAAATCTTGTAATTTTTTAGCAGTTATTACACTTGTACATTTCATTCCCATACCTGACCCTCATTTCTGTAGCTGTTCCAAGGAGCAGCACTGACCCAGGCAGTGGGCAGCTGGGTCCTGGCTCTGGGGATGCAGCTCAGGACACAACTGGGTGCTGGGGACCTGGGGATGAGCTGGGACACGTGCTGGGCTGCAGGGAGAAAACCACAGAGTTCAGGTGGAAATGTCTGGTGCCCAGGTAGCTGTGGGATGCAGGGAGGTTTGGGGGGGCTGCAGGGAGGTTTGGGGGGGCTGCAGGGAGGTTTGGGGGGGCAGCTGCCTGCTGGGGCCTGAAGGAAGGAGCAGGGATTGAGGTGACTTCAGATCCATCCCTGGTTCCTTCTCTTCCCCTCTCAGTGTCCCCAGGAGAAAGAAAACAAGTTTATTCCCTTGTCCTAACAAACTGACCTTCTAAGTTTAGTTCTCAGAAAAGCTTCCTGTAAAACTCCTGGAAACAATTTTAGAAGGGTTGGACCAGACAATCCTTGAGGTCCCTGACATCCTGGGATGATGATTTTAAGGGTTCTTCACTGCTGGCTTGTGAGGCCTGGAGAAACTGCTGACAGATCCAGGCCTGAGGTTCATGGTTCAATGGAATTGTGGGGGTTTGCTGGTCACTTAAATGTCAAAATCAGGGTTTGAAGCCGTGTTCTGAGTTGGAATTCGTTGCTGAACCGTGCACCTTGGCTGCCAGGCTGCTGGGAAGTGGCACCCTCTGCCTGGAGCTTCTCCAAGCTCCTCTCTATTTTACTTCCATGATCTTGAGAGTCTTTTAGGGGCAGCTTCCCAGCAGCTGCATTTGTGAAATCACATGTGAAAGGCTCGCTTTGAAGGGAAAAAAAATCTGACAGAATAATGTTAATGTTCTTACTGTTACTTGACTAAGAGCTCCTGTCTTCTGATCAGATGATCATCATTTACACTGCAGGTTTTGTTCATCCTCTCTCTGATCCTGGTGTCATCCCTGCTGCTGCAGTGTGGGGGTTCCCCCAGGTCATGAAGGGTTTGTGACTGGTACTTGGTCTGGATTTTCCACTGGCATTGAGCACCTCAGGCTCTTAAAGTTGTTCAAAGAGCATTTTGTAGCTACTAATCCTGTAGTATCTCTGTAGCAATTCTCTTGGAAAAAAACTACTTACAGCTGTTTCTGGCTAATGCCACAGCCAGAACCCATCCGTGTTCAAACCAGCAGGAGGGTAGAACCAGAAACTACAACATTTATGTCCTATTAGAACATCCAGGCAGGCAGTAAAACTGAGAAAACAAGAACATTTTTCATGTTCTGCCTGCCAGGGGGCTGTTAGGTCAATAAATGATGCCCCAGAGGTGCTGGTGAATGTTCCACACCACGTTTTTAAGGATGGTGTGGGCTCTGCTCCCATCCTTCAGGGCTTCTCAGGAGGAGGAGCTGTGTGGTCTTCCTGAGCTTTGGGGCTGTGGTGGTTTCAGGTGATGCAGATGGAGCATGGACACTGCAAGGGACACAAGGGAAGGTCCCACTGGTGAAGTTGTGGAATTCCACACCCTTGGGTGTCAGATGGGGCACTGGGTGCTCCAGGAGTGGCTGTGTCCTCTGGAAAGAGACCCAAAGGAGATGCTTTGGCTGTTTTGCAGCTCCTCCAAATACCTTTGAAAGTCCCTTTGATCCCAGCAAAGGTTTGGTGGCTGCTTTTGTGCAAGAGATGCTCAGTGTGGTTCCAGGGGGGTGGAGGGCAGGTTGCACATCTGGGTGTCACACGTGCTCACCAGTGCAGGGGAACACAGTGCAAAGGTCTTGGAGCAGATCAGTGCTGTCCACACTGTGGCTGATGGGGGCAAAGCTCAGCACATCCCTGACACTCAGTGCAGAGCATCTGAGCAGCTCCTCTTCCCATCCCATCCTCTTCCCATCAGTCCTGGGGCAGCTCTGATGAGGACAGGGGGCTGCACCCAGCCCTGCTGGGTCTCCTCCATGCTGCCCACCCTTGGGTGGCTGGGGCAGCTGCCAGGTCCTCTGCTGCCCTGGCACCTGTGGGTCACCTCAGGGCTTGTTCTGTCCCTTCACAGCCTTCAGTGTCCCAGCCAGGGTCTCTGCCCACCCTGTCTGGGCCAAGAGCTGCTGCTGGGAGGTGTCAGGACCAGCTCTCTGCCTCTTCCAGCTGTTAAAAACCTGCTTTGACATCTGAGGTGGTGGCTGTGGTGTTACAGGGGCTGTGATGCTCAGCAGTGGGAGGCAGGGGGTGGGGGTGGCAGCACTGGGGTCCCCTCTGGCCATGGCTCCCTGGGCTGGGGCTGTGTGGGGATGGTAAACAGCAGGGGAAAAAAAAAAAAAAAAAAAAAAAAAAAAGAGCTCTTGGGGTTGGGAAAGAGAACTCAGAAGCTGCTGGTGTTGGGGAAGGATCCAAGTTGGCTTTCCAGCCAGGTACCTCCCATCTCACCCATCACCAGGACACATGTAGCAGAGAAATCTTTGCAGCCCCATCACTGTGGCATAAAAGCACCCAAGAGCCTGGATCCAGGCTGGAGGTGGAGGAAGGAGGCCCAAGACCTTCATTCACCCAGTATGGGTTTATGGCAAAAATAAAGGAAGCAAAACCCCTGAGGTGTCCCAGGGGTGACAGGCTGGGGCTCAGGGATAAATCCTGTGTCCAAAAAGGACACCAGGGCTGGAGGCTGAGGGCTGAGCAGGTCTGTAAAGCTCTGGGCTGCTGTCTGGAAGGAAATGAGAAATCACTGGTGGGTTTGTGAGAGTGAGCTCATCAGACATGAAACTGGCAGAGGGGATTGGAGCGTGTCAGGGGCAGGAAACCTGCAGAGCAGGGGGTTTCTGCTGCCCAGGGCCTCAGGGGAGGGGGTGACAGCACCCTCTGTGCTGGGACTCACCACAGAGGAAGCTTTGGGTGCTTTTCCCAGGCCCTGTGTTGCTGATAAGGAGCTGTTGAAAGGGAGGGCTCAGATGTGTTGCACCTCTGAGGCATTTCTGCTGCCCTTAAGACCCCAACCTAGTCCAGAGGTGTCACTTAGGTCAGGGCTGGACATGAGTATCTGCATTATTTTTGTCAGAAAGGTCCTGTCATGGACCCATTGCTTACCCATTGCTCCTAAAACAGCATTTGTGATGTTAAACATTTTTAAACCTTTAGGGTTTTTAAGGTAATTTTCCCTAAGACAGGAGGCAAACTCCCTTCCCCCAGGCTGCAGGGGGTGGGAGTGGCAGCTGACAGTTCATGGTTTATTCACACATCCTCAACTGTGAACAAGGTGCCCTTTAATGAACATATTAGAAATGGTTATTGACGCTTGTCCCGGTGCAATCCATCTGTTAAAAGGTTTAAAAAGCATCTACTTGGGGTTCACAAGGGGCTGCTTTCCCCCTAACTGCTGCTCCCAACAAGCTGAGGGGTGAATGGAGGGAGCAGGAGGGGCTGTGCTCACAGGGACACCCACCCCACCCTAAAGCAGTTTGTGAATGCTCTGAGGGCTCTGGCATCATTGGGCTGTGCCCCACCTGGCTTTGGCTTGTTGGGAATTTGCATCCCAGTTCCCTGGTGCTATGGGGGCACAGATGGGTGCAGCCCCCTCGCAGTCTGTGTGCAGCCTCTGCTTCTCCTCCCGTGGGCCCGGGGTGATGCTTGGGGTGCTCAAAAGTCACATCCCACAGAGAAGAGCCCTGGGGAGGATGGGCCCTCAGGCAGCCCCTTCCTCCACCTGCCTCCTCCCTGGTCCCCGCTGTTCCCTTCTGTCCCGGTGCTCCCTGGTGCTCCCGCTGCATCCATAACCAATCCTGCCTGGATCCAGGGATGCTGTAGCCCGGGCTGGGGGCTGCCGAGGGGGCTGCGGCCGGGGAGTGCTCAGCGCTCAGCTGCTCCCCGGCCCCTTCCCCGCAGGGCTCTGCCCGGGGGCAGCCGTGTCCGCCAGGAGCAGGTAGGAGCTGATGGATTCCCGCAGGCCCAGGCTGAGCGGGGAATCTTCGGCTGGGGACGTGGCCTCCGAGAACAGAAGGGAACTGCCCCGGGATGGAGGGGGGGGTCAGGGGCAGCCCTGGGCCCCCGAAGGTCTGGCAGGGGCGGTGAGGGGAACCTCTGCCCCCAGCCCCTCCTGCCCCCCCTACCTGTCGATCTCATCCCAGTTGGGTGATGGGTTCCTCACCACGGTGGGCACGGCAGGGACGGGGACCACCCTCGTCCGTTCCACGGCGCAGGGGTCCCTGAGGGGGCAGCACAGTCCCTCGCTGAGCTCTGGGCAGGGTGTGGGCAGCGTCAGCAGAGTCCTCCCCGCACCCCAAACCCGGGGCCCCCCGCCAGGTGGGGACTGACTGCGGGGTCCCCCCCAGCTCCCTCCCTGCAGGGAGCAGGGCATCCCCCCCCCTCCCCTGCCCGGGGGTGCTGGGTGGTACCGGAGTAGTGGTCCACCAGGTCGTGCAGGCTGGAGAAGGTGAGGCGGGGGGAGATGTAGAGCCAGCCGTTCTCCAGGCGGTGGATGCGGTAATGTGTCACCGAGTCCCAGGAGCAGCGCTGGCCGTGCCGCAGCGACAGCGAGAAACATCCTGGGGGGCGAGGGGCGGCTGGGACCCCCCCCAGCACCACTGCGAGGGGGTTTCACCGACCCACGGGGGACGCCAGAATCACTGCTCCCCGCAGGGCTGTGTCACCTCGAGCACCCCTCTTCCAGCCCCATGCCATGAGCACCTCCAAACTCCAAGTGCTGGGACATGGGGTGACCCGGGTGCTCCCAGCACTGGGTGCTGTGCCCTCAGGAGCAGTACAAGGACACTTCCATCCCCAGCCCCACAGCCCCCCAGAGCCACGGGGCAGCACCGTGGGGGTGCAGCAGCAGCAGCAGCAGCGCTGGGGCACCTGGCAGCACCTCCACCAGGGGGTAAATGGTCATGGTGAGGACTCATTTAATTTCAGAGGCTGAGCCTCGACTTCTCTGCTTAACCAAAGGCTGCAGGAAGTCTGCTCCTGGGGTTTTATCTTTTGAGGCTCAGCACCAAGCAGGGCGGTGCCAGAACACTGCAGTGTGGGGCAGGACTTGGCCACCGGGAGCCAGGGGTGGGGGGATCAGCCCCTCCGGAGCCCACCTGGCACCCCAGTGGGGAGGTCTGGAAGGGGCTGCAGGGGAGGAGGCTCTCACCTCTCCGTGTCTGGCTCTCCCGGATCAAGAAGGATCCGCTGTGGTTGCCTGGCAGGAGCAGCAGCTCCTCTGCCTTCTGCCGGGTGATGCCCTGGTACAGCCACCTGCACAGGGACACCAGCACCCAGGGACAGTCCTGCCCGGGCAGGGCTCGGGGTGCAGCACCCCATGTTCTGGGGACACTGGGGCACACCTTGTGCTGCTCCAGGGACAGAAATGGGGCAGAACATACCAGTGCCGTGGCCGGGGCTTGGCCTTTGGGGTGGGCAGGCAGTGGGGCCACGTCCCCCGGGGCCCATAGATCCTTCCCAGCATTTACCTGTGCCTGACTTTGGCCACGCAGCTCCTGGGGATGTTGCACTCCTTGCCAGACACCTCAGATGCCACCAGCCACCATTCCCCATCCCTGCAGGGAAGGGGATGAGCCATCCCAAGGGATGAGGGCAGAGGGAGGGGACCCCGGGCAGAGTGCCACCAGGGTGGCCCCATGGGGAGTGCCTGGGAGGGGACTCACTCGGAGAGGATGCGGAGCTGCTCCCCCATCCTCAGGACAGAGCCTGGGCCAGAGGGGAAGTCACAGAGGGCCAGGGCCAGGGAGCTGCTGGGGGCTGTGGGGAAGATTTGGGGTCTCAGAGCTCCTCCAGCTGGGATGAGAGGTGGGTGCATGCCGGGGATGGTGGCCAAGCTGGTGGCCACCAGTGCTTACCTGACTGGGCGGGCACGGGGGGCTGTGGGGTATCAGCAACCACTGGTGGGATCCTGAGGGGCTGCTCCCGGCTGGGCAGGGTCCCCATCCCTGGGGGTCAGCACACACCCCTGGCCCCTGCCTTCTGCCACTGCCAGCTAGGAGGGAGGGGAAGGCTCAGGTTTGGTGACAGCAGCACCGTGAGCCCTGGGCTCAGCTGCCTGCAGAGCCCTCAGCCCCTTGGCACAGCTGTGTAGGGAGGCAGCTGGGGGACCCCATCCCAATCCCCTCACACACCAAGGGCTGAGCTTACCTGCCTCCCCCTGCTGTCACCATCATGCAGGAGCTGTCAGAGCCAGGCAGGTGCTGTCCAGGCTCTCCTGGCTGCAGGGGGTCCCTCTGGTGCAGTGGGGTCACCCCTGTGCAGGGCAACCCCTGCACCCCCTGTTTCACCCTGGTCCCTTTGCTCTCAGGTTGGGTGTTTCTGGAGCCCCGGGGCTGCTGTGGTTTCCTGTGACGTGCACCAGAGTTGGGGTTTCTCTTGTTGCTCAGCTCAGCTGTGCCGCTGGGGGTGGGGGAGCTCAGTACAGGGTACAAAGCCCAAGAAAACCCCTATGGGTGCTCAAGGCACTGTGGGACTTGGGTGGTGCAGGAGGGTGAGCAGGAGCAGAGCCAACTCCAGGACTTGGAGGTCCGTTGCCCATCCAGAAAAAGCCATGAGGGATTCCAGGGGGGCTCCTCAGCAGAGCAGGGGCTGATGCTGCCCTGGGGACCATGGTCACAGCAGGTGGGTGGGATCCACAAGGCCGTGCATGGGAAAGTGGGGGGACACATGGATGGTGCCTCCCCAGAGGCTGCTCCACATCCAGCATGGACAGGGAAGCAGCCCCAGCTCTGTACCTGTCCTCTCCCCAGTCCCAGCCCCATTCCTACATTCTCATCCACACTCCAATCTCCATCCAGCACCAGCCAAGCGCCAACAACAGCCCGAGGGGGGGAACATCCCACTGACCATATCCCAGACAGCCTGTGGGGATTTCAGTCTGGAAAGCAAGTGCTGTTGGCTCAGCCAGTGCACACCCCCCAAGGGAAGGGTCCTCTGACTTCCCCCCACCCAAGGAAAGGCCTCGGGGTTTGCTCTCAGCAGCTCCTGTGCTGCCATCCCGGGCTGTGCTGGTGCTCAGGGCTTGGCTGTGTGGTCCCCATCCCCAGCACAGGGCTGGCTGCTCAGTGGCCTCCTGCCTGTGGCCGAACATCCTGTGCCTATTTATGCTGTACCCTTGAAACCTTCTTGTCAACTGTAAACCACTGTGATGCTGTGAATTGCAGATGAAAAAAGAGCTTTTACAAAAGCAGCCACCCACCAGGGCCCCACCAGGCTGCTGGGGCTTGGGGCCCCCCTGATCCTGTGCTGATCTCAGCCACTGCTGCCTTGCAAGGGGCTGACAATGGTTGGGAGAAGATTCATTTGCTCCTGGAACTGGTGGTGAAGCTTCACCAGGCTCCCTGGGCTTTTAAGGGACAGCCCTGGGTGTGCCATGATGTCCCAAACGTGGCTCAGCTCCCCTGAGCCCAGCTCTGGGCTGGTCAGCACCTTCTTAGGGTTAGTGCTGGGGAATAAAATGGGGGCCCCAGTCACCCCCTCCCTGTTGGGGGACAAAGGGTCTTTACCTTAATGCATGGGTGGGAATGAGGCACAGAGGGATGGCAAAAGCCTCCCCATGGGTTTCTCTGCAGGATGCACCCAGGCAGCCCCATGCCAAGAGCAGGCTGGGCAGCAGTAACATCCCAGCTTATGCACCTCAGATCCAATGGAGAGGGATGAGGCTCCAAGCAAAGCAAGGCACAGCCCCATCCCTGCAGGCTGGTTCAGGAGCTGAGAAAATAATGACAGTTTTGAGGGGAAGGAGCCCCTGAAATCCCCAGTCCTGTTTCCTCCTCAATATGTGACTGATACCAGCTTGGTTGTGGCTCCATCTTGAAAACCCCCAGGCATGGCCACCCCAGTGCTCAACCCACAGCTGCACCACTCTCCTGCTTTAAAAACAGGGAAGAAAGCCCAGTATCAGTTCTGAGCCTCCCAAACCAGAAGGTTTGGCTGCTACTCCTCTCAGCATCATCTGGCACCATCAAGTTGAGTTTGGCTCCATCCCCTTTCACCAAGGATCAGGGCAAGCTGGGGCCACAGGGCTGGGGTCAATGGAGTGAAGCTGGCAAGGACTGGTCTGGCAAGGACTGGGGTTTTCTGCATCATGTATGGCCCCTTCCAGCAGGGAGCCAAGCAGCTGCTGAGCTGAAACCTCAGCCCACAGCTGGGGTGTTTTTCCATCAGTGACCCCATCAGCAGAGCTGAGCTCAGCAAGAATCCCCCTGGGCTGCTGAGGGACGCAGAGGTCGATGGACAGAGAGATCTGGGAGCTGGGGGTGCCTCTGAGGGAGCTTGTCCCAAGGTTTTGAGCAATTGGGAGCTCAGTCCTGAAGGTGTAGGAGATGTGGGAAGTGCTGGCTCCATCTGCCTGCCCTCCCTGGACAGGCCAACTCCAGCCAGAAGGAAATGGTCTCAAAGATGTGGGTGTTTCACAGGGACTGACTCTGACCTTGGTGCTGTGCCTCCAGCTGTGGACAGATGTGACCCCCCCAGGGCTCACAACCCAGCAGCAGTGGGACCAGAGGGTGTGCTCCAGGATCCCAGACCAGGAACAGCTGCCCCAGGCTCAAATTCTGCTCCTGCATTTGGTTGACATTGCTCTTGCCACCCAAAGAAACATTTTGTGCTTTATTAAACTAATTTGTCAACTTGTGTTTCCAAAAAAGCACTTGCTTCTGTGAAAATAATTTGTTTTCCAGCTGTCCTTAGGGTAATAAAATATATGACAACCCTCGCTACAAATCTTGCCTTGCCTATGAACCACCATGGCAATAAAATACTCTTCTTAATCATCCCCTTCCAGATTCCTAAAATCTCATCTATCTGCTCTTTTGGGTTCCTTCTCCATGGCAGCCCTGCACCTCTGAGCTCTCCTTCCCCACATCAACACAAACAGCACTTGGCAAGCCTGCACCAAACCCTGCTGTGGTATTATTTCCTCCAACTCATTTAATTGTCCTTTTAATCTTGTGTTTGCCTTTCTTACTGTCTGCTGGTGAATTTTCTAAGGGAACTCGAGGCAGAACCAGCTCTCAGTGTAGCTCTCAGCTGGCACCCCCCCAGTGCTGCAGCTCAGCAGCTCAGCTCTCCCATACATGTCCAGCATTTGCATTTAAGAGAAATGAACTTCACACAGTACCTGCTGGCCCAGACTCTCGATTTCTGTTCACTTCATCACTTCACTACTCTCTCACTAACACAACTGGCCAATTTTCACATCTCTCACCTTTCATTCAGTTCCCCATTGATGAAAACACTTCCTCTCTCTTCCTGCAGTGACCGCTCCCCTCCAGCCCTTCCCAAAGGGGGTGGCTGCAGAAATCCACCCTGTGGGCATGGCAGAGAGCCCAGGACTCAGCTGTCACCAGCCCTTTAACCTCTCTGCACTCCCAGCTCGTTTTCTGGGTAAGGATGAAAACAGACACCTGAAACTCGAGAGCAAAAGCTGGACCTGAAAAGCAGAAGATGAAAGGGGAGGCTGCTGCACCTGGCTGCAAGCAGCCTGGCACTGCCTTCCCCACTGCCCTCTGCGTCACCACTCCCTTGGTCACAGGGTTCACTTCTGTGCTGTGCCCACAGAACACACCAGTGCCTGGCTCATCTGGGAATGTGGCTCCTGCTGCTCACCTGTTTGGAGGCAGTTCCTGATGGATTAGGATCATTGAACAGTTTGGGTTGGAAGGGACCTTACAGAACATCAAGATTCACCCCCCTGCATGGGCAGGGACACCTTGGACCAGGCTGCACAAGGCTTCACCCAACGTGGCCTTAAACACTTCCAGGGAAGGGGCATCAACAACCTCCCTAGGAAACCTCTTCCATTGTCGTACTACCCTCATGGTGAAGAAGTTTCTCCTAATACCTAACCTAAATCTACTCTCATTCAATTTAAAACCATCACCCTTAGTCCTGTCACTACCCTCTCTGGTGAAAAGTCCCTCCCCAGCTTTCCTGGAGCCCCTTCATGAACTGCAAGGTCACTGTAAGGTCTCCCCAGAGCCTTAACAGCCTGTGCCTGCTTTGCAGCTGAAGATTTTTTGCCTTTCCCCAGAAGCCAGCTCTCCAGTGCCTTCCAACAGCCTCTTCCCAGGGCCTGGGGGCAACCTGACCACACAGCTCCCACACTGCCTCACAAGCTGTGGCCCAGTGCTACCCCTTCCACTGGAAGGGCTTTGCCTCCCATGGCAGGAGGCACCAAAGCAGACAAAACCAGTGGGAGTGTCAGGCTGTGCCAAGAAAACCACACACACACACACAGGGTAACAATGAAACTCAGTTATAGCTTTATTTTAATAACTGGTACAAAGTCCCCCTCAGGCAGAGCCTCCCAGTCCCATTCCCTACCTGAAATGGAGCAGAACATGAGCGTGACCCTCAGAGGAGCTGGCTCCCAGTCAGGACTGCTCAACAGCTAAGAAAGGATGTTTTGCTAATCTATTGAGATCTGTAGTAGCCTGACCACTCATCCCTTTTCTCCCACTAACAGTCAGACCCTGGCACACAGCAGGCGTTTGCCCCCCACCCTCTGCAACCTGGCCAGATGGGAAAAGGCAGCAGGAATGTGACCTCCATGAAGACAGTAGATGGTACCTGCACAGAGGCATCCCCTACTCAGACTTCTGACCTGACCCACCCAACGTGTGCCTGTTGGTGATCCTTCACATTCCCTGGTATTTCCCCAGCCTCAGTTTCTGCCCTGTGCAAGCACCCTGCCTCACCTGGCAGCAGTGGGAAGCAGTGCTGGCAGTGTGGGAGGTTTCTGGATCTCCATTGGCAAGGGGCTGCCACCCATTTCACAGCCTCCTCGGTGTTACAAGATTCACTTGTGCCAGGACAGAACAGTGACTGGGTATTAACTGCATCTGGCCCTTCCACAGAGGGCAGCAGAGGGGCAGCAGAGGGGGCTGGAAGCCAGGGCTGCTGCAGTGTAATCCCTTGTACTCGGTTAGTAGTGCACCTCAGTTACTGTAAGGTTACTTGTTAATTGCTTTGCTCTTTCAGGAGGCTCAGGTAAGAAATCACTCTGCTCCTTCTTAACACACACACAGAGATGAGACCAAGACAGTATTTCTGACCATATGTTTTCCCCACGGCTGCCTGGCATGCCAATAGACCTGGGAACACAAAGACCTTCTGATGGGTTCTGCACTCCAGGCACAGCCCTCCTGAAGAGCATCACCTGCTCCAGCACCTGGAGTTCCCCAGCATCACGGCCTTGCTTTCCCATGTCCCACAGATGCCATACCAACTGCACCACAAGGGTCCTTTAGCAGAAGCACAACTAGAAAGCAATTCTAAACCTCACAAAGCCACAGAAATTATATTTAAATGAACAGGGGAGACAACGGCTGTCATCTGGATTGATACACAGCACAGACAGGAGATGGCATCAGCATGTACAGTAATGTGACTTACTAGGACTGCGGAATGTTAACGAGTTTTAGAGAGGCTCTGATGCCAAGGGCATACAGAAAGGACCAAAGTAATGCCAAGTACAGACTACCGAGGAGGTGGCAGCTCAGATGGGCATGCACAAGTTAGGGAGAACAGTTAATGCCATGTTGGATGAAATGCTAGATTGTGAGTGGGTTCAGTGGGGCGAGCGGAGCTGTCGGAATCCAGAGGAGGGGCTCCTGCCTAACAGGATACTTCCATGGTTTGAGGTGCATCCTGGAGGTCAATTCCTTCTGGGGTTCCAGCACTTCCTTCACCATGTTTGCTGGTATGGGACTGGCTGCGGATGCTGTCCCCAGAGCCCATGCTGGAGGAGGAGTGGGTACGGGAGCGCATCAGCCGGGTCATGCTGGCTGCTGGCACTGCAAGAGAGAACAGGCGGGGGGCCTGAGAAAGGGAGGAGGTTCCTACAGCAACCATCGCAGACACCGGGTAAGCACAAAGACAGCTCTACCCTCAGAAGGAAAACTCAATCTTCACTGCCAAAATTAACCCTTTGCACGTCTAAAGCGAGATGCTGAAGGCCCAATTTCAAAAGGTCTGAGGTGAGCAAATGCCAGGTGTGTAGCTGATCATTTGCAAGTGCAGCCGCAGTGTCTGTGCACACCAGGGTGGCTGCTGTCCAGGTGACCTTTTGAAAGTCAGTCTCATCACTCGAGAAAACCACAGAGCTGAGATCATGCAACAATCAACAAAATACAAATGAAAGGTGAAAACCCATAGCACACGGGTTGCACAGTGATCAGCCCAGCCCGCAGCAGGCCATGCCAGACAGAGCAGTGCACCCCAACCATTCAGCTCAGACACGACTCGGGCCGAGGCGGATGCACGGTCGGAGGTACCTGACTCAGTGCTCAGGTGGCTGAGCTGCACATAAGGGACTGGAAACAACATCAGACAAGGAAAGGGATGAATACAGGAAAGAGCCAATTAGTTGCAGTGAGTGAGTAGCAGTCTGCTCTGCTCCTGGGATCCCCAGCTACTCTGCCTTCCACTCCCAGCTCACACTGTGCTGAAAGCTCCCAGTACTGGTGCAAGCAGCTGTTACTGGGCACCTCAGGAGGTGCCAATCCAACCCAAAGCTCCATCAGAGCCAGCTCTGCCCAACGCCTGTAGCTGGGAGCTGCAGTTTACCTGGTGACCCTACCTCCCCACCATACACACTGTGGTGGGGAAACGGGCTGTAACTGCAGATATGGAACAGAAACTCAAGTATTTCCCTGAGTTGATCAGATTTCTGCTACAAGCTTCCTTCAGGCTTTACCTTCCACCAGCAGTGTCACCAGAGGCAGGTCTCACTGTTTTAGCCAGTGTGCAGAAGGAAAAAGAACAGCTGCTGAGGAACTGGTCTGGACATTCCCAGCAATGGCAAGTGCTGATTTGCTTCTCTCTCCTCCCTGAGGGGGCCTTGCTGGCCAAGCTCAGCACTGCCCCTAAAGTCTTTCC
The DNA here is from genome assembly GCF_036169615.1 of Heliangelus exortis. Lineage (NCBI taxonomy): Eukaryota > Metazoa > Chordata > Aves > Apodiformes > Trochilidae > Heliangelus > Heliangelus exortis. The sequence continues at coordinate 14,820,441 of NC_092437.1, read as the reverse complement.
CACCAAAGTTAGGAAAACCATTCTGGGATGAGCTACTAATTCTGGAAGCAGGCAATTACCCCCTGTCCTTCCTCAGTGCTGTGCATCCTATTTGCAAGAGATTTGCTCCCCAAAGTGCTGCTGAGGTCCTCACTCTGGTGACAGCACTTGCTGACTTTCCTAACACCAGGAACACAAGAGATGTGAACACTGAAATGCTCTGGGGCTCAGAGCCTTCTCCCATGGCTCCCTCCTCTTCTGGCCAGCCTTGGAGAACACAGCAGCACTACAGTGTTCACCTCTAACTACACATACTCTAAGGACAGCTTCCTCTGAGCCCTGACACCCAGGAATTCACAAATAATTTCTGGCTGTGTGGAGATCACTGGGATTGTCACAGCTGTTCTGGTGGCCATGCTGGTGGTTAACCAACCCCCCCTATAACTCCTTTTTCTGAAGGTTCAACATCCACAGAAGGGAACTCCTAACCCTGGCCCCTGGCAGGAAAGCCAGAGCTGTGTCATGGGGCCTGCAATGGAGATGGAGCTGCTCTGGAGCACTGAGAAAGCCCTTCCCCTGGGGTCCCCAACTTCTGGAGTACAGAGGGCAGGGGAGCTGAAGAGCTGACACACTCAAGACATGATGTGTTCTGCCTCCAAGCTCAAGGAGGAAGCCCTAGGGCAAGGCACTGGACCAAGGCAGAGCTCCCTCTGGGCACCCCAGGGTGCCTCAGAAGCCACCCAGCTCTCTGTTCTGCTATTAGGGGGTTTCATTCTGAGATACTGCTTTCCTCTGGTGACAGTCTGAAAGAAACTGTTATGTCTGAGGAGAAAGAAAAGGGCTCTCATGTACCCATCCCAACTGTGAAGCTGTATTGCTAACTGCTCCCCCTCTGGTGGGCACAGAAGACTTCAGAAGATTTACCATTCTTAAGAGCATGCTTTTCTGGACTGGCACAAAGACAGACTTACAAGGTTTTACCAACACCAGCAACCAAAAAGGGGTCACCACTCCAGCTGCAGTGTGGATTAAACACAGGTCAGGGAACAACATTGGTTTCCTAAGGCTTGTTAGCACACTAGTTGATTTTCCAGCATGGATGGATCCCCTGGCAACCACACTAACTCATGGGTGGGGACACAGATACCAATGGGCTCAGATGGACCAGAAGGGTTGAGTTCCCTTCACAACATCCTTGCTACAAAACAGAAAATTTTGTTTGCCACTTACTGTAGCCCATTCCCTGCAAAAAGTACTTGAAGGCTTCAGTCAGCTTCCCAGGCTGTGGAAACAGAAAGTGCAGCTTCAGTGTGAGCAGCACAAGGGGCTCTGGACAACTCAAACACAGTGGCACAGTCAAGGGACACTTCTCACCTGAACCACCTGTGGAAGGCCCCCGCAGTCAGCCATCTGCAACAGGAAACAGAGGGGGGTTCAACCACCCTTCCCAGCTCAGGAGAACACCCTGGAACCACAGCAGTGCTGCCCACCCCCCTGGAGCTGAAGGCACCAGCTGCACTGATCCACGAGGCACCATCTTGTCTCTTAAAACTGAAGCAAGGCCTGGCAACACATTTTCTGGGAGTCTGTTCCTGAAGGAGCCCAGCACCTTGGAGGTCACATTCCCAATCTCAGGCCATACCCTAGAAGTGCAGGAGTCTCCACTGTCCTGGCTCTCCTGCCACTCTTCCCAAACCTTCTACACAGCAGCTGCCTGGCACACTGTGGAGCCATCGGTGAGAATGGGAAGGACTGGGATAAAGCTGGAATGTGTGCTGCTGTTCCTGGCAGAGAGCAGGGTGGGGACAGTCACCTCTGCTAACTCTCAGCAGCTCTTCCCTGCTGGTTGAAGATAACAGAAAAGTGGCCACAAAGCTGAGAGATTCAGGGACTCCCTGACAAACTCTTCTCTCCCCAGGTCTGGTTCCATGCAGGAGAGAACACAGCCCTGACTGCCTGCCTGTCCACAAAGGCCTAAAGCTAAATGTATGGAAAACAAACCCTAAGTGGAGCTGGGGAGCTGGCCTCAGCAGAATAAGGTCTTGGTGCAGGCCAGAATGACTGTGGAGAGGCACTCACCTTCAGGAAGGTAGTTTTGGTAGGGTCAAGACGTGAATTGCATTCCACCTGAAAAAAAAAATAAAAGAGGAAAAAGGGATGTGATATCCCACAGAAAACTTGAAGAGTCAGATGTAAAATGTAGGGAACTGCACCAAAGGCAATGTCTGTCTTTCAGCACTGGGAGCTTCTCTGGGGCCAAGAAGAACTAAGTAAAAAAGCAGAGTGTTGAGGAGGCTTTGAGCAACCTGATCCAGTGGGATCCAGTGCCCATGCAGGGGGCCTGGAACTGGATGAGCTTTAAGGTCCCTTCCACCCCTAACTGCTGTATGATTCCATGATAACACTGAATGAAAGATGCAGAGGTAAGGCAGGTGGTTCCCATCCAAGGGGACCTTTTGGTGACAGAATATCATTGTTCAGAAGGAAATAATCCCCCAGTTTTGGGGATGCACCATGAAACCTTGGAACATGTTCTTGGCTCTGACAGGAAGTGGGAAGAAAAAGACTCCTGTAAAGTGCAGCATGGATGGAGATCACTCCACCCCCTGCATGGTGGCCATGGCCACTTCTCTCTAAGGCTGTGCAAAAGTAAGTTGGGGGGGACTATAGGAAAAGCAATCCCAGCAGGGGAGATTATTATGAGCTGGGAACCTGAGCAATTAGATAGCCAAGATCCAGAAGACTCTACTCCATTCCCCAGCTGGGGCTGGGAAGCAATGAGAATCCTTGGGAATATTATCCCAGCAAAGTCTAAACTTGGAGAAGTCTCAGACTTCCAGGCAACCCACCATCATCAGAAAAAGCCCCACAGCAGTTGTCCATGCCCAGCTCCTAGGTCCAAGCTACTGTTTTAGGAGAATCCTACACTCATCCACAGTGTCTTAAGATAACTTCTGTTCACAAACCTCTGGACTTCCCAGGGTCTGAAGGAGAGGAGCACCACAGAGCACTGCACTGTGCCACATGCCTCACTGGAGGCTGTGCTGGGAGAGAAAGGGGTTGGTTGTGTCTGCAGAGAACAGGAAGGACTTGCTTCTAAGTGTTGCCTTCCCTATGATACAGTGTTTTTGCAGAGCTCTGAGGTGTGACTCCCCACCACAGAACTGGAGTCAAACTGTTCAAGTTTAGTCTGGGCAGCCTGAGTACAACAGCAAGAGAACAGTCATTCATGACTTGAGCTGAGCTCCAGGCAGCAGCCAGGCAGAGCTCATGAAAGATGCAGGTTCCTGAAAAAACTCCCCTGAAGAACTTGTTGAGCAAGATGGGACTTGGACAAGGACCCTTATTCAGCTCCTGCCATCCTCACCTGTGAGGGTTGCCCTGCAGGGCCATAAATCTCTGACAGGTGTCACAGAAAAGTGCCTGGAACCAAGAGCCACTTTCTGTGACCCGTTCTGGGGAAGGTGAAAGCCCTGCTGGGGTTTGCCAGGTGATCTGTGGGGCTAATGTCACAAGAGGAATGAGTTTCTGGATACATACCACTGCTTCCACAGCAGGTGAGTTGTCACCCACCACTAGCAGGGCAGGGCACCTGGTCAAAACCCAAAACAGAGACATGTTACTCACAGTGCATCTAAGGGACTTCTGAGAAGATCAAGCTCTGTGAACCAACAGACTCATGAAAGGTTTGCAACACTCAGCAAAATCCCCACCTGTCCCCAAGCCATGGCATTCTGTTGCCCCAAAACACCCTCCAAGGCTGGCACACCCCCCCATGCTGTCCCCTCCATGCACACCAACTACCACTACTATTGCACACATGCTAAAAGATGGGCCTGAGGCTGGAGAAACACCATTCCAGGCTGCAAGAGGGAATCAATGTCTGGAATTTAAGACATCCAACAGAGTTTAATGCTTCTTAGGCTGGCTACTGCTCAGCACTGTAGTTTGGTTTGGATTTTAGAAAGAAACACAAAAGATGCCAGGGAATAGATTGAAAAATGTCACAGTATCAAAGCCTCCTCTTGGCAAATGTGTGCCTTTGAATTTTTCTATGTACTGTATTTTATAAGTATTGTAATTTTAGAAGATTTGAGATGAAGGTAAGAAGGGGGTGGCTACAGGTCCCACTTGTGTGCTAACCAGATGACAAAAATCAGACTTCACAGGCTGTTAAGCCATGGACCTCAGAGCCAGTGGGGAATCATCTCAGAGGAGACAGAGGAGAGATATGCACAGAGATCCACACCTCCACAAGAAATATTTTGTCTGCAGATCCCTGTGAGTCACTGGAAGGGGCAGTCAGTGCTCTGCAAATTACAGCTGCCTGCATGACAGAGAGCAGCACACCTGGCTTTGCCTGGAGACCAAGCAGGGAAATCCACCTCTTTTAGGAGAGCCAAGATCTGAGTTTGGCTGTGGATGCTTCAAACACTCCTGGGAGTGGCAAATGCAGAAGTCCCTGTGATTTTCAAAGAGTGAAGAGCAGAGCCTGGGTAGCAGTCTCCAGCCCAGCCCAGGCTTTGTCTTCATGTGCTCTACACCTTGGAGATAATTTGCCCCTTTTGTTTGGAATCTAGAAATTTACTTACTCTTCCCCTGTGCTAATTACCTCTACTTCTCCAGTGCCTGCTCCCTCTCAGCTGAACCCTGCACACACTATTCCCTCCCAGGTGAGAAAGTCACCCAACTGGGAAAGCACCACTGTGTTCCCTGGGTTCAGAACCCAGTGCCACCTCTGGGAGGACTGTGCAGGTATATCTTTTGTCCAGGTGAGGGAGGGCAGCAAGTGGCAGCTAACAAGATCCTGCCTCCCTCCTTTTTTATGCAAAACAACCAAACTACCACCTCAGCACCTCAGTGAGTGCTGGGCAGGAACACTTACTCCTCTGACCCTGCCTTCAGGAGAACCTCGGTGTGTTCTTAACAAAACATTTCCTTGTTCCACTCTAGCTGACAGCAATGCACCAAAGCCTGGCACAGTCTCAACAATATTCCCAGCACTTGGGCTTGTGGGGTTCTTGCTGGGAAGCAGCAACAACTTTTCTGCTGAAGGGACTGCCCAGCAACTAACACTGCTACACACTGATTCTGAGCAACTTACTTGAGTGTTTTTGCAGTATTTTCATTGATGCCAAGAACTGGCCTCTCAATTTCCAGGTCTCTACGACTGAAAGACAAAACAGAACAATTCTCCATCAAACCAACAGAAAAAAACAAACGTATGCTTATGGGAACATACAAAATCCAAGCAGGAATGCTGGCTCCAGCACCCAGGCAGGAGGTGTCATGTCATGAGCAGGAGCCTCAGCAGTAATTGCCAGAACCCAGGCTCCATGCTCTCATGGCACACTTGCTGTGTACCTGGAGACAGCAACCCAGACATGAAGCTGAACCTGGCTCAGGATAATGGCTGAACACTAGGCTTAGGACAAAGGTTCATATAACATAATATCCAACAGGATAATACATACAGTAGCAAATCCACTGAGCATGGAAGCCATGGGAGCAACCTAGCACAAAAAAAGACATCCCCTACCTGTTGTATGAGGTGAGAAACAGCTGAAGGTTATCTTGGTTAATGTCCTGTGCAATATGAAGCCTGTATGTTTGGATCAAATCTAGATTTGCCTGCAGTTCCTCCTGTACAAAAGCAGAAGAATTGAAAGACAGGGAACATCATCTTTTTCACAAGAAATGACAGTCATAAAATACTGAAGTTAAATTGCTTCCATACCCATTGTTCCCCTGTGAACAGCAGCACAGAGGCCAGAGACTCCAGACTGTGGAGTCCCAGGCTACAGTCAGTGTTTCTGTGACCTGACTGTTAAAAGCCACACTTTGGAAATGAGACTACACTTTTACAAATGGCAGTGCATGTGTAAACTGAATGAAGAGTGCAAAGGTATCCTGAGTGGGGCAAGTCAGCTCCTGAGCCTCAGTAATGCTTATATAGATATAAATCATATATATAAATCTGTTTTAGGAAGGTCTTCCACTCATGCTTAACTGTAACATGTTATTGTAACAAAGTTTTATAGGAAAGCCCCGTGGAAAATTTAATCCCAACACCCAGTTCTACAAAGCAACTGCATCCCAGTGAGAGCTGGAGAGAGACAGAGGGAAAAGGGAATGCAAGGGAAGCATTACAAATAATGAAGGGCTTTGAAATGGTTGGACTAGAGTATGGCTGGACTTGGTGATCTCAGAGGTCCTTTCCAACCCCAACTGCTCTGTGAAAGCAGGGAGAGAACAGCACGTGCCCTAAGCAGGAGGAAGCCACACCACAACTTCCTGCAGTGTTGCAGAAGGGCTTCAGGTCAGAGCCTGACCTGCTGTACATCACACGTAGTGTGCACGAGGCCCAGACCCTTCTGGCTGCCCAGTAAGCTTGCTGGGAGCCATCAAATCCCAAACAGAAGGCATTGTTTTTTTCCAAAGCTTTGAGGAGCAGCTGGTTTGCCCCTGTGAAACCAAAGGGGAAGGCAAAGTGCAGGAATGCAGCAGTTCAACACCTGGACATCCCATATCCCACTGCTCTACCCACAGCCCAGCTGCTTCCATGCTGCCACTTGTCTGGATGCCACAGAGACAGGAGTTCCAGCACCAGTGTGGGGGACACTCCCTCCTCAACATGCCTGGACACAGCTGAGGCAAGTGTGAGGATGCTTGTGCCCCTGCAGTGTGCCAAGGCCTGGTGTGAGTTTGCCACTCACAGAAGATGGCACTGTGTGTGGCAACTCTTCTTTGGTGAGCAGGTACAGAGAGAAGTTACAGCTCCATGTGCAGTTGCAGGGGCAACACAAACACCTGCTGGGTACTTACATGGCCAAAGTGATGTGCCAAGACAATATCCACAATGTTGGTTGTCCAGCCTGAAAACTGAAGAGTGACCAGGAATGAGAAGAAGGAAGAGTAACCAGAAAAATACATTTTCACTGCAAATTGCAAAACAGCTCCTCAGAGAAAAGAAAATAACAAAGAAACTATTCAAGCAATGTAAGAAACAAATGCCTGATGCTTGGGCTGGGCATGCACAGCTCCAGAGCAGCCAGTGCACACACAGCATGCAGCTGTCCAGAAACATGGGACCCTGAATAACCACAAGGGGTCAGAATAAAAGGATAATTAAGAGACCCATCCAACTTCAGCCAAATGAAGCCTGTGTACTAAATCAGAGGAAAGGGGAGTGCTCAAGGGCCACTCATCTCTGAGCAGTTCACCAGGATTTCTCATTCACATCTGATCACACCAACCCTGCTCCTACAGGGGAGTCTGTACTACAGCCAGGCTGAGATTACACAGTTCTTGCCATAAACCAAAAAATAATAAGAAGAACTTTGTTCTTCTTCTTATTCTACACACTGTTCATTAAGCACTATGGAGAGGAGATCTGCAGGGTAAAGAGAATCTCACCTTGGATGCTGCCCAGTCAATCCATCCCTTTGCACATGGATCAACATTAATGAGGACGAGTCCCTCCACCAGGTCAGGGTGGCTGAGCTGTGGGGAGAGCACAGACACACTCAGAGGGCTGACCCAGCCACAAAGCAAAGCTTCTTGCAAAAGGAAGACAGAAGAAAATTAAGTGGGGAGCTCCTTCTGTGCCAGCAGCCAGTGAGCTTTCCAGAGGCTGGTGCAAAGCTGCTCCCAGCCAAACATGATGAATCAGTTGGCACTGAGGGCTCTGATTGCTCAGAGCACACCTGGAGCCTGAGCAGCCCTCAGCAGTGCCTGCTGGTCACCCCTGCATCTGGTGCAGCTCCTGCTCAGGCTGCATTAGGGGCTGTGAGCTCTGTGCTCCAACCTGGCACCTCCAGGAAGGACCTGCACAAACTCCTGTGCCCAAAGAGCACTCTTCTTCCACTGCAGGATGAGGCAGTCTCCAAGTGGAGATGTGGCAAACTGGCAAGAGTTGGGAAATGGCACAGGAGCTGCAAGCACCTGCAGCCTGAGCAGAGGCCTGGGAAGCCCAGCTCAGGGGCACACCCAGACCAGGGCACCCCCACTGCCCCCACCCACAGAAACCCTTCCCCTGCTCCAGCCTGGCACCCCAGCACCCTGCAGTTTACCTGGGGGAGAGATGGGGGCTCAAAATATTTTGAGATATTTTGAGAACTGCTTGCCAGCACAAACACAGCAATGTAACACAGCCACAGACCTTGGAGCTCCTGACTGACTCCACAGCTGAAGTTCTAGGACAGCCCCTCTGCCCCCCAGCACACACTAGCAGGGGTTAAACAGAAGGAAATGACCCTGTCCTCAGCAGGACACTCTCTGCAGTCCAGGACAGGGCCTTTCTGGCACTGCACTGGGCTGAAGCCAAAGGCTTCTTTTCAAGCCTGAAAACTAGACAGAGTATAAAAGACAAAGAACCAGAGCAAACACCAGTCCATCACACAGCCCCAGGCTCAGCCCTGACCGAAGGAAATGAGAAGCAGAGCACATTTTGCAGGAGGGGCTGCATGGTGAAGTGGCCTTAGGAAGCCTTAGGTGGCCTAAACCACTGACAACTCTGCACTCACTAACCTGATGGAAACACTATCTCAGAAACACTCAGCCTGCTAAACTACATCCAGTGATTTCACATGCTCATAAACACTCTGCTACAGAAAACTGCTGAAGTACCAAGATAAAGCTAGAACTCATTTGTCAGAGTAGAGTACAAAACCTGCTTCCTTCCAGTGAAAAACCACATTCCCCATCAGTGCTGGTACACAGCACATCATCAAAGCACAAACTGGAAACACCACTTCACTTTGTGAAGACATGAGGCTGGATATTCATAGTAGCCAGGATGGACTCTCCTGACTCAAAGACACCACATTACAATCTTTCCAACCTGGCACAGCTTCAGAGTATCCTCGGCTGCTCCAGTTTAACCATCTGGACACGAAGTAGCTGTCCCAGGGCTCCCTGCAGCCCTGCTGTCATTACTGCTGCTTTGCCAGAGCCCACACATGCTCTGTCTGCCCAGTGGAAGACCACAGCTCATGTGAGACCCAAGGAAATGAAGAGATACTTACTGCACACCTGCTGAGGATGTAAGCACCAGCTCCTAGTCCAATCCCAATGAAGCTTTTCAGGCTGAAATACAGGAATTTCACAATCAGCAAGGCTAACATAAGCTCACAGCTAAAGCATTCCTAAAAGGGCAAAGCCTTTTGCCCTTCTGCATCCAGCTGCTCTTCCATGGTTTATTTTCAAAGCAATCCAGCAGTGCTGCAGCAGCCATGGATTTGTCTCATGTGGCAGACAGAGTTCCCAGGATGAGAACCAGACAGGGTCACAGGGGTTAGGAGATGCCTCTTGCGACAACTCAGTGAGCAAATCAGATGCTGTAAGCAGGGAGCTGGAATGGCTGGAATGTATCCAGCTGCCTCATCCCCTTTCCCTTCAGGGACTTACTTCAGGTGTGTCACAACAGCTGGCAGCATTTCAGCCAGTTCATCCATACTGGGGTACTGGTACCTGAAAATCAAGAGAGACTGAAGTTGAAGCACCTCTAAACACAGCTCAGACAGAGACAGCCCTCCAGTTCCACCCAAAGAACATCTGACAGGCATGTGCACAGGTGACTATCTTGCAATGATACTGCCAGCTACACAGATCCCACCCTTCAGAGCAAGACTAACACAGAGCTGTGGGGTTTTGGGGCAGGCAGACTTCTGTGGGGGGCTGGATAGATGAAGCAAGGAGTGCCAGCTAGACAGCAGTGTGCTGGGCTCATGCTCAAGTCAGAAAGCTGGTGCCAGCACTCACCACTACTGAGGGGCTTTACCCATGCCTCAGTGATGGGAGAGCTCCCTGAATGCCCCTGGGAAGTCTCCTCATCTTCCCATTCCCTCTGAAAGCTGCCTCCCACCACACTCAGCCTGCCAGTCCCAGCTGCCTTGAACTGGGTGCTACTTCAGTTTAACCACATCTGGAACAGCAATGGTCTCTGCAGAGCTCTTACCCAGATGGGAATGGGGGGGCTCCTTCCTGCTGGCCTGGTGCATCCACGTGGCACACAGCAAAATGCTGAGTGATCTCTTGCATGTCTTCAAAGTTAAAGAATGCATTAAAACAGGATTTGTCTACAACAACAACAACAAAAAGAAATGAGACACTTCCTGAAGTTTTATTGCAATCCACCCTCCAAACAGCCTGCTTGAGCACCCCCCCCCCTGATCCTGCAGGGCAGGGGATGCTGATGGGGCCTTTTTGGGTACTCACATTATGTACTGAGGAATATCTGTGTGAACACAACAGGAGATGCTGGGTGGGAAGACATGGGAAGAGCAACTGAGCCCACTGCAAACATTACATTACTTCTACAGCCTTGTAAAGGGATTTATTCACCTGCCCAGGGAGCAGATGCCTTGTGGCAGGGTCCTTCATGCAGTGCAACAAGGTCAGCTAGAGCACAAGGTGGTGGGTGGACATATTTTCACCTTTCCACTGTGGCCCTACCCTTCAAGAGCTGTTGGAACAGACAGGGCCATGCCACGTGCTCCCCTCCTGCAGACCCCTATCCTTTTACCCTGCTGTGAGCTGTCCCATCTCAGCTCAGAGTCCCACTGCTCCCGACCCTCAGGAGCAAAGAGCACAAACACTTCTTCAGGCTGCTGGGAATGCAAGAGCTTACGGTTGAGGCCAATGTCATGGTATGTGAGGATGACAGGTCTGTTCCCCTTGGGTGTGCCCCTCATGGTGACATGGACCACTCCAAATGCTGTCTCAATGTCATGTTCCTGCAAAGAGAAGGAGTCTCTGTTATGTGTGCTGCCTGTACAGGACCTCTGAAGGCCAGCAGCAAGGGCCTCATCCACACTGCTCTCCTGACCACAGCTGCTGGCTCAGTGCAGCTCTTGCAATCTGCAGCCCTGTCAAACCTCTCACTTCAAGCACTGCCAAAAGCAGGTTGCTTTGTACAGATGTGTGAAGGTTTTGGGACTGTGTCTTCCTGTGACCAAATTCTCATTTCGGTGGCTTTTAGTGATGTTTCTACATTGCATCAGAAGCTGGGTGTCCTATGTCCCTCTGTCCCTAGGGGTTCATGACATCACCAGTGCTCCCACAGCCCAGCTGGCACCCCTCTCCCTCCAGCCCACCCCCCTGGGAATGTCCTGTCTGTCAGTGAGATGATGGGAGAGGCCCAGCAAGGTGGGAGAGGCTGGAGCAGTCCCTGGGGACTGTGCCAGAGCACTTTGGGAACTGCAGTACAACCCAGGGTGGGCAGATGGCTGGGAGGGCAGAGACCCAAACTCCACAGATCCAACCACTGCCTGCCTGGGGGCTTGTACCCACCCACAGGGGACAGGCAGCTTTCCCTTCAACAGCACTAAACACATAGATACAGCTCCATAGGTACCTGCTGTCCAGATCCTGACCACACTGCTGCATAATGTTCCCCACAGGCCCTGCCCTGTCACCCCAGGCAAGGGAACACTGTGACTTAACACAGTTTTTTCCTGCTAGCAGCTTTCATTATGCAACAGGAAAGCACCCTGAGGCTTCTCCAGCAGCTGGCAGATACAGGAGATTAAGCTGGTTTCCAGCTGGGTATCTGTAGAACAGTTTCATGACCCGTTTCATGATTATTTGCTAGCAAAACTAAGGCCTTTTCCCAAGCAAAATATTAAGGGCTTTTCCCACTGTGCCTTTCATAACAGAGCAAGGGGACCATGAGGCCTCCAGGTACCTCTCCAGTACTTGTCCAGTGCAGCCACAACCTCACGATGACAAACACGGGAGTGTCCAAAAAGTTGTCTGATTTTAACTAAAATAGCTGCAAACTCATTTGGACAAATGCAGATCTGGGATAACTAGAGACTTTGGAAAAGCTGTGGAGATGGCAGTATGGCTGGGAACACAACATCATCTGTCAGTCCTTTCTCTAACCTACAGAAATCAAAGGAGAGCCATGCTCTGACTTACAGACACTGTAAAAAAGCACCAATTTTTTTTTAATGTTAAAACAGTATTTATTTAGTATTTATTTAGTATTTATTTAGGTTCAGCCTGAAGACAGGACCTCACAAACTCAAAACCATTTTTCATTACTTTACACAAAGTATGTGGATTTTAAAATTATTTTTAAAAAAGAATTTCCAATAACCTGAAAGTCTTTAGACCAAACCCAGGGCAGATCAGGGTATGTGGCTTGCAGCACAGCAGAAATTCACCTCATGCCTCCTTTCTCAGTCCTCATAAGGGCTGGCTGTGTGCTGGACTGATTTAGTCCTTGCAGTTCAAGATCCTCCTCTCCCCAGCTCTTCTTTCTGGGGGCCCCAAAACCTCTCCCCTTCGCCCAGGAGCATGGAAAAAAAACCAAACTGCCATAGCTACATTACCTGAGGTAGTTTGAAGCCTTCTTTAGATTGGTTTTGAAGGATAAAAAGACTCCTCTTATTGCCCTCCCCCTATAAAGAGGTTGGGTTTTACCTGCAGGCTGCTGGGTTGTGCTCAGCACCTGTGAGGCAACAGAATAAGGCAGGGGAGGTCACCCAGCCTGATGCCCTCCTGACTCCCTTTTCCTTAGGAGGCAGGGAACAACCAGCCCAGCAGGGAGGGTGCAGAGGGAAGCCCAGGACACAGCCTCCCTCTCCTGAGCTTCTGGACAACCAGCAGGCTCTGCTCTTTGCCTCTGCTCTCTGGGCTAAGTCCTGTTCTGAACTTCAGGGAGATGTTGTGCAGCCAGAGCAGGGGCCCTCATTTTAGGGCCACTCCAATTTGGAGGTGTTTGTGGGTCCTTTAACAAAACTGTCAACTTTTGGCCAAGGCTGATGGTGGTGAGAGGCAGTGCATGAAGCTAAGACAGCAAAGTGCAGCAGAGTCATGGAAGGGTCCAGCAAGTGCCAAAGCAGCCAGAGGTTGTGACCCTGGCTGCAGCTCCCCATGGATCTGAGCTACCCCAGGGGCTCTCTGCCAGCTCTGGCACTTGTTGCTCATTTCCATAAGCAGCTTTAACTCACTGACCTGGCAGGAAACTATCCAGCTGCCTTTTATAATTTCTCTTTTCATCTTACTTTTGTTAAATTTCTGCCAGGTCAGTGAGTTAAGAAGCTCACAGAGAGGTCTGCCAAAATGCTTGTTCTGGCACAGAGCCAAGGGGAGCGCATGGAGTGGCAGAAGAAATAACCCTGCCCTGAGCATGAGGCCATTTAAAACCGACTCAGGTCTCATGAAACTGCCCCTCCAGAGCACTGGGGAGGGTTTTCTAAGCAGCACAAAAATCCAAACTGAGCCAAGAGTGAGAAAAGGACAGAAAACAACAAAAGAGTTGATGATATTAAAGGAAGTCAGCAATACAGACAGTGTCTTTTCTGGAATCACATTCCAACTCACTGCAAAGGCAGAAAGTTTCCACTAGGCAGAACTGCAAAGGAAACAGAACACCCACCTCTCTTCAGAGCTTTTGATCACACCACAATGTGCATCTTATTGCAACACTCTGCACTTTTGTTTTCCTAAGCTGAACTTGGATCTTAGCTCTCCTGGTAGGGAAGGCAAGAGTTTCCTTGTGCTAAAAACCAATCCTCTCTCACTTAGACTCTGCAGCCTGTGTAAACTCTTGATTTGGGGAAATTAGATCATTTGTTGACAAAAGGTTTTTCATGTCACCACTGGGCACCAGCCCCATCTGAAGGGTACTCACCTTGTCACCTTAGTGATCCAAATACAGGAAATGTCCACTGAAGACAGAAGGAATTTGAGGAATCCCATCTTTAACAAATCTCAACAGGCAAAGGTTTAAAAATTTAAGATGCTAAATCTTAACTCTGGGAATTCTCTTGCTAGTCTCCAGTCAGGGTGGAAATCCTCCTCCTGGAAGTATCTGCCCTCCTCTGTTTTCTTTGGTTAAAGCCTTTTACTTTTTTAAGGCCCTTTTTTTATTTTCCCAAGCTCTATACAGCAAACAGCAGACACTGCCTTTGAGACAAGGCTCTCTGCTATGCATTGCAACACCCTGCTGATCTGTTCAAGACTACCTGAAAAGATATGACTGAGTTTTACCCCAGCTTCCCTGCAGGCAATTCTGTGTCCATTTCCCCAGTGAAATCCATGTTTCTCTGAAACTTTGCCCTGTAGCTTTAGGACTTTGCCCTTGACCTGTCATTGAGAAGGACAAAAGCATTTCCAGACGTCACAGCACACATGACTTCCCTGTCACCTGCTTCCCATGTATCCATGCTAAAGGACAGCATGAGGCAGATACTTAATCCAGAGCTTCAGTATCCCACTCCAGATGGCAACAACAGCCTCTGCACCTGTGAGATAGAACTACTTGAATTGGCCAAAAAAAAAAAAAAAAAAAAGTTATTTCATCACATCACCTGTTTCTCTTCCAAACATGGAACAGAAAATCCCAGTTACAATGGGTACCAGGGTACTCAGTGAGAAGAGCAGCTCTCTCACCCTTGCCAAACATACTTTCTCCACCCTCACCAAACATACTTTCCTCATGTACCTTTTGAAATTACACCTTCCCTGGCAGCTATCTAAGCCCAGCTATGATCTGAACACTGATCTGGTCCATAGTGCAGGGAAGCAGAGACAGAAGACAGGGGGAAAAGATGTGGCCAGGAGACAGGCAGATTTTAACAAATGAGCAGCCTGCAAAATAAGAGATGAACTCAAAAGAAGACAATGATCTGTAATTGGGTTCTGAAAAGCCTGATGAGATTCAATTTGGATTTAGGAACCAGAAACCTTGTCAGAGGATTCTCTGAAGAGATTTTTCTCTTTTGCCCTTATTTGTACAGTAGATAACAAATAAATAAATAAATAAAATTATTAAAATAAATAAAATTATTAAAATAAATAAAATAAAAATTAAAAAATAAATATCAGCTGCAGACAACCTGCTGTGAATGGAACTCAGCAGCAGAGGCACTCTCACTCCCTGCTCTCCCTGCTGAGGCACAGGAGCAAGGAGCTGGACAGGCAGCAGAGAGCAGGGAGAGCTGCACCAGGCTGGGAGCCATCACTTCACAAGGAGCAGTTCCCTTGAGGCATGGATAAGAAGAGCAGTGATGGAGGAGGATGAGGAGGGCTGAAGCCCAGCTGTAGCTGAGCAGACCTCCTCATCTGGCTTTCAGAGTGTGTGTTTGTGGAAAAATAAAACAGAGTAAGCATGTAGTGATTCCTCTCAAAGACCTGCATCTTGCAACAGTTTCCCTTCCTTTTCCCAGCCTCTAACAATCTGCAGGTCAGAGGAGGTCTGTCTGATCTTCATTTTCACTTTCCCTTCAGATACCTGTGCCTTTGCCACCTGTGACCAGAGATGTCAAAAAGCTTAACAACACATGAGGTGAAGAAACACTTGGTTCCCCACTTTGTATCTGCTGGTTTTGCATGAGATGCCCCAGTCACTGGTTTGGCAGATGAAGAACCCTGCTCTCAGTTCCATAACCCCAGTGGTGATGTGATGACCCAGCAGGTTGCTGCCACTCCCCTTCCCATGCCCTTGCTGGGCTATCTGGCCAGTCCTGGTACAGCAACTTTTTCCTGACCATGCTGCTGTTCTCCCAACCTGCCCTGTTGTGCTCTGTCCTTCCTGAGACAGGGAGGTTGGCAGAACACCAGACACCCGTGGGTGTGCTGTGGATTTTACCCTGGAGCACAATGAGGTTGCTTTGTTCTTTCTTCCTGATAAACACGAATTGATTTGCTTTGTTGAAAGCCAGGAGCCTGGAGCTGACAGCTTCACTCATTTCTCACAATCTTAGGGTCTTAAGCCTCTGGGTTGTCATCAGCTCTGAGCTCACCCTTTTATACCCCCTGTAGGACACTGTTACTCAACATGCATCAAACTTTCTGTTTACCCAAAGACAGATAAAAATTGCCATTGCACCTTCCATCACTTTTGCCAAGTGAAGAACAGATTTAAGCAGCAGAGGTCCCAACACAGATCTCAGAGGTGCTCCTCTAGTGACCTCAAACAACTGTAAAAATAATAGCTTGATTTTTTTTCTTTATTAATCAGTATATCATCCATGAAAGGACCTCCCCTCTGATCTAAGTCCCTTAAGACTTAAGTCTTAGGACTCCTTTTGGTAAAGGGTCTTATCTTTAGGAAATCCAAGCAGACTGTATCAACTGAATGGCTTTTATTTATGTAGTTACTAAGTGGCCTTTATTTATATGGTTACTGAGTCCCTCAACAAATTCCAACAGCTCTGCAGTTCTTCCTTTTACAAAAGCTACACTGACACTTTCCCAATATTTACCCATTGTAATCCATCCACTCCTTACCAGTTGTATAAGCCTGCCTGGTAGAGCAGGTCAGTGAATTCCCAGATGTCCTCTGGGATTTGTTTTAAAAATTGTTACAGGGGAAGGAAACACTGCAGTCCTTGGAAACTTTGGCAGAGGAGTATAACCTCTCACTTAAGTACTCATTTCATCCTTTCAGCCATTTAAAACTCATCCTAACACCCATTTAAAATCCAGTCCTGACAACTTGCTGTAAATGCATACATTTTAGCTTTTTTACAGCCTCTGGAGTAGGCACTGTGGCTTAAGGCAGGGTCTTTGCTGACCCCCTACAAGCATCCCAGCACAGTGATCTCTGGGAGCTGCTCTGTGGCAGGCTTGCATGGAGAAAAAAAAATTAATTTTGTTTTTCTGCTATGGAGAGTTCTTCCATGAGCCCTACTTTCAGAGTCTGAGCAGTCTACACACTCTTCAAATCCATTTTCTCTGTCTTTTTGAAAAATGCTTTCTTGTTTTCAATAGCCACCATGCCCTTCTGTTTGACACAGGGTTGTCAAACAGACTGATGCTTCCTCCCCTTGTCCTGCCTCCTAGCCTTGTAGCTTCTCTGATCCCCATCTTGGGCACTCACACTACCACAGACAAAACAAAGTTCTTATTCAGGCCTGGGATTTCAGCCTCTGGGGAATGTGAATTATTCACTGACATTAGTTAAGAGCCAAATCAGAACAACAATATCCATTTAACACCTACCTACATCCACCACCCCTTCCTCTCTTCCTGAGCACTGTACCCAGGCACTGGTGTTCCATCCTCAGTGTCCACCAAGAGCAACCTCAACTCTCTCCTGTGACCTCAGGCAGACTACAACAACCACTGGCACAACCAAAACCAAACTGAAATTTTGCATTCATCTTCCTCTTACAGACTGGCTGAGTTGATAGTGAAGTGCTACAAAGTGTGCTTCTCTCTTCCCTCTTCCCTGCCCCATGGTCCCATGGAAACCTGTGAGTGGGAGAGCAGGACTGAGTCCACTGCCCCACTCCATTGGGAAGCCAGAGCAGAGGATCTCTCCATGTGGAAGCACTCCTCAGCCACACTGGCCAGACAGACCCTCAGGCAGGGCTTGGGCAGAGGAACAGAGAGAGCCAGAGAAAGGCCAGCAGAGCTACTGACTCCCTCTGACAGCCCTGGGGGTTTTGCTGTGTGCATTATGGTCCCAGCTCCTGAGAATCCCTCCTTATATCCAAGAGCCCTGCACTTAAATGAAATGTGTGTGAAGCACAAAGGCTCAGGCACTGCGAGGTGCTAAGACACAACCTAAGAGCAGCTTTAAAACTCCTGAGATCCAACACAAGCAGGAACTGCTGGGAGGGGTCCCTTGCTGGGGTTTGCAGGTCAGAGCAGACTGGGACATAATTGCATTTGGCCTTACAGGTGGTGAAAGGCTGAAATGGGGGAACCACCTCTGAGTGCCACCTCTGTCTTGGGCCAGAAAGGGAAGCAATGAAATGCCACAGAATGTTTTCCGTATCGTGAAAAAATACTTCTGAGTGAGGGCATGAGGCATCCAACAGCAGAGGTGTTAATGCCTCCAGGCCCAGGGGCTCCCACGCAGCAGAGGTACCCAGGTACCAGACTGCAGACAAATTCCAGCCACACTCCTAAGCTCCAGGTCAGCTTAAACTTCCTAAGTTATTAAAGTCTGAAGTAAACCATTTGCTTCACGGTGGGAATGATTAACAACGAGAATCCTTATTACTATTGCTTTCCACAACTGATTTTTTTTTTTTTTGTGTTACCAGATGAGTTTTATTCCAAATGTGAAGCTGCACAAAATTCAAAATTAGTTCCCTGGAAAAAAGAATTTAATTTGGAGACTGACTACAAAGAACACACCTGTGAAATTCCTTCAATTTCTTTGTTAAAAAATGAAAATCTGGCAGAATACAGAGCAGCAGAGGCTCTACTGCTCACGTTCCACTTGAGTTTGTCAGATGTCTGTACTAGTAGAGGCCCAGAAACATCCCCACCACCACCCAGCTTAAGGACACTCAGGCTCTGGTTCACCTAAGGCAAAGAAAACTGCCACTGCTGCTTTGCTGCGGGGTGGAGAAGACACAGATAATTCAGGTCAGGTTTTCTCCTTTTTCAGTGATGCTGTAGCTACAGCTACAACTTACTGTCTGTGATCTTTGTCAAGTCTTGGCAAAGGTGGAAAACAACTGCAGCATGCTCCTCAGGCAACCTAGCACAGCTTTTAACCACAGGGATCAAAGCAGAGATTCTATTGTCTCGCTTTTTGCAACAGCTGCCCTCAAATTTCTACACATTGCTAAAACAACACATGCTTACAAGCTAAGGAAAAAAATATTTTAAGAGTGTAAACCATCCCCATCTGGTAACTCTTCCCATGACAGTACCACAGCCCTTAGTGCAGTTGGGAGGTAAATGCTTACCACGTCCTCTCTGTGCAAAGTTATTTTGGAAACAGTGGAGCTGAAGGAGACGGCTGTGTGGGAAGCAAGCCTAAATCAGATTTAAAGCAACATCTTGAATGAAATTATTCACTTCCATAGAGGAAAAACTTATTAAAAGAACACAATATGATCTATGCAAGCAGGCAATGATTTCTAGTAATTTGTGTAACTGGATTAAGTCTTAAATTACAGAAATGCCAGGTAAGAATCAAGAGCAGCAGAAGAATGAGGTGTGTAATCTGGTTACACAAATGCATCAGGAGACAAAGGTGCTGCTGGGCTATCCCCAACCAAGTACTGCACAGACAAAAAAGCCTTTGTGTGGTCCTGTCCCTAAGGCACATGATGCTGAAGGACAGACCTAGTGTGTATCCCTCACCCTTTCTAGTACTCTTTCTACTGCTCTGTGCCACATTTCCAGCCAAGGACAGTCCAGCTGCTGACATGATGTGCTCAGCTACATTTTGGTATCTTGCTGACAGCCACGAACATCTTAAAATCTCCCAAAGAAGAGAAAGCAGGGCCATGATCTGTGCCTCCAGATCTACAGTGTCCCTGGGAACTAGCCCTGAGCCTAATGCACTGAGTTGTAACTGGTACTGCAATCACTCACTAGCTGCTCTGACACCCCATCCATGGGTGGTGCATAAGGGATGGAAACAGATCAGAGAGTGGAAAAGCACCATCCCTTTTTCTGAAGAGAGGCAAATCCACTCCCAACCCAATGCACACACATTTCCTTTGCTGCAAGAGCTCACTGGCAAGAACAAAAAAAGCACAGGAACTTCAAATGCCACATCTGCATAATCAGCCTCGTTAGCACACTGTTGTCACAAGCAGACAAAAAGCAAAAGTAACGTTTAAGTAAACCCCACGGAAGGACTGTGCTCACAGGTTTAAAAATAAAAATCCTGTTTCAGTCTAACTCCAGCTAGCAGAAGCTCTCTAGAACTCAACACTGTAGTTTTAAAGAAAACAGGATTTTTTATGGAAAGCCAGTGACAAGAAGAATCAGAGGAAGAGTGATCCAAGAAATAAGAGTAATGAATTTTTTTTTCCCAAAATAAAATTCCATTTTAATAAGTTTTAGCTTTACAGATAATTTGTTGCTGTGATGTTGGCAGATGTCAAAACCAGACTTTGATGGTGACAGCAGTTTTAATGAGATTAGGGGCAGCTCCTAGGTTAGTAGGCAATAAAGAAACTTGCTTTCTAGATTCAAAATATATTTTAGATTGTAATTAATTTCCCTCTAGCATTTGGAACAAGAGACAGAAAGAACTCACTGTACAAATCAAAAGAACAATGATCCTCAACATCCCAGACAAAACATTTCCATGCTGGTGAGAAGAGCTCCCCTGTTACTCATGCAGAGAAAGCAAACCCTTCCTCAACATGCTAAGTTTCATGTTTTCTCATTACAATAAACAGGAGATGCTTTAAAACATCCTGTATTCCGTGCCACTGTGTAGCAATCACAAGCTGGCTTTATTGATTTCCTTACAAAAATGAACACAGTTTCTACTCAATGGCTGTGACATCAGCAAATGCACATGATGGGATATTTCAATAACCTCTCAATAACACCACCTACTGCACAGCAAGCAAAAATAAAGCAAAGAGATTGGGGCAAGAGAACTTCTAAAAATGTAGATTAAAAGCTTCAAGCAAACATACTGTGGAAGAGCTTCTCTAAATTTCTATCACTAAAAACACAGGCTTACTGAAAAATTATACTTTCAGTAGGAAAAAAGTGGCAAAAAAATTCCAGATTGAGGTCTGTTGTTAACTCTTCAAATATTTTGCTTTTACCCTGGTCACAGGCAACAACAAATAACTCTGCATTTTCAGTTAATTCCCTGCTGTTGTACAGGGAAACTTAACTTTGTTTTCTCCATGGGTTTGTGTATGTCTCATCTACTCCATTGCAGCTGAACTCTGCATGTCCTGGGCCTACTTATTTCCATCTCTTCCATACCTTGTGAGCTTTCTACAAACACTGCCAAATCCCAGACCCATCTCCACACCCCAGGTCCTCTTGTGCACAGTGCATGCCAGAGAGAAAATGTTTCTGTCCTGTCATGTGGCTGGGAGGCAGCAGAAGGCAGAGACCTGGTACAGATCAAATCAAACGTGAGCTTATGTCAGACTGAAACATAATGCACATTTATTGGGACAGTTTCACCAACCTCCTTCACTAATATTTAAAGCAAAAAGACCTGAAAAAAAGGGGAAAGATTTAGGGTCACACAGAGCACCCACCTCTCAAAACTGCAGATAAGAGTAAGAGCACAAGCACAGCTCTGTTCACTGGCCATGTCACCACACCATCTGCCCACCAGCAACACAGCCCATTTAATCCACCATCTGCCCAGGAACATTAGAAGAAGCCAAGCCTGGATTTCATTAGGCTTCATATAGCTTTCAAGTAAAATGTAGGTCTCAGATTTAGGTTAATACATTTTATTTCTCAGAATAACCTAAATTCATATTGATAAAGACCCCTAAGCCACCATGCTAGCTCTCTTTTTCATCTCCATTGCAAAGAGTTATCAGATTATGTAGGGGTTGTTTTAACTGAGGCCCAGGCAATCTGTTCTTTTTCAGGGTTAATTGAGGTTGCTTGTAGATGAACACTAAGAACACCAGAGCACATGTATCTTAAAGTAAGCTGTATGAGTAAAGCTAAAAGCTGCTTCATACCACATTAACCCAGAGCAACGAATTTCTGAAGCAAGAGAATGCTCTGTTGACTTTGCCCAGATCTGATCCTGGCAAATTATTCAAAACTAGAACCAAACACACCAGAAAAATAACAGAAATTGATGAGGGTATCACTCATTTTGCCCAAAGGAAGGAAAGATCTTACAAACCTTAAAGATGCCTGTTACCCTGAAAAGTAACACATGCCAAAGCTTTCCAGAAACCTGTGTGCCCAACCTGTGTGCCTGGCACTGCACACAGAGCCAGGGACTGTGCCAATGACATGATCATGAGCTGGGATTCAGATAAACACCTCTCCCAGTCGTGTCCTGAACCTCCAGCTTCCAGCCTGAAGGAGATTTAAAGGCACCACAAGATGAACACCCCCAAGGCAAAGCTGTGCAGGAGCATCACCAGTCCTGGACAGAAGTGGGGTGGGCTTAGAGCAAATCACCCCACAGCTAAGGACACAGAATCACACAGGCTGAAATGATACAAGACTCACTCCAGTAAATCAGTGCCTTGTACTGGGGAGCTCAAACTGGACCTGTATGGGGTCCAGTCTCTGGCCAGGGGGTCCAGGGGGCATGCCTGTCTCTGGCCCTGCTGGCTGCAGCCTTGAAAGTACAGCCCAGGATGTGGTCAGCTCTGTGCAAAACCACAGCTTTATCTCTATGGAAAACAGGCTTTTTTCCCAACTATTAGAAAACAAAAAGGTCTGGAATGCAGGCCTTCCATCACTGATGTCAGGCTCTCAGACTGCAAACACTGTGCTGTATCAGACAATACAATCTATCCCACAAGCCCCCTATATTTTGTCTTAAAACCCACCAGGTTCCTTGCACATGGTACTGCTATCAAAAGCTGATTGAGAACTTCACTGCACTGTACCTGAAAACTATCTTCTAGTTATCAGCCTTCAGGGATTTGGGGCCAGTTGCTGCCTGTTCTAGTAAAGTGGAGATACTACCCACAGCTACTCCTCCTTCTGAAATTCTGGACAAATGAAACCCTTACCTCAACCTAAGTGCTTTTAAGTCTCTCTCTAGACAACAGGCTCTCCCCTTCTCTGAAAGGTCCAGCAAACTTCTGAATTTCCACTTCTCCCTTCTCAAACACTGGTAAATAAAGACACACCAGTTTTGCAGAGGCCTGAACGTGGCAGCCAGATGTGCTTTGCAGGTTAAATAGCAATTTTTACAGGACAACAGAAGAGAGCTCAGCCTTCAAGTTTAAGTACAGATCTTGGTGTGATCAACTGAGGCAGAACCTCCCAAGCAGCCAGCACACCACCTATCCTGACAGATTTCAAACTGAGACCTAAAGCAGCCCCTGGGGTACACTCCAGGCAAGCCAGATGTGCCCTGAAACCACACGAAGGGAGAGATGCTGGAGGGAGGTGGGGCTGGGACAACATTTACATTCACAAGAGACACTGTGTTAACTTCTTGCTTAAAAAAAAATATTCTAAATGAATTACCAAGAGGGCTCCTAGAAGGAACATCTTGTCTCCTGCCCAACTGTTGCCATGGCCACCAGCTCACTGCTGATCTAAATCAAAGCACAGAGAAGCAACAAGCATGTCCCTCCCTGGCCCAGGGCTCCCAAGGTCCCTCCCTGGCTGTGCAGCTCAGCCCCAGGGCAGAGAGGGAGCAGCAGGAGACAGCACCAGGACAGGCTGAGTGCACAAGTGGGTGGTTGCAGCATCATGTCTGGGACTTGCACAGCTTCAGATCTGGGGTGTTCTTTAAAAAAGGGCACAAAGAGGCTTTGCCTGTAAAGGAAAAGCTCAGAGAGAAAAGGCAGCAGTGAGGCACAGCTCTGCTACAGGGACTCCCTCCTACCACCCATGCTTCTGGGCTTTGGTACAGGGCAGGCAGGCAGGGCAAGCCCAAAGGGGATTTGCAGTGAAGGCTGATGTGCTCTGGCTCTGGGTTTCCAGTCATGGCAAACAGGCAGTGCCTCTGCTCCCTAACACTCCTACTCAAATGCACTGAACTTATCTCTACCCATTCCTCACCCAACCCATGAGCACACTGCACCTCTGGCAGACTGGAAAGATGCAGAAAGACAGATGGAGACAAGACAGTATAGGAAGTGTTCTAAACACATTACTGACCTTAATTAAAACAGAAATTATTGCCTAACAGTGCTGTTTCTTCTAAGACTAGACACTAAAGTTACAACATGCTAAGATTTGTATTTTTTGTACTCATAGGCTTCAAGGTAACACTAATACTCCCCCCAAGAATCAAGCTAAAGCAGTTCACAGACATGTGCCTGCCCAGATGAGGCATCTGCTTGGTGTCTGTAACTGGGAGATGGAAAAAATACAAGCTACCTCCTTAGGACTGTATTTATTACATTTCTGTTTTGCACAGGATTGCAGAAGGTTTTCAGGAATCATCTACAGCAGCAGACTTTTATTAAAAGCTTTCACATGATGTTGACAGCTCTACCCCCTCACCACACCACTGGTGTAACACAGGAGCAAGAGCCCATCCCGTGCCAAGCAGAACACCACAGACACAGCAGCCTCCTGCAGCTGAAGAGAAAGGAACCCAGCTGGCTGCCTACCAGCATGCTGAGGGGAAGCCAGCAAGGTTCCCCAGCACAGGAATCCAGCCTGTGCTCTACAGAACACACCACGGAATCTCAGAGCTCTGCTCTGCCTAACGAAGAATTCACCCTCTGTCTTGGGTGCTTGTGGTGCCACAGCTTCTCTGAAAGGATTATTCCTATGGCACCAGGAGCCCCAGGCTCATCTCCACACTACTCTGTCAGGTGAATAACCTTCCAGAAAAAAGACCACTTCATGACCCAGGCCCAGAAAAGAAGGGGTGCTGTATCTGGGGCAGCAGGTGACTCGCATCTCCTCTCAACACAAACAGACAGAGCACACAGGCTCTTCCTTCCCCAGCCAGTGAACCAGATGGGACATGGCAGAGCTCCAGCTCGTGAGCATATTGCATGTCTCAAAGAAACTGCTTTTCAGGAGACCAGCCATCCTTTGAGATCTTGTGAAGCCTCAGCAGAGCAGTCCAAATCTGCACTTCAGAGCTCAGAACATGCTCTGCATGAAATGGTGAAGGGCAATTTCTGCCAACTGGACATATTTCAAATTCTTACTGGTTAAACCTTAACAGGAGTTAAAATTAAAATACAGAATTTTTCATCTCTCTCTCTCTCAGCATTACTGCCCATAGATCCTTGTCTCTGCATGTGTCTTACCTGACAGTCGAAGTCCTGGAAGTTGCGAGCTGCATTCTGTCAACAAAACACAAGAGGGGAAGAGTTTAGCACAGTGCATCAGCAAAACACCTCAAACAATATCATGATCATGGAAGTTCCCCTCACAGACCTCTCTACTTTAGCACAGTCTTGCCTGACTGCAGTCAGGACACCAGCACAATGTGAAACCCATACTGGAAAACTTCACCCACACAAGTTTGCTGGGGGCTGTCCCAGGGCTGTCAGCTGAGGAGAGAACCTGTGGGCAGAGCTGAGCTGACAGGAGTTAAGCAGGGACAGATGTACACAGGAAGGACTTTGCCCAAAGTCAGGCTGGTTATGAGGTTGGGTTTTGTCTGGTCCTGGTGTCATTATCAACTTGGGTGCAAAACTCATGCAGGACTACCACTCACACCTCACACAAAGAGCTCAAGAAAACAAACCCTGCAGTCAGGAACTCTGCAGTGACTGCTGCGTGTGTGGTGCCACTCCCCAGCAACCACAGTGACCTGTGTGCTGCTGAACCCAGAGTGCAGCTCACCGACCCACAGCTGACTTTTCCCAGAGCCTGACAGCACACACAGACAGGCACAGTCAGTACAGCAGCCGTGTGGTGTGCTGCATGCTGAAGGGCTGCAGGGACTCATCTGTATGCCCCTGTGCTTCCCAGGACTCTGGCTCTGACCACAGAACAAGTGACACTACTGAGTGCTGTCAAATGCTGCAAAAGGCTGAACAAATCATTTGAGATGGAATCATAGAATCATGGCATGGCTTAGGTTGGAAGGGACCTTAGAGATCATTTACTGCAACCTCCCTGCCCTGGGACACCTCTCAACTGAACATGGGTGCTGAAGGCCCCATCCCACCTGGTCCTGAGCACCTCCAGGGATGGGGCAGCCACAGCTTCTCTGGGCACCCTGGGCCAGAGTCTCAGCACCCTCCTACTAAAGAACTTCTTCATGAGATGCAGTCTAAACCTCTTCTCCTTCAATTTAAATCCATTTTCCCATGTCCTGTCACTGGACACTGATGAAAAGTCCCTCTCCAGCTTTCCTGCTGGTTCCCTTCAGGGACTGGGGGGCAGCTCTGAGGTCCCCCCAGAGTCTTCTCTTCTTCAGGGTGAGCAATCCCAGCTCCTTCAGCCTCTCCTCGTAGCAGAGCTGCTCCAGCCCCTGGATCATCTTTGTGGCCTCCTCTGGACTTGTTCCAACAGATCCGTGTCCTTCCCATGGTGAGGACACCAGGACTGGAGGCAGTGTTTGAGTTTTAGCCAGAGCACCTTAGTGCTAAAATTACAACTAGGACCACATCTGCACCAGAAACACCCCAAACTTTTCTTCTAGCTGAGTACTCTTAGCCCATGTAAACAAATGGCCCTAACTGAGATCCCTGCAAGTCTGCTTTAGAAATCCCCTGGGTGTTAAGGATTACTAATCCTTTTCTCTGTACAGCATCCTCTGTATCAGAAGAGTTCATGAGCACTCACCCTTTAGCACCTTAACAGTTTTACTGTGCTATTTCTGGCCATTAATCCATGGTGGCTCAAACTCCTTCCTCTAAAGAGGGCTGGTCAGTAAAATCTTAGTGAACTGCCTGCTCAGTACATTTTGGACCCTTAAGCTGCAGAGCACAGCAGGTTATGGCACCACACCCATCTGATCAATAAACTGTATCTAAAAAGCACATCTGGATAATTTCAAGCTTGAAACCAGCTATTAGCAAAGAGAAGTGGCTGTGCAGATGACTCCACAGCATGGACATGACTGGAGTGCTGAGGCAGTACCTGACACACTGAAAACCTACAAGTGGGAAA
Source organism: Heliangelus exortis (assembly GCF_036169615.1). NCBI lineage: Eukaryota > Metazoa > Chordata > Aves > Apodiformes > Trochilidae > Heliangelus > Heliangelus exortis. Next base: position 14,794,029 of record NC_092437.1, on the reverse strand, counting down.
AATGTTTCAATACCTCCTACTTCAGTCAGCTCTCTGAAGCAAGGGAAATCTATCCTCTGGAACTCAAATGGGGAAAATCCTAGAAAAATCATGAGCAAGGGCTGGAGCACTGCATTTAGGAAGGTTGTCTCCTGTAGATGTTTATCTCTCATGTTGAAGTTATAAACTGTTTTTAAGGCCTTTCTGTACTTTTACCTGGTGGTATTCACTATTTTTGTTCTTACAAGGCTCACCCTCCCTGAAGACATTTGAAAAAGTTAGGTTTAAGGTATGGTAAAAGTCTAAGCAGTCTGCATCATGCTGTAAGAATAGGCATCTGCAGATGTCAGCTGCATTTTAGATTTTACAGATACCAAACAGCTAGCACACTGCAGAAATGAGCAAAAACTAAACAGCACAGGCTGAAATGTAGCAGAATTCCAGAGATTTCATCCATTTTGATGGGAGTCTGCACTAGACAGCAGAGTCTTCTGCAAGCACACAGAATGGATAAAGAATTCTTTGGCAGCACAAAGTAGCTCTTGATACCAGCCATCAAACACCAAACACTGGGAATCTCTTTCCATACCTAACAGTCAAGGTTGATGGTGTGTGAAGTGACCAAAACACATTGCTTGTTACCACAGTTTGCAGATCCAAGACTCAGGATCTTCTTGGGATGGCCCATAATGACTTAGGTACTAAGAGTATGACCCTGGACTGCTCCAGTTGGGCTGGAGCTTTTAAACAGAAGTTTAAAAAACATAAAATAGAAAATTGATACAATCCAAGGTTTCTCTAACAAGCATGAAATTATTAAGAGGTCCCACAGCTCCTCCAGGTCAGAAATGGTACCACCTTTCCAATTTCTGCCCTGCCTTTGTAAATCCTCAGTCCAGGCATGACATAATATTTGTCTGGGACTCCAAACTTCCCTGAACTGTTGTGGTCTGTCTTTCCCTGAGGCTTTGGAAGAGTATTTGGTGGTGGATTACCAGAGTGGGGACCCATTTACCATTTTTCAGTACTTAAGGTACTTCAAGCTGTTTACAGATTCATAGAATCACAGCATGGTTGGGGCTGGAAGGGACCTTAAAGCTCACCTAGCTCCACCTCTTCTGCCATGGGCAGGGCCACCTGCCAACTAGACCAGGTTGCTCCAAGGCCCATCAAATCCGACCTTGAACACTGCCAGGGAGGGAGCAGCCACAGCTCCTCTGGGCAACCTGTTCTTCCTGACTGGCAATAAGGGCTCCTTGCCAGCCATAAAGTCAGCCAGAGTACACCTGAGAGCAAAGCAGCAGCCAGCATTACCTTGTCATTCAGGAGTGGTTTGATCTCTGTCAGCTGAACATCCTGCAGTTCATCCATGGTTCTGGAAGTGAAGCCAACTGATGCTCAGAGCAGCAAATAGATGATTCTGAAACAAAGGTGTATTGTTAGAAGCAGTATTACAGAACTGTTAGAAGCAGTATTACAGAAGTTGCTTGGCAAAGAAAGCTTTATGGCCTTTCATTAGAGCTGTAGATACACAGACTGAAAGCACCTGTCCCTAGAACAGGCAAGCAGCCATCCTTGCACTGAGAATGTCAGTGGTCACTCCTTTCCCTGCACATTGGAATCTCTCCCTGAAAGCTCAGGCCTTTCTACTCAAAAGTCTGGATCTGCTTCCATGCAGTGCTGATGCTTCAGCCATAATCTGTCTGGCAATGAACTGGAAAAGACTGAATCAGCAGAGAGGAAATCTGTGTTCAGTATGCAGGAATCCAGACACCTGACCCCCAGCATCCAGGCACTACAGGGCTGCACCAGCTGAACAGGTGCTGGGTGACACTGTGCAGCCCAAACAATCCTCCTCCATCAGGTGGTGCAGAGTCATCAAAGAAAAAAAATGTAATCAACAGCAAGAGAGGCTGCCATATGTCTATGGGAAATCACTGCTGCCATGGAGTCAGGAAAGAAATCTTCTAGTATAAATACAATAATGATGATGGCAGAAAAATATGGCAGTTTACCAGGGGCTTCATTTGCATTCCAGAGGCTCTACCTGTGGTTCTAGACAGGAGAATTTCCAGAGCAGGCAGATGCAGGACTATGAAGAAAGCTGTGGCAATAGATAATCATGACTGATGGTACAGATTATATAGTTGTGCAGGAAACTATACATATTCCTGTAGATGAAATAAGAGAACATGGACATGAGTGGGGACAGGAATAGGCATGTGGTGGGCTTCTTGGGTGTTAGCCAAGTGTGCTGGAGATAGACTCTCAAATACCGTCACATATCAAATTCTTTGTTCAAAATATTCTGCTGCTAACCACGGATGGAAAGAAGTGAGAAAAAGAGAACTGTGCTTCTCCAGTCACCTTAATTCCACTCACACCTGCACTGCCCTGGAAGCAGAGGTTCCTGTCACTCCAAACGCTGTGCAAAGCTTCACATTTTCATCATCCCCCTTGTGCCAGGTGCAGCTAAAGCCAGTCTGCCTCAAAACAAATAATAACACCTTTTCCCTCTGAAAATGAGCCATAGCAATGCCCTGTTTAGCTCCTTTGCTCTGGGAAATTTGAAATTATTATTTTCCAGATTTTTGGTTTTTTGCTGTAAAACACACCAGTTGTGAGAGTTCCAAGAAACGAGGTTGTTTACCAGCAGCACCCCCTCATCCCACTATGTATTTTTATTCAGGAGAGCAGTGGGAGTCCTTATCTAATGCACTGTAAGCTGCAGAGGAAGAGGCAGTTACTGTAATTCTGGTGAGGCATCAGGGAGACAAAAAAATATTTTCTACTAAGGAACTGCAACTTTTGCATACATTGGGATTGATTTAAAAGCTCAGCATCTACCAGGTTCTCTCCAAAACAGCATCCTACAAAGGTACAGACAGCAAAGGAGTTTCAAACAAGCTTTGTAAAGTCTACCTGCAGTCACTGACAGCCAGGACTAGAACAACCACCTATTACCTAGAGAGCTCATTGCTCCCCATCTTTGGAAAGACACCCACTGGACTCAATGCAGGCAGGAAGGTGATGGTTATTCTTGGAGTCACCTGAGAGCCCAAGAAACTGATCCACTCCCTCAAAAGGATTAAAAAGAATGGTGAACAGGTTGCCTGGGGAGGTGGAGGAGTTGGTGCCCCAGAGGGTATTAAAAAAGTAGGTAGATGTGGTGCTCTGGGAAATGATTTACTGGTTATGGTGGTGTAGGACTGATGGTTGGACTTGAAGGAAGATCCTTGCCAACCAAAATGATGATGATAAAAAACTGTGCACACACCAGCCACCTTTCTCTGGGGGTTTTTATACACAAGTGAGTGGTTAAGTTAAACTTGTGCCTCATGGATCTTGGGCTCAGAACTACCACTTCTGCTTCAATCTGTCTGCAGTGAAGCAGCACATTGAATAATCACTCTCTACAGAGCTTTGACTGACTAAAGAACAACTCAGAGCACCACCTGCTCTGCATTAGATTGCTTGAAGACACTTTTACTAAAGCTTTGCAGGTGCATCTCCTGGTTTCCCCTGAGCTATGCAGAGCTGTTATCCACCCTGAGTAAATCTGCCTGAGGACATTGCTGCTGATACAAGTGTGCTGGACCATGAAGTGTGCCAAGTCTGGAGAGAGGGAAACAGATGCATTTCATAAATCCATGCACTACATTGTCAGTAATTTGCTATCTGAGAATAGCAGAAAACTAAGTACGTGTTCAAAACAAGGATTATCAAATGCTTTTATCTCTTCAACCACAGTTTCATACTTGGTGTTTAGATGCAACCACAGTTGCACAAAACATTGCTCGGAAATTAATCTGATCCTTATCTTCCTGGCCCAACACTGCTCCAAGGTGAGGAAGGGCTCTAGGGGCCAAAGCAACAAATAGCTGCACTCTGCTGCTCCTTTGTTAAAGCAAGCTGGGCAGCAGCAAGAAGGCTGCAGCTTTGGATGCTGGGCTCAGAATTAGCTGAAACTTCCTTGAAAGAGGAGACCACCTTCTACCTTCCTAACCCCACGGGGCTCATGCAGTCAGACACAGGCTCTGCAATGAGGCTGCTGCACTCAGACTGGAGGCTCCTCAGCTGAAACCAGAATGTCACCCTGGCTGCAGGGCACCCAAAGGGGCCAGAGGGGAACGAGCACTAAGGTGAGCCAAGAAGCCATTGAAAATTGATGAACTGACAGCAAAATCAGGCAGAATGAGTAAATATACACAGACAGCTAGCTGGTGGATTTATTTTCTAAACCTTTAGATTCCAATCTGCTTCTCCAGCAAATCTGAGTTTCTTCTTCTACCCTAGAAACTCACAGCTTTTCCAAGGAAAAGGTATAGGGGGTCCCCATCACTGCCTGCAAGCAGATGTTTTATTGCTGAACCAGCTCTTGCCCATCTACTAACTTGTGAATGCTCCAGAAAATGACTGTCACAGCTCAGGACTTCATTAGAATATGTTTAGAGGATATTCTGCAGACAGATGCACGGATGTTCCTCTTCTCAAGGTTTTAGCAATCCGATCATGATTGCCCTGGACAAAATCTGGTGACTTTTTATCACAGCAGGAGATCTGACTCAGTTTACATGATTATTCAGTACAGCTTCACCTGAGCTCCCTGCTATGATAAAAACTTTTTTTTTGTTTATTTAAAACACAGCAAAAGGACACATTTGTCAAAAAAAGGCCACAGCATTTTCTGGGAAGAGAATGGCAGAGAGGCCTGGGAAAGCACATCTCCAAATGCAGAGGCAAAGGAAAGGGGGGGGTATTGGTGACCTGGGCTCCAACTATGTCAAGAACTCCTTGTAAAAGACCTGCAGATGTCTCTGCCCAGGAAACAATCCATTCTCTCCCTCCACTCCTCCTGTTATTTAAAGAAACAAAAATCTAAATTCTTAAGCTGAGAGAAAGTTTAAAATATGACCAAACCAGCAGCAGAAATATTCATAGCACATCAAAGAGCCTGTAGAAGACAGGCTACAGGCAAAGCAAAAGGTTCACCTGGAATGATCTCTGCATAAATCATACATTTTTCTATAAATGTCTGAGAAACACCTGCTTTGGAAGTATTCCTTGTCTCCATTTATATATGAATATAAATACACTCAAATACCCCAATTTAAGCCATCCATCCCCTTCCAAAGGCTACTGAAGGCTGCAGTAGACTCTACACTTTGAAAACCAGTCAGACAAGAATTGAGGAAAGAAAATTGGTGAATCATTAGTAGAGAGACTAGAAATTGGGGTAGGACACAAAAGGCTGCAAAAAACCAAGGCAAGTGAGCCTCAGAAAGAACCATCTACCTATAAATAAAATCTGAAATGCATGCTCACATGCTTACTCCCAGATAAAGGTGCTCTCAATTTACATAATTTCAATATACAAAAAAGGTTGTGTTGAAGTAAGTTCTGTGAGTCAAGAGCGTGAGTCCTAGAGACTGCATGCACAGGAGCAGTGAACCACACTCTGCCTCCAGTTTCTATTTGGAGACATTCTTGCAGCCCTGCTCCCCACTGGGTCACCAGCCACACACCCAACAATTTCTTCCTAATATCTAAACCTCCCCTCTCTCAGTTTGAAACCTTTCTGCCTGATCCTGTCACTCCAGGCCCTTGTCCCAAGTCCCTCCCCAGCTTTCCTGCAGCCCCTTCAGGCACTGGGAGGTGCTCTAAGGTCTCCCCTTTGCAGCCTTCTCTTCTCCAGGCTGAAACCCCAATTCTCTCAGCCTGGTTCCAGAACAGAGCTGCTCCAGCCCTCTGATCATTTTCATGGCTTACTCTTTATTTGCTCCAAAAGCTCCATGCTGGGGCTCCAGAACTGGACACAGTACTCCAGGGTGGGTTCTCACAAGAACAGAGGGGGAGAAAACCTCCTTCAATCTGCTGATGATGCAGCCCAGGACATGGTTGGCTTTCTGGGCTGCCAGGGCACATCATCAGCTTATGTTGAGCTACTCATCAACCAACACCCCAAAGTCATCCTCCTCAGGGCTGCTCTCAATCCATTCTCTGCCCAGCTGGTATTTGTGCTGGGGATTGCCCTGATCTAGGTGCAGACCTTGCACTTGGCCTTCCTGAGCTCCCTGAGGTCAGCATGAGAACACCTCTCATCCTCTGGATGGCTTCTCTTCCCTCCAGCACACACCACACAGCTTGGAGTCACCAGCAAACTGTCTGAGGGGGCACCCAACTCCACGGTCCATGATGCTGACAAGGATGTTAAACCAGTACAGGCTGCTGGGGAACACCACTCATCAGTGCTCTGCATTTGGACATCAGGTTGTTAACCACAACTCCTTGAGTGCCACCACCCAGCCAGCTCCTTATCCAGCAAGTGGTCCATCCATTGAATCCCTACCATTCCAGTTTAGATACCAGAATGCCACGCAGGATGTTGAATGCTTTGCACAGCTCCAGGTGGATGACATCAATTGCTCTCCCCTTGTGCCCCAAAACTGCAACCTCATTGCAAAAAACCACCAGAACTGTCAGGCACAATTTGCCTTGGTGAAGCCACACTGGCTGCCACCAGCCACCTCCACACTTTCCTCATGCAGAGCCTTCAGGAGGATCTGCTCCATCATCCTGCTGGGCACAGAGAGACTGACTGTCCTGTACCTCTGCTCCACAATGTATAAAAGAAGATGAGAAACAAACCCAGAAATTGCAACCAATGCAAAAAAAGCAAACTACCCACAGACCTCAAGGCTGCAGCTCAGGCATTTCTCCAGCTGTGAGTGTTGTGTAGCTTTGACTACAGTGTTCTCCTCTGTACATAAGGGGATCCCTGCTTTCTGTGCCTCCTTTGCTTCTCTCTCACACACACACCACCAGACTGCCTGACAAGGTTCCTCAGGCTGGTTGGGCAGGTGCAGCCTTGGCATCTTAAGTAAAAGAAGTTCCATTTAGGGACTCTGAGACCCTTGAGCATTTCTGTTATGTTGCTCCTCAGTCCTTTGTAAGCCTCTTCACAGCAGTATTGCTCCTAACCACCTGCATGACCCTGTCTTCTATCCTGAAATGCTGGCTGACACGGTAAACTTCAAGAAAACAGGCAAATGGTCCAAATTCACTTTCAAAATATTTTCCTAAGTTACTCAGTTTGTATTCCAGCTCATACATTTTTGGGAATGTACCACATGGCACTCCACCTCCAAGACAAACTGCAAACCTGCAGAGAGAAATTACATTCACTGCACACGAGGCACAGCAGCTTCAGAGCACAGCACTCTAACATCCTCTAAATCTGGGCCACACCCAGGACAGAAATCCTGCTGAATGTACTTCTAAGGAGTTTAAATGAGACCTACATTTAACCATGGTTTTGTAAGGAAGAGGTCTGTGCCCAGCTCTCCATTAATTTTGGAGAAAGAGTCCAATTCTCATTACAAGCAGCATCCCACCACCACACACATAACTGGGCTCAGCCAGCAGGACATCACCCTCAGTCACCATCTGAATTTACAGGCATCATCTGTAAGGATGGTTAAGCAAGAAGGGTAAGTCTTCAAATTGTTTTGGGTTACCTGGACCAGTACCTGGAACACTTCCCCAGTAAAGTCCAAGAAATTTTAGAGTGGGGATATCCAGGATATAAACAGGAATGAGAAATTTCTCCAATAAAAGAGATGCAAATTATTCTCTCTGAAAGAGCCTTTTCTGGTCACAGTATCTCTTCCAAATAGCTTTGCAGCATCCCTTAACAAGCTGTTCTCCCCACTACAGATGAAATAAGAAGTGGCTATAATTCAGGTGGATTTTCCATGTCCTTTTCTTACCCAGTGGCACCAATCCAAAGCACCACCTGCATTATCCAGCAGCTTGCACAACTCAAACTGAACCACAGAGCCATTTCTATCAGTTTGACAGTGAAGGCCCTGTTCAAATGGATGTGTTCAAAGGTGCTTTCCCCTCCACTGAACTCCAGTGGCTCAGGAGGTCCCTCCCTGGTATGGCTGAGGGCTCTTGAAGGCTTCAGTTGGACATTTGCCCCAACTGGAAGGTTCATAACCTGTTTACCAGCTCTATACATGCCCTGACCTGACACCAGGCAAGTGGGGAAATCAGTCTCTTCAGCAGCAGCTTACTCTTAAGCAGCTTATGATTAAATCTGGTTGCTTGTTCTGCTGATTGAGGATGGTAATGAAACCTGGACACCAGAGTGAAAAGAGATGTGTTTTACTGTTGATAACCAAATAAAACAGAAAACATGCCATAAGAAAAATTACAAAACAAAGCACTCAAAGCAGACAAACAAACAGTAATGCATCAAATCATTGCTACATAGAACAGACAGTGATGAAGAGAGATCCATCCCCACTGTCAGATGTTCCCATCACCAGATCTGCAGTCCCTGGGGAGCCCTGGTTGTAGCAAGGATTTGGAGAGCCCTTCCTGGCAAGTGGGAAAATCCTACATGGTGCATCCACTCCTAGGGGAGGCATCCGAAGTCCCTGCAAGGGGTCCAGCCTTATATCCTTAACCATAAGCAAATCAAAATGACTTGCATATTTTGCTATGTGGAACTGCCTGGTTTATGCCCCCAGACCAACCAAGACTGAGACTTGGCCAAAATCCAGGACATGGGTGGTAGGGTTTCCCAAAATATTGTCTCCAGCTGCCAGGTCAGCAAAAATGGTATTTTGAGATGGTTAGGTGCTGGCATAAGCATAATTATTGTTATAACCCAATACAATACCCACTGATACAAAGGTTACTAATAAAAAAAAGACAGGATTTTTCTACAGGTCTTGGGCCTGTTGTCTAAGCCTTAGCACTACACTTCTCTCCAATCAGCTCCTTTGGTCCCCTTCACAGCTCCATTTTCAAGCTTCTTTCTGCTTTGTTTCAACTACACTTCCCACTAATCCACATCTGAAGCAAAAAAAGAAATGATGAAAAATGAGTATGTATCCCACTGAGCAAAATAAAGCACTCCAAAGCAAGCTGGATTGGAAATCTGTTTAAATGAGATTTTAACAGTGATTCTTATCACCAAGCACCACGTTTCCATCTACTAAAATTTAACACTGATTTTGCACGCTATTTATCTCACTGAAATAGCTGCGTTTCCACTGGCTCCCAAACATGAAGGTGCATTGATAAACACAGGCTTCACACCCCGCTCAGCCTCTCGCTGCGTGGGAGGAACCACCATTAAAGTTACGGTCTAGCTCAACACTTGGTCAGACCTCACTTCCCGCACTTCGCAATGCGAGCGGGATTGATCTTTTTTAACTCATTTGCGTGACGCGCCACCGGGATGGCAGAGAAGCACTCGGCTCCCACGCCTCAGGGCAGCGTGTAGAGTTACTTTCATTTAAAAAATAAAACTACCTTGGAACTACCTAGGACGCTTTGCTGGGGACCCGCAGGCTCCCGTCAGGCGGCGGCTGAGGGGGGGGAGGGTCCAACCGGCCCAACCGCCGCGACCGCAGCTCTCGCGGGAAGGCGGGCGCGAGCCGGGCGTTACCAGGGCAACGGTGCCTCGGGGCGCGTGGCGAGGCCGTTGGTTTGCGCGGGAAGGGCGCAGTGACCCCTCTCCCCCCCCCCCCCCCCCCCCCCAAACCCCACTGAGGCGTCAGTGATGTCCCCAGCCGGGGTCTCTCTGCTGTCCCCCTGCGCGGTCCCTCTGCTGTCCCTGAGCGCAGCAATGCCACCCGCACACAGCGCCCAGCTCTTTAGGCAAAAAGCGGTTTCCGTGCAGGAAGGGCTGGCAGACAGTATTCCCCCCCCAGCCCCGAGCCAGCACACCTCCCCTCTAACACGGGGTTTCTTTTGTACAGCCAAAATGTAAAATTACCTTATCTAAGCATATGGGTATCATTCGCCTGAATGAATGGTTAAATAGTGTTTTGCTTTTTAGAAGGAATGGTCAGAGGGTGGGTGGCTTCTGTGAGTAGGTGTCAGTCCAGCTTAGAGGAGGGTATTTTAGGATGTTAATGAAGTTAAGTTCACAGTAGTTTAGTTAGTATTTTTTTTTCCTAATACCCATTTTACTTAGTGCTCAAGACTAAATACCTACAACTAGCATCTTCCACTCCACTCTCCTTCACACCAGGAGAATCTCTGCAAACAACCCTTCCAACAGCCACGCTACCCAAGGTCACTCCGTGGTTGTCAGCACCTCAGAAGCAGCCCAGCTCTGGTCCCTGATCCACAGACACCTCTGCGGGAGGCTCAGGGAGTCCCTGCACCCCTGGCTGGTACCAAACACAGCAGGCTGAAGGCCTCAACCCTTCTGGTGGGTTGAGTGTGCATGGGGTGATGAGCTGTTCCATCAGGTGCCCAAGTTATAGAATCACAGAATTTTATTAATGCTGGAAAATAACTCTGAGATCATCAAGTCTATGACCTGACCCCACCACACTGGCTACACCAGGGCACTCAGTGCCACATCAGCCTTTCCCTAAACACCTCCAGGGATGGGGACTCCACCACTTCCCTGGGCAGTCCATTCCAATCCCTGATCACCCTCTCCATGAAGAAGTGGTTCCTGATATCCAACCTAAACCTCCCCTGAGGCAGCTTCAGGCCATGTCCTCTCCTGCTGTCACTCACTGCCTGGGAGAAGACCCCAACCCCACCTGAGTACAACCTCCCGAACGGAGCTGTAGAGAATGGTAAGGTTCCCCCTGCTCCAGGATAAACAACCCCCACTGCCTCAGCCTCTCCTTATACCTTTCCCCCTTATCCCTTCACAGCCTCGTCCCTCTCCTCTGGACCCACTCCAGCACCTCAGTGTCCTTGAAGTGAGGGGCACAGACCTGGATACAGGACTCGAGGTGAGGCCTCACCAGTGCTGACTACAGGAGGAAAATTACATCCCTAGACTTGCTGGCCACACTATTCCTGATACAAGCCAGGATGACATTGGCTTTCTGGGCCACCTGGGCACACTGCTAGGTCATCTTCAACTGATTGTCAATCAACAGGTAATGGTTAACAGGCTGTGCAGTACTTGAGGATCTGAGGTAGAGTTAGACAGGTGGCTTCAGAACCATCTTCCAGTAACACCACCAAGAATGAAGCACCTTGGACCCTGGTGACCCCAAAAAGCAGGTCTCTGCCAGTCCCCACCCTCCAGGATCACAACTAAAACCAGATATTTGGTTTTACCAGCAGTAGACACCCACAAGGAAGAACTGCACAGACAGCACACAGGTGGTATTGCAAACAGGATGCTGAGTGCTCATCGTGCTTGGCTCTGCTGAGTGGCACCAAGGTGCCCATCTGCCCACCTGGCAGGGAGTCACAAGAGAGCCACTGCCTTCCTGGAGCCAAAAGCCAAGACATTGCCATGAGGGTGCCACTGCTTACCGAGGGCACAGGCTACTCTCCACTGCTGCTCTTCCACATGCCCATGAACAACACCAGAACCTGAGTAGAACGCAGGAAGATCACAAAGCCCTGGGGGAACAAGTGAAAAATATTGGGGCTCAAGTTATCTTTTCCTCTATTTTCCCATCTAGAGGCAAGGGGGCAGCCAGAAACGGGCACACATTGTACGTTAGCTTCTGGCTATATGGCTGGTGGCTGCTGCCATGGTTTTGGCTTTTCTGATAACAGAATTCTGATAATGTCTTTGCTGACAACAAGCCAATAGGAAGGGATGGAATCCATGTACCTACAAGAGACAGGGGAATCTCTGGCAGCAGGCTGGCTTTAAACTGAAGGAGTTGGTGGGTGTAGGGTTCAAACTGAAAATGTTCATGCCATCACATCCAGCTAGGGTGTATGCCAGGACAACCAGAGCTGTGAGAAAGGCTCCTTAGGTGCCTCCCAAGATAAGAACCTGAAGGCCAACCAGTGGCATGGATATGGAGTATTCTCTTGCACCTCTCCAGGGAAACCTGTGTACTCAGCTCTGTCCTGAAGGGAGGGACTCCCTGCTTTGCCTGTACACCAAAGCACGCAGCATGGGGAATAAAGATGATGAATTAGAAAGCTGTGTGTGATCACAGGACCATGATCTCATTGCAATTATTGAGATGTGGTGGCTGCCAGGAGGATGAGGGCAGATTCATCTCAGGGGATGAATGTTCCTCACAAACTGGAACATGGAAGTTCCACCTGAACATCAGGAAAAGCTTCTTTACTTGGAGGGTGACAGAACACTGTACCAAGCTTCCCAAAGAGGTCGTGGACTCCTCTGGAGTCATTCAAAACCCACCTGGATGTGATCCTGTGCCACCTGCTCCAGGTCAGCCAGCTTTAGCAAGGGGGTTGGACTAGACCTCCAGAGGGCCCTCCCAAACCTGACCCTTCTAGTGTCAGCTCAGTCAGGTAACTAAAACCCCTCCATCACTGTGCTGTGTACAGACATCTAAAGCACTTCTACGAATGTCTTTGAAAAGCAAAACCAAACTTTTCTTCTTATTTCATTCAAACTTGAATAAATGTATTTTGGCCATCAGAAAATACCATACTTGCAGTCAAAAGCTGATCAAACATTTCAACATCTACAACCTAAACCCGTTCTAATTCCAAGTTATCCCCCAGACATGGGAGAGACCTTTGAAGTTTTATCACAGTAAATACATATTGTATAGCATTAGATAATTAGGTCTATTGAATATAAGAACACAGAAGACAGATTTAGCTCCCAGGAGTTAGTAATTTCACTATTTTAATATGCTCTAACTGCATAAGAGGCATTCACAGGATTGATGTAAATTTTCGGAACTTATTTACATGGCATGAAAAATAAATTGCCAAAATTAATTTTTTATTATTCCCCCCCATTTTTACTCATTAATTAAATGCATTTTCTCTTTACCCATGTAGCTCTGCTCCTTGGAGCTTCCCAGAACAAGCTCTTTCAGTCTGGCTTACTGCCCATCCTGCATCATCTGAAGGACCTTTTCTAAAGTATCTGTGTCATTACTTCAAGACCATCACAACTCCTGTGCTGCTGTCACTTCCATCACTTCCAGCCTGTGAACTGCCTGTCAAGCAGAAAACATCCTTATGTGTGTCAAGCTGAATTCTAGGCCCCTTCTCAGGCAGCTGGCCAGAAGAGGAGAGGCAACTCAAATCAACACAGTTAAAACCAGTAACAAATACAGAGCAATTCACAAAGAAGTCAGGATGCAATTTCATTATTCATTTAATGGAATTTTGGGTTGCTGCCAGAAGGGAGGCTCCTGTCCTCCCTCTCTATGCCAGACAGAAATTCCTTCCTCTCTTTCCCTTGCATCAGGTCAATGATTCCACAGTGGTGTGACAAATCAGATCTGCTTGCTGCCTCCTCAATTGTTATTTCCAGAACTGCTTTTCACTTGGACCTGTGAACTAACTGAGGAAAAGCTCCTTGTGTACCACTTTTTTTCTAAATCTGTCAAGTATAAAGACCTTGACTTGAGATTTGATTGTAAGAAACAGGGTTGATTTTTTTTTTTTTCAGTTGAATCACAGAGTGGATAAAGCACATGTCCATGACACTGCCAGATGACACGCAGGGGCCTGCACTCAACTTCAAGATATGCCAAATCTAATCAATTTAGATAAAGTGTATACAGAATATAAAACAGAACTCGGTCTGCTAATCTGAGTTCTCTTGTTATAGGGTATTATTTCAGCATACACAGCCCCTGAAAAAGAACATTATACCTTCCAGCTCTCTTCTTCCTGCTCCTCCACCGCCTTGCAGCTGTGACCCAAACCCTGCCTTAGGCAGCGTCTGCTGCCTGACAGCAACGTGAGCAGATTTAATGCTGCCTTTTGCCAGGCTCACTTTCTGCTCTTGTGGTGAGCTGGGTGAGTCTATCAGACAGACAGCCACCCGAACACCAGGACCTGCTCACGTACTAACAACCAGACAGAAGGTCTGGAGTCACCTCCACATCCTGCAGGCTAAGTTGAGGAGCGTGTACAACATAAAGAGCTGGCAAATACAGAAATAAAGCAGTTAACTCACTACAGCCTTCACTGTACTCCCTGGACCTGAGTAACCAGGGCTAGGAACCAACATCCACTACGTATCAGCAGGGGCATTCATGCCACGAGTTTGAGATGTGCAGAAGCTCTTTGATAAAACAGATCATACTTTCTTATTTCAGAGAGGGTGGAAATACAGGATGCAGCAACTGAGCACGCCTTGTTCCAGCCACTGTGAGCAGCCTCCCTTGTGAGTACTGGAAGCAGTTTGTAAACACCTGCATGAACACCACAGAGACAGGATGGAAAATGCCAACAAATGCTTCAGCAGCAAACCCAGCCTGCTCAGCCTGCCCGAGGCTGTCAGCTCCCTGCAAATAGGTACTGAGACCTCAACCCCACACTGGGATGTCCTTGTGCCAGGCCCTGGCCCCTTCCCTCAAGTGGCACTGGGCACACAAGGGTTCCAAGGGACCTGTTTCTCAGAATGAAACTGGAGCAGGGCTCCTTACAGATGCTCCCTTCAGATGTATTATCCCATGGAATGATCCTTTGAAGGACCTGTTTTTCAGTAGAAAACTCAATATTAACTAGGCTAAATTCAGCAGTATGATAGAAAGCCAGCAAATCTGGCTCACATACCATCCATTTCAAGCAAAAAAAAAAAAAAAAAAGAGATCACTTGTCAAAACAAAATATAAAATAGAGAAAGCAACAGAAAGAACGACACCTACAAGGACCCTGGAAACTGTTAAAAATACTGTATGGGAAGCCCAGGTAATCTCTATGCCACTATGAAAGGATAAAGACAGTCACCTCATACACAAACCCTGCAGGAAAATCCTGGGAATGGCTGGAATTTAAAAAGAACTGGGAACTTTGTCCAGATGAGCAAAACAGAAAATCCCATAAAGAACAGCAACCAAATGCAAATGAGAAGCTAAGAGGACTTAAAGAATATGAATACTCCCTTGGCAAAGGATGCTGAAGCTGCCAGTCTGCATTACTTGTTTGCTTGCTGTGTTACTCAGCCATGTCAGAGTGAGGACCCAGCCACAGAGTGGATGAGGCCACCCCATGGGCAAGGGGCACTGCAGAGTGGCAGAGCCATCACTGGCACTCAACAAACACTTGGCATCAGCCATCCCTCCCAAAGCTGACAGGGAGATCCCAAACCAGCACGTTTTGGGGTGCAGACACAGCTTCCACACAAGCATGAGGTGGTTTAGTATGTGTGAAAATGGAAAGGTAAAACTCATCAAGGAGTTTAATTTAAAACCACGTTATATTCTTGTACAATAAATTCATTGGTAAAACTTGGGGATGGCAGAAGTTTTTCCTAAGGTTTGCTCTCTGCTGTTTTAGTGAGTTGAAGCAGCTCACCCCCTGATCACAGGAGCAATGGAGCCAGCATAAAGATGAAAAAAACAAGACAGAGGAGAGAGAGACCCAAGCCTCTAAACAGGGGGGGGGAGGGGAAAGTCTTGATTACAATATAATTATTTCCTGATTTCATTTCCTAGAAATGAGCACGAGACTAGAACATACCACACAAAGGTGAAAGTGAAGGATAAAGCTACATGGATGACTACACCAAAGCCTAAAACTAAGTAAACTAAGTCCTCAACTGAGCAGTACTCTGAGGGTTTCTCAGAAGTCTGGTCACAGCCTCTTCTGCAGGTGAGGAGGGCCTGACAGACACTGCAAGGTTTCCATTTGCAGGATCTGAACGTCATCATAGAACAGCACTGGCAGGAAGGGATCTCTGGAGGTCATCCAGCACAGCCTCCTACTCCGAGCAGGATTAATTGCAAACCTGGATCCAGTTGCTCAGGGCCTTACAGACTTGAAAATCTCTAAGGAAGTGAATTCCAGCTTTGCACACAGAGTAATGCAAAAATTCTTTCCTTCAATCCTATGGGAATCTCCCTTGCTGCTAGAGGAAGATGTGCAGACAATGTGATTTTTAACCTGAAACTATCAGAAACTAGAATAAAAAGAAAAAAAAGCCCAAAGTAGTGCCTGTTACAGCCAGGCATCAGCACCACTGAAGTATTCTCTTTCTAAAACTATTTAATAATGAATATGGAATCAAGTCACATACTTCACATTAAAGGCGTAGATGGAGCTGAAATTCTCCTCCTGGTAGATTTTTCACAGCAGATGTTAATATGTATGTCAAAACAGTGTTAATATTAAATTGATCCCTGCCCCTGAAAAATATTCAGTGCTTTCTAGAATAAGAACACCCTGAAGAGCTGCACAGGACCTGTGGAGTGTGAGATCCAGTCTGCTACAGCTCCAGAGTGAAGGGCCAGGGAGCAGCAGAACCCCAGCCAGCCCTCCTCCTCTCTGCTCCTACAGCTGCCCAGAATTCAAGGAGCCTCAGTCTCCCTCAGGACCTGCAGGAGTTTCTTCCCCATGGACTGCAGTGCTGCTGTGCTTTCACACACAGAGGTTATTTATATTCTCAGGCTTCGTGCTGCAGAAAAACTGGTAAGGCAACCTTCTCTCCTTCCCTGATAGATACAGAAATTATGAACATCTTTACCTGTTACACACAAAATATTCCTTCATCCCAACAGGACAAAACAAAAAAAATAGTACTCAGTATAAAGTAACACACTCTGGAGGCTAAATCAAACACTAACTCTTTCAAAAGCTCTGAGCAGCCACAACTTTTCAGAAGTTAATGTGTGTTTTCCAGAGAAGGGCCTTCCCAGTGCAAGGTCCTTGGAACAAGGCAAGTGTTAAAACACCAGCCCTAACCTTACAAGTCTGTTGATAATGCCCTCTCTAAAGAGAGGCTGGCTTGCCAACACTCACCTGGAGAGGAATTATCAAATGTTTTCAATTGGTTTTAGTATTTCCTTCCTGTAACATTACATCCACATTTCTTCCATACTCACATTTAAGCAGAATTTAAAGACACTGCTGACTAAGTCACCTCCAAAAAAATGAGCACCCTAGTTAGTTCTGGATTGACACTATTCTCCCCAATATTCCTTTTTTACCCTCCTTCTCCAAGCTTCATTTCTTTTTGGAAAACAGCAGATATATTTCCCTACCCCATGTCTACTACTGCACTACTAGAGCCATGAATTCTAAAGATATTAAAAATGTTTGGAAGAAGGGTAAGTCACACAATAAAATATAATTAGGACAGTATTAGTCAGCTGAGTTGTGGTACTAAGAGGTGCCAAACCCAATTGTCAAGAATATCATATTAGTTTTAGCCACTATCACAGAACCAAAATGTAGATTCTTTCTTCAGCCTCCTCCACAGCAATTTAAGGTAATAATTGGCCTGAGAGCACCCACAGAGCATAACACAATTAGTTAACTGTTAAGCCCCAGTAATCCAATAAGTCTGGATCATACTTCATACTTTGAAAGTAAAATGATGATAACTCTCCTTACCACAGGACACTCCCTCACCACCTCAAGAGCCTCCTGGCTCAGCCTGGGGCACAGCACCCCCTGCCCAGCACTGAGGTGTCCCCAGGCACACTCAGCCCCTCCTGGGGAGCCAGGACCCCCAGAGCCCCTGCTCAGGCTGCAGCTCCACACACCTCACAGCACTTAAAACAGAGGGGTCACCACGAGCAGACCCCATAACTCCTCTCCCTCCTCTTTCAGCCTTCAAATAGCTCAAAGATTTGCAGGTTGAGGTAATATCCTTTAATTAACTAGCTGGAACTAATGACAAGCTATTTCTATGGCTAGAAACCCTTCTCAAGGTCAGGAGCAGATGTTAAACTGACATACAACTGAAACCACAGCTCACCTGAGCAGTCTGGGGGTTTAAGTGATCTCTCTCTTCACAGTCAAGTAATGTTTAACAAGCTGCTCTGAATCAGCAAGCAACTGGTTTTGTCAATGAATATGTGAACACAAGGTACCACAGGTAAGAAAACCACAAATAAATAGCACTCCTCCATTGGAACTACATCCAGTTTCCCTTCATCCAAAACCTTCTCCTTCAGTCTGTCCTTTTCTAAATCCTGTGGAGTAATCCCCAAGTAACACTGCTTGTTATTTCTGTAGTAGCTGAAGCTGGAAGAACCTACCACAATTCTAACAATATGTCACTACCCCAACTCAGACCAGAAGTCTGTATTAGCTCCTGCTATGCCACTCCTAACTGCTGGAGGTCAAATACTCCAACAACAACCCCAAAATACCAGCCACAAGGCTGGGTTGGATGTTCCTATCCCTTCTCCAACATTCAGAAGGATTTATCTTAGGAACAGAGCTCCAGAGCTAAGCTTCCAAAGTCCTGTGAACAGCGTTCTGATGAAGTGTTAACTGCAGAATAAATCAGCCTAAATGCAGGGAATTGTTCCAAGAGATTAAAACCTCAGCACCAAAGAGAAAGGAGGAGGTCCTGCTCCCACTTTATAAATATCTCCCTTTGTTCTAAGCCTGCCACTCACTACTTTCATTTGGTGGTCTCAGTCCTTTTATCAGAACAGACAGTGAATAATGGGCTCATGTATGCTCCACACTGCTAAGACTTTCCCATGCTTCAATCATATTCTCTTCAAAGATACATTTTGGAGCTTAAAGAAATTTTGAGCTATTTAACATTCTTTGCAAGAAACTCATTTCACACTTTTGATCATTCCTGTCAACCTATTCAGGATCTCTCCCAGTTTCAATGTGTCTTCAAGATCAACAACACCAGTGCTCAGGCAGCATTCACCACATGGGTGAATGACAGCAGTTTGTTTCCTAGTTTGACCATTATAATTTTTCCACAAGCATTTAATCTTCAATTTCATTCTCCAGACAACAAGATAATATTTTCATAGAACTGCCTATGACAAACTCCAAATTTCACATCTGACTCAAAAGCCAATTGAGAGCTCATCACTGTGTATACACAGTGAGCCCTGTTTTCCAGCTGTGTTACCTGAATATTGCTATTTTATCGTTCAGTACCACAGGATTTTTCTGTATTTCCTCAAAGTTAAATCTTCTATTTACTATCAGAAATACTTCAGGTTCAGTTGACAAACACTGTCATTCCTCTTCCATATATTTTTCTAACTTTGACTTCTCTGTGCTTTTGGCCTCCCCATCATTCACTGGCAATAGCTAATCCTACAGCTAGTGAAAACACTGTATAAAATAAAACTTCCTTCTGTCTGATTTACAGGTAAATTTTTATTGGGTTACCCAAGAGTCCTCACCCTCTTCAGGAATGCTGATAATTCTTTACATACCCCCTGTGCCACTCAGGCTTTCACAAAGCTTTATTACTTTCCTTTGTCTTCCAAGTGACTTCTTTCCAGGGTGCAAAGTGCTTCACTGTCTAAATTCCTTCTCCTCTTTCCTCTCATCCAGGCTTTGCTCTCTCCTCAATCTCTCTCTCTTTTCTAGTTATCTTATACTCAAAGAATGTGCCAGAATAATTATGCTGGTAACCAGCTCCAGTGTAGACTGTGGCTAAGATTTTACTGCTCTATAGAGCCATTTTTCATGCTTTCTCAGGGAGATGTATCAGTTTCTGTCCAGAAATGTGCTTAATGCTGCCACACACCTTCACAGCTGGGCAGGCAACATAATGCCCTGCTTTCCCCACCACTCTCAGAACTGGAAACTGTTAAAAATAATTTTTTTTTATATAATTTTTAACCTAAGTTGCTTCCCCTTGACCTCAGGCTGACCTTTTAGGTACATTTTCTGCATTTGTGTGCAAGCTACAGTAGTTAGTGCCTGGCAGCTGTAAAGAGTGAAGTGTCCATCCAGTGCAGCAGTGGGGAAGTCCATGCTCCTCTGCTTGTTCAAGAGCTCCAATTAGAAGGACTCAGTGGGAATCATTACAGGCTCAGACATTTGTTTCTTTTCTAAACACTGTGTTGATTTGGTTTGTTTCCATAGTTCATCCTAATCAGTTTCATTCATCTGTTCCAGCCTCCTGTCTAGCACAGGACAGGGAATTTCTCGATGTAATTCCTTCCCAAGCCACACATGCTGGGGTTGAGTGGTGCTGTTCCTCTTGAGATTTTTTTGAGTCAGCACTGAGTAACTTCACATTTAATGAGAGAACCAACACTTTGCACTGCAGCCCAATCCACTGGCATCTGATACACTCCTCCTGTTAAATATTCAGCTCAGGTAGAGTTTAAATGTTTTGGTTTTCCTTCAGCTGAAGCCATAATCAAGGAGGAAGAAGGGAAAGAGCTAAGAGCTCCAAGGCCACATTTTCAGCAATGACTCTGCAATCAGTCTGGAGTTAAACAGAGACTCTTCCCTCACCACTGCTGCCCTGCAGACAGATGGAAAGCCGTTTTCTACCTTTTATTACCCAATCACCAGTAATAAAACTTGTTGCTCTTCATCTGGCTCCTGCATGAGACAGCACAGCACTGCTCAGCCAAGCTCCCCACTGCCCCAGTGGTGGTGGTGAGCACTGAGCTGGGTTAATGCAGTTCCTGCAGGAAGAGGCAGCACATTTTTGAGATGTGACTGATGGGGAGTATACAGGTAAGCCAGTAAAAAAAGGATGGAACCTCCCAAGAGTTGCACAGGAACCACTGCAGTCCTCATCTCTTTGGTCAGATAAGAGAAAGAGGTCCCCATCCTGCTGCAGCTGCACTCAGGTGCTCAGAGGCACCTTTGCTCCCAGCCAACCACCTTTGCTCCCAACACTCTGCCTTTCCTGGCACATTTTACTCACACAGGTGCTTGAACCATGCTGCAGGGATGCAGAGGCCAGGGGTGTGGAACAAGTCCCTTGATTTACAGAAAGGTGAATGCCAGTCTTGAAAGCTGAGGCCCCAGGCTGTGAAAAGCAGTTTGGAGTAACTGCTGCTGGGAAGACCTGGGGTTCTCTTAAAAATGCAAAAGAAAACCTGACTCTAGTGATTTATGACAGGTTAAAAATACATCAGACTTCGCTAAAGGAAATGTTTCAAGATCAGGATTTAAACTCTGTGAGCTTTTCCTAATTGAAAGCTTCAACAATACTAAGACTGTATTTGCTTAAGCAGTTTTAGGCCAACAAGGTGACTGATGATGGCTTCTACATAAGCAATTCATTTTAATGTGGAGACAGGATAAAAATAGCAGCCTAAGTGCCATATTTGCAATCAATCCACAGCCCAGAATGACATCTGAAGGCTAGAGATCTGAGAAAACATTAATACATCACATCAAAGGAACTGAACTACAGGAAAGCAAGATACCCACATTAACAACACTTCTCAATTCAGACAATTAATGCTTGGGTTACAAATTATGCTTTCTGGTGCATTTCAATCTTCTTCCCCAACAAGCAGTCCCTACCAATCAGACAAAGCACAGAGATTCATAATCTGGAGACTGCCATAAAAGGCTGAATAGCATTTCTGCCTGAACAGTTCTTATTTTGTAAAAATCAAGTCCTGACAATATTTCTGCCTTTATGTAAAGTCTTAGATTCATGTTCATTATAGATTCATTCTCCTTTTTTTGTTTTTTTTTTCTTTTTGAGGCAGCAGAAGCTTCAAGGGCTGTTTTATTGTTAAGAAACTAGAAACTGCTCTTTATTGAAGAATAAAGCAATTAAACTCTGGGGGAGGGGGAAGCAGTTATCTTGTGAAAGGCCAAAGGAAAAACCTGCACCACCCTTTTACTACCGACAAAAACCAAATCTAATGCTCAGTGAATCACTCCATCCACCTGGGAAATCCTGTGCAACACTATTTTAAAAGCAGGTTTTTGAAGGGTGTCTTGTGTTTGGTTTTACAGCTTCAATAAAACACTTTTTAAAGGCAGGAAAAAAAAAAAAAAAAAAAAAAAAAAAAAAAAAAAAAAAAAAAGAAGAGAGAGAGAAGTTTGGTTTGGCTTTTTCCAGAGCAAAACAGCTTCTCAGGACAGATGAGAAGAGCAGCTCAGCCTCCACCCTGCAGCATCCCAGCCCACAGGGTTTCTGCTGGAAGGGCAGCAGAGCAGCACTGCCTGGCACTGGATATGAGGCTGCTGCTGGCCCCAGGAGCACCCAGCTCCTCAGCCCTTCCAGAGCACCTTCTGCTCCTCCTCACACCCCTACAGGTACCCGGCCACTCTTCACCATCAAAAGTTCAGCATCCTCCAAGAATCCTGCTCCCTTTGGGATATTACAGTTAAAAAAAAAACAAACAAAAAAACCACCAGTATGACAGACTTCTAACAAGTCTTTAAGGGTCACTGCACTGCCAAGAAAAACTGTGATCAGCAAGGAAATACCATTTTCCAACACACCTCAAAACACTGCCAAGACTGGAAGTCATTGATGTGGAACAGGCCTGGGAACCCCATCCTGAGAAACCAACTGGTGAGCTCTGCAAATTGCTTTAAAGCCATTTTTATACTGGTGAGAGTGGCAGCATACTTATAATTATAGTGGCCTAGAATTACCCTTGAAAACACTTCATTTAGGCAATTACTAGCAGACATAACAATAAAAGCCATTCCTCACAGTGTAAGCTAAATCACTATCAGAAGGGCTCGATGGTCTCATTATAGCAGTGAAGCTTCTGTCAGGCACAGGACCAGCCCGCCCGGGCACTGAAGCTGCTGCTTCCCAGATTTCAAAGGACTGCTGGAATACAAGCACAAAGGATCTATTATGCAGTTAATAATCCTCTATAACAGCAACTGTCAGGCCACCCAAAATTTGGTAATCACTGCCAACATTCCTATGCATTTGCAGAGAATTCATGAGGACAATTTGGGAGTACACATCACACAAAATGTATCATTTCTTATTCAATGAACGGGAAACAAAAAAACTCCCAAACCAAACCAGCAAAAAAACATTTGTTCAGAAGGACACAAGAAGTCTCCATCACTGTCTTGGCAGTGTTGCCTCAGGCTGCAGAAGGGCCCTGAAGACCGTATGGCCTGCTGGGTCATCTTTATTTAAAACCCAAAAATCTTCCATTCATCACCCAAAGGATACTTATTTCATAAAGGAAGAATCTGGATGCCTGGAGGAGAGAATGGTGCTTCTTATCACTGCCCTTAAACCACCTGTGCTCTCCAGCATTCCAGCACAGAAGGTCAGAACAACCTGGATACTCCCAAAGAAAATTGTGTCAGCAAAGGGCTCTGACTTCCCTGCAGGCTTGGGGTGGGATCCTGGCACACAGGACAGGGAGATGCTGCGTCCCTGTCACACGTGAAGTCCAGGACTCTGGAAGCAAGGAACACCTCCCAGCAAGAATCTCACCTCTGAGACATGTCCCCTGCTCCTCCCTTAGGGCACAGAAAAAATCAGTCAGCAATCAATCACTCCTGCAGAGCAAGCTGGCCACACATCCCTTACCCCAGCCAGTTCAGCCAGACATGCATTTATTCAAACCCAACAAATAACCCGAGCTAAAGGACAACAAAATCTGGCTTTAAGCCCCAGGAGCTGCTTTTTTAAGGAGTGCTCTCCAACTGCAAGCCTCACACTCAGCAATTGCACATAAATAACCATTTTTGGTGTAGAAACAAGGAAAAATGCCAACACTTTATATCTTCTAAGATTTTGAACGCTGCTGGAGAGATCAGAGAGAGCTTTTGTGAGCAAGGGAGATCTACAAAAGCTCTGGGTGTTTCCTGAGACCTGACTGGCAGCAGGACTTAAGACTGCTGTGGTGTTGGTAGAATTTTTTTTTTACTTTGTGATCCCCTGGAATTTAGAGTCAACTGGCAGGAGCTCCTGCTTTTCGTGGTCACCACCATGACAGAGGCCAGGAATAAACCAGCCATGAGCTCCAAGACCATCTAAAAGCAGTTACAAATGCACAAATTAAGTGTCCAAAAGGTGACAAAGACCTGGGTACCATTCAGCTGATGCTGTGGTTCTGCTCAGGGTGGTGAAAAAATGTTTTTAAACCTTCATTCCCTTATGGCAAGGCCCCATGTACAGCAAAGTTGCTGGAATGGGTTAGGAATGAGTCACTACAGCACACAGCCCATAGCTTCACTTTTTTTTAAATTTGTGACTGAAAATATAACTAAATTAAAAATTACAACTCTCCAAAACCCCAAATTGCTTTAACGTTTTCTTGGAGGCAGAGCTGATCTGAACTTTAAACTTGAAAAGAGTAGATGTAGATTAGATATAAGGAAGAAGTTCTTCACCATGAAGGTAGTAAGATACTGGACTGGGTTGCCTGGGCAGGTTGTTGATGCCCCATCCCTGGAAGTGTTCCAGGCCAGGTTGGATGAAGCCTTGTGCAGCCTGGGCTGGTGGGAGGTGTCCCTGCACATGGAGGGGAGTTGGATCTTGATGATCTTTAAGGTCTCTTCCAACCCAAACCATTCTGTGATTCTATTTCCTAATTCCATCCCTTTTTGCAATTTAGACATTGGTGCTGAAATCCCCAATAACTGAAAATTAGCAGCTGACAGTCCTGGATTACTCTATGCTGACTCCTCTGTCATAATCATTCAAATTACAGGACAGAGCAGTATGAATGAGCAGGGTACCAAACACAACACAGTGATAAATGCAGTGTTTGGTAGCACAGCCAGGGAGACAACACCCACAGACTGAGGGGTGAGCACAAGGTCCCACACCAAGGAGTCATCTTGACAAAACAATCTTCTAAGCAACTCCTCCCTCCTTTTGGTTCTTCCAACACCATAACAGCAGCTACAGCACTTGTTTTAAATGGCTGTTCTACTGAGTAAAATGCTGAAGAATCATTCACCAGCCAGGAGACCTGATGGTCCCACAGATGAGCTCCCAGCTCCAAGGTATTCCCAGATTTCCCCCACACAGATCTCAGGGTGGCACTGCCATGTTCCCCACTGCTGGGACACACCTGAGAGGCCCCTGGCTGCCAGGGGACCCTGGAATACCTGCTGGGTGCTCCATCAGTTTACTGCTAGAGGTGACCACATCCAGTATGGGCACACAGGCTCTCATACAGCAACCCAGACTGGGTGATGTGGAAGAGACCCCAAAGCTCCCCCAGTGCCACCCCTGCCATGGTCAGGGACACCTCCCCCAGCCCAGGGTGCTCCAAGCCCCATCCAACCTGGGCTGGGACACTGCCAGGGATGGGGCAGCCACAGCTTCTCTGGGAAACCTGGAACAGAGTCTCACCAATAGTTTTTTGGGTCGTTTTGTTTCTGTTTTTTTAAATAAAAATTGTTTCCAGTTAACCACTTATCTTAAAAATATCAGGAAAATATGATTTTGTTCTGTGGCTGAGCTAATCCATGTGCAGATTTTAACCAAGCCTCATGCCTTTCTCTCTCTCAACCCCTGGATAAAGCTCAAAAATAATCTTCCCTGGCTTTGCTGGGGACCATGAGGAATGTATTTGGTAACCTTTACATCCAAGCTGAAGGAAAAAAGAAGTTGGATTTGTAACAAGGACCATTTCTTTAATGAAAACCAGGTCAGAATCAACTACATGAGCAAAGCAACAAAGGCAGAGTGCTACACAATGGTTAAAAATGCCTCTGTCAAGCAGTGAGTATGGATGAGTCTGTGCCTGCCAGACCTGCCCAGCACTGCCACACCAACTCTTCAGCCACTCCAGAGACAAACCATGCAACACCTCACCTGGCAGCACAGAAAAGCAGCCTCAAACCACTCCCCAGGCCCCCAGCTTCTGACAGCTACAAAGTAAATCACAAAACCACACAGAAGCCCCTCTTTACTGGGAGGAAATAAACCATCCCAAGACGTGCCACCATGTATTTACACAAATCAAGTTCTTCCTTTTCCCTATGCAAAAGCAGAAACACCTACATAAACTGGGAAAAAAAAAAAAAATAAACCAAGCCCAGACCTTGTTGGCTAAGCAAAACATTTCATATCTACCACAGCCAAAAGAAAGTGTTGAAGCCAGAAGCATCTAATTTCAGTTTCCACACAAAGACAATCCAAAACCTCCTCAGCAGAAAACTGTTTTGCATGACAGCACAACTGCTGAATTTTCAAGAACATACCTGAAAAGCCTATTTAGTGAAGACTTCATTAAAGATCTGTATCATTTGTACACAAATCCCAAATAATTTTAGTATTTGCAAAACGCCACAAAGGCACCAGTAGCAAAATCTGTGAATTTCCAGTTATGTGGTTTTGAAATATTTATGATGCAATTGTTCCTAAGAAATTCCAGCAAAGGATACAGAAGATAAAAGGTGATACCAGATGCCTATGAAGCTACAGAAATGCACTAAACCTCCCTCCTTGATCACTGTCTTTGCAGAGGAAACTCCCTAGGCAGGCTGCTTTTCTGCCTCAGCACAGTGAAAACGTCCAAGAAGTGGTGACAAAATCGATGGCTTGGTACCTGGGTGTGATTCATACAGCAAGTCAGACTCATCTCACTACAGCATCAAATTCATGCCAATTTGAAATCAAAAGTGCAGAGGCACTGACACAGCCTTCAGTGGGGACTACAGCTGAGCCAGGAAGGTCATGGTTTCAATCAGGAGCAAGCACAAAAAACGTGCACTTATCCAGCTGAATTGCTTCTAATTAAATCCACACATTTGTCTACTATCAGTGCAGCAACACTGAACCAGCATGCATTTATTTCTTGGGTTCATTTCCAGCCAGATCTGTTCCCCCAGGGCAGCAGGAGTGCTGAGGGGAGCAGGGGTGAGGGTTGTGAGGATGGGCAGAACCTGACCTGGGGTGTATAGCCCAGGAAAAAAAACAAAACCCACTGCAATGTAAGGTTCAGAGCACTCTGGAACCTGGAGAGCTCTGCAGCTGAGGGGTAAATGTGAGAGCAGCACCTGGACTCCAGAAAGCAGAGGCCAGGGGCAGGCAGGACTGGTCTGCTTTCAGAGGAGGCTGCTGGGAGCCTTTTGCTGCACTCTGCCACACACAGCATCCATGAACTCTCTGGAAAAGGGGCCAAGGGGTGGAATGAAGTCTCCAGAGGATATAACCTATTCTGACAGCAAGGGGAAGAGCTGACTGGACTGAAGACCTGCAGAAAAACCTTATGAGACTGGGTATACAGGAAATAAAGTAACAGATGAAATTCTGTGCAAACAAAGTAGCAGTCCAGAGGAAAATTATCCTGATTTCACATAGAGAGTGATGTGCTCCAAAACTGATCATTAACATTCAGGAACTCTTGCTGGAGTCATGGCAGACTGATAAAAGCATCAGCTAACACTTATAATATATATATATATAAAAACAACCCTAACATTTGGAAATTATTAGTAATTAATCCACTCTGTAAAGCTGTAGAATATCTGCATCTTAAATCCCAGAGGCCGTGCCTGTTCCTTTATTTCAGGAGGACATAAGGGAACAGGAAAATATTTGTAAAGAGGAAACAAGGTCTGAAAAGATAAATAATGAGGGATAATCAATTAGGCTAGGGGTGTTCTGCCTGGAAACAGAGATTACTGCAGTGACATATGACAGAAGCCTATGAAATCATCAGTTGCATGAAGAATGTAAGCAGCTGAGTTGTTGACTGTTTCCAAACAATACAAAAGCTGAGAGGCAGAAAATGAAGCCAGCAGCTGTCAGGTTCAAAAGAAAACAAGGAGAGGCTGCTAGCACCTACCACATCCTGTGGGGTCTGCTCAGGATGTGCCTGTGCCAGGCATCTGAATGGACTGGAGACACAGGCACGCTCACAGAAGAAAAACACATTAACTATTAACAGAATAAATGCAAACATCTACCTCCTGACACCCTACAGCTGATGAGAGACAAGCAGGCTGTCAGACAAAGGTTTATATAATTTGGCCTCACCTTACACTCTTCTCTTATTGGTCCCTGCCAGGCCAGAACAGCAGACTGGATGTTTCCACCTGATTCTACAGCTCTTCTCACACTGCAAAACTCCATTACACCTCTGGCATTCCTCAGCCCTTCTGTGAACTCCTTACCTGGCAAAAGTTGATCTTCTGGGGAGATGGGGACACAGAGGGGTTGTGCCCTGCTTGTTTATCAAACTGAGCTGCTTCAGGAAAACATGCAGTGAATGCTGGAGGAGGTACAAGATGGAGCAAATAAAGATCAGCCCCTTTGCATGCCAGCTGGGCATTAGATCAGTTTAGGATGTACCCCACAGCTTCACCACCAAAATACAGATTAAAAGAAGGCAGCAGATTGCCTATATCCTCTGTTCAAACACATAGGGAAGAGACACAATTCCAGCTCTTGTAGAAAAAAAAAAAAACAGGCTAGTTTCACATTTTTAATCCATCTGGTAATTCAGTCTGGTTTATACAAGATGGAATTGTAAAGGTTACTTTAAAATTAAATACTGCATTTACAACCCTTACTATATTTATATTCTGTAAAGTGAGGAACACCCCTTTGGTGGACTAAACCTGTTGTAAATAGAGAGAGGCATCCAAACCTGGGAGGGAAAACAGAGGAAAACAAAGCTATTCCTCCCTGTGCTTCCCACAGCATCGATTTCATTACTACATTAAAGGGTCTCCAGCAGTCAGAGAAGCCAAGGAGGGATGACCAGGCAGAAAAAGGTGAATAATCAATATATTAGTATAAAAATTCAGCAAGTCTGATTTACAATTCAGAATTTAAGAGAACAGAAGAGCAAGTGAGGTTATTAAAATCTCTCCTCAACTCTGATCTGCACAGCAGAGGGCACAGTCACCCAGCCAGTCCTGTGTCAGGACCAAATTACAACTGCTTTGCTTAATCACTGACCTGATCAAGCCAGAACACTGAGAATTTCCAGGGAAAAGTGATACAGAATTCTATAATTCAGTCATATGAAAATGAGATTACCAAGATACATCAAGACACACACCAGAAACATTTTCTTTAACAAAATACTTTGTTCTCCTTTAACTGCTGTGGATTAAGCCAGGCTGTAATAATTATGGAAACAAATACCCTTAGCCAGTGCTGCACAACTGTCCAACATGAGGTTTAAGAGTCACAAGCAGCAGAGCCATATTTAATCATACCCAAGATACAGCTGACAGAAGATGAGCACAAGATAAACCCTGATAATGGAGAGCTCTGGTGTCAGCACTGCCTACAGAAATAGAACTCACTGAGTGCTTGGCTTTACCTTTTTCCAGGAAGCAAAAGTAGTGGCAGCCCAGCTGAGCTATCAGCTGTGAGAATGACAGCTAAATAATTAAATAATTAAAATAATTACTTCTAGAATTTAAATAATTAAAAATTCAAAATAATAATTAAAATTCAACCCCAAAATTGAGGTGATTTACTTTCTCTTTTTTTATTTTTGGTGCTTAGACCAGGTTATCACCATAACTTTGCAGATTCTTAATGAAAATGCCATTCCTATGTTACTTATAATCTTGAGCATGCAACACAGCAATGTTTAGGAAAACTGTCCTAGAAGTATCTGTAAGAATATCTACTGTACCTTTAAAGGACCAAAATAAACATCATACTTAATAAAGCTTCTGAAATCTAAAGGTATCCCTACACTTCTGCATTCCAATGAGTAACATTCAGGATGTATAACCAGTGTGAAACAGGAGCTGCAAAAAGAAGCACTGGAGGATTTCTGAAGGTGATCTGAGATGAGGATACAGCAAATTAAACAGGTTTCCTAATTTCAATTGATTTTTAATGTTAGATACAAAACGAGTAGCTAGGAATGTAATTACAGTCCCCAGTAATGCTGCATCCAATGGTTGTTTAATTTTCATTTTAGAACATTTCCAGCTTATTATAAGCCAAGTATAGCCCCACTAACTTTCTGTCCTCAGTTTACATGCCTCGTGTGCCACACACAAGCTTCAGACTGTCAAACAAATCAATGAAATTGCAACATTCATTGCTAATCCTGAGCCCTCTCTATAATCTTAGTCTAATGGCCAATAAACCAAATTAATCCTGGTGACTGCCTTGCTTCGTGAGGACTCTACCCCCAGTTCAGTAAGAGACACACCTGGTAAGCTCTGCTCCCATCATCCATGTAAATTATTGGGCCAGAGCAGCTCCAAGCTGATCTTAAACTCAGCTCTTAGACTTCACACTACCTTTTGATTTTTACCATAGACCAATACACGGGGGCTAAACACAGCCTGCAGGCTCCAGGATCTGGAACACTATTGTCACCCTGTTTTTATAGAAAAGGAAACAGGAGCTTAAATAAATGAGCCTCCGAGTTCTCCTGTCTGAACACAGCAGACTCATGAACACACCTGAACAGCCAAGCAGAAGATTTTTCTCCCTGTTTTCTAATCACCTCAGTATTCAGGCATAAAAAATCTTTTGGGGTCCCCTGATGCATCCCCTGACACAAACCAAACCTTCCCACCAGAGCAAACACGCGTGTGCCCCAGGTTCTGCTACAAACTTTGCCCACAATCCACTCACTGTGTCACAGCTCCACCGGTTCCACACCCCTTGGGCCCGAGAGGAACCAAAACACGGACCCGACCCCAGCTCTGGGCTGGAAACACAGATCCTGCTGCTCAGCCCGTGCTCCCCACGTCTCCTGGGAAGCCCCACGCAGCCTCATGAGGCTCCTACCGCATCTTCACCCCAGACTCCACAGTGAGGATTTTTAAGGGAGCAGAAGCACCTGACTGTGCTACAATGTTTTTAATTACTCCCAGGGTCTTGGATTAAACACAAAAGAGACGGCCCTAGACCAGAAGTGATGATGCAAGTCTGAATTCAAGAAAAACACCCAGGTTCTCTGGTCCAAAGTGTATAAAGCAACCGAGAATTCCGAGATCTGAATACCAGGAAGAAAAGCGACAGACGAGGGCATTGCAGAGAGCCCGGAGCGCTCCGCTCCGCTATTTACACGTAAAAAAAAAAAAGATCTTCGCAATAAAACCAGGTGAGGTTTGGAGGCGTTTCTCTTTTTCCCCAAGGAAGCCCGCTATGACGAGGGATTATTTCCCAGCCCAGCTCCGTGCCGGAGCGGTTCCTTCCCCCGCTGCCTCACAACGGCGGGAGCGGAGCGGAGGGGAGCGGAGCCCTCCCTCAGGGGCGGCCTCTGCGAGGGGGACGCGGGAGACAGCGACCGCCCGGGCCCCTGCGGGCTGCGGCCGCCTCGGGAGACCCTCCCGGGGAACCCCTCCCGCCCATGCTCAGGAAACCGCTGCCCGGGGACGCCCCGAGGTCGGGGAGCGGCAGCAGCGGCCGCGGGGCTCGGCGGGACACACGGTGCCCACCGCACGCCGCTGACCCCGGCCCGCCCGCCCGCCGCTGCCTCACCGGCTCCCGCGGAGCCGCCAGCGCGGCACCTGCTGCCGACCCCGGGCCAAGCGCCGCGGAGCCCCGGCTGCGGTCGGTACCCGCGGAGGACGCGCGGGGTCGGCGCCCGGGTTCCCGCAGCCGCGGGCGGGCGTGCGGCGGAGCTCACCTGGACGGCAGGTACCTCAGCAGCTGCGGCCGCCGCGGCATGGGGGGGCGCTCTGCGCCTGCGCGCTGCGCCGCCAGCACCGCGCCTGCGCCGGGCGCTTCGGGGGGGTCGGGACTACAACCGAGATGGCGGCGGGGCGGGGCCGTCTCCCGGGTGGGTCCTCTGGCGCCGCCTCGCGGCCGGAGGGCGGCACCGCGGGAGGTACCGGAACAGCCCCCCAGGGCACCGCGGCCGCGGCTGCTGAGAGACCCCCGGGAGAACCCCGGGAGACCCCCGCGGGGCCACCGCCCTCACCCGGACCCTGACCGTCCCCACCCGGACCCTGACCGCCCTCACCCGGACCCTGACCGCCCTCACCCGGACCCTGACCGCCTCCAACCGATCCCCGACCGCCCTCAGCCGGGCCCTGACCGGCGCACACGTTTCCCCAAGCAGTGCGGGAGGTCTGGGCAGGGACCCACCGGGAGCTGGGTCTGGGGTTCCCGGGTCAGAGGCAGCCGTCCTTGGAGCTGCTTCGAAGCCTGCGACACCTCCTGGTTTGGTTTTGTTTGGTTTTGGGGTTTGGGGGTTTTTGTTGGAGAGCAGCTGGGCAGAAAGGGACCTGGGAGTCTGGATTGACAGAAGCTGAACAGGAGCCAGCAGTGTGCCCAGGTGGCCAAGAAGGCCAATGGCATCCTGGGCTGGCTCAGGAACAGCGTGGCCAGCAGGTCCAGGGAAGGGATTCTGCCCCTGTGCTCAGCCCTGGGGAGGCCACAGCTTGAGTCCTGTGTCCAGTTCTGGGCCCCTCAGCTCAGGAAGGAGATTGAGGTGCTGGAGCAGGTCCAGAGAAGAGCAAGGAGGCTGGGAAGGGATCCAGCACAAGTGCTGTGAGGAAGGGCTGAGGGAGCTGGGGGTGTTGAGGCTGGAGAAGAGGAGGCTCAGGGGAGACCTCATCACTCTCTCCAACTCCCTGAAAGGAGGTTGGAGCCAGGGGGGGGTTGGTCTCTTTTCCCAGGCAACTCTCAGCAAGACAAGAGGGCACAAGAGGTCTCAAGTTGTGCCAGGGGAGGTTTAGGTTGGACATGAGAAAGAATTTCTTTAGGGAGAGGGTGCTCAGACATTGGAATGGGCTGCCCAGGGAAGGGGTGGATTCTCCATCCCTGGAGATATTTCCAAAGAGCCTGGATGTGGCACTCAGTGCCATGGGCTGGGAACCACGGGGGGAGTGGAGCAAGGGTTGGACTTGGTGAGCTCTGAGGTCCCTTCCAACCCAGATGATTCTGTGATTCTGTTTTTCTCCTCCGGAGGAACAGCTTAAGACTGAGTGACTTCTGAGTGTTCCAAATAGCTCTGTTCCATCCTTCCTGCACTGGAGGCTCTCCCGATGGGCAGCGGTGTCAGGATCCCAACCCTGATCCCTCCCCTCCACCCCAGTGATCTCCCTGTACCCACTGCCTGCCCCTCTACTGCTCCTGCCATGGGGACAGCCATCCCGAGCAGCCAGCTCTGCACAGCCTGGCATTCCCAGAGCATCCCTAAGGATTGCCTGTGCCCAGCCCCTTGCTGCCTGGGGAAAGGGGAAAAGCCCCTCTTCAGGAACAGAACCAGAATGGTGGAAGCGGAAACATTTGGTTCCTGGGATGGTGTGGGGGCACCCCCAATGCCTCTCACCTCTGGTAGAGCCCTGCCCAAACATTTAAGGACGTGGTAGTGCTCAGACGTGATCCGTGTCCTGGTTTCTGCTGCCACCCCGTGGTCCCCGCGCTGCCTCCAACGCGCGTGAACGCTGTCACCGAGTGGCAGTGGCGGAGGGGAGGCAGAGAGCTCAACCAGGCTGTGGGTAACCCATTCCCGAGAGAGTTCCCAGCAAAGGAAGGAAGCACTGAACCACGCTGCCACTGGGACCGTGTCCATTGTTTTGTCTCCCAGGCTCCTGGTGCTGGAATGTGTTGCCAGAAATGGACGCTACCGAGAGCGTGAGCTCGAATCTGAAGCCCAGGACCGGAGCTATAGGCAGTTCAAGTCAGTAGCAGAGACTGTGACCAGCCTGGCGCCACATCAGCTCTAGAGTGAGCTGCCTGGTTGCACCCAGCCTCACCCTTTATTGGCCCCAGGTCTTGGGCATGCTCAGTGGGGCCAGCCCTAACCGGGCACAGGTGAGACTGGGCACCAGCCTGGCTCATCACCTGGTGATTCCTGGCACCTGTATCCTACAGGAATGTCCTGAGGCTCAGGCAAGATGTGGGTGATCCGTGACCCATCCCAGTGCTCCTCTTCACTGCAGGTCACAGGATGGAAGGCAAAGCCAGGTCTGCTTTCCTGGGAGTCAGGTTCAGTTCCACACCACAGGGTTAGGCAGAGTTTCACACCCCAGCCTGGAGGCAAGCCAGGCTCCATTTGCCAGCTGAGATTGGTACAACCCACCCAATGCACCTCCTGATCCACAGCACAGCCCTGCCTGGCTGGCCA
The DNA here is from genome assembly GCF_036169615.1 of Heliangelus exortis. Classification (NCBI taxonomy): domain Eukaryota; kingdom Metazoa; phylum Chordata; class Aves; order Apodiformes; family Trochilidae; genus Heliangelus; species Heliangelus exortis. Next base: position 14,760,448 of record NC_092437.1, on the reverse strand, counting down.
GGACTCTCTGCTGAAATTCAGGGGACTGTGGTGACTCTCTCCCACTCAACCCAGGCACTTTCCCCTTCTTTTAAAAAACTGCCAAAAAGAAAACAGAATCCAAGGTGAGCGTGTAGCTACCAAGGAACATCAAGGGCTGGCTGCTCCCTGAGGGATGTCCTGGCCAGGACAGAGGCCTCACCAGCCAGAGCATCATCCCCTCTTCCCAGGCAAATGTAGCACACCTCAAGATGATGTCCAGGTTCAGATGAGAATCCAGATCATCAGGCAAGGTCCTGGTGCCATGGCAGGTCCAAGTCAATTTGCAGGTTGGAGAGAGGTCTGGTGGGAACAGCCAGGATCACGTGCAGCCCTGTGACTGCTGGGCAGGTCTGTGGGGATGAGGCAGGACATGAGCAAGCTGGGAAGTCAGCCTGTGGGTTAGGATCAGTTTGGACCAGGCATAGCTGAGACAAAGTTAGAGAATGGTCCTATAAAATAGCTCAGGCAGGGACTAAAGGCCCAGATCTGAACTTAAATGGGACTCCTGGGCCCAGGTGTGTGGGTGGAAACCCCAGGTGAGGGGTCAGGCCCATTAAAGCCTATTAAGTACACTGAGAGCCCTGATAATGCCTCCCAGCATCCTGGATATGAGATTGCCCACTGCAGGGATCTGACACCCACTCCCTGCTCCTCTCACCAGCACTGGCAGATTCCCCTCTTGCACCTCCCTCCTGAGGAGTCCAAGTGTCCCCCAAAAAGTCTGGGAGCACTTCAGGTACCTGATACCCACTGATACCTCACCTGTGAGGACAGTGATTTTCCTTCAGATCCCTGCTGAGATGTGAGAAGTGTGCAGAAAGAGATCACTGGGCACCACCCAGCCCTGAACCTGTTGGCTAAGATGGACCTGAGAGCAGCACAGGAGGCTGAATGCCCCTGCTGCAGGCTCAGCCCTGCTCACCCTCCTGCCTGAGCTATGGGGGTGGGATGTCTGTCTGTCTGTCTGTCTGTCTGTCTGTCTGTCTGTCTCCAGCTGTGTCTCTCACCTTGGCTTCTGGCTGAACTTGGCTGTTAAGTAGCTTGTTTCTTGGACAGACCCCTTCAATGTATCTTATGGCCACCAACCCTACCATAATTGAGCAATATTTTTTTCCTTTTTACTTTTGTTTCATATAGAGAATTTTTCATCTAGAAACATTTAAAGAGTTCCACGCCCCAGCTCCAGCTCTTTGTGATCCCTTTGTGTTCACCTGGGCTACCAAGAGCAGGAGGGGAAGGGAAAGGGTAAGTGGGGACCTGTGCAGGCACTGTATGAAGTCAGCACCACTGCTTGGATTTATAGATATTGTATTAATTAGATTGGCTGTTGAACAGAAGTGGAAGAAGTGGACTTCCACAAGCCCGTGCAATCATTGCAGCAGTCTTCTAGCCCAGGAATTTGGTTTTAGGCTCTCTGCATGCTGTGCTTGCTGTTATCAACATGGATTATTTCATCTGGGCATGTGCTGCAGCACAGCAGTCCAGGACCCTGCAGAAGGTGGCAGCATTTGCCCTAACTGGGCTAAAACCACCTCTTCCTCATGGGATTTTATTTTTTGTTTGGTTGGTTTGGTTTTCTGCAGTCCTCCAAAAAAAAAAATTGTTTTACTTCCTATTTTTGTCAGAGAAAACATTAAAAAAAAAAAGAACACCTGCTGGAAATGACTTACAGAATCATATGGTGCAATAACTGCAAATGTCCTCATGTCACCCAAATCCTCCACCAAGCTTTGGCTGAATGTTCTTTCTTGCCAAAATTGAGAGCTTACCCAAGTCCATCTTGGAGATCAGTAGAAATGAAGCAGCTGCTCTGCCCATCCAGGTCTGAAGTTCAAAACACAAAGGCAGTCCTGTAATGGCATTGGGGATTTATTTAAAGAATTAATTTTCAAGCTTTGTAGAAAAATTAATTGTTCACTGCAAAGTGATAAAACTTCATCTTCATCCAACTTAACACTTCTCCATCACTTGTAGCATGTGCTCATTTGGTGCCACCAAATGTTTGGAGTAGAGAAAAGTTGTATTTGAAAAATAACAGCTAGAATTCAGTCTGTCTCTGCCAACATCTCTTCTGCCTAATCCAAGACAGATTTTCTCAAATGCTGTTTTGTTGGTTGTTTTGCTTTGTTTTGTTACAGTCAGGGATGTTTGAGCATCTTTTCTGGGTATTTGCATTCAAGCCCCTCCCAGGAGAGGGCGTCTGCCAGAGACAGCAGCTTGGACAGAGCCAGCTCCCCATCGAAGCATCCAACTGCTCTAGAAAGCTGCTGTGAATGAGCTGCTCCTGCAAATAGCTCAAACTCTAACATCTCACCCTCTGACAGCTTTTGTGACAGCACAGAAAGAAGCAGGCAGCAAGTACAGCTGCAGTGCAAGGCAGAGGGAGCTGCTTCCATGATTTTTCCCACAGGAGACTTGTTTGAATGACCCTGATGGATGGATTGTTCTCACCGAGCACCAGGAGGGGCAGCAGGGCTCAGGTGAGGAGCCTGGGGCTCATCCTTCTCTTGCACCTCTGTTTTCTGTTACAGAAGTGAGGACAGAGCTGGGGTGCAAACCAAGCTGTGCTGCTTGGTGCCTCAGGGGGCTTATTCGAATCTCCCGGGCCAGTGTTACTTTCCAGCCCTCCCCAGGGTGATGCAGAGAGCAAAGCTGGCTGGATGCAGAGGGCAGGGCTGTGCCAGCAAGCAGCAGCTGGATCCTGCTCTCCTGCAGGGCTGCCACACCACATCTGGGCTCTCCAGCTGGCTGCATCCACTTCTCAAGCATCTTCTGTGCTGGCTCCTCTGCAGATCCAGATGGGAAATGCAGAAAGGTGCTGGGCCATGAGGCTGGAGATCCACAGCAAGCCCACGAGGTCAGCTGTGCAAGAGCACTTGACGTGAGGGATGTGCTTCCACAGGAGGGGACTGCTCGAGTCCAGTGAGCTCAGTGCAGGGTGTGCTGGCACCCAAAGGAGCCCCTGGCACAAGTGAGACACAGCCCTGCATCAGGGCACGGCTGCAAAGTGGCTCCCCACAAACCTCTCTGTGCATCAAAGCCAAGAATTTCTGTCTGTCTGGGGCTTTCATGGAAGTGGATGAGTTGAAAGGAGCTTTCTCATTGTTTCCTTGGCATGTTGAAAAACACTTTGGACATCTGTGCTCCCCTGCATCCCTGCAGCATCCCTGTGCCCCCTGCCACTGACCCTGTGCTGAGCAGTGGGACAGCACGGATTGCTGTGCAGGAATGGGAGAGGCTGAGGTCGGCTGCTTCCTCCGGGCAGAGAGCTGCCTCCTGCAGGTCTTGTAGGAAATAGTTTTCATCTGTAGAGGCCAAATGGTTCACGTGAAACGAGGAACTTGATATCTGAAACGTGGATGTTGGCCAGAAAGCTGAAGAGGAAGCTCTGGTGCTGCAGAGCGCGGTCCGGAGCTGCAAATGCCCTGAAACCAACAGCGGAGATCATCGGGACCTCGAGGTGGAGGAGGATAGGGGGGTAGCACCCTTCAGAGGAGGCTGGAGACCCCCCCGCGGGTCTTGGGGCTGGCTGGTCCCTGTGCCGATTGTCCCCAAGGGGATGTCCCTGAGCCTGAGCCTGGGGAATGTCCCTGAGCCTGGGGAATGTCCCTGAGCCTGAGCCTGGCAGCTGCCTCGGGCTCCCCCCAGGGGATGCTCAGTCCGGGGGTCCTGCTGGCAACTGGAGTTCGGTAAGTTGTATGTCTGGCTGTCTGTCTGTCTGTGCTGGGATAAGGTAACCGCTATCTGTAGTACAATAAAT